>NC_035441.2:139926075-141126075 GCF_002127325.2 Helianthus annuus | reverse complement strand
CGTCGCTGAACACGTGGCACCGCATAATTCGCTCTTTTTGGACGTGATGATTCGGTTTCCATGTCGCATTTATTGCGATGAGTATATAAGGGGAAACCGTTCGTGGTTTCCCCTCACTTGTTTCAAAATTTCAAAATTTTCCGGCAAGAGAGAAAAGATTCCTTTGTCTTCTCCGATAAGTTTTCTGAAATCCCGGTGAGAGCTTTTGAGTTTTCGCACTCATTTTCTTTTCTTTCTTCATCTCAATGGCTGAACCATCAAATCCACACAATGTGGGGGGTGAAAACCCTGAACAGCAGTCGCCGGTGGCGGCTGAGGAAGACGAAGACGATGGTGGTGTACCCGGTGGTGGTCTACCGGTACTGAAGTGGTCAAAGGGTCACTTTAAGACCCTGATGACCAGTATACAAATGGCCGACGAATGGGCTGCAACCTACCCACAAGAAGGTGACACTGTTGCCGATGCTCCGGCGGGTTTTATCACTGTGTGGGCTGAGTTTTTCAACGATGGCAACCTCCGACTGCCTGTGACGGTGTTTGTTGCCGAGGTGTTAGAATATTATCACCTTCACATTTCCCAACTGAGTCCATTTGGGATGTCCCGGATCAGGAACTTCGAGTACACTTTCCGTGCTCATGGTTTGGCCGTTATTGTTGAGAATTTCCGACGGTTCTACCAGTTAACGGTAAACACTGGATTTTTTTCCTTTAATCAACGACATGGGAGCCTGAAGTTGATGACACCTCCCAAGGGTCTGACCCAATGGAAGAGGAAATTTTCTACGTCAAAGCCTGTGTGGTGCATGCAGAGGCGGAACTAGAGATTCTTAACCGGGGGGTTGTAATAGAAAAAAAAACTTTATTCATAATTCATAGCATACACCCATTATTTTTTTTTAACAGCTGGTAATTGTAATCTACGGGGTCCCATATTTTGAAACCTTTGCAAAATTGCTTCAATTTCAACAGTATCAAAAATATCTTTCTCGACATAGCACACCAATGCATCTGTGAGAAACATATCACCCATCTTATTGCGTAAATCCGTCTTGATAAACTTCATTGCGGAAAAAGATCTTTCGACAGTAGCGGTTGCAACAGGCAAGACCAATGCCAACTCAAGTAGTCGATAGACGAGTGCATAAGTAATATGATACTTCATGTGGACCATTTTCTTTGCAAGTTGTCCAATATCTTGAAGACCAGAAAAGGCTTCATTACTTCTTATATTTGAAATATACCGATCTAGTTGTATCTTTAGTTGACCAAGATCAAATTGAGTAAAATCTTCTGAATATAACTCGGCAAGCCGTAATAACTTCTCACGGTCAAAAGATTGAAATGAATCTCTAGGATCAAGGCAGGCAATACACGTAAGCAACTCCGAGTTAGACTTAGTAAAACGCTCATTCATTTCATTAAGAAGAAGATCAACAACCTAAAACAACAATTGGAAGACAATTTAAAGTTCGTTAACATAAAATGTAATAAGTTAAACTTTGCAAACTAAAACATAAAAGAATAAGGTACCTGATAAAAAATATCAACACGAAAACGGTGGAGATATGTTTATGGTTCATCATCAATTGTCCTTCTAACTCGTCCTGGAATGACGTCTTCCATATTAGGCATATGAATTTCATTTTGAGCACAAAATATAGTGACTTCTTTTATTAACTCCTCCCATCCATCGTCCCTATATTTATTTATATCATATTTCGTATCTTCAATCAATCGAACAACGCTACAAATATTTTGATTCTTTAGCTGTAGGGCTTGTGACAAGTCATTTGTCTTTCTTAATAAATTCAACATTAAATGAGCAATAAAAACAAATTCAAAGTTTTCCATTTTCTCAGCCATACTAAGCGCAGTTCCCTTAGTTTTTCTATGTGAACCCTCTCTAGACAAAGCAATAAGTACTTCTTTCACTGGTTTCCACAAGTCTAAAAGTCGATGTATAGTTTTAAGATGCGAACCCCAACGAGTGTCACCAGCTCGGACTAAACTCATTTCTTGGTTTTTTTCCTTTTCCTGTACAAACTTCACCCATCTCGATACGTTTAACAAAATCGCCATATTGTTTTTGCCTAATCGAATCTTTCCTTTTACATGAAGCTCCAACAATATTTACAATTATCCCAAGGTAATCAAAAAAACAACTTACAGATGCATCTTCGGATTATGTAGCTACCACTACTAACTGCAACTGGTGAGCAAAACAATGAATATAAAACGCATACTTATTTTCATCTAAAATTTTTTGTTTTAACCCATTTAGCTCGCCACACATATTTGAAGCTCCATCATAACCTTGACCTCTAACTCTAGACATAGTTAAACCATGTTTTGCAAAGAAGTTGTCAATAGCACTTTTTAAAGATGATGCACAAGTGTCAGTAACATGCACTACCCCCAACAAATCGTTCAATCACTTCTCCACCATCATCCACATATCTCAAAACCATTGCCATTTGCTCCTTTATAGAACAATCACGAGACTCATCAATCAAAATAGAAAAGAACTTCCCTTTAACCTCATTCACAATAATGTTTCTTACCTCCGTAGCACAAGCATTAACTATTTCCTTTTGAATTTTAGGTGAAGTCAACTGATGATTTCCAGGAACTTTTAAATTCAACACCTTATTTACTTCATCATTATGCTCACAATACCATTTTACAAGTTCAAGAAAATTACTTCGATTGTTAGAAGTTGTAGACTCGTCATGCCCGTGAAATGCCAAACCTTGTTTTAAAAGGAATCGAATAACATCAACAACATCGGTTAACCGAATACGATAATCAATCTCATCTTGCTTAGTGTGTTGTGACCACATATTGTTTACATTATGCCTTTGATCTTTGAATAATTCGAACTGAACTCTAGCATGATTATGTCTACTGTTCGAACCTCCTTCATGGTCACGAAAACTTTCACATGCCTTTTTCCAGTTTCTAAAACCATGGTTTATAAAGACATCATCGCCATGTTTATTTCCCATGGGGAATAAATAACACCATAAACAAAATGTAGCATCTTTTGATGCACTATATTCTAACCAATCAAATTCTCCAAACCACTTTTCATGAAACTTTCTCATATGTCAACAAATTTTCGTTGTAGGGAAGATTTGACCTTTTGGTTGACAAGCGCCTTTCGTTATGTATCGTCTTCTTACTTCCTCTCGAATATTAACCGAATAATCATTAATTGGTTTTCGCAAAGCCGGGTCACCAACTATTTCATCTTCAGATAATTCAACTTCTTCTCGACTTCTTTTATTAGTTTCATTAGTAATTGACGGGTTTGATGAAGTCTCCATACTTGGTTTTGGTATTTTACCATAGTATTTTGTCATACGTGCGTTTCTACATATTCAATGATAAAAAGATATGATATAAATTAACAATAAATCCTAATCCTAATCGTAATTTAAATAATAAATATAAAAGCATAAAAAATAAACAAATTAAATTAAACTATTAAACTATTAATCAATTTATTGTGATAGAATAAAAAAAAAAGTTAAACAAAGAAAAAGAAAACCTACTGGTAGGTTGCAACTATTTATTTATTATTTATTGTGATACAGTAAAAAAGTGAAAAAAATTATGATACAATACTTACTTCATCTTGGGAAGAGTGTAGACTCCAACTTTCAAGAATCAATGGAATGATGTATGCTCAGAGCAGCAGCCAGAACCGCACGCTATGTATTGTTATTCTTATTATGTTGTTTTGAATATAAAATATTAGGTTTTCTTTATTTTTTTTTACTTGGGCCTGTTAGGTTAAAAGCCCATAAGGGCATAACAAATACTAAATCATATCTAATCTACAGAACCCCTTAATGGTCTTCTACTCTTCTTCTCTACCAATTCGCCGGATTTAATAGGGCCGCCGCCGGACCACCGCAACTTGGCCGGAGAACTTCAAAAATATTCTATTTTTTTTCTTTTAACTTTATATACCCTACAGGAGACAAACAAGGGGGTCAAGCCTTTAAAAAATATTTCGTCGAGCACTCCGTTTAAGGGAAAATCCGGCTGGCCGTGGGGTCAACGGACCCCCCTGACCCCCTGTAGATCCGCCGATGGGTGCATGCCAACATGACCTTTCGGAACGTGAATGTGGGTGTTACCGCGGAAGATATTCCGGTTGCTACCGCAAGCACTGTGGATTGGTTCTCTAGGCTGAGGCCTATTGAACTTAAGAAATTGGGCAACAATGAACTTTGGGTGTTGCGGATGATGCTAACCAGGCCTGATAGGAAGGCAAGGCCTGTTGTGCGGGAAAAAAGTGGTGGTAAGCATTATCACCCTTGTGCGGTTTCTTTGTTCCCTTTACTTGCTTTACTGACTTTGCATGTGTTTTATCAGCGGATGCTCCCTTATGGAGGATGTTTGAGCCGGACTTCGAGGGGAAGGTTGAGTTGGTTCCGTTTGGGGAACGTGAAGGTTTTAACTTGGAGATTGTTGGCAATTTCCGCGTTCCCACACGTGATCTGTTTAATGCACCCCTGCCGCAGGGCAAAGGTACATTCTAAAACTTCCTTTGTTGTTTAAAGTTCACCCCTTGATTTGCTTGCTTGGTTTTGTCGAACGCAGGTAATCTTGGAGACTTAGGGAAGTTTAAAGTGAAAACTGGCCCTAAGAAACATGTGGAGAGGAAACAGCTGAAGAAACCCGCGCAGGGTCGCGGTAAGGGAAAACCTGAGGGTTCTGTTGCCCCTCCTTTGGTGCCACAAGCCGCAGGTATCTCTCGTTCTTGTTACCGCAGATATACCGATTACGTGGTAGTATCTGACACCCTTGAGGGTTTGGGTGTTCGAGGTGGTGGTGCGGCTGCAGGTGGGACTGTTGCGGGTTCCACACTTGCTGGAGAGAAAAGGAAACCCGAGCAGAAAGTTGCTGGTGCTGGTGAGGTGAAACGTCGGAGGCTACAGGCCAAAAGGTCCACTGGTCTGACGCAAAAGAAACCTGCGGTTACTGCTGGTAAGTGATTTATAACTTTTGCAAGAGTTTTGTATGCACAACTTGTTTTCTGATAGTTATTGCTTTTTTGCTTTGCAGAACCGCAACAAAGGGACATTTCCTCTTTGTTTGAGATGCCTTCTTCTCCTCCGCATGACACAGCTACGGATGCGGGGGTGACTAAAGAATCCACCGATCCTTCTGCCAAGGTGGTGCCTGATCCTCCGGTGCAGGCAGAGGAGACTGTGGGGAAAGCTGCGTCCCAGATTTTCGATACTGTTGATTCTTCCAACAATCTGATCTTTCCAAATGACGCTGATGATTTGGACTTGAGATTTTCTGATGCTGGGAAACAGAAATCTGATGCTGAAACGCAGAAGTCTCCTGCTGCTGAAAAGGTTTCTGGTTCCGCTTCTGGTGGTGCGGATTATGGAGGGCCTCCAATTCAGCCTGGAGAGTCTGAACTGGAGTATTACTACCGCACCTATACCCAGGATCGGAGTACGAGCTATCACCGACCCCCCTGGACTGTTATGCAGGGGGATGATATTTCGAATGATCCTTCTGCTTGTAAGGAGATTCTGGGTGGCCTGGGCACCCCATTTGAAGCTGATCATGCCCGTACCGTCCCCCGTGAACTTCGCATCAACCAACTTTCCACCATGCTTGTGGAAAGTTCCATAGTGGCGAATGCCATCCTGGAAGACTACAAGGTGTTGGGCCGCAGGGAGGAGGAAGTTGCGCGCTTGCGGGCCGAGGCGAAGGAGTTGGTGAAGGCTGCTCGTGCGGGTGCGGAGCAGCTTGAAAAGGATAAGGATGCTTTTGAAAAGCATAAGCAGACCGAGGAGTGGGCTGCAACTGCTGAGCTTAAACAGGTTCGTACTCTTGCTAAGTTACTTTCTGATGAACGCAAGAGTTGGAACGAAAAACTTTCTGATGAGCGCAAGAGCTGGAAAGTATCTTGGGCCAAACAGAATGAAACATTGTTTCGTGTTCGTCAGGAGTTGACGAATGCCAAGGCAGCGAATGCTGCTTTGGGCAAGGAGAAGGCTACGGCCGAAGCGATTGCTGTTAAGGCCCTGGAGGCAGAGGCCCAGTTAATAAAGGCGCTTGAAGAGGCCAAAGAGGCGGGGGCCCGTGCTGCAAAGGCTCTTGAAGAGGCCAGGGAGAGGGAGGGCCGCGTTTCTAAGGCTCTTGAAGGAGCGAATGCTGATCGCACCCGTTTGAACCAGGTCGTTGGGAGCCTTCAGGTATGAGTTGCCTTTTCTGTTTGATCTTTCCTTCTGCCTTTCGAGAATGTTGAATAATTTTTTACAAACTTTGTTTCTTGCTTTTGAAAGGCTGATGTGCAGACTCGCGAGGCCAAGCTTGCAGACATTACTGCCCGCGTGACTATAGCTGAAAAGCGGGCTAACGAGGCTGTCGAGGCTAGAGATGGCCTTACCTCTTCGTTTAACCAGCTTGAGACTGACCGTGAGTGGATGCGGTGTCACGGTATTGCACATGTAAGTATCTGGTGCCTTTGCATTTATTTGAATTAGCACGTGATAATCTTATTGCTCTTTTGTTGCAGATTATTAAAGTTATCCTGGACGCGCCTGAGACCGTAACTGGTATAGACTTGATTAAGCAACGTGCCCGGGATGCTGGTTTTAAAGCTGGTTATAAACGATGCATCGGCCATATAAACATCTTGTCTAAAGGCCGTGCTGTTCATCGGCTATACTGATGAACGGTCTGGGTTTCGTGATGTGGATACCGAAGCGCTTCTTGAGGCGGCTTGTGCATCATTTTACGACACGTCTATCACTGCGGTTGAGGAGCTTGATGAATGCTTAGAGGCGGCAGACTATGTAGACCGCTTGCGGATGTTATATGCTGATGCGGAAGAGTTGGAAGAGGAAAATACTGCTGGTGTCGGCCAAGATGGCGCGGGTACCAGTGGTACAAAATAGGACTAGGTTGGCCTGCGTGCCCCTTTTTGTTTTCCTCTTTGCATATGTTAGAACTTCATGTAAATCCGCTGTGCACCACGTGGGTGCATGAATTTTTTTGAACATAAATTTTAACTGTTGCTCAATTTGTACAAGTGTTTTTACTTCTTGCATGTTTGAACGTGTGTATGCGGAACTCTACCCGTTGTAAACGAGGTTGAGTATACTCTATACCTTTGTCGTATGAGTATTAGTCAATTCCGTTGTTTGCCCTGTTAGGGTTTAGGAATTGTGCAAGTTTTGTAAAAACCCGTGTGTGCATCCGGCCGGATAGACACTTAATGTTTTGCCTTTGCTGGCCTATTACAATATTTGTGTGTGGTTAGCACTTTGTGTGGGTATCGCGGATGAAGATTTTGCCAATCTGTTTTTGTGGATACCGCAAAGTGGAACACGCATTTATAATAGTAGTAACAAACAATATTGCATTAAATCGCTCGTTTATTTATTTGCAAATGGCCTGCGGCCCGATAGGTTACAAGGAAATGTAAAGAACATGGCTTACATGTAGCAGCGTCGAAGCTGTTGTGCATTCCATGTGTGTGCGATAGTTTCGCCTTCTAACGTTTGTACTTTATACGCGCCTTTACCCAAGACCTCTTTGATGAGGTAGGGTCCTTCCCACTTGGGGGCAAGTTTTCCTGGGCGCTCAGCGTTAGATGCTTCGTTATCGCGAAGGACGTGGTCTCCCGGGTTAAATGTACAAACCCGCACGCGTGAATTGTAGTATTTTTCAAGCTTGGTTTTGTACTTGGCCTCGTTGATGGCAGCGTTTTCGCGCCTTTCTTCTAGGAGGTCCAAGTCAAGTCTGCGTGCTTCATTGTTGGCTATTTTGTTGATAGCCAACATTCGAGGTGAAGGAAGACCTACTTCCGCGAGGATTACCGCTTCTGAGCCATAGACCAGGCTGAAGGGTGTCTCCCCGTTGCTTGTTTTTGGGCTTGTTCGGTGGGCCCATAAGATGCTTGGGAGTTCATCGACCCAGCCACGCCTGGCTGTTCCCAACCTTGCTTTGATGCCTTCGACTAGACTTTCATTGATACTTTCGACTTGGCCATTCCCTTGCGGGTGTGCCACGGAGGAGAATATGTGCTCAATATGTAGCTCTTCTAGCCATTTTTGAAATTCGTCAGCGGCAAAGTTGGTGCCGTTATCGGTAATGATGCACATTGGTAGACCGAAATGGCAGATGATGTGTTCCCAAATAAATTTCCTCGTTATCATAGCAGTGGTTGAGGCAAGTGGTTTTGCCTCTATTTAACTTCACGTTTTACGCAAACAACTACATATGCATACCATTTTATACGTTTTAGTCAATATCTCACAACAATCTCACGCGTGTCACTCGTTCACTTTTTCTTTCATACTCAAAACTTTTGATCTTTTACGCACATAAACTCGTGTATTTCGATTTATACTATAAACCAAAATCATTATTTTCTACATCCATGCTTATACATTTTACACCTTCACTTATGTTCACACTTACACATTTATGTTATACTCACGATTCAAAATTCGTACGTTTTACGTTAATAAATACACTCACAATTATACACTTACGTTGTCCTTACATTCATGTCTATACTACATTCGTATTCATATTCATATTCATACGCTTTTTGTTTTCATTTACACTTGTACAACTTCGTTACACTTATATTCATACGCTTTCTGCTTATACTTATACACATACTACTTACACGTTTTATGTTTATGCTCATACATACATGCGTATTCATACTTAAACTTATGCTCATACTTTCATCCTTACTCATGATTCATACATTCGTACCTATACGCGAGCGTAACCTGAGGGATTCGCTTGCGTGGGTCCCACACATACTTAAGCATGGACTTGCTTATATACTATATTCTTGTACGTACACATTCTAAACTTTTATGTATACCCCGATTCATACACAACTAGTACAAGCTATGCGGATCATGCGACGATCAAAATAATCACGGGTGCACACGGGATTATAGTGATAGGCGTATGAGAACCATAGCGTGTGCTACTGCGTATGGTAATACACGGAACGTAACATGACACCGAAGACGAAACGGACGTAACATGGTCAAAACATGGTGGATACGCCGCTGGTACTTCCTATATATAAGTGTTTTCACCATGTTACCAAAATTTCGTAAAACGTGCCATGGGAGATTCAGTGTTTTACAGACCTCTTGGACCTAATACAAGCTTTAAGCAACTCACAAACACATTATGCCCGATTATCCATGACGAGACTTCATCCTTAACATGCTACTTTCATCTATCTAATGCCCATATCATTCGTATACTTGCGTTCATTTAGTGTCAATTGTTCGCCCCATGCTCCTATTTCCTTCCTTTCATACGAACCTCGTTCACAATCAAGCTCGTTTAAGCATTCAAATCCTAACTTGTCTTATTACCCTTAGAACTTTCTAATTTTTAGCCATTTCAAATCGTTTTACCTATACCTGCTTACCCCTGCTTATGCCTCAAACCCATTTCGGCTCGACAAATCATTTTATAAACTTATCTTTATCTTCCCAAAATCTCGTACTTTTCAAAACGTTCAAAATCTCAAGTCTCGAACTGTTACCAAAACTCTTTAAATCTACCTCTTAAATAAATTTCGGGACGAAATTTTCTAAAGGAGGGGAGACTGTAACGCCCTGCTTTTTCATACTTTCCATAATTAGAAAGCTCGCCTTGTAATGCTATTTTTGGAAATCTTGTATTATTGTAGTCGTCTTTTCGTTGTAAAATCCGAGACTTGGATCATAAATAAAATTCGTATTTCTTTAAATTCACCATCTACATATTCATACATGTTCATACGTTGGAATTCATTGTACATCGAATCCTTATTTGTAATTCATACTTATACGATACTTATTCACGATGCATGTCCATGCTTGTCCTTAAATTGTTGATACCTAAAAACCCCTAATAATATGCTTATTTATACAACGGTTAATCATCTAATATGTGACATATACTTGTCACTTACAAACATGTTACATACTAGTACATTACACTTTTTACCTAGTTAAATCATGTTTTATTTCATATTTCACCTTGTTACAAGTTAGGGGAAACATTGTTGCATATTATTACACAACTTAATTAACAAAATTACTCATTATAATGTTTTAAAAAAATAAAAAAATAAAGAAATATGGCAGCCCCAATTCAGCAAAATTCAGCCCCATATAGTTGGGTTTTGTGGGCTAGTTTCAAGGTGTAACCCCTTCTAAACACTTACAAAGCCCAACCCATTGAAACCCTAATCCTTCCCCCTATAAATACCACTTATAACCAGCCTCCCTACCACTTTTGCAACACTAAAAACTCTCAAAACATCCTCCAAACCGTAGCTGAAAGCAAGGGTTCGAGCAGATTGACACCCCTTCACGAAAATGAGCATAACTCACTCAATTCTTATCCGATTCACTCGATTCTTTTTCCTACTACTTTGTATTGACCTTATCTACGTTTCCATGGGTTTTTCACAGTAAATAAGTCCCTGGAACTCCAGCAAAAAGGCTCCAAAGTCCACTGATTGTTTTTGTTTTCATGAAAGCCTTGTTATTTCTTACCAAACTTGAGTCTATCTCATCTCAAACACTTTAGTGGTTGGTTAGGCTTAAAAACAAGGTTGAGACACTTAAAAATCAGAGGATTAAACCTCATAAACTTGGTGTTTTGTTTAGGGTTTTTAACCCACAAGTCATGTCAAACTTTGTCTTTGATACATGAGTGATTATGGAACAACTTGGGTTGTCCAAACATACAATCCTCACATGATTTGATGATTTCTCTTAGTTAGTGTGTATATTTCTTGTTCTTTATTGTATGTTCATGACCCTCCTTGGTTGTTTTTTTTTTTACATCAAGTGTAGTGGTGAACACATAGAGGTGCCTAAATGGAAGACTTGATCTTCCTACCTCCTACATGATTTCTATGACATTTAGAGGTACCAAAATGAAGATTTTAATCTTCTACCTCATGCTTGAACTATTGGACATATATTATATAACCTAAATATATTATTCGAATAATCGAATCTTTGATGATGAACTAGTGTTCATATGTCGGGGTACTAGATTACATCATCCTAGACTATGATAACTTGTCACGATTCTAATGGAACCTTGTTCCATGAAAACATCTAAACTCCTTCGAGTTTCCTAGTGTCAAGAACAAGCATCATATGTACTAAATGATTATTTTCCATGTTATTCTCATATCTTATTTTTATGTTGTTTTAAACACCGAATCTCGACTCTAAACATACTTGAACTTTAACCCTTATACATTCGGACTCTAAATCTCTACTCGTCAACAATTGGATAATCGGAAAGCATATGCAAGCCTTGTGAGTATACTCGTATTTCCCCCTTTTTACTTTTACCACTTTTGGGGTATAACATGTTTACTTATCAAAAACTTACACATGAACATTTTGCTTAAACACATGAACATTCCTATAACATGCTTGTATACGTGATGGCTTGATACTTTAAACTTGGGTGAAACTTATGTGTTGAATTTATCATTAACTTCGTACGAGCCAAACCGTGACATATGTAGCGCTATAGGATTAACGACCCGCCCTTTATCATCGGTAATGTCATGAGCATATTGCGTTTCCTTGGTTTGATATGTTAGACACATGCCATGTTTAAATGTTTATCTTGAATCACATGCTTGCTACGAGGAATTGTTTAAAACATATCTTTTGTTATGTACGTACCAAACTTGTATACTCGCCTTTGCTTTTGCATTGAATTGTATTTTTAAACATGTTACAGGTTGATGATGACGATGCTATGAAAGGAAGTAGCGTTGATGCCTAGATACACATATAGACGTTTAGGTTTAATATGTTGTATCAATTTTGTTATGTTGTTATGTACTTCGTTAAACTTGTTGTATTTGAATTTCTTGTAATGTTGACAATTTATCTTATGAAATGAAATCGGATTATATAAATACTTGTCACAATTATTAGCGTTATGATGTCTCGAGCAATCTTCACACTTCGTCTCATCCCGATGTTTCCGCCATTGGTTGGGGTGTGACAGATTGGTATCAGAGCCATAACTATAGGGAATTAGGAAAAGTAGGAATGCTTTAGCCTAGTCTATAGTTTTAGAGCCTTATTCTTATGTTTTACTTGAAGCTACTTGCATGCTACCTTATTTGCTCTTATTTATTCTCTTTTGATCTTTTAAGCATATATGTCGCTTATGTGTTAACACTTGACATGCTATACTTGCTTTATTATGTGCTAATACATGTTTTATTGTCCCACTCATTATGTGCTATTCTTAATATGCTTCATTGTGCGTTTATATTTGTTGTTTATTCCTTTAACATACTCTTTCCCTCATGCATTTTACTCGACTATTCTAAATCCGTAAACACTCGAGACGAATTCACCAACATAGGCGTGAAACCCACAATTTGGTGAACGACTCACAATCTACCTATTCTTCTTTTTTATACGAGATATCGCCATTAAGCTAGGAGTGAAATCCACATCTTAATGGTAAATCTCAAATTTCAAATTCTAGTGGACCCTCGTCAACATGTCGAAATTAAATTTTGACCCGACGAGTACCAACCACACTTAGGATACGAAATTGTCAAGTTAGGGGTGAAACCCGCACCTTGTCGACTAGTTCCACTCCTTGATATTTTGTTTTTCATAAATCCCGCCAAGTCTCGAAATTTCGATTGATTTGGGACATGTAGTAACCGGAAGGGTAAATACCGTTAACCGACTTGTCGGCGAGAGTATTCCACCTATTAGGCCAAAGCATGCTCCCCAAACTCGAAAGATTTTTCGACCACTTTGGTTAGTCAACGTTCCGTTTTGGAACCATCCGAGCTTCCTTTTATCAAACTCACGCTTTATTATTTTCGATCTTTTGCCAATTTTGAACCATTTTGAGATTTCACTTTTGCGCATGCATCATGCTATTACTTTTCATACGATTATACATTATCTGCATGCATATTTTCACGTAATTTTATTTACACTTTTGTAACGAGTGGCGACATATCATCGAGATAGGAGTGATTTCCTTACCTTGACGGTTAACTCCGCTTTATTTCTCACCTTACAACGACCTCACCAACGAGTTAGGGGTGATTCCCTTACCTAGGTGATCGTTACCAATGCTTTCTTCTAATAGGCTATATTATGTAAACACAATCATGTTTATACCTAAATCATTTATCATGTATTTCAAAATGCTTCATTTATTTAAACATACCTCTTATTCTATAATTTATTTTCACATCACTCGCACACACAAAATTCTTAGCTTTTACCATAAACACTTATTCCCCAACATTCAAAATTTCACGAAATGCTACTCATCAACTTAATCGGTCCAACAAAACCATTGCTCACAAAATTTTGTATTCAACATAACTATTGAAACACTTATAAAATATTACAAATATTATTCGACATCTACTAAAACTTCTTTCAAAAGCAATAAAACATTTTATTAAAAGACGCTTTTTCAGCAAACACTAAGTCCATATACCAAATTCCTTTTTCTAAAGGATCAACTTTTCACGAAAATCCGTAAACTTCGAAACTTTCTAATACAAAGTTACTTAAAACTGCGCAAACTTATTAATCTCTAGAACTTTTCAAAACCTCACTCGATACGTCAATTAACTTCAAAACACGTGGGCAAGGAAACTTCATAAGGACCGACAAATTTTCAAGTTATGTAATCTCTTTTAAAACCGTAGTAGCATTTCCATTCTTTTTACAAAGCACGTTTCACGTAACCAATAGCTGTTTTATATTCCCTTACATTCACAAACTAGATTCTGCATTTCATGACAACTCAATCTATTTAACTTCACGTTTTACGCAAACAACTACATATGCATACCATTTTATACGTTTTAGTCAATATCTCACAACAATCTCACGCGTGTCACTCGTTCACTTTTTCTTTCATACTCAAAACTTTTGATCTTTTACGCACATAAACTCGTGTATTTCGATTTATACTATAAACCAAAATCATTATTTTCTACATCCATGCTTATACATTTTACGCCTTCACTTATGTTCACACTTACACATTTATGTTATACTCACGATTCAAAATTCGTACGTTTTACGTTAATAAATACACTCACAATTATACACTTACGTTGTCCTTACATTCATGTCTATACTACATTCGTATTCATATTCATATTCATACGCTTTTTGTTTTCATTTACACTTGTACAACTTCGTTACACTTATATTCATACGCTTTCTGCTTATACTTATACACATACTACTTACACGTTTTATGTTTATGCTCATACATACATGCGTATTCATACTTAAACTTATGCTCATACTTTCATCCTTACTCATGATTCATACATTCGTACCTATACGCGAGCGTAACCTGAGGGATTCGCTTGCGTGGGTCCCACACATACTTAAGCATGGACTTGCTTATATACTATATTCTTGTACGTACACATTCTAAACTTTTATGTATACCCCGATTCATACACAACTAGTACAAGCTATGCGGATCATGCGACGATCAAAATAATCACGGGTGCACACGGGATTATAGTGATAGGCGTATGAGAACCATAGCGTGTGCTACTGCGTATGGTAATACACGGAGCGTAACATGACACCGAAGACGAAACGGACGTAACATGGTCAAAATATGGTGGATACGCCGCTGGTACTTCCTATATATAAGTGTTTTCACCATGTTACCAAAATTTCGTAAAACGTGCCATGGGAGATTCAGTGTTTTACAGACCTCTTGGACCTAATACAAGCTTTAAGCAACTCACAAACACATTATGCCCGATTATCCATGACGAGACTTCATCCTTAACATGCTACTTTCATCTATCTAATGCCCATATCATTCGTATACTTGCGTTCATTTAGTGTCAATTGTTCGCCCCATGCTCCTATTTCCTTCCTTTCATACGAACCTCGTTCACAATCAAGCTCGTTTAAGCATTCAAATCCTAACTTGTCTTATTACCCTTAGAACTTTCTAATTTTTAGCCATTTCAAATCGTTTTACCTATACCTGCTTACCCCTGCTTATGCCTCAAACCCATTTCGGCTCGACAAATCATTTTATAAACTTATCTTTATCTTCCCAAAATCTCGTACTTTTCAAAACGTTCAAAATCTCAAGTCTCGAACTGTTACCAAAACTCTTTAAATCTACCTCTTAAATAAATTTCGGGACGAAATTTTCTAAAGGAGGGGAGACTGTAACGCCCTGCTTTTTCATACTTTCCATAATTAGAAAGCTCGCCTTGTAATGCTATTTTTGGAAATCTTGTATTATTGTAGTCGTCTTTTCGTTGTAAAATCCGAGACTTGGATCATAAATAAAATTCGTATTTCTTTAAATTCACCATCTACATATTCATACATGTTCATACGTTGGAATTCATTGTACATCGAATCCTTATTTGTAATTCATACTTATACGATACTTATTCACGATGCATGTCCATGCTTGTCCTTAAATTGTTGATACCTAAAAACCCCTAATAATATGCTTATTTATACAACGGTTAATCATCTAATATGTGACATATACTTGTCACTTACAAACATGTTACATACTAGTACATTACACTTTTTACCTAGTTAAATCATGTTTTATTTCATATTTCACCTTGTTACAAGTTAGGGGAAACATTGTTGCATATTATTACACAACTTAATTAACAAAATTACTCATTATAATGTTTTAAAAAAATAAAAAAATAAAGAAATATGGCAGCCCCAATTCAGCAAAATTCAGCCCCATATAGTTGGGTTTTGTGGGCTAGTTTCAAGGTGTAACCCCTTCTAAACACTTACAAAGCCCAACCCATTGAAACCCTAATCCTTCCCCCTATAAATACCACTTATAACCAGCCTCCCTACCACTTTTGCAACACTAAAAACTCTCAAAACATCCTCCAAACCGTAGCTGAAAGCAAGGGTTCGAGCAGATTGACACCCCTTCACGAAAATGAGCATAACTCACTCAATTCTTATCCGATTCACTCGATTCTTTTTCCTACTACTTTGTATTGACCTTATCTACGTTTCCATGGGTTTTTCACAGTAAATAAGTCCCTGGAACTCCATCAAAAAGGCTCCAAAGTCCACTGATTGTTTTTGTTTTCATGAAAGCCTTGTTATTTCTTACCAAACTTGAGTCTATCTCATCTCAAACCTATGTCCTAATGCTTACAACACTTTAGTGGTTGGTTAGGCTTAAAAACAAGGTTGAGACACTTAAAAATCAGAGGATTAAACCTCATAAACTTGGTGTTTTGTTTAGGGTTTTTAACCCACAAGTCATGTCAAACTTTGTCTTTGATACATGAGTGATTATGGAACAACTTGGGTTGTCCAAACATACAATCCTCACATGATTTGATGATTTCTCTTAGTTAGTGTGTATATTTCTTATTCTTTATTGTATGTTCATGACCCTCCTTGGTTGTTTTTTTTTACATCAAGTGTAGTGGTGAACACATAGAGGTGCCTAAATGGAAGACTTGATCTTCCTACCTCCTACATGATTTCTATGACATTTAGAGGTACCAAAATGAAGATTTTAATCTTCTACCTCATGCTTGAACTATTGGACATATATTATATAACCTAAATATATTATTCGAATAATCGAATCTTTGATGATGAACTAGTGTTCATATGTCGGGGTACTAGATTACATCATCCTAGACTATGATAACTTGTCACGATTCTAATGGAACCTTGTTCCATGAAAACATCTAAACTCCTTCGAGTTTCCTAGTGTCAAGAACAAGCATCATATGTACTAAATGATTATTTTCCATGTTATTCTCATATCTTATTTTTATGTTGTTTTAAACACCGAATCTCGACTCTAAACATACTTGAACTTTAACCCTTATACATTCGGACTCTAAATCTCTACTCGTAAACAATTGGATAATCGGAAAGCATATGCAAGCCTTGTGAGTATACTCGTATTTCCCCCTTTTTACTTTTACCACTTTTGGGGTATACCATGTTTACTTATCAAAAACTTACACATGAACATTTTGCTTAAACACATGAACATTCCTATAACATGCTTGTATACGTGATGGCTTGATACTTTAAACTTGGGTGAAACTTATGTGTTGAATTTATCATTAACTTCGTACGAGCCAAACCGTGACATATGTAGCGCTATAGGATTAACGACCCGCCCTTTATCATCGGTAATGTCATGAGCATATTGCGTTTCCTTGGTTTGATATGTTAGACACATGCCATGTTTAAATGTTTATCTTGAATCACATGCTTGCTACGAGGAATTGTTTAAAACATATCTTTTGTTATGTATGTACCAAACTTGTATACTCGCCTTTGCTTTTGCATTGAACTGTATTTTTAAACATGTTACAGGTTGATGATGACGATGCTATGAAAGGAAGTAGCGTTGATGCCTAGATACACATATAGACGTTTAGGTTTAATATGTTGTATCAATTTTGTTATGTTGTTATGTATTTCGTTAAACTTGTTGTATTTGAATTTCTTGTAATGTTGACAATTTATCTTATGAAATGAAATCGGATTATTTAAATACTTGTCAC
Organism: Helianthus annuus; assembly: GCF_002127325.2. NCBI lineage: Eukaryota > Viridiplantae > Streptophyta > Magnoliopsida > Asterales > Asteraceae > Helianthus > Helianthus annuus. The sequence goes on along the minus strand of NC_035441.2, from coordinate 141,108,461 downwards.
AATTATTAGCGTTATGATGTCTCGAGCAATCTTCACACTTCGTCTCATCCCGATGTTTCCGCCATTGGTTGGGGTGTATCTCCTTTGCCAAGTGCTGGAAGCTGGTGGATGCGAGTTTTAACAGTGCATCCGCGGATTTGTTTTCACTTCTGTTGATATGACGGATATTGAAGGAAGTGAATTTTGATTTTAGTTGCAAGGCTTGCTCGAGGTAGAGGATCATGATATCCCCTTTTGCGGTATAATCACCGCGCACCTTCCCTGCAACTAACAAGGAGTCGACATGTGCTTCCAGATGTTGTATGCCGAGCTTGACTGCTAGACGTAGCCTTGCCAATAGAGCCTCATACTCTACCTCGTTATTTGTGCTTTTGAAATCAAGGCGGATTGCATAGGTAAGCTCTTGGCCATCGGGGCTGACGAGTCGCAGACCTGCGCCTGCACCTTCTTCATTGGGCGCACCATCGGTAAAAAGTGCCCATATTTCTGAAGAAGGTGGTGGTGATGCAGGGTTTTGTTCTTCTTCGCATTCTTGGATGCGATTTGCCGGTACCTCGGCAACGAAATCTGCCAGGACCTAGCCCTTGATTGCGGGGCGTGGCTTGTAGTTTAGCGTGAGTGCGCCCAACTCGATTGCCCATTTTGCTAACCTCCCAGAGATGTCAGGTTCGGATAGGATCGGGCCGATCCTGTAGTTGGTTAACACCGTGATGACATGATTTGCGAAGTATCGTCACAATCGTCTTGATGCGTGTACTAGTGCTAGTACCAACTTTTCCATTATTGAATATCTTGTTTCTAGGTCGTTGAGCATCTTGCTGATGTAGTAGATGGGTGTTTGAACTCCCTCCCGCTCTATTATTAGTACCGCACCTACCGCATTGTCTGCGGCGGATAGGTATAATATAAGTGGTTCACCTTTGCGTGGTGCAGTTAGAGTTGGGAGTTGTATCAAACACTCTTTCATTTCCCGGAAAGCATTTTCAGCCTCTGTGGTCCATTGGAATTGTTCTTTCTTTAGACAGTGCCGCAGGGTCTTGATGAAAGGATACGACTTAGCTGCATGGTTAGCTAAGAATCTGTTTAGTGTGGCTAACCTGCCGGCTAGTCGTTGCATCTCTTTCATCGTTGAAGGCGATGGCATGCGCTCGATCGCCTGAACTTTTTCCGGGTTTACCTGGAATCCATCTTTTGTTATGATGAATCCAAGGAATTTGCCTTCTTCCATTCCAAACGAGCATTTCCCTGGATTGAGCTTCATATTGACGCTTCGCAGAGTTTGGAATGTTTTTTCGATATCGGTGAGCATGGTATCTTCTTCCATGCTCATGACGACTAGGTCGTCCATGTAGATTTCGACACTTTTGCTGATTTGCCCGCGGAAAGTGTCGTTCATCAATTCTTGATAGGTTGCGCCCGCGTTGCGCAACCCAAACGACATTTTTGTATAGAAGTAATTTCCGGTAGGGGTGCGGAATGCCGTTTTGTCTTCATCCTCGATTGCCATCTGTACCTGGTGGTAGCCTTTGTAACAATCGAGGAAGCACTTCCATCAAAATGGTGCGAGGTTATCGACCTTTTCGTCGATTTCCGGAAGTGCGTAACAATCCTTGGGATAGGCTTTGTTGAGGTCTTTATAATCGACGCACATGCGCCAGCCCCCGGATGGTTTCTCTACCATGACTGGGTTGGATAGCCAAGTCTGGTACTTGACTTCCCACAGGATGCCTGCGGAGAGCAGCTCTTCGACCTGCTCATGCATCGCCTGGTTTTTTGTGGATCCAAGGTGGCGTTGGCCTTGGATCACCGGCTTGATACCTAGCAAGGTATTCAAGAAATGTTGCGCGATTTCGCGTGGGACCCCAGTCATGTCTGCGGGTGCCCACGCAAAAATATCTTGGTTCCTGAAGAGAAGTTGCTTCAGGTGCGCTCTGGTGTTGGGGGACAAGGCGTGGCCCAATGTGACCTTTTGTTCTGGGTATCTTGCGTTGAGGACCCATTTTTCTGGTTGGTTGTTGGGGGTCGGGCTTGCTATCTTGGTCGGACGTAGTTCGTCCGACGTCATAACTTCCCTGCGTGCATAGATTATCGCGACCCCTGTTTCGTTTGGGAAACCGATTGCAGAATGGGGTACGGAGGTAATCATGTTGAAGTCGCCTTGGGATTCTCTCCCAAGGAGCACGTCATATTTGGAAGTATGAGGTAAAACCATGAAATTTACCTCTTCTGTTCGTGTGTGCCTTCCGCTGGTGAGGCGCACAGGAAAAGTAATTTGGCCAATGGGAAAGACAGTTTCCCCTACGAACCCATCCAACGGGTAATCCACTGCTTGCAACCGATCTTTGTCTTCCTGATCGAACTGGTTGAAGCACTGCTCGTATATGATATCAGAAGTATTGCCCGGGTCGATAAATAATCGCTCGGTGCAGTAATGAGCTAGTTGGCCTTTAATAACGATGGCGCGTCTGTCGCTCGGACCGCCTCGGACTTTTGGGAAAACAACTTGCTCGTCTTTCCAGTCATTGTCCGGTCTTCTCGCCGCCTTGTGCGGCTTTCCTTTGCCTCCGTTGATCATATGGGTTGAGGCCACATACATGGTCCTCTTCCCTGAGGAGGTGCCCTCGCCATGGGGGGTGATGCGTTTGGTGGCTTTTTGCCCACCAGGCAACAGGTGTTTCAGCTTCCCCTCCTTTAGGGCTCGCTCAATCTCCAGTCGGAGACTGATGCAGTTGTTTGTTGTATGGCCCTGGTCCTTGTGATACTCACAATAGAGAGTGAGATCTTGATTTTTCTTGGACTTCATTGGTTGGGCCGGTAGCAGGTACTGCGCGTCCGTAAGAAGGACTTCGCTTGGCGACTTGGTGATCTCGGTCAAGTTGCGGTCCTGAGATTCTTTTTTTGACGCCCGGTTGTCCCGTTGGGCGTTAATTGTTGCCCTTGCGTCAAACTGGTTGGTATGCGGGAAATATGGTTTGGGATCGCTGCCGCGATTCCCTGTGTCCCGGTTGCGCTTATTGTTGCGCTTGGGGTCGTAGCGGGAGGTTTGACCTTCCGCTTGGGGCTGTGCCTTTGCGAGGTGCGGTTTAAGGGACCGCTGAGTCTGGGCGTATGTCTTGACTACAGCCATGACATCTTCTCATTTCTTTGGCAAGCCCTCCTTGCCGGAGATGGTCATAACCATTTGTTCGTCTCTGACGGCTTTGATGAAGTGGTTACGTGCCATTTGGTCTGCCACGTCGCCTATCTCCAGGCATTCTTTGTTGTATCGGACGACGAACGCTTCAAGAGATTCGTCGTCCCTGCGCCAGATATTCATGACGTCCATCGAATCACGTTCGTGACGTCGCTGCTGGCTGAAATGCGCGAGGAACTTTGCATGTAAGTCCTCGAATGAGGCCAGTGATCCTACTGGCAAAGAATCAAACCAAGCCCTGGCCAGACCTGTGAGGGTTTGGGGGTAAAAATGACACCAGGTGGGCTCGTCCCATTGGCCGTTGCACCCTGCACCTATGAAAATGTTCATGTGATCGTCCGGGTCGGACGAACCATTGTATTTCCCTATGTTAAATGGGAATTTTGTGGTGGTGACATGGGCGTGGGCTATTTCTGGGGCAAATTTGGAATTTTCTGCCGCAGCTTTTGGCCTGTAGGGTCGGCTCTCGGGGCGCTTTGCAGCGCGGAGGTATGTGTTTCGGGGATGAGTGGGAGGAGAATAGTTGCGTCCTCCCGGTCTGCTGCTAGTGGCATGAGATTCCTCGCAATATGTATGGTCGTCCGGGTCGGTACATCCATATCCTTCGTGATGGGACTGCGGTCCCAACCGACTTTGGATGCCGGAGCTGTGGTGGGCTGTGGATTGCCGCCTGTTATTGCCTTGAGGGCCCAGGCGGCTTTGTACTGGGCCTCTGGCGCGAGGCTCATATGAGGAGTCGTCCTCGTTAATTGTGCGGACCTCACAATAAGAGGATCCACGGTCCTCCCGCCTGCTTCGAGAGGCTGGGCGTGAAGGAACCCTGCCGTCGTATTGTAAAACACGACCCGTAGGGGTATGTGGTGCCAGGGTAGGCCCGGCTTGTATTTGCGCTTCCGCGCAAGCTCGATTGTATGTTGCAGCCAGTAGGGCTGCCTGCTGGTCATACCATGCGTGAGGATTCATGTCTGGAGGGATCACAGATGCGTACTGTGAGAGATCGTGTCCAAACGTAAGGGGTGCGCCCCCTTGCGTTGATGTGCCAATGTGGCCAGGATTTGGGATTGGAGGAGTGTTCCTCGCAGGCCCAGAGTTGGTCGGGTTTAGGTTATCCCCAGCAGTGTTATTCAGACGATCAGACATGATCTTTTGAGAGGGAGAGGGATGGTAAAAAAGTGCTAAGAGTAGCGGTGGGCGCCAATGATGAAACAATGGTTAACCGGGTAGGGTTAACACACTGGTCTCGTCAAGAAGGGTTAATCCCTTCCTCTCGAGGATCGCTGGCTAGGTCATCCGTTGGTTGATCTCCTGCACAAGGAAACAAACCGTGACTCGTAACAAGGAGGATGGGGTGGGGGGTGCTCCTTGTTACCACTCTCCGGCGTGAGAATCAGTAGTCTGCTTGAGAAGCAAAGTATGATAGTAGTAGTAGTGAGGGAGTTGTGAAGAGATACCTCAAACCTGGTTTGGGGTTGGTATTTATAGCCGAGGAGTGAAGGAGGAGGTGGATGGATAGACTGACGACATGCTGCACCTTTGCAGGTGTGTCAGGCATGTCGGCTGTGGAGGTGAAGCCACGTCAGTCTGTCACTTACGTAGACCTGACAGGCGGCTGCCATTGGTGCTACTTGCTCTGTGGTGTCAGTCCCCCTTGCTGAGTGCACAGGATGCGGTGCGGGCCGCATCGCTGTTTGCGGTAACTGTAGATGTTCCCGCGTCTCACTCTTTGATCAAGAAATACGCGAGATGCGGTGTCAAGCCGCATCATCGTCTGTGGTGACTGTTGCTGTTATCCAGCTCCCTTGTATTGATAGAAGTGTTCACTGGATGCGGTGCTAGGCCGCATCGCTGTGAATACTTCCGTTTTCATACACCAGATGCGGTGCCATGCCGCATCACTATATCGTTCTCATATTCCAGGTAAGTCCTCCATCATTGGGCAGATTGGATTCAACCACTGTGTTTGCACGTTCCCGCACGGACACAGGTAGGTTTTTAGCTAGTGGGGGTTTTGATAAGGGTAATGGTCACTCGCGGTCGTGCTGACGCGAGATCTGGGACCATACCCCTTCAAACCCGATGGCCCAGCTCACCCACTACAACTAATGACCGAGCCTCACCCGCTTCAACCGCCCACGGCCTACCTACCTATGCCACATCTGGCCCCTCTTCACTCGTTAGCCATGACCCACCCACTCCACCTACACATCTGTCCATTCATGCATCCTCGTCCATTCTTGGGCCACCCCTATGACCGCCCATCACAACCATACTATACCAGCGTACACCAACAACCACCTCCCTCGTCCCACTCTACACACCCCATGTAAACCCGATCTCAATCGGGTATCTTCAAACCACGCCATCAAATGTCATTAAATACCGAAACCTCTCCCACCAAACCACCATTACATAAATCACATCTCACCGCCTTGACCGACCCTAACTAGAAAATTACCATGACTAATGAATATGAAGCACTATTGGCAAATAACACATGGGAACTGGGTTCGAGGCCCCAGTTATGCACCAGTGATTCGTTGCATGTAGTTGTTTAAATATAAATTTCATGCTGATGGGACACTTGAACGACACAAGGCACACCTTGACGTTAATGAGAAAAGTCAAACAGTCAGGGCTGGTTGTGATGAAACGTTTAGCCCGGTGGTTAAACTAATTACCATTCGCACGGTTCTTAGCTTGGCTACATCAAAAGCTTTGACCATTCACCAATTGGATGTGAAAAATGTTTTCCTTCTGGTGTCCTTTAAAGGAAACTGTTTATATGTTTCAACCACCAGATTTCACATCACCTTCTCATCCCAAACATGAGTGCAAGCTGAACCGGTCTTTGTACGGCTTGAAACAAGCTCCACGAGCTTGGTACCAATGGTTTGCGGGGTATATTTCTAAATGTGGATTTAAGAGTAGCATATGTGAAACCTTTTTGTTTGTCTATCGTAAAGGAGATCAAATGGCATACTTACTTTTATATGTGGATAACATTATTCTCACTGCTTCTAGTGACTCTATATTAAGAAGTATTATTCAATCATTATCGTAGAATTTAACATTACTGATTTTGGATCATTACACCATTTTCTTGGTATCGTGGTGCAAAAGCAAAAGAATGGATTACTTCTGTCTAAGTCAAACTATGCAGCAGACATCTTAGCTCGTGCACACATGTCCAACTACAAACCTGGTAGCACTCTAGTCAAAATCAGATCCAACCTGAGTGCCAATGACAACGTCCCATTTTCTGACACTTCGTTAAATCGAAGCTTGGCCGGCGCTTTGCAGTATCTTACCATTGATTAGAATATTGATCCCTCAACTAAATGATTAGTTTTAACTCAGTTTACCTATCTTCCCATGAGTGTGATCATGGGTTAGTGACTTGTCACTTTATCAGTTATTAACTTTGTTAGTGTGTTAGTATCACATGATTATAGTGACAAGATTAGAGGTTATGACGACCATTATATATACTCATATATATGTTTCAAGTTCTTATACTTTGAGATTACTATGATATTATGAGATATTATTAATTCTTCTTTTTCCATAAATATTCTTCCTTCAGTTACCAAATTACCATTGCGTTCATCAATTAGGCATTCTTCCAAAGCCGAAAAGTACATTAACGATACACATATATCTTCCGTATATCAACATAGCAATCAAATCCTTCTTAAAATTATTCTAAAACAATAGGATTTCAATATTTTTTTAACGTGTAATCACATGATTATAGTGACAAGTTTAAATGTCTTTTTTAATTACAACTGTATTTCTAAGGTTGAACGTAGTGGGGCGGTATAGCCCACCATAGCGCCGCTATGGCGCCGGGCACACCACCCCCCTGGGCGCTATGTTTCAAAAATTGGGGGAGGGCGCCAGATTTTTCGCGGCGTTATTTTTTGTTTGGTTAATCATTTGGCCAATCAAAAAATAGAAGAGTTTTTTATATTACTTAATAAAACTTAAAATTATTAAATAGGTAATGATGGGTAGGGGCTTTATGACTACGGCCTCAAATTGCATAACGCCCCATAAAGCCCCTTGCTGACGTGGCACGACACGTGTCGCATAACGCCCCACAAAGGGCTTTATGACTACACATGGTCTAACAAAATGAAATTAAACAACTTTAAAGTACCCAATCTCAAATGAACCAAACAAATAAAAAAATAAATGAATCCTAACAATAACCTTATAGAAAGTAAAAAAAAAAATACATAATTCTAAACCAGGATATCAAAATATAATTCCGTTTCAAAATATTAAATAACTAGGATAAAGACCCACGCGCTTTGCATCGCGGGGCTTTTTGAGTTGAACACATAATATGATGCTAAAGAACCATAGCAAAAAGCAAACACATATTTATAAATTTCAGTTCGTGCAAACTATAATCAAGTGCAGGTTAATGAAATGGGCTAGATCAAAAAATATTAATGTTACAAAATCATAACAAAAACCAAGCATAAATTTATAAACTGTAGGGTTCTTGCAAATACGGATGAGCTCGGTACCGACCGGTACCAAAAATACCCAAAAGTGGGTACCGGTACCGAATATACCTGGTACGGTACGGTTCGGTACCGGTATTTGAGGGTAAAAACCGGTAGCGAACCGGTACCGAAAGTGTACCCGGTTCGGTAAATTCGGTACCGGTACCGGTTCAGTACATACTAAAAAATCATCTTACAAAGCACAATGCACACAATACAACTCCTATTGCATAAGATTGTTGTAAAATAATAGTATATAAATATATTGAATTTATATATCGGTTATAGATATTGTATAGTTGTCACGCATCTTTATCATACTTGGTGTATTCTAGAGCACGTATGCAAAGTCTAAATAATAAATGTGGCCTTTATAGGCTTATAGCAACATGTTATCGGTCGGTATGCCATATCATCCAAGTTGTGAATGAATGTTAGAGAGGCGGTGTGGAAGTTATATACGTTTATTATCATTAGGCCATGTGTAGTCATAAAGCCCTTTTGGGGGCGTTATGCAATTTGAGGTCGTAGTCATAAAGCCCCTGTGTAATCATTACTCATTTTTTAAATTTTTATTTTTTTAATTCATTTGTAACTTTTTTAGAAATAAAATTCATTTCATTAAATAAAAAAAAGTACAATAAAATTAAAAAACATTAAACTAGAAAAAAAAAACATTAAACTAGCATAAAAAAAATTACACAATCAAAGATTATATATTTTTTTCAATCCGCTCCTTTTGTGCCAACGCCATTTTCAAAGCTTTTCCCGTTAAGTGGTCATGCGGTTTGGAGTAGAACTCAAAGTCGTGAGCCCATTGTCGATCCCGCATAATCTCCGTAACTTCGCGGTTCTCCACCAAACGTTTATTACCGAGTTCGTGTATGTCTTGAAGTCGCTTGTTTATCTCCGAAAATGCGTTACTCATATCCGTTCCCATAGACATCGACGACGACTCGGGTTTTTTCGCCCGGCTTTTTCTTCCGGGCGGTCTTGGTAGCTCCTCCACCGGCTCGGCATCCGGAATATCCTCGTTCAAGTCGGTGTTTCGAGCGTCGGAGGTTGGGGTTTCGGGTTCACCCGACTCGTTTGTTTTGGACCTCTTTGATTGCCGTGTATTTCCCGAACGACCATTTGGAGTAGATACGATGGCCCATTTGGGGCTATGGCGAAGGATTTGCCAACACTTCATGTACGGGAAATGGCCATTAGCCTCCGTATACTCGACCAATGCCTCTTGCGTAATGTCTTCATCGCTACTTCCACTTTTCCATCCGGAATACAAGCGTTGGTACACGGTTTAAAAGTTTGTGCATTTCCTGTTTATATCGGTCCACTTCCCCGATATAGAGTCCGGTAGGCGGTATTCCTCTCCTCTACCCATGAGCTCGAAAAAGAGTTCTCGTATTCGGTTCCAAAATACGGTTTTACTTTGATTGTTTGCTAAAAAAAAAACAAAATAAAATGTTAGTGCAAAATTTTAAAAAATAAAAACTGAAAATAAGTAAAAAACTGAAAATAAATATAAAACAGAAAAAAAAAACAAAACAGAAAATTAAAAAAAAAACAGAAAAAAAAACAAAACAGAAAATAAATAAAAAACAGAATAAAAAAAAACAGAAAAAAAAAAGAAAATTAATAAAAAACAGGAAAAAAAAAACAAAAACAGAAAAAAAAACATACATATGACCGGGTCCTCCGAAACATCGATGAAAGCGCGGGTTAACGCATACTCATCTTCGGGCTCCCACGTTATCACATTTTTTTTCGCTCGGGTGTTGGTTTCCACTTTCTTTTTATGTGCCCGTTTTGCTTTTCCTTTTCCTTTTTGCGTCTCCGGTTGCGTATCCGGTACCTCGGGTTGCGTCTCCGGAACAACATCGGGTTCGTGTAGTGGGGACCCGAAAGTTTGAGCCGACCCAAACGCTTGAGACGACCCCATCCCATCCGTGTTTTGATTTGGGTTCCACCCGTAGAGATTAGGGTCCCATGATAGCGGTTGGTTCAAAAGATTCATGAACCCGGGACTTTGTTGATTGTAATCGAGAAAACCGGACCCGAAAGGGTTGGGTCTAGTGGGAACCGGCGCCACAAGGCGAGTAGGATTACCGCTTTGGTTTGGGTCCGCACTAGATCGGGGAGGAATGAAGCCACGGTTGAATGGATGCATTGTATAAAATATCAAGAATTTTAAAAAAATATGGAAGAGATGAGAATGTTTGAGTGTGTGTGGTAAAAAAATAGGAGAGGAGAATGATTTAAAGGAAAATGTGAAAAATAAATTGATTTTTTTTTATTAAAGTGACCGTTTGTAACGGTCAAAAAATCAAATTAATCACCTCAACACGCCGCGATAATTATCGCGCTTCAAAAATTTTTTTGGGCATAGCGCCCTTGGTGGTGGTGTAGACGACTCTATGTAGGCGCTATGGGCCTTCAAAGCGCCCCAGTACGCATAGTCTTATAATTCATAACCAATTTACTTGTCGTTCTTGACCCAAAACCGAACCAAACATGTGTTAGCCCTTGTGTAATGGGGCGCTTTGGCCAAGCATGGCGCCCAAAAAACGCCCGGAACACCACCCCCCTAGGCGCCATGTTTCAGAATTTTGGGGGAGGCGCGAATATGTTCGCGGCGTGAGGGAGGAGTGAGGGAGGAAGGTTATTAAGCTTGGACCAATCAAAAAAAGGTTAATGTTTTTATAATTATTTAATAAAAACGAAAATTAATAATTAGGTATTGATGGGTAGGGGCTTTATGACTACGGGCTTAAATGCATAACGCCCCATAACGCCCACCCGCACACGTGGCGCGCCACATGTCGCATAACGCCCCTAAAAGGGCTTTATGACTACACATGGCCTTAGAGTGTCTTTTAAAGACTGCTGTCTATTTTGACCCTTTGTCAAATGAAAACCAGCATATTAAATTAAAATTAAAAACCTATAAATAAGCAACATAAGTATGCATAAGTTAGTTGTAATTTTAGCTTTGGGAGTGTTTCAAAAAAAATGGAATTTTCCTTTTTAACCCTAAAGTTTTAATCTTTGACAATTTATGTTTAAAGTTTTAATCTTTGTTAATTTAACCCCTTTGATTAATATGATTTTTCACTTCTAATTCAAAAGTTTCCATCTTTTACGATTTACCCACTTTGATTTTTTTAACTTTTAACTCAAAGCTTTTCATCTGTTGCAACTTTGGTCCTTATACTTTTAATCTTTCGCGAAGTGTTGTAATCTTGGCTTTGAGGGTTTTTTCAAAGAAAAATGGTTATGCATATGGTTGTTGTAACCTTGGCTTTAAGGGTTTTTCAAAAAAAATAATTTTTTTTCTTTTCACCCAAAAGTATTTTATAAATTACTTTAACCCAAAACTATTTGTTTTTTTTTACTTTTAACCCTAAACTTTTTTATCTTTTACAATTTATCCTCACAACTTTTTTTACTTTCAACTTGTGGGGGGGGGGGGGTAGTTGCACGGACCTCCCATCCGCCGGAGTATTGCAACTCCGCAAGCTAGCTTAGCCCCATAGCTGCCTGGCGGTGATTACCCACGGTGAAGAGCCCCAACACCCCATTAGGGCATTGCCGGGAATCGAACCGGTGACCTCAAGAAGAGTCTGGGTGAGGCTGGCCAACTGGGTTACCCCAGAAGGTTTACTTTCAACTTTGGTCCTTTATAATTTTCATTTTACGCAAATTTTTCGCTTTATGCTTCGTTCTAAATTTTATGACTTAACACATCGCAACATGCGTCTTTGGTTTAACGTTTTTACGTTTCCTTCTAAATTTTGCGAGTTAACACGACGCAACGTGTGTGTGTGGGTGAACGTTTTTACATCGTCTATTTTTTCCCATTTCACAGGTTCAACATAACGTGCGGGTCCTAAATCGACTTCGTTATAACTAAAGAATCCCCGCCGCATTGCGGCGGGTCGTGATTCTAGTTTAAGTCTAAATAATAAATGTGGCCTTTATAGACTTATAGCAACATGTTATCGGTCGGTATGCCATATCATCCAAGTTGTATGTTCACTCTTTGTGAATGAATGAGAGGTGGTGTGGAAGTTATATACATTTATTATCATTATCATTATAATTCATAACCAATTTACTTGTCGTTCTTGACCCAAAACCGAACCAAACATGTTTTAGAGTGTCCTTTAAAGACTGCTGCCTATTTTGACCCTTTGTCAAATTAAACCCAGCACAATTTGACCCCTTTAAGTCTTATTATAATATTCCAAAATAATATATGTATATTATATAATATGATATCATGTTAGCATATCATATCTTTATTATGTTATTGACTTCGGTAGTTTGGTGGGATGAAAACATGCTATCCATTAATTTGTATGGCTATAATTTTTGTAATTACTAAAATATCAAATAAACTTTTATATACTGATCATCGTTTTTGCAATATAATTTAAAACACTATATATAGTACGTAACTAACTCAAGGAAATAATAAATTATAATATAATAAGCTTTTATTACTATTTTACCTAAAGAAAACACATAATGAATAATAATATGATTTGAGGAATTGAGGTTGTATCGCGTGTCATAATTAGTGAGCTCAAATTTTTTGCTAACCGTTGATCTTATTTAACCCCTCTATGTTCTATTTTTATACGTAATTTTAATCATATCTTATATCAAAATACTGTTTTATAATTTCTTAATCTTTCTTATTAACTATTTAATTTTTATTTTATTTTAACTCGTGTAATACAAGAGTTTCTAACTTAGTATCGAGAATAAGAAAATTTCGCCAATACAGGAAAAACGTTTGATCTTTCTTGTACTAATACTCATCAGTTGAAAATGTTTCAAAGGATTGCATATAATGGTAGGAATATCTAACATACCACGAATTTGATATAAAAAAAAATTTATGAGTTTAGGTGGAACTCGTGAACATGGTTTTCTAAATGGTAGGTCTCGGTCAACTAGATGGGTTGACACGTGGCTTGGATGGGCTTCGCTGGGCTGACCCACATTGAAGACGGTATGGTGGGGCGGGGGTTTGGGGCGTGGCCAGCCCAAACTGCATATTTAAAACAAATTTAATTTTTTTAATAATGTCTTGGCCAATCAGCTCCCGCATGTCACCTTGATAGACCCGCCCAACGTCCGGACTAAATCCCCCGCCCAAGGGGCCACACCGAAACCCAAACTCACCCGAGGTGGTGACTTAAGCGTTTGTGGCCAACCCACACCCCAACCCCGCCCCATGCCCCATAGTATAAATGGTGAGTCTTGGTCAAGAGTTTCTAATCAATTATTGAAGGGCATCTTTCATATAAAATCTTTAAGAGAATTAAGTATTTTATATAAAAAAACTAAAAGTCAAAAGAGAAATGGTCATTTAGATGTTAATTAGCTTAGGCATAAATATATAGGTAATTACTGTTTTTTTTTAATTTGTAATTTCAGAGTAATCATATTAAAACAATACATGAAATACATATTTAAACTTTATATGGAGTTAACAATCTGTTTAAACCTGAATCGATTATATCACACCAATTATATAAGCCGGATCCAATTTTTTTAGCAAGTCTTTTTATTAAACCAGCATGATTATAACTATTAATCGACTTATATCCTTCTAGATATTTTCTTAAAATATATTTATTATTTTTGAAACTTGATTATAACTATTAATCGACTTATTATATCCTTCTAGATATTTTCTTAAATTATACTAATCGATTTTGACATGTTCATATTTTTTATTTATCACATGTATAAATTAGTTTTGACATTTAATTATTTAATAATAATAATAAATAGGTTTTTGCTTTTCAAATAGGTGGCGTTATTTTATTTGACGAGAACGATCTATACTTTTGTTTGGTTCGATATTTTCTAGCTTTCTGCTAGAACATGCTTTTGAAATTATTTTCATAACTTATATCATTACGTTTTATATCACTGTAACCGTTCAATTTTTTTTTTGTAACAAATGCTTTATTCAATGACATTGGTATAATTTTTAACACGTGTCAAGAATGTTCAACTTGGTCGGTCTTAATACAAATTTTCAAAATATAAAAAATACAAAGGTTAATTGTATTTATTTAGAAACTTCATAAGAAAGTACAACTAGTAAAATATAAAAAAAAATAAAATAAAAGTGCATTTAGCAACATCCCAAAATTGAATTGCTTAAAGTCAAATTTGCATTTACTCATAACAGAATTGTATTAAAAGTCATGAGATAATAATTAAGAGAATATAAGAAATTTGAAAATTTACTCATTATAACACACGGACCAAACCAGTTACCAGACCTTGTCTTGTTTTACAAATTCCACCCTGACTTCGTCTTCATCTTCTTCTCCTCTATATAAACATAACCCCAACACCAAACCAATTCAATTCAATCATATTCTCTCTCCATTTCACTTCATCATCTGCTCAGTTTCTTTGTTCCTGTTGCTGATTGAACAAGTTGTATTATAAGTTAATCTTGATGGAGCATTTGTTGGGATTGCTTAGAGTTCATATCCACAGAGGTGTAAACCTTGCTGTTCGTGATGTTACTACCAGTGATCCTTACGTTATTATCCGTATGGGCAAACAGGTGATTCTTTCTTTCTGCTTTTGCTTTTGCAATTTCTATGACTGTCGGTTGATGATATACGTGATCTGCTATGTGAACGTCGAAAGCAATTTCTATGACTGTCGGTTGATGAAAGCAATTTAGTTTCAGTCAATCTATGAGTTTAGATGACCGGTGAATCGATCGTGCCTTGTGGGTTTGGGTTTAGTATAAATGGGATTGGGTCAATTTCGGGTGTTTAACTAAACAGGTTGGGTTTGCGGGTGTCAGTTAACACATTTATTTTTTATTTTATTTTCTTAATAAGTGTTTTTATGTCATAAATTAAATTGGTTACTTATTACATACCAAAATCTAAAACTTTGAAGAAAATAGACATAAGTTTTATAATTAAAACGTAATTTGTTTTAAGAACATTTTTTTTTGTTAGTGTTAACGTGCGTTAATATTCATGTTTGTTATGTTCGGGTTCATATGCTTTACACAGTTTATCTTTCAGATATAGATCGTCTTTGGGTTTGGGTTTGGGTTTGGGTTTGGGTTTGGGTTTGGGTTTGGGTTTGTGTTGGGTCCCCTGCTCCTTTGGTCCGCCTTTCACGGCGTCACTATTAAATTAAATAAAGTGTTCAACAGCAACCATGGTTTGACTAAAATTGATATACTATTTTCTCTCTCTAGAAGATTACCGTGTATACTCGTACATATGTGATGGCCGGAAATACTCCGGCAGAAGAAAGTTGCCAAATTAACAGCTTATATAAAATAATATTTATTATTGTTTATTTGGAAATGAAATGATCTTGTAACTAACTATTTGTTTTTTTTTTTTCATTTTATAATTAAGAAATTGAAAACTCGAGTGGTAAAGAAGAATATCAATCCTGTGTGGGATGAAGATTTGACCCTCTCCGTCGCAGAGCCTCTCCCAGTCAAACTTGTAAGTTATTCTCTTTCATTCTAAATTGCTCTTTGAATATCATTTGTAGGTGTGATAAAATACTATTTTACCGGTTCACTAGTCGGACCGTCTTAAAATCTGAATCTCGTTATAAATAATTAAAAAGTTTTAAATATAAATTCTGACCCAAGGTTTAAGTAGTAAATGGGTTGTAAAGTAAATATTTTATGTGGAAAAAAGATAAATTGTGAAAATTATGCTATGTATGTTCATAAAAATATATACTTTGAAAAAAATGAAAAGGACTTCTAATAATAATTAACTGAAATCATTATCAAGACATGACGTGATATATGTTTTGTTTGGTTCACAATGACTTTCACAATTCACATGTGAGTTGTACTTTGATAATATTCCCTTTTGAAGTTATTTTTTATTGTTACAAAAAAGTCAAAAATGACCCTCATGATTTAAACAATTGCAAATCAATACAGGAGGTTTATGATAGGGATACATTTAGTATGGATGACAAGATGGGGGATGCTGTGTTTGACATCCAGCCATTCCTGGAAGCTGTTAGGATGCGTTTAGGGAATCTACCAAACGACACGATCATAACTACAGTGAAACCGACGAGGACTAACTGTTTGGCGGAAGAAAGCCACGTGACATGGACTGATGGAAAAGTTGTCCAACATATGGTTCTTAGGTTGCAAAATGTCGAGTGTGGGGAGGTTGAGATTAAACTATCGTGGATCGATATTCCAGGCTCCAGAGGTCTGTAGATTATTAGTTTATTTTTAGTACTTGTAAACAAGTTTATCTTGCATATTTATTAAACCGAACTAGCTTTTATCATCTCTCTCGGAATTGGAAAGTTTGGTTTTTGATTTTGTTGGCAATGTTGTTTGTGTAAAAGAAAATGTGACATGTCCTAACTTTTTTTTGGTCTATCAATAGTGTTAAGAGAAACATTATTAGAGCGTTTAAAGAAACTATCAGTTTTTCATTGGTTAAAAGAAACGCAAAACCAAATTGTTATGGTGCTTTTTATCTGTCGATATTTTTGGAAGAGCTTAATATTTAAAATTGTTAACTAATGCCTTTTCACCCCGTCACAACCACTTATTGGTCGTCGCCACTGCCACCTCCACTATCGACACCCCAACCTATCGATTGCCACTATTGACACCACCTAACTTGTAACCATTGTTGTCACCAGCGTCAGCTGCACCATCGCCATCGACGGTGGCAAATGACGGTGGTGTGGGATTGGGGTGACTGCGGCCAGGTGGACCGGTTGTGGACCTGGTCAAAGTAGCTGAAGTTGTTAGTGTGGCGAAGGTGTGAATGAGAACCCAACCCTATTCACTAATGATAACTTTTTAGTTTTTACAGAGGAGAGATTATATGAATATTTTCGTACAAGCAATAGATTGCGACAAGGGTTATATCCCTTTTAAAATGGATATAGTGTAAGATTAAATATATTATGTATTAATATTTAATCTATAGCCATTATAATCATCTATACTATATTATAATACATGAGAGAAGGATTCCAAAAAGTAAAGAACTTCTTCCCCCATTATTTATAAATAAACCCCTAGAATGAGGGTAAAGTGGTCTTTTAAACCATAATTATTTTTTAGTCCCTCAATCTATTACATTTAAATCCTTGACATTTAACATAATTATGGGTAATTAGTTACACTCCCCCCCCTCTTTAATTCTTTAATTTATTCCTGCGATATCTTACAATCTGTAACGTTTTAAAAAAAATCCGAAGGTACCATGACGATCGGCACATTTTTTTAAATGTTTCGATAGTTGTCTTTTTTAGTTTCGCCGTGCGTTCATAAAGTACAAATAGCTTATGCGTAAATGTACAATTGATTAAAGCCAACATTTGTTTTTTACCCAAGCCAGCTTTGACCATTACCTAGCTACCGTGCATTAACATTTGTTTTTTACCCAAGTTTTTTATTTTGAACGGCATTAATAAACTAAAATATTCCCTAATTTTACTTGTACAGAGTCAGTTTGTTGTGGCATGTTTAATATAGTAAGTATAGATAAAACTCACAACAAACTTCCTATTAAACATGCCACAACAAACTAAACAGGATATGTGCATCTTATTTTAAAAACTTAAAACTCACAACAAACTTCCTAAATAAATGGATGACCAATCTAAAACTAAACTCTAATGGACTACTATAAATACATAGCAAACACTCACAATTCTACATTTCTATTGCTAAACAGATTTAAAATATGGAGCCAGTTCTGAATTCACTTGATACGAAAAAACAAGCATGTGATATTGAAAAATCTAAGGTCGGTTCTATGATAAGTTTTGTTATATCGCAATAATGAATAATGGTTTTCTTTTATTTACTTTTATGTGAATACTAACTTATTTGATTTTTCAGATTCAACACACCAATTTAAACACCCCAGTTGTCGAACAAGCTTTTGTTAGTTTTTAAGTAATATTTTCGCTTATAATCTTTCATATTAACAAGTTCGTTATGTTATTATTTGGTGTTTTATTGTAGGATGATGGTGATAATAGTGTTGAAATTATTTCTTATGGTGCAATGTTCAGTCCATACAAGTCTAAGCTTCAACGTCAATTTAGTGAAAAGGTAATTTTAAAATTTATTTAATATTTTTTAAATTTTTTATTCAATATTTGTTCTTTTTTAAATTTATTTAATCATTTTTTAACCTTTTTATTAAATTTTTGTTTTTTAAGGATCGGAAGTATGAGAATCAAAAGAAAAGATCTAAGAGACTCTCTGAATGGAAATGGGTCGAGGTTATAAATTTAGATGATTCTGAGGACGATGAGAAAGAAGATGAATTAGATGATACTGCTGATTCGAGCACAAACAAGAAAAACGGATAAAAAAAAGAAGAGATTTTAGATGAAATATATCAAGTGTTTTTATGTTTTTTTCATTTTCAGTTGTTTTTGTTTGATATAGACTATCCCATGAATAATAAAGTTTATTTTATATTTGAAGTTTATGTTTTGTGTTATTTTATTGCACTTATAATTTACATCTCGATTGAACTAATATACTTTAGTACTTAATCATGTTCGTATTATATAATTTACATGTTCGTACTTGATCATTTCCAAAGAGATAAATTCGATTACCAAGAATGGCCAAGACATGAAAACTACCTCTTGGTTTAGAGTAAATTCAAGATTGTATTTACAAAGCACACTAAACTTATTCAATTTAACAGTCATGTTCCACGAGAATTTCATATATATCAATTAGTGCCTTCTATAAAAAAAATTGTTGGACGACACGAGATATGAAAAAATAATTATATAATATTATAGATTTTTTGAATAATTTGTATTTCTTAAATAAAAAGATAAAGTTAATAAAGATATAAACTTTTACATCCTATTTTTTTATAAAAACTGTTTTATATAAATATGATTTTTTAAATATTTATAAAAATGAAATTTAACATTAGTTAAAGGTGTTTAAAACGTACTTACAAGTCACCTACTATTTTTTACTTTTTACTTTTTCAAAAACGAAAATTTTAAAATTAAAGTTTATTGGATGAGTATGATGTGGATATTTAAAAAATTTATGGACTTTAAACAATAAAATTATAAACTTTATCATTTCACCAACAAAATAAACTTACTTTATAACAATAGCAACTTATTTTTTTTTTTTTTTTGTCATTTGTTTAGTATTTTTTATTAACAAACGAATCTTTACATGTTTAAAACAGTTTTTCTATACTTTATTTATTATTAATTTTTATAACAAAACAAAACTTTGATATTTAGTAGATAGAAGATAAACTATGTTCCAAAATTTTAGGAATTATTTAATACTAATTTTCAGATTAGTAGATAGATAGTAAACTATATCCCAAAATTTTAGGAATTATTTAATACTAATTTACGATATTTAGTAGATAAATAGTAAACTATGTCCCAAAATTTTAGGAATTATAAGTCAACTAATAAAAAAATAATTATTGCAGTTATTCTTGGATATTAATCTAATAATTTGCATTTTTTAATTAAAAAGTAATAAAGTAATAAACTTTAAAGCTAAACTAAAAAACTGAACTTACTATGATATAAAGTTAATAAAAAATAATTATTTTATAAACATTTTTATAACAAGTAATATAAATAAAATACTCCGGAAATTTACAATCTTTACTAGATAAATTCTAAACTGGGTTCCAAATTTTTAGGAATTATAAGTTCAACTATATTGTTATAGATAATATTAGTCAGTTCTTAAATAATTATTTACCAACTTGACTAGAGACATAGTAGTAGATTGTGTTGCATATTTTTAGAGATTATTAGTTAAAAGTAGACCCATATAGATAAGATTAGTTAGGAACTAAAAATTTGAACTTAGTATGATATAAAGTTAATAAAGATATAAACTCTTATCATCCTATTTTTTATATTTGTAAAAACCCGAAATTTAACAATTTAAGTTAAAGCTCTAAAACGTATTTACGAGTCAAATACTATTTTTTATTTTTATAAAAACGAAAATTTTAAACTTAAAGTTTATTGGATGAGTACTATGTGGATATTTATAAAAAGTTATGAACTTTAAAGAATAAAATTATACTTTATGATTTAACCAATAAAATAAACAAACTTTACAATTATAACAACTTATCTTTTATTTTTTGTCTTTTGATTATTAATTTTTATACAAAAAAAAAACAATATTTTTTGTCTTTTGGTTATTATTTTTTATAAAAGAACAAAACTTTTACATATGTGTAAACTTATGACATATATCCACCACAATAATGTTATCATAAATATTATACGAATAAGAAAACTACCAGAAATGAGTGTTGCAATGCAAAGTGTCGCCCCCGCCGCATCGCGCGGGCACCCTACTAGTTTACATAATATAGATCAAAATATATTATAACATATTAAATAATTAGTTGGTAATTGTTGATGGACTAATTAGGTTTCCTCCTGGGTGCTTATATAAGGAGAATTATGTGGAGGTTAAGGGGTTACTCAGTTACACAATTACACACACCCCATTAGCTATAACATCATAATTTCGACCTCCTCTCCTAGCCGATATCCCTTTTCGGTTTTCTTATTCCCCATCATTAGTCAGCACCCTAAGAAGGAACCAAATCACGATGACAAGCATGTCGAACTCCATTACTGGATTCTCCAACGCACTGTCTGCTATAACAGGTATGTTTTAATGTTTCCTTCATGTATAAACAGAACTAAACCAACATATAGAGAAAATGATTATAAAAGACAATTAATAAATGATAAAGTGATAAACCACTAACATTTCCTAGATGGAAAGTCGTTATGAGAATTTGTATCCCTTTGTTAGGGTGTCCGGGGCATTTAGCGGGGAGGCATGCGGTGAGTGGAGTTTCCGAGCGGGAACACCGCCGCCATCAAATCGCGGAAGCTAATCGGGGATTGAGAGCGGTGGGTATTCATCGATGAGGGGATTCAATTTTAAACGGCTATATAGCCGTTATATATTTATAAAAAAAAATTCCTAACCCCTATAAATACTACTACTTCAATCTTTTTATTTTTCAAACCCAAAACAACTCTCACCCATTCAACTCATCTAATTTTTTTAACCAATCTTTAAAAAAAATGGATTCCAAGTTCCCGTTTTTTTCTCCCCTGCCCGACTTTCCCGACGATGAAGATTCATCGTCAAGCGATGCTAGTTTAATTTTCTTCCAAAATCTCATCCAACAAGCGGAGCTACTAGACACGTGTAACACCTCGAATTTTTGTGTCCAATGATGTGTTAACACGTGTCATTTGATTACACGTGGCATTGATATTAAATAAAGGACTAATTTTGACAAACCTTGAAAGTATGTAAATTCGAGGGTTATAAATGTCAACAAAGGGTAAATATACTGTATAGTAACCCTAAATGATGCTCGTACCTTCAAACGAATAAATCATGGATCATACGGAAGCGAAACGCGGAAGAAAGTGAGAGATTACGAGCTACAGGGGTTAACCGTGTCAACATGTTTAAATTATACCTCTGAGTGACCCTTTAACGTTCCCGAGGCTTTGTAACGGTATTATACGCTCACCAGAATATACTATATAAATTCCGCGAAGTTCCGTTTTAAAACGGGAAAGTTATGATCAAATTCGTATGAGAAGGGTTAAAAGCGCCAATAATATAATTTAAGGCTTTTCGGATAATAAGTAATATATCCGGGGGCTTAACAATACGGGTAAATAACGCGAGGTCCTTAATTGTAATTAACCGAGGGCCAAATCGCAAAGTTACCCCTTCAAACCCGAAAGGTCAGGTAATTAATTACCAAGATTTTATAATCATTACAAAAGATTTAAAAAGATATTCATTTTAACCCCTTACGGACCGTAAAGGTTATGCCTTACGGACCGTAAGGAGGGGAATGATTGATTTTGATCCGCCTCTGGCTTACGGACCGCAAGGCCGAAGCCATACGGTCCGTAAGCGATGCCCAGCGACAGAAAGTTGGCCAGCGACAGAAAGTTGGCTGCAAGGCCGAAGCCATACGGTTCAATTTTACTTAGTAATGTAGCTAAAAACCAAACCGTCGTAACTACGGTTTGACTTCAAAATAAATCCGTAATGGCTCAGTCTTATGACGGATCAAAAGTAGTTATGAGTTGGTATTTATGTGGGTAATAAACCTCTAAAAGGGTTCCCTCTGATCACCACTCTAACTAGCTCAAATGTCGAGTCAAACGAATGCTTAAAAAGTCAACAGAAAGCTATTTTTGCGATTCTTGCATAATCTGTGATATAAATGATATGCAACCTGTTTAGACACTCATAAAACATGATATTAAGTATATAAACTTGTTTACGCTCGTTTGAATCGACCATTTGCTATATTGACCCGGTTCGGAGCCGAATGTCGCAAAAGTTTGACTTTTGCTTTGACTTCAGTTCTGACCCGTTTTAGTGAGGTATAGATATGCCTTAGGACTCTATTAGGACCAGGTTACATGATGGTATAAACCTCTGTGACCGGTTCGTTGGTTGTCCGAGTCTTTTACGCATTTCCGTTAATCGCCTAAAAGTTGACCGTAACGGCCTTTTTAAAATAAAACGAGTATTTCGGACGCGTGAACGGACCATAACCTTGCTTACTAAATTATAAGCATGTCCTTAAAGTTTCACGTCAATCCGAGGTCTAGAATGAAAGTTATGCTAAATAGCGCATTTATAAGAAACTTTTGTAATAAACGGCGCAATTAGCATAACGCCTATCTAAACCAAGATTTCGTCACCAAAACTTTTACCCACTGTTATAAAATAATATTTTTTGGAATTTTAAAGATTTTTAATAATTTTTACCTTGCTCATAACCTGCGGTTATGGCTACGGTTCGGTAAATACCGAATATGCCCTTTTCGGCCAAAACTTGAGTTCTACAAGGTCTTTTGACCCGATTCCAGTTGCTACTGATTTTAAACAATAAATAAAGTATTTTAGACTCTATAAACTGTTCGGGAAACTCAGATTTCCTGTAGAACTCGAAAAGTTCTTTAAAAGTCCTTAAAATGACCGAAAAACCCCTACGGGGCGATATATTAACTAAAACTCGTTACGGGCATCACGGAAGGTATCCTACTGATACCACAACCTCTTTAAGGCATATTGACTTAGGAAACAAGCGTAGGACTCTCATGGTTAACCGTTTCGCCTATTGCGCGCACGGTTCGGCTTATGGAACTAGTTTTCATAAATTAGCCGATATGGGTCAAACCATATTATTTTGACCCTAAAATCCAGAGTGTGAACTTTAAACCCATATAAAACAAGTCTCTGAACTTGTTGGGTCAGAATCACACTCCATTCTCGGTTTTCGCCTTTTCGCGCGATTAAACCATATCTACCTTTTGAAACCAACCGGTCTAGGCTACGGCTAATATAAAGACCTGTTAGGATTCTAATAGGTTAATTAAAACCTTCGTTCCAGAATAGGAGCCCCAGTAAAAGCTATCTGTGACGTAATCCATTAAGGAATATACTTGCAAAGGTAAATACTTTTAACTTATTTTCCCTTATACGGGCTTGGGATACGGTATATTAATACCGCTTGATTGAGCATCATATCTTCCATCGCTTAGGTGGTTAATTGAATAATGTGATCGGCTCATTTAAACAGTCTTGTTACTTAAAAGCCTTTGGGGGGTTAATGACCGTTGTCCCGGATATCCTTGGCATCATTTTACGAAATGGCCACGACCTCGACATCCCGGTGTAGGCGTACACCCGGTATATTATGTCGACATTATTATTATTAAAAGACGTAGCCGTTGGTTTTTACACCACGGTTTTACGCAATGTGGTGTGTCTATTAATCTTTAACCCGGACAGGATCCGGGCTACTGAACGCATAAAAGGACATGTAATTCGTTCACAAGATCTTAATAATTTTCCCAAGTTATAAAAGAGTTTGTGCCTCGTGCATTCAAATCAATTTTAATAAACATTTTCAAATGTGTCAGTTGAACGTATTTACCAGTGTAAACTGACGTATTTTCCCCAAAAGATTAAGTGCAGGTATTACACGAAATTTGGCTGGTAATAGCTTCCTAGCATCACGAATAGTCTCGCAAACTTGATGCTGTATCTGACTGAACAATACTTTATCTTATTTATGATCCCCTGTGGATACAATTCGACTTCTGTAATACACTTGATATTACATTCAAAAGGTTGAATTATATTTATCTTTATGCTTCCGCTGTGCATTCATATAATTGTGTGGTTTGACTATATTGTTGCCAACTACGTCACGGTAATCCCCCACCGGTGATACACGTGGAAATCGGGGTGTGACAGGTTGGTATCAGAGCCAACATTGAGTGAATTAAACACTATCCTAATGTGTTTAATCTCAGTGACACAATTGCACATACTTGAGTCTAGACAAGAACATAGGACAAATTCGAATTGTTATTCCAATTTTGTCTTTTTCTTTCATTATTAGTATTTAAAGTTTTATAAAGCAGGAAATATGCCGCCAGTGATTTTCCGAGGTAGAGGAAGGGGAAGAAGAGGCAGAGGAGAGATCGTTACTCACCACGATCACGAAGCCGGGCCTTCAAATACGCGAGCTCCTTAAACTACAAGGAGTGAAGAACCGCAGAGGCGAAGAGACCTTTATGAACCTGCGAGGCATTCCACCTCGCACAGCTCGACGCCATCATACCGGCACTCATTCGGGCCAAATTCCGAGAATGACCCCAACAACCCGCAACCCTCCTTCATACCTCTACAGCGTTCGGTATCACACCGAAATTTTGACGACCCTACTCCATACTTCAGAGGTCAGTTTAATCCAGCTGACTACATCCAGGAACCTTCGGGCTTTGTTCCGTTAGGACCACAAGATCATTTCTCCGAAGATCATATGGACGAGGATACTGATCCGACAGAACCTGCTCGTGGTACGCCCACGCACCCAATAGAAGTCTCTGATGGGTCATCCTTCCATGGCACACCCTATCAGGGACCAGATAGCTTCCAAGCGTTGTTCGACCGACATGAGTGGTACTACACGCCACCTCAGCAAACATCACAACAACAGCGACATCCGCAAGATCCTTCCGAGGATTCACGCTTCGTGGCAGTTACGCCACCACCTCCGCCACCGGCACAACCAGTAATGCCTGATCCGCCAAGGTGTAGGAGGACAAATGCTCGTATGTCCACACGAGGAGGAGGGGATTTCCACTTCAGCACCCCTCGACACTCCAGTAGTAGCCACTATCCGCCACTACAAGAAGAAGGACCTTCAAGTCCTGTACAGGAGGCGAACTCCGCACCAGCTGCACCAAATTCGCCACCATTTGCGTATGACCAACCCATACCTGCTTACACGGGTCCAACGTCTTACAACCCGTTCGAACCGTCATCGCAAGCTCATTACAACTACAACTATGAGCGCGACCCATATGTGGTAGCGGCAAGGTATAAAGCCCGCTATCCAGACGGAAATCTAGGGATACCGGATTACTCAGCTCATGGGTATCCAGCACCACCTAGACCTCCAGTGCCGCAACCAGCGCCACAACCACGTTTCTCTCCTCCTGAGCATGAAGAGATACTCCACCGACTGGATCGTGTGGAGAGAGAGTTCGAGGAAGAGAAAAAGAGCCACCGAGGATTTCTCAAAGGCTTGGCAAACCTATTAAAGGGCAAAAAGAAGAAACGTGATCACTAGCCCTTAATAGTTGTACTAAGTAATTTCTATTTTTGAAATAAGTCCCTGCGTGGACACTTATCGTATTTTAGTCCTTCGCGGACTTATCCGTAAATCCCTACAAGGACACATGTCGTGTACTAGTCCCTGTATGGACCTATCTTTTATTTAACCTTTATAAAGGTATGTACTTGCTTTAAAGACCCGTTTAGGGCAATATGTGATTGTATTTGAAACTATGGAATGTATGTTTTGAGTTTTGTTTTAATATGTATGAAATAAATCAAAACCATTCCTTTTCAATTGATCTGCCTAAATAAAGAATCTTAAGAGTGAAACCTAGCCTGGTGTCTTTTAAGATCCGGCCAAGATGGTACGACCTAATTAAAAGATTCCCTGTTAACCTCTGCAAGCATGTTGACGATCATGGCAGATGTGATTCGTTAAAATCACACATGTCATTCTTATACAATAATCCTTTAAAGGATTTCAAAGACCCAACTAAATGATTTATAAATCATGGGCAAAAATCACCAATAAAGGTGATCAAATTATCAAACATCCACTAGTGATGTAGTGCCTACGGGCCAACCTTATTAAAACATCCATTAGCGATGTAGTGCCTACGGGCCAACCTTATTAAAACATCCATTAGCGATGTAGTGCCTACGGGCCAACCTTAATAATATATCCATTAGTGGTGTAGTGCCTATGGGCCGTAATAATTGTCTTATAAGGACAAAAGACGGTGGTGGTCTATGACTCCCTGTCATAAAGAGATGAAAGAACTACGGTTCAAATCTCTATGCCTTTGATTCTCTGAAATCTCGGCTAACATTATAAAACATCCTCGTGGTTAGGCTTTATGCCGCCAATATTATTGTTATAGCTAAAATAGGACATATTCAAATCCTAAAATTAAGTGAGTAATAAGTTAACCAAATATGGTCTCTGTTACCATGGTTAACGAATTGCCATAAAAGACAATTCCATAATAAACTCCTGAATAAAATTTTGTTATCTTCTGTAACAGATTCAAGTTACAATGGCGGATCCCAACGGAGTAAACAGCCATACAAACGAAGATGACTACGACAATGCGCAAGTGCATCTGACAGGCGCACAACTAAAGGCTCTGATTGACAACGCTGTTCAGGCAGCTCTTGATCGTCAATACACCGAGTCTCATAGCAGAACCGTATCAAAACCACCCTCCAAACCAAAGTCACAATCCAAACCACTCTCCAAACCCAAGAAAGATGACGATAATCACTCGTCCGCTGAGAATAGTATTCGTCGTGATCGAGAATATACTGATGCATCCGGTGCCAAGGGCTGCACCTACAAGTACTTCGTGTCTTGTAAACCCCGGGAATTCACAGGGAAAAAGGGTGCTGTTGATTATATCACCTGGCTGGATGAGATGGACACTATTGTGGACAACAGTGGGTGTGCGGAGAAGGATGTGGTGAAGTTTGTGTCGCAGTCGTTTAAGGGCGAGGCCCTGGCATGGTGGAGAGCGTTGGTACAAGCATCGGGTAAGTCTGCTCTGTACAAGATGACATGGGAGGAATTTATTGCTCTCATTAAAGAAAACTACTGCCCTCAGCATAAGGTGGAGAAGATCGAGTCTGATTTTGTGTCATTGGTAATGACAAACCTGGACTGCCAGGCCTATTTGACGAGCTTCAATACGATGTCTCGCCTGGTCCCGTACCTTGTGACACCAGAGTCCAGAAGAATCGCTCGTTTCATTGGGGGATTAGAACCCGCGATAAAAGCTAGCGTGAAGGCCTCTCGGCCGACGACCTTCAGGTCAGTGACTGACCTCTCCTTGTCTCTCACTTTAGATGCTGTCCGTCTGAGGACGCTAAGGAGCAAGGAGGCGGAAAAGAGGAAACGTGAGGACGACACCTCACGAAGGTCAAGAAAGAAACACCGTGGAAACGGTGATGGCAAGAGAGGGGCTGAAGCAAAGAAAGACGAGCAACAGTCAGGAGAAAGACCCAAATGCAAGATCTGCCAGAAACCCCACTCCGGGAAATGTAGGTTTGGGTCGAACTCACAGTCCCAGCCAAAGTCTTTTGCCTGTGGACTATGCAAGTCCAGGGACCATAAGACTGTGGACTGCAAGAAAATCAAGGATGCAACGTGCTACGGTTGCAACGAAAAGGGGCATATCAAGAGTAACTGCCCTAAGAATACCAGGAAACCGGAGGAGCACAAGAAGACAAATGCGAGAGTCTTCCGCATGGATGCAAAGGAGGCAGTGCTGAACGACAATGTTCTTACAGGTACTTTTCTCGTAAATAATATATTTGCAAGAGTACTTTTCGATTCTGGCGCTGATAAGTCCTTTGTAGACCAAAAATTTTGCGAACTATTGAATATGCCTATCAAAACCCTAGACGTAAAATACGAGGTAGAGTTAGCAGACGGCACGATAGAAACCGTCTCCACTATCCTAGAGGGATGTGAAATATCCATTAAGAACCATTCTTTTCCTCTATCTCTACTTCCTTTCAAACTAGCGGGTTTCGACATTGTTCTAGGCATGGACTGGTTATCCCACAACCAGACCCAAATCATTTGCAACAAAAGGCTTATAGTGCTAAAGACTCCGAGTGGTGAATCGTTTACCATTCGAGGAGACACGCAGTATGGATTACCCGAGGACGTATCTATGCTCAAAGCTTCTAGATGTTTGAAGAGAGGCTGTGTCATTTACATGGCTCAAGTGATAATTGAAAAGCCCAAGCCAAAGATAGAGGATCTTCCCGTTATTTCTGAATATCCAGAGGTTTTCCCCGAAGAACTACCTGGTTTACCACCAGATAGACAAGTAGCAGCTCCCATAGCTAGAGCGCCCTACAGGCTATCTCCTACTGAAATGAAGGAACTAAGGACCCAGTTGGATGAACTGTTGGCAAAAGGTTTTATCAGACCTAGTTCGTCTCCCTGGGGAGCACCTGTCCTATTTGTAAAGAAGAAGGACGGATCGATGCGGTTGTGCATCGATTATCGTGAGCTGAATAAAGTTACCATAAAGAATAGATATCCGTTGCCAAGGATCGACGATCTGTTCGATCAGCTGCAAGGAGCGAGCTACTTCTCGAAGATCGACTTAAGGTCGGGCTATCATCAGCTAAAGGTCAGAGATGAAGATGTGCATAAAACAGCATTTAGGACTGGCTACGGTCACTATGAGTTCCTAGTGATGCCTTTTGGGCTCACAAATGCACCGGTTGCGTTCATGGATCTCATGAATCGCGTCTGCAAGCCGTACTTGGACAAATTTGTCATAGTCTTCATCGACGATATCCTGATATATTCAAAGAACCAAGCTGACCACGAGAAACACCTCCGTTGTATTCTCGAATTGCTACAACGTGAGAAACTCTACGCCAAATTCTCTAAATGCGAATTCTGGCTACGAGAGGTTCAATTTTGGGTCACGTTGTAAGTGAGCGTGGTATCCAGGTGGATCCCGCTAAGGTAGAGGCAGTCATGAATTGGCAAGAGCCAAAGACGCCTACCGAAATTCGTAGTTTCCTGGGGTTAGCAGGATACTACAGGAGATTTATTGAGAATTTTTCGAGGATTGCTGCGCCCTTGACTTCCCTAACCAAGAAGAAAGAAAGGTTCATTTGGGGCCCAAAGCAGCAAGAGTCCTTCGAAATTTTGAAGCAGAAACTAAGCAACGCACCTGTGTTGACACTACCTGAAGGTTCAAATGAATTCGTAGTTTACTGCGATGCATCACACACAGGCATGGGGTGTGTGCTTATGCAGAAAGGCAAGGTGATTGCCTATGCTTCAAGGCAATTAAAGGTGCACGAAAAGAATTACACCACCCATGATTTGGAGTTGGGTGCCGTTGTATTTGCACTGAAACTGTGGAGGCATTATCTATACGGTATTAAATTTGTGATTTATTCTGATCACAAAAGCCTTCAACATCTGTTCAATCAGAAGGAGTTGAACATGAGGCAACGCCGTTGGATGGAAACCTTGAATGATTATGATTGTGAGATCAGGTACCATCCCGGTAAAGCGAATGTAGTCGCTGATGCCCTGAGCAGAAAAGAAAGGCTAAAACCTATTCGAATCAATGCCAAGAGCATTGAGGTCAAGAACAATTTGATTGAGAGGATATTAACTGCGCAGCGTGAGGCTGTGTTGGAAGCTAATTATCCTAAGGAAAAGTTAGGAGTGACTGAAGAGCAGTTAACTCTTAGCAAGGATGGAATCCTTAGATTGAATGGACGAATATGGGTTCCGATTTATGGAGGACTACGAGATGTTATCCTCCAGGAAGCCCATAGTTCCAAATATTCTGTCCATCCTGGAGCAGATAAAATGTATCAGGACTTAAAGGCAAACTATTGGTGGATAGGCTTGAAAAAGTCTGTAGCCGCCCATGTAGCAAGGTGCTTGATTTGTGCTCAAGTCAAAGCCGAGCACCAAAAGCCGTCTGGCTTGCTACAACAGCCTGAGCTTCCCGAGTGGAAGTGGGAATGCGTAACTATGGATTTTATTACCAAGTTACCAAAAACCAGGAAAGGAAACGACACGATATGGGTCATAGTTGATAGGCTGACTAAATCAGCTCATTTCCTACCCATCAAGGAGACGTATAGCTCCGATATGTTAGCCCAACTTTATGTTGATAAGATTGTAGCCTTACACGGCATACCTGTGTCTATTATCTCCGACAGAGATACTAGGTACACGTCTCATTTCTGGAAAAGCTTCCAGCAATCTTTGGGCACGCGTTTGAACTTCAGTACGGCTTACCATCCACAGACGGACGGTCAGAGTGAGCGTACCATTCAAACGTTAGAAGACATGCTTCGTGCATGTGCGATCGATTTAGGTGGTAACTGGGATAAGAACCTACCCCTAATCGAATTCTCCTACAATAATAGCTACCATACCAGCATAAAGGCTGCGCCTTTCGAGGCATTATACGGTAGGAAATGTAGATCGCCTGTTTGTTGGGTGGAAGTGGGAGAGGTCCAATTATCAGGACCGGAGATAGTTTTCCAGACGACGGACAAGATTGTCCAGATTCGGGAACGTCTCAAGGCTGCCCGCGATAGGCAGAAAAGCTACGCTGATCCGAAGCGTAAGGATTTTCACTTCGAAGTAGGTGAAAAAGTATTGCTTAAAGTATCACCCTGGAAGGGGGTGATGCGTTTCGGCAAGAAGGGCAAGCTGAGCCCGAGATACATAGGACCTTTTGAGGTCATTGAACGTGTCGGGTCAGTTGCCTATAAGTTGAACTTGCCCGAAGAGCTCAATGGAATTCACAATGTGTTCCACATCTGCAATCTCAAGAAGTGCTTCGCCGATGAATCATTGGTGATCCCACACACGGATGTGCATATAGATGAGAGCTTAAAATTCGTAGAGAAGCCATTGTCGATTGAAGATCGACAGGTGAAAAAGCTTCGAAGAAAGCACGTACCGATTGTAAAGGTCAAATGGGATGCCCGTAGAGGTCCCGAATACACGTGGGAAGTTGAAGCCACAATGAAAGAAAAATACCCCTATTTATTTGAGTAAATCTCGGGTTGAGATTTATTTTAAGGGGGTGAGGATGTAACACCTCGAATTTTTGTGTCCAATGATGTGTTAACACGTGTCATTTGATTACACGTGGCATTGATATTAAATAAAGGACTAATTTTGACAAACCTTGAAAGTATGTAAATTCGAGGGTTATAAATGTCAACAAAGGGTAAATATACTGTATAGTAACCCTAAATGATGCCCGTACCTTCAAACGAATAAATCATGGATCATACGGAAGCGAAACGCGGAAGAAAGTGAGAGATTACGAGCTACAGGGGTTAACTGTGTCAACATGTTTAAATTATACCTCTGAGTGACCCTTTAACGTTCCCGAGGCTTTGTAACGGTATTATACGCTCACCAGAATATACTATATAAATTCCGCGAAGTTCCGTTTTAAAACGGGAAAGTTATGATCAAATTCGTATGAGAAGGGTTAAAAGCGCCAATAATATAATTTAAGGCTTTTCGGATAATAAGTAATATATCCGGGGGCTTAACAATACGGGTAAATAACGCGAGGTCCTTAATTGTAATTAACCGAGGGCCAAATCGCAAAGTTACCCCTTCAAACCCGAAAGGTCAGGTAATTAATTACCAAGATTTTATAATCATTACAAAAGATTTAAAAAGATATTCATTTTAACCCCTTACGGACCGTAAAGGTTATGCCTTACGGACCGTAAGGAGGGGAATGATTGATTTTGATCTGCCTCTGGCTTACGGACCGCAAGGCCGAAGCCATACGGTCCGTAAGCGATGCCCAGCGACAGAAAGTTGGCTGTTGGCTGTCCAAAGCGGTAAAACATGAAGTAATGGGTTTCTCAGGGTCATGGGTGCCCCCTACTCGACCCATAACTCTCTAGGCCACCTGCCATTCATCCATGGTCACTTGTAGAGTGTGTTGTGATGATCTTAAAGCCCTTCTTGCACTATAAATAAGCACATTGTGTGCATAAGTTCATCACAACTCAAAAACACTTCTCTGGTCACTTCAAAAGCTCCCAAGTGTTCTTCTTTGTTCTCTAAGCAAGCTAAGCTTCTGTAAGTCGTTTAGATCCTTTGTGGTTCAATTTTACTTAGTAATGTAGCTAAAAACCAAACCGTCGTAACTACGGTTTGACTTCAAAATAAATCCGTAATGGCTCAGTCTTATGACAGATCAAAAGTAGTTATGAGTTGGTATTTATGTGGGTAATAAACCTCTAAAAGGGTTCCCTCTGATCACCACTCTAACTAGCTCAAATGTCGAGTCAAACGAATGCTTAAAAAGTCAACAGAAAGCTATTTTTGCGATTCTTGCATAATCTGTGATATAAATGATATGCAACCTGTTTAGACACTCATAAAACATGATATTAAGTATATAAACTTGTTTACGCTCGTTTGAATCGACCATTTGCTATATTGACCCGGTTCGGAGCCGAATGTCGCAAAAGTTTGACTTTTGCTTTGACTTCAGTTCTGACCCGTTTTAGTGAGGTATAGATATGCCTTAGGACTCTATTAGGACCAGGTTACATGATGGTATAAACCTCTGTGACCGGTTCGTTGGTTGTCCGAGTCTTTTACGCATTTCCGTTAATCGCCTAAAAGTTGACCGTAACGGACTTTTTAAAATAAAACGAGTATTTCAGACGCGTGAACGGATCATAACCTTGCTTACTAAATTATAAGCATGTCCTTAAAGTTTCACGTCAATCCGAGGTCTAGAATGAAAGTTATGCTAAATAGCGCATTTATAAGAAACTTTTGTAATAAACGGCGCAATTAGCATAACGCCTATCTAAACCAAGATTTCGTCACAAAAACTTTTACCCACTGTTATAAAATAATATTTTTGGAATTTTAAAGATTTTTAATAATTTTTACCTTGCTCATAACCTGCGGTTATGGCTACGGTTCGGTAAATACCGAATATGCCCTTTTCGGCCAAAACTTGAGTTCTACAAGGTCTTTTGACCCGATTCCAGTTTCTACTGATTTTAAATAATAAATAAAGTATTTTAGACTCTACAAACTGTTCGGGAAACTCAGATTTCCTGTAGAACTCGAAAAGTTCTGTAAAAGTCCTTAAAATGACCGAAAAACCCCTACGGGGCGATATATTAACTAAAACTCGTTACGGGCATCACGGAAGGTATCCTACTGATACCACAACCTCTTTAAGGCATATTGACTTAGGAAACAAGCGTAGGACTCTCATGGTTAACCGTTTCGCCTATTGCGCGCACGGTTCGGCTTATGGAACTAGTTTTCATAAATTAGCCGATATAGGTCAAACCATATTATTTTGACCTTAAAATCCAGAGTGTGAACTTTAAACCCATATAAAACAAGTCTCTGAACTTGTTGGGTCAGAATCACACTCCATTCTCGGTTTTCGCCTTTTCGCGCGATTAAACCATATCTACCTTTTGAAACCGACCGGTTTAGGCTACGGCTAATATAAAGACCCGTTAGGATTCTAATAGGTTAATTAAAACCTTCGTTCCAGAATAGGAGCCCCAGTAAAAGCTATCTGTGACGTAATCCATTAAGGAATATACTTGCAAAGGTAAATACTTTTAACTTATTTTCCCTTATACGGGCTTGGGATACGGTATATTAATACCGCTTGATTGAGCATCATATCTTCCATCGCTTAGGTGGTTAATTGAATAATGTGATCGGCTCATTTAAACAGTCTTGTTACTTAAAAGCCTTTGGGGGGTTAATGACCGTTGTCCCGGATATCCTTGGCATCATTTTACGAAATGGCCACGACCTCGACATCCCGGTGTAGGCGTACACCCGGTATATTATGTCGACATTATTATTATTAAAAGACGTAGCCGTTGGTTTTTACACCACGGTTTTACGCAATGTGGTGTGTCTATTAATCTTTAACCCGGACAGGATCCGGGCTACTGAACGCATAAAAGGACATGTAATTCGTTCACAAGATCTTAATAATTTTCCCAAGTTATAAAAGAGTTTGTGCCTCGTGCATTCAAATCAATTTTAATAAACATTTTCAAATGTGTCAGTTGAACGTATTTACCAGTGTAAACTGACGTATTTTCCCCAAAAGATTAAGTGCAGGTACTACACGAAATTTGGCTGGTAATAGCTTCCTAGCATCACGAATAGTCTCGCAAACTTGATGCTGTATCTGACTGAACAATACTTTATCTTATTTATGATCCCCTGTGGATACAATTCGACTTCTGTAATACACTTGAATTACATTCAAAAGGTTGAATTATATTTATCTTTATGCTTCCGCTGTGCATTCATATAATTGTATGGTTTGACTATATTGTTGCCAACTACGTCACGGTAATCCCCCACCGGTGATACACGTGGAAATCGGGGTGTGACAACACGGCATCGTCTAGTAAAAAAAATTGTCCGTCGAGATCGTGTGGGAGGCCACGAAACACTCATGGCCGATTATTTTGTCGATAATCCAAAATTTAATGCCGATATTTTTCGTCAGAGTTTTCATATGTCCAAGTCTTTGTTCCTAAAAATTGTTAGTGACGTGGAAGCGAATAACGAGTGGTTTCAAGAGGGCATGGACGGGAGAATGAAGAAAAGTTTCACGGCGTTGCAAAAGGTTACTTCTGCGATTAAACAACTTGCAACCGGTAATCCACCAGACGAAAACGACGAGTATTTAAATATGGCTGAAAGGACCTCTCGTGAGTGCCTTGAGTATTTCTGCGAGACGGTCTGTAAAATGTATGCCAGTGAATTCTTACGTAGACCAACGAGCCACAACGTTGCGCTATTGTATCAGGCTCATGATGTAACACCCCAAAATGAGTTTGATAATTTAAACTCGGTTAATATAAAGGAATCGGGTAAAATACCGTTTAGGATAAAAGCGAAACCGTAAAATTAAAGCTGACTAGGAATATTTAACCGAGTGGTGACATGTATATGAGTAACAAGATAATGAGTGTAAGTCTCATTATTAATTGAAACGAAATTTGAGGGACCAAAACTGTTAAAAAGGGAAACATGATTTATTATATTAAAGGAAAACACACACACACACACACAAGGTGTGCGTGGAACGATCAGGAAGAAGAACAAGGGTTCAAACCCTTGTTCTTGATAAATCTTCAAATTGAAGGGTGGAATGAAGTCCAAATTCACAACCGAACATGAATTAACGATCACCTTCACAAGGGGATCATAAGGTATGTCTTAAAACTCAGATTTGATGATCTTGTTTGAAGTGGGTTATGATTAATCCATGAATTTATATGAAATTAAGCATGTAGAGGTGATAGAAACACTAAATAGAACTTGTGTTATGAATAATTTTAAGTAATTGGGTGATTTAGAATAAAACCCATTGCATGAGTTTGAAGATGATGATCATGATGAATTTGAAGATGTTATAGTGTGATCTTGTGATGTATAGGGTGTTATATGATAGGCTAAGATAGATAAATTTGATGTGGAAATTATGATTGTGAGATTTTGCTTGAATGTAATAGTTCATAAGATGAAATAAGGAAGAACATGCTTAAAGCACTTGTACATTATGCTTAGGAAGTAGTACGCACACCAAGTGTTTGATGAAAGGTCTAAAAGACAACAACAAGTGAAATTGTATGCAAGTAATGGGTAAATAGATATAGTTCATGTGAAGATTATCTAGGGATGATGTCGAGTATACCTTATGCTTGTTTAAATGAATTTATGATGTGGAGTATGCTTCAAGTGGGTCGTATGTTAGATGTGAATTTGATATGGTTTTTCATATGTATGAGCATATATGCTAATAAGAATGTGAACGTGATGACATGAGTATATAGGAATCATGTCAAGATGGATGGGAGCTTTTGAGGCTAACGGGCTATGGAAACTCAATCAAGTAAGCGAACGAGAATACGGACGCGCAAGGTAAGTGCACTCCGAACTTACTCTTTAGTTGTTAATGTATATATGATATGTGATTATTGTTGAATGCAATGTAAGAAGATATGGATTGATGCAAGTAGTAAGTTAAGTTTTAATGGAATAGGTTGGAAGTGGTTAAGAAAAAGATTCGATTTGGTTTGGGTAAGAAAGGGAACTTACATAATGAAATTATGCTTGAATGAATAAAATGAGTTATGTATATTTGAGGATATGATCATGTAAATGGAAGCTAATGTACTAATCGTTTTTCTCTTGAGAATTAATGTGAAGTATAGGCATGGTAACAAAGGATGTGAAGGTTGACTCCACAATCTGATGCGAGAAATCGAGTGGATGGATGAAGGGGCTAGTATAAGAAAAAGCATGAAATGTTGACGCGCTATTATGCTTGTGCTAAGATTTTTGTATTATGTCACCGGTTGCTAATAATGTGTTTGAATGTGGTGACTGCAGGCTACACATGTTTGGATGTTTCATCTAGAAGCGTACGCGGTTGAAGATCGAGTCAAGACACGGATTGTATGTGGGTGTATACGTAGTCACTTAATTGAGTCATGTATGTTAGTTTTTGCATTAAATTATGAAAGAGATTAATGTATTTTAAATGAAAGAAAGAATATCATGAAGGAAATTTCTAGTTATGTAGTGTCCGCTGCGAATCTTAGGTTAAAGCGTTTTAGGGCGTTACAAGTTGGTATCAGAGCCTCGGTTTGAGTGAAATCAAGTACAAATAAGTGAGTACTTGAACTCAAACCCGTGTGCTCTTGTGACTAATGACCTGTACAATCCGAGACTCGATCAAGACCGAAAGGTAAGATTTAATATAAGTATGTATGTGAGAGGTTACTAACAATGATGTATATTGAAAGGTGAGCTTGTTGGAAAATGAGGACGTTCTGTAGTTGCGAGTTAGTACGAAGGCTAAGGCGTGTGATATGTCAGGAAAATGGACCCCAGGTACACAAATTTTAAAATTTGATAAGTATCGGTATGTAGCGTACCCTTATATATGAGGGTGAAATCCTCGAAGGATTCATATGAGTGTGGCATGAACTTAAGACCGGTTCCTGGATATAAAGTGCTAACTCTCATGAAGGCACGAGACTAGTATATGGATTGCACGCCTGGCCAGTGTGCAAAAAGCATAGGACGCTCGTGAGACCATGAGAGACACCACGTGTATGTCCGGACGAACTGGGATGGGGGTCGTGTGGGAGGGAAAAAGGGGTCCAACGATTCTTTAAGAATCAGGTTGAACATGAGAAAGAAAGAAAAGAATGGAAAGTATGAGTGAAAGGTTTGAATTCGTGAATGAATTCAAACATGAATGGAAAGGAAAGAATGGAAGGTATGAATGAAAGTTTGAATGCGTAGGTGAATACGGATCAAACTTATAAAGAATGGAAAGAAGGAACAAACGGATCAAGTTCGCGGAAAAAGTATAATTCGATGCAAGGTAAGTAAAGTTTACGCTCATTTCGTAGAATACTTATTTGTTTTATGGGTGATAAGTACGATAAGGTGAATTTGAAATAAGATGTTCCAAAACGAATCGATACGGGTCGGAACAAGTTAGAACTGGCAGTAAACCATATTTGATGGTAAAAAGGGTAAAATGGTAATTTGGTCATGGAATAATGAAGGTATAATGAGTTTTGAAAGATTTTGTTATGGGGTATGCCATGATAAGTAATAAGGGTAAAACCGTAATTTAGTTACATGGATGAATGAAAATAATGTTTAAAGAATACCTTATGGCGTAAGCGATAATGGGTTAAATGTATGGAAGAAAGGTTTAAAGATTATAACCATACGGTAAAAATCCGAAATGAGCCAAATGAGCGAATGGTAAATCGATACCATTTTATTTAAAATGTAAAAGGTTTGGGGCGTTTAGACTAAATGGGTCAATTAATGATGATATGATCAATTGATGATGATGATTAATGAACGTTTGTTGAGTTTTATGCTCACATGATGAATAGCATAAGGAAATTACGTTGCTATTAATTAGCAAGTAAAAATGCAGTGTAATTAAACGGGTCACCGCATGATCCAAGCCAGGTATGTACAAATAAGATTGTAGATATAAAGTGTGACTTTTGGTTAATTATGTATTAAGATCTTTGTCGTAAGAACCGGAGCATTTGTTGACCAAATCGCCCTCGAATGACAAAGCGGGTAAACGACCCTTACGGGCTATTTGGAAACAAGTATTATGAACGAGTAAGTCTTTTGAGAAGGGTAAAGGTTAAAGGTATAAACTTTTGGGTTTTGCCGTAATAGGAGGATCCGAGGGGTAAAACTCGGATTATATAGATCACCACGTTAGCTCCACCACAAATGTAGTTGTGGTGGAAAGCCAATTGATAAGAATTGTGAAAATATGAAGCTAGAAGCGAATAAAGGTGATCCATACTTAAAATAGACTTAAATACCCTTAACGGGTCAAAATAGATATATGAGCGAAAACGGGTTTAAGAACGTATATAAACCCGTGATATGAGCCTAGTACGATAGACAATATTAAAATTATAGGGTTCATGAGAATTTGGGATCAAACAAACGTGTTTGTTTGATAAGTGTATGAACGGGTCAAATAACTCTTAAATGAATATTAAGCCGAAAGCTTGTAAGTTAAGAATTTTCTTAATCCAGGCGTGGGATTTTGAGTCCATATGAAAGAGGACCAAATTTTGGTCATATAGGAAGAAACGGGAGGTTAAACGGTGTAACGCCCCAAGAATTTATAAACTATGTTAATAAAAATAGTATGTGTGTAGAACTAGTTAACAATAGAAAGACAAGTAAAAACTCTTGATTTCTAACTAATACATATATATATAAGTAAGATTTAGTTAAAAGAATAAGAGATTTCCTTAAGTGACAAGAGGGTGAAGATCTAGGGGGCAAGAATGACAAAAGTGAAACTTGGATGGATAAAACATGAACAAACCACAACACACACACTGGTGAATGTGTGTGTGTCGCGAACCAGGAAGGAGAAAGGGGAAAAACCCCCTTAGCATCACAAATCACCAAATTGAAGCCCCAAATGTGATCTTAAGATCGTGCATGTACTAATATTGGATCATCTACACATTATTAAACACAAGGTAAGTAGAATTTTGGTAATTGATGATCTTGAATGTGATGGGTTTTTATGAATCCTTGAACATTTGGGTAATTAGCATGAATAAGGAGTAGGAACACGATTTGGAACATGATTGATGCTGAATTTTCACTAAATGTTAGAAACTATGTAAAAACCCACTTATGATAGAATGGTAGTGATATGTAACATGGAATTTTGAGGTAGGTTAGTACATTGATGTTGTATGATGATGTTATTAACGAAATGATGTTATGTGAAATCGAATTTGGGTAAAGGTTGTATGAGATTTTGATTGAAATTGTTGATATTGATGTTATTGTCATGAACTAGTCATGTTATGCATACAAAACTTGTACCTTGTGCTTATCTAATGGTATGCACACCAAGTGTTTGTCGAAATGCTTGAATGAGTTGAATATGTGATATATATTGCTAAATGTCTAGAATAGAGAATTAGCTAGTTGTGAAATTAAAGCTATTATCAAGGGAATGGAAAGAAAGACATGATACTAAGTATGTAACTATGGATTGTAGGAATTAAGGAGGAAAGCACAAGCCGTTCCGAGTCTCAAACGAAGAACGATAAAGGTAAGTTATAGCTTACATATGATCATTATAATGTAATGTTGTAGTATACTATTGTTTAATGATTGAAGTTGTATTATGTAACAAGTTATGGTAAGCCGTTATGTAATCAAGGTATGGGTTGAATGAGCTAGAAGGGTTATGGGTGAAATTAAAGAAGCTTATGTTTACAAAGAAGGTTTAAGAGGTTAACTTGAGGTTCATATTTACAATTGATGTTGTATAAATCTTATAAT
The DNA here is from genome assembly GCF_002127325.2 of Helianthus annuus. Lineage (NCBI taxonomy): Eukaryota > Viridiplantae > Streptophyta > Magnoliopsida > Asterales > Asteraceae > Helianthus > Helianthus annuus. Next base: position 141,068,589 of record NC_035441.2, on the reverse strand, counting down.
AAGAACGACTAACGGATTGCTTGTATGTAGGTAAAGCGACTTGCTAAATGACGCTACTTGGATCGAACACGCTCTTGATGCACGCTTCCGCAAGGATTTTAGTTTGGGTCAAAACTTTTGTTAAATATACTTTTGGTAAATGGGTCTTTGTGTAAGTAACAAACTTGTTTGTTGTTAGATGTCAAACTCGTAGTCAAAGACAATGTTAGTTGTTTATGGAATGTTGGGTTGTAAGATATTTAGCATCTACTAGTTAGTCATGTTATGGTTAAAATGCAGAATTTTTGCTTATGAATTATTTGACCCGTTTGGTATTTTCTCCGAATGAAGTTCATTAGAGTCTTTTAAGTTTTGGCCCTTACAAGTTGGTATCAGAGCCTAGGTTTGAGGGATTCGAGTAGGTGATGGTGCTCGAACTCAAACCGAAAGCTCTTGTGAAAGTGTGTTCGTTCCAAAGCGCCACGCAAGTAAGTAATTTAAAGATTTTATGTTTATAGATAGAAACGGGATTGGGTTATGGTTTAGTTGCTAGTATATCAAGGTTGGGGATGTTAAGGTGCGCTAACGAAGGTTTCGGGGCTGCCCGAGACCATTTCGGGTTGGAAAAAGAGGCTGAGAATGAAGGTTTTGATTAAACAGCGACTGCAGGCCAGAAGCACCGTCAGCGACGGCCCTCTTGGGCGTCGGCGACGCACTTGAATGCTCCGACGGCTTAACTCCCTGCCTACGGAGAAAACTCAGCGACGGACATTTTGGGGAACCGTCGCCGACGCAGCCTTGTGCCGTCGGCGACGCCCTCTCCTGAATTGCTTTGCTGAATTGTTTTGTTTATGATTCCGAGGCTCCCAAACCCGTTCCAAACACTTGTTAAACCTTAAGAACACCTCAAATTTTCTATGAAATTTAGATTACTATTAATTACCATGCTTTAATAAGGAATGTGTAAAAGAACGAGACGTTTTATACATGGATGAGTAAAGTAAGAAGTGTATCTAGAATGTTTACAAAGAAAAGTTGGATGAAATTGCGGTTTACAAGAATGAATTAATGATTATGATTGAAGTATAGAAAGACTGAGAAAACGGATGTAATAATGTTTAACATGAATGTTCAATTGTAGATGGCAAGTGGAGGAAACACGGATACTACCGAACGTATAACTCGAAACGAGTTAAACAAGATGATTTCGGATGAGGTAACGAAGGCATTTGATGCAAACGTCTCAAAGTTAGCCCAAGAGGTGGAGGGCCAAGTACTAAGTACGGTGGAGAATATGATCACGAGCAAAGTGGATGAATTGAAGGAAATGATAACCGGGATTCAAGGCAAGAAGGAAGCAAGACGGTGCACCTACAAGGATTTCATGGCATGTAAGCCTACAACCTTTAATGGGGAGATCGATCCCATAGAATGCCAAAGATGGATAGCTAACATGGAAGGGGTGTTCATTCGAAGTCATTGTGACAAGGAAGATCAAGTCATGTTTGCCACCGGGCAACTTTTACGAAGGGCTAAAGATTGGTGGGACTCGTATAGTAAGGAGATCGGAGAGAATCGAGTTCAAACTTTGACTTGGCAAGAATTCAAACAACCTTTTATCAAATACCATTGTCCACAATCAGCGGTGGATCGAATTCAAGAAGACTTTCTCCGACTCCGACAAAGGGATGAATCTGTCAATGAAATCACGAACACCTTCCTTGATCAACTGAAGTTTTGTGAAGAAATAGTTGGAACGGAGAGAAAGAAGATTATCCGTTATCATGGCATGCTTAAGGCTGAAATCCGGGAGTTCATAACTCCTTCGAAATGTGAAACTTTGGACGAGATCATTGATCTAGCGAGGGATAGGGAAATTGAAATAAAAAGGCAAGACGAACGTGGAGAGAAAAGGCAAGCCGAGAAGGGGCCAACACAAAGCTCATCTAAGAAACCTAAAACGCATGATCAAGGAAAGAAGGAAGCTTCCAAAGGAGGTTTTCCACGATGTAAGACATGTGGGAAACCCCATTCGGGTGAATGTTTGTTGGGAAGGAAGGGGTGTTACAATTGCGGACAAGAAGGGCATCCGTACTATAATTGTCCGAATCCCAAGAGGGTATGCTATAATTGTAACGAATCGGGTCATGTGAAAGCTGATTGCCCAAAGCTCAAACAAGGAGGGAGGAAGGAAGGAAAGAAAGAAGAACCCGCGAAAGCTAAGGGAAGAATGTTCCAAATCTCCACGGAAGAAGCGAGAGCTCACCCGAATGTGGTCTCAGGTATCTATATGATAAACACTATACCCACTTATATATTATTCGATACCGGAGCTAGTAGATCATTTATTTCTAGTGAGCTTGCACGTTTCCCTTTATTCACGATAGAAAGAATGTGTACACCTCTCGAAGTAGAAATTGCCGATTGTAAGAGTTACCTTTTGCACGAAATATGTAGAGGTTGTAAAATCACCATAGATGATGAAGATTTTGATATTGATTTGATTCCCATGGTTTTGGGAGAATTTAAAGTAGTGGTAGGTATGGATTGGTTATCCCGTTATCACGCGGAAATTTTATGCGAAAACAAAATTATTCATGTGACATCCCCTAAAGGGAAACGGGTAACCATTCATGGGGAAAGGGAAGTAGGAGCAAAATTTTGCACTATCCTAGAAGCCATTAAGTACGTGAGGAATGGGAGTAAAGCATTTTTGGCCTATGTAGTCGATACCAAATTAGAAGCTTTAAAACTTGAAGATACTAAGGTAGTGAATGAATATCCGGATGTATTTCCGGACGAATTACCGGGACTTCCACCCGAGCGGGAAGTCGAGTTTCGTATCGAATTAGAACCAAATGCCAAACCGGTAGCCAAAGCCCCTTACCGGTTGGCACCCGCGGAAGTACGGGAATTAATGGTCCAACTACAAGAACTTCTTGACAAGGGTTTCATACGCCCTAGCGTATCCCCGTGGGGAGCGCCTGTCTTGTTTGTTAAAAAGAAAGACGGGTCGATGAGAATGTGCATCGACTACCGTGAACTTAATAAACTCACGGTAAAGAACCGATACCCACTTCCGAGAATAGATGATCTCTTTGATCAACTACAAGGGGCAAGTTGGTTCTCAAAAATCGACTTGCGATCGGGCTACCATCAAGTACGAGTAAGGGAAGAGGATGTACCTAAGACTGCGTTCAGAACTCGCTACGGACATTACGAATTCTTAGTAATGTCATTCGGGTTAACTAACGCTCCGGCCGCCTTTATGGATCTAATGAATAGGGTATGCCGAAATATGTTAGACCAGTTCGTCATAGTGTTTATTGATGACATTTTAGTATACTCTCGTAGCGAGTCTGAACATGCAAGTCATTTACGTCAGGTACTCGAAACGCTTCGAAAAGAAAGATTATATGCTAAGTTTTCTAAGTGTGCGTTTTGGCTTAGGGAAGTGCAGTTTTTAGGACACGTAATTAACGAAAAGGGGATTTTAGTGGATCCCTCTAAGGTAGAAGCCGTGATGAAATGGGTACCCCCGAAGAATGTAGGTGAAGTAAGAAGTTTCCTAGGTCTAGCCGGCTATTATCGGAGATTTATCCAAGACTTCTCCAAAATAGCCCTCCCTTTAACTAAACTAACAAAGAAAGAAGAAAGGTTCGAATGGAATGATGATCAGCAGAAAGCTTTTCGAATGTTAAAGGAGAAATTGTCAAGTTCCCCCGTTCTAACGCTGCCAGAAGGAACGGAAGACTTAATGGTTTATGCAGACGCATCTCATCAAGGGTTGGGTTGTGTCTTGATGCAACGGGGCAAGGTCATTGCCTATGCTTCAAGACAACTAAAGCAACATGAAGTTAACTATCCAACCCACGATCTCGAACTGGCGGCGGTAGTGTTTGCCTTAAAAATTTGGAGGCATTATTTGTATGGAACGAAATGCACCATTTATTCGGACCACAGAAGCCTTAAATACCTCTTCGAGCAGAAAGATCTCAATATGAGGCAACGAAGGTGGCTAGAGTTGATCAAAGATTACGACTGCGACATTCTTTACCATCCAGGAAAAGCTAATGTTGTAGCGGATGCGCTAAGCCGGAAGGAATACCCACCACCCATTCGAGTGAAGTCGATGAGAATGATAGTTACACCAAACCTTCTTGAAACGATACGAAAGGAGCAAGACGAATCCTTGAATAAAGGCGATCCGAAGGGTGAAAGAACGAAAGGGTTTGAAAGTGAACTTGAAGCAAACACGAGCGGATTAAGAACAAGGTTTGGGCGAGTTTGGATACCGCGATACTGTGAAGCAAAGACCTTATTATTGGAAGAAGCACACAAGTCCCGTTACTCAGTTCATCCGGGAGCCACTAAAATGTACCAAGATTTGAAAGAATATTTTTGGTGGCCGGGAATGAAACGCGACATTGTCAAGTATGTATCTAAATGCTTGACATGTTCTCAAGTTAAGGCGGAACATCAAAAACCTTACGGGAAATTACAACCCTTAGAAATTCCGGTGTGGAAATGGGAGAATGTGACTATGGATCTGGTGACCAAACTTCCAAGAACCAAGAAAGGGCATGATGCAATATGGGTCGTTGTTGACCGCCTTACCAAAAGCGCCCATTTTCTACCCATTCGAGAGACCTATTCCTCGGAGAGGTTAGCGGAAGTTTATGTGAATGAGGTCGTTTCCCGCCATGGTGTGCCAGTGTCTATCGTCTCAGATCGAGATACGCGATTCACCTCCCGCTATTGGCGGAAATTTCATGAAGGAATGGGTACTCAATTGCATCTAAGTACCGCATACCACCCGCAAACGGATGGCCAATCCGAACGAACGATTCAGACTCTCATAGACATGTTGAGAGCATGCGTGATGGATTTCGGGGGAAATTGGGATGAACATTTACCGCTAGTAGAATTTTCATATAATAATAGCTACCAAAGTAGCATACAAATGGCGCCGTATGAAATGCTGTATGGAAGAAGGTGTAGAACCCCGGTTTGTTGGGGAGAAGTAGGGCAAAGGGAGCTCGCACCGAATGATGTGGTGGCGATAACCAATGAAAAGATCGACGTCGTACGGGCTCGGTTAAAAGCGGCGCAAGACCGACAAAAGTCTTATGCGGATAGAAGAAGTCGCCCTATCGAGTTCCAAGTGGGGGACCGGGTATTCTTGAAGGTGTCTCCGTGGAAAGGTATAATTCGATTTCGTAAGCGAGGAAAGTTGGGTCCCCGATATATCGGACCGTTCGAGATTCTAGCTCGAGTTGGAAAGGTGGCCTACCGGTTAAATCTACCAACTTCTCTGGAAGGGATTCATAATACCTTTCACGTGTCACAATTGCGAAAATGCTTAGCGGATGAAACGGCCCATGTACCAATTGAAGACATTGAGATCGATGAGAAAATGAATTATATAGAAAGACCGGTAGCTATAAAAGATTCCAAAGTAAAGACACTTCGTAACAAGGAAATCAAGCAAGTCTTAGTCCAATGGCAACACAGAAAGGGGTCGGATCTCACTTGGGAGCCGGAGGATGAAATGAAGAAGTTCTACCCGTTTTTATTTGGTACGTTAACCGGGTTTCGAGGACGAAACCTCTTTAAGGGGGGTGGACTTGTAACGCCCCAAGAATTTATAAACTATGTTAATAAAAATAGTATGTGTGTAGAACTAGTTAACAATAGAAAGACAAGTAAAAACTCTTGATTTCTAACTAATACATATATATATAAGTACGATTTAGTTAAAAGAATAAGAGATTTCCTTAAGTGACAAGAGGGTGAAGATCTAGGGGGCAAGAATGACAAAAGTGAAACTTGGATGGATAAAACATGAACAAACCACAACACACACACTGGTGAATGTGTGTGTGTCGCGAACCAGGAAGGAGAAAGGGGAAAAACCCCCTTAGCATCACAAATCACCAAATTGAAGCCCCAAATGTGATCTTAAGATCGTGCATGTACTAATATTGGATCATCTACACATTATTAAACACAAGGTAAGTAGAATTTTGGTAATTGATGATCTTGAATGTGATGGGTTTTTATGAATCCTTGAACATTTGGGTAATTAGCATGAATAAGGAGTAGGAACACGATTTGGAACATGATTGATGCTGAATTTTCACTAAATGTTAGAAACTATGTAAAAACCCACTTATGATAGAATGGTAGTGATATGTAACATGGAATTTTGAGGTAGGTTAGTACATTGATGTTGTATGATGATGTTATTAACGAAATGATGTTATGTGAAATCGAATTTGGGTAAAGGTTGTATGAGATTTTGATTGAAATTGTTGATATTGATGTTATTGTCATGAACTAGTCATGTTATGCATACAAAACTTGTACCTTGTGCTTATCTAATGGTATGCACACCAAGTGTTTGTCGAAATGCTTGAATGAGTTGAATATGTGATATATATTGCTAAATGTCTAGAATAGAGAATTAGCTAGTTGTGAAATTAAAGCTATTATCAAGGGAATGGAAAGAAAGACATGATACTAAGTATGTAACTATGGATTGTAGGAATTAAGGAGGAAAGCACAAGCCGTTCCGAGTCTCAAACGAAGAACGATAAAGGTAAGTTATAGCTTACATATGATCATTATAATGTAATGTTGTAGTATACTATTGTTTAATGATTGAAGTTGTATTATGTAACAAGTTATGGTAAGCCGTTATGTAATCAAGGTATGGGTTGAATGAGCTAGAAGGGTTATGGGTGAAATTAAAGAAGCTTATGTTTACAAAGAAGGTTTAAGAGGTTAACTTGAGGTTCATATTTACAATTGATGTTGTATAAATCTTATAATAAGAACGACTAACGGATTGCTTGTATGTAGGTAAAGCGACTTGCTAAATGACGCTACTTGGATCGAACACGCTCTTGATGCACGCTTCCGCAAGGATTTTAGTTTGGGTCAAAACTTTTGTTAAATATACTTTTGGTAAATGGGTCTTTGTGTAAGTAACAAACTTGTTTGTTGTTAGATGTCAAACTCGTAGTCAAAGACAATGTTAGTTGTTTATGGAATGTTGGGTTGTAAGATATTTAGCATCTACTAGTTAGTCATGTTATGGTTAAAATGCAGAATTTTTGCTTATGAATTATTTGACCCGTTTGGTATTTTCTCCGAATGAAGTTCATTAGAGTCTTTTAAGTTTTGGCCCTTACAAGTGGGTAAACGGTTCAAAAGTTATGCGCGTTTAAGTATGCAAGAACGACGGAAAAATCTGCTGATGTGCAGGTTCCACCGTAAATTACGGTGGGTACCGTAATTTACGGTGGGTACTGGGGATAAATGTTTGCACCGTAAGACAGGAGGTTTCCACCGTAAACAAAGTTGCCACCGTAAGTTACGGTAGGTACCGTAATTTACGGTGGAGGTCAAATTTGAGCAAATGTGTATATGACATTGTGTAATCATTTTGGGGATGCACTTTTTGGCCGAAATCAAGTTCTGATGCATTTTTGATAAAGGACTTTTGCCCAAAATAAAAATTTTCCAAGCTGACCTGGCAGCTCGACCCTAGCTAGGGGCTCTGCCCCCGAACCCCCGTTAGTATAGGAAGGTACGTACGTATGTATGAGTTATGTATGAACGTATGCAAGTATGAAGTAATGTATGAAAGATATGCACGTATGAAGTTACATAGTAATGTATGCACGTATGAGGATATGTATGATTGTACACACGTATGTAGAGATGTAGGAAATGTATGTACGTATGAAGATGCGTATGTAGGTAAGTACGAATGTATGCATGAGTGTATGTGTAAATGTAGAGATGAAGTAACATATGAACGTATGTGGATATGTATGAAGTAGGCATGAATGTATGAACGTATGCATGAAGAAAGAATTATCTTCCATGAAGGTACGAGGAGTATGTATGAATGTATGCATGTACATAGAGGTGTAGGAATGTATGTAAGTATGCATATATATATATATGTATGAATATATGCACGTGTGAAAGCATGTACAAATGTATGACTTAGATACGTTTGAGTATTAACGTTATTAATCGTGTTCCCGTTGAGAAAGTAATGTAATGCAAGTACGAGAACATTGAATGCATGAGGAATCGAAGTTGATCTCGGAAAGGGTAAAGTTATGTTATGTTACGAATTGAATCAATTATGAACCTTGTAAGGGTTTTATGAATATGAATATGTTATCATATTAAAGTGTTGAATATGTTATGGAAGGATGCTCACGATGAGAGCTCATTTTGCTGACGAATGAAATCAACCTAGTTAGAGGTCAATAAAAGAATGAAATCCTAGTTCAGTCTCAAAGTATTCAGTAACGCCCATATGTATGAATGTATTAAGGTATGAAGGTACCTATGAATGTATGTATATTTGAAGAGATGTAGGGAGGTATGTATGTATACAAGTAGGACTGTATGAAGATATGAAGATACGCATGAATGTACGTATGTATGTAGAGAGAGATAGGGATGGTATGAATGTATGTAATAAATGTATGAAGGTACGTATGAGTGGATGCATTATATAACGATAAGTAAGCATGTAAACATGTACGTATAGATGTGTTATTGTTGCAAGTATGTATTCGGTGTTTGTAAATAGATGTATGCAACGTATGTAAGTATGTATTAAGTGGGATTGAATGTGCACAAAGGAATAAAGCCTGTATGTATGAACATACGTGTGAGTGTGCGAACATGAGTATACCCAGTAGCATATAACATTAATAGACGTAGAATGATATTAACCTTAGGACAAGCAAGTATGGATGACTATGAAATGGTAGTTTTGTTGTGATAATGAAACAAGAACCATAGGCTATACATTGTATGTATGGAATGTAATCTTAAAAGATGAGATAAAGGTATTATATTTGTTGTAAACGGGTCATATGAATGTATGTATTATTACAAGTTTGAAGAAGTATGCATATTGATCTGTTACTAATGGGTAAAAAGGGTATGTGACAGTATGGATTATTGTAATGAGTATTTGTGCGACGAAAGCAAGAGTGGCACGTCCAACATGATATATGAATAAAAGTAGAAATAATTGAGTTGTTATGATCAATGAACATATGGAAGTATTATGCTCGATTCAGGAAATTAAGGATAGGACGTACGGTTATATTGGTTCATGAATGAGACATTTTTATAAAGTATGAGTACATTCTTGATATGGTATGTATTTTGAATGAAATGAATGAATAAATATGTAGTGATGGATGCCACTAAGGAACTAACATGAGGCAAGAATTTGGAATCTAAAGATGTATGAGTATATCTCAGAATTGTGTTACATAGAAGGACCGGTAAGTAAAGGGTTATGGTCTCGTGGAAGTAAGCAAGGTTTCGGGGACGAAGCCTCTTTTAAGGGGGGTAGACTTGTAACACCCCAAAATGGGTTTGATAATTTAAACTCGGTTAATATAAAGGAATCGGGTAAAATACCGTTTAGGATAAAAGCGAAACCGTAAAATTAAAGCTGACTAGGAATATTTAACCGAGTGGTGACATGTATATGAGTAACAAGATAATGAGTGTAAGTCTCATTATTAATTGAAACGAAATTTGAGGGACCAAAACCGTTAAAAAGGGAAACATGATTTATTATATTAAAGGAAAACACACACACACACACACAAGGTGTGCGTGGAACGATCAGGAAGAAGAACAAGGGTTCAAACCCTTGTTCTTGATAAATCTTCAAATTGAAGGGTGGAATGAAGTCCAAATTCACAACCGAACATGAATTAACGATCACCTTCACAAGGGGATCATAAGGTATGTCTTAAAACTCAGATTTGATGATCTTGTTTGAAGTGGGTTATGATTAATCCATGAATTTGTATGAAATTAAGCATGTAGAGGTGATAGAAACACTAAATAGAACTTGTGTTATGAATAATTTTAAGTAATTGGGTGATTTAGAATAAAACCCATTGCATGAGTTTGAAGATGATGATCATGATGAATTTGAAGATGTTATAGTGTGATCTTGTGATGTATAGGGTGTTGTATGATAGGCTAAGATAGATAAATTTGATGTGGAAATTATGATTGTGAGATTTTGCTTGAATGTAATAGTTCATAAGATGAAATAAGGAAGAACATGCTTAAAGCACTTGTACATTATGCTTAGGAAGTAGTACGCACACCAAGTGTTTGATGAAAGGTCTAAAAGACAACAACAAGTGAAATTGTATGCAAGTAATGGGTAAATAGATATAGTTCATGTGAAGATTATCTAGGGATGATGTCGAGTATACCTTATGCTTGTTTAAATGAATTTATGATGTGGAGTATGCTTCAAGTGGGTCGTATGTTAGATGTGAATTTGATATGGTTTTTCATATGTATGAGCATATATGCTAATAAGAATGTGAACGTGATGACATGAGTATATAGGAATCATGTCAAGATGGATGGGAGCTTTTGAGGCTAACGGGCTATGGAAACTCAATCAAGTAAGCGAACGAGAATACGGACGCGCAAGGTAAGTGCACTCCGAACTTACTCTTTAGTTGTTAATGTATTTATGATATGTGATTATTGTTGAATGCAATGTAAGAAGATATGGATTGATGCAAGTAGTAAGTTAAGTTTTAATGGAATAGGTTGGAAGTGGTTAAGAAAAAGATTCGATTTGGTTTGGGTAAGAAAGGGAACTTACATAATGAAATTATGCTTGAATGAATAAAATGAGTTATGTATATTTGAGGATATGATCATGTAAATGGAAGCTAATGTACTAATCGTTTTTCTCTTGAGAATTAATGTGAAGTATAGGCATGGTAACAAAGGATGTGAAGGTTGACTCCACAATCTGATGCGAGAAATCGAGTGGATGGATGAAGGGGCTAGTATAAGAAAAAGCATGAAATGTTGACGCGCTATTATGCTTGTGCTAAGATTTTTGTATTATGTCACCGGTTGCTAATAATGCGTTTGAATGTGGTGACTGCAGGCTACACATGTTTGGATGTTTCATCTAGAAGCGTACGCGGTTGAAGATCGAGTCAAGACACGGATTGTATGTGGGTGTATACGTAGTCACTTAATTGAGTCATGTATGTTAGTTTTTGCATTAAATTATGAAAGAGATTAATGTATTTTAAATGAAAGAAAGAATATCATGAAGGAAATTTCTAGTTATGTAGTGTCCGCTGCGAATCTTAGGTTAAAGCGTTTTAGGGCGTTACACATGAGGAGAGACATCATCTACCTGGTATAAACATGCATAATTACAACAAATAAAAAAAACAAAAAACAAAAAAAAACAAGTCCCCCAAGAGAGGAGTGCCTCATCAAATTGAGGGTGTGGGGGGAGTTAAGGGGGGAGTTGACGTGACGCGTGCTAATTGGTTTTTTGTAAGAGAGGTCACTCCCCTAAGAGAGGAGTGCCCCTCTCACCCTTAGTAGGGTCAAATGACTATGGGATGATACTTATAATATATCGTAATTAACAAACTATAAATTAGGGTTGTTGGATATTAATAATTCAAAGTTTCACCAGTTGGCCGATAATAATCTTAACTTCAAAAACTCCCTTTAACAATCCCAACTTGTAAGATTTTGGCTCCATCGATCATTTTCTAACTGGGTTATAACCCAGTTAGTTTTTGTTGACTTGGACGCTGACATGGCACACAACTTTATTATTTTCTGACGTGGACAATGATTTGTCACTCTCATCACCACCTCATCACCACCACTATCAGTCACCACCCACTGCCATTTACACAGACCACCACCACTGCCATATCCACCAACACCGTCGTCATCTCCACCCACCACCACTGCCATATCCACCACTACCACCTACCATCGTCATCTCCATTTGTGTGCGAGATGCGACGTTGAAGTTCACGCAGCAAACGAGCCGGCAAGCAAGCACCAGATGCTGCTACTCAACACACCCTCCGATAAGTTACCCCCGTGTGATATTTGTCAAGAGAAAACGACGTTTATTTTTTGTGTGGAAGATCGGGCTCTGTTTTGTCGTGATTGTGATGAACCGATTCATTCTGCTGGTAGTCTTGCTGCTAACCATCAGCGGGTTTTGGCTACTAGAATTCGGGTGGCTCTTGGATCTGGTTGTTCGGGTGTGTGGAGTGAGAAGATTAAGTACGAAATGCCGTGATATGCTTCTTTGATTTGATTATGTTACAGTGTAATTGTGAGCAGATTTAATGCAATAATGTAGCTATTGGATTCAAAACATTGTACTCTGTACATTCTAACTTAATATATCAGGTTAATTAATAATTACAAGTTTTTTTATGTTAAAATTAACCATTTCAGTGAGATAACAAAAATAGAGGTTCATACTTGAAGGGTTTAGGTCTCGTTGAATTCATTTGCATTGTGCCACCACATGGCCTATTTTCATTGGTTTAAATTAAAGTTACATTATTGAAACAAAAATCAATTATTTTTTGCAAAAGTAATAGTCAAACACTATTTGGCCCCCATCATCGATCCTGGTAGTGGAGATGGCGGGCAATGTTGATGGAGGTGTGGTGGTGGGAGATGTGTGGTTGTGGTTGTGGTGGGGGTTGTAGAGAGAGAAAGTAGAGAGAGTGTGGGTTGATGGTAGAGGTAGAGGGAGAAAAGGAGAGAGATCCTCTACATCATCATCCACGTCATCGCTCACATTAGCAAAAACTAACAGGGTTATAACCCAGTTAGAAAAGGATCAATGTGGGTCAAATTCTTACAAGTTGGGAATGTTGTAGGGAATTTTTTTTAACCATACAACTTTTTTACTTTAAACTTTGGTCCCCGTACTTTCCATATTTCACAACTTTTTTGTTTTACGTTTCGTTTTAAATTTTGCGAGTTAACATAGCGTAACATGCGTGTGTGGTTCAACGTTTTGATGTTACGTTTTACGCTTAATACTAGATTTTGTGAGTTAACACAGCTCAACGTGCATGTGTGGTGGTTTAACGTTTTTTACGTCGTCTATTTTTTCCCGTTTGATAGGTCCATTACAACGTGCGGGTCCTAAATCGATTTAATTATTATTTTCTAGGTTTTACGTTGTGGTCTAATTTCTTCATATTAACACGCCGTAACTTTAGTGTTGGTTGTTGTTGGCAGTGGTGTGGCATTGATACTATTCGACAGGGCCGGCCCAATGCTTATCAAAACCTAGGCTCGGGCTTAGGGCCTCCAAACTTTTAGGGCCTCCATTTAATATAAAAATGATATATAATATATAATTGTTTTGATTCTATAGATCTATTAACTTTGCTAGTGTAGTGGTATTAGTCCTGCCCTAGTCTTGTAAAGACCCTAGCTCGAATCTCATAAGCAAAATATTTTTTTTTTCCTTTGGCGCATCCTTCTGGTGACATTAAACGAAAGAATCATAAGCAATATATTTTTTTTCCTTTTGGCGCATCCTTCTAGTGACACTAAACGAAAGACTGAGATATATTAATTAAACAAAGTTGTGATAGTGTAATTATTTCAAGTATTTTTATCAAATACAAAGCAAAGCAAATTAAAAAATAATATGGATTTATATTGTGTAAAAAATAGAAAATAGGGTATTAATGTCTAGGTATCTAAAAACCCGACTTTCTAATACCCGATCATACCGAAACACGGTTTGGTTTCCGAAATTGGGTATTAGAAAAACCCAATTTTTGCACCTCTAATGCTAGTCAATAACGAAATTGGGCCTCCACTTTGTAGTTTGCTTAGGGCCTCCGAAAACGTAGGAACGGCTCTGCTATTCGACACAGTTTTACGCGACGGATGGTAAATCTAGTTACAATAATATGAAAACGCTTTGGCTTTATGTAAAATACACAAAACAACATTGAAAGTTATATATAGGATATGAATTATTACACAGTTTAATTTTATGCTAATTTTAAATAATAAATCTGAATACAACAAGTCAACAACTGTGAATATTAAGTATGCCTACCTAACTAAAAATGGCTTAAAGTTGAAGGCCCAGGCCGCCATTAGCCGGCTGGATAGATAACGACACCTTTGGACTTTTTGTTAATTGTATTAGTCATGATATTTAATGTTTTTTGTTTAATACGGATTGGATATATATCAATTTATAAATCTTTATCTATTTTATATAAGCAGAGGATTTGGATAATATAAGCAGAGGATTCGGATGAAAAACCTTGAACTTGACTTTTCGGCTTTTGCATTTACAGAATTTATCCCAAAAGTCCACATGCCCCTTGTGTCACGGAACAAAGTTTCTAGTCGACCCGAGTAAAGGTCTTGCTTCACCTGCATGTTTCTTTAAGTTGTTTTATTTTGACTACCGTTCGTGACTATATACAATGTTAGTGTCTTAGCTATTAATATAGTACCTCAATGGGTTCGGCTAGTATTTACTTGACTTGCACGACTCTCCCCCGCATCACTCTTGTTCTGGGTCACTTGTGAGTCGAGTGAGCTTCGTCAATGAACTTTGTCATGGGCGGATCTTAGAGTGGGCTAGGGGTGCCCCACCCCTTGTTTTTCCGCTTCGTAGTGTAAATGTTACCGAAAACTCTGAAACTTTTATATGTATTGAGCCTCAAAAAAAAAAAAAAAGAAAAAAAAAAGAAACTTTGAGTTCACTATGCATATCCTTCCTCTAATGTATCAGTTCTCTTTGCATAAATGTATCTAAAAACTATTGGAAAAAAGGTTATTATGCTTCTAGACCGTTGGATATATTAATAAGCGTCCTTTCAAAAACGCAATAGTTATTTACACTTTATTTAAATATGGTCATTCACAAAATATATACAATTCACAATGCTTATACCATGTGTAGTGGAAGACACAAATAATGTCCCCACCCTTACGCGTTTTACACCATGTGGTCAGCAATGAGGCATTATGAGGCGTTTTTCTAAAATGGGTATAGTGAGGATGTGAGCATTGTGGGACCTTATGTTAAAAGAGGTGTTAAACAAGTAAATAAAAAAACCATCCAAAAAATGTTATTGGGCAAACAAAAAGTAGAATACATGTCATTGGCCAAACAATTCAAGAAAAGGCGTGGAAAAAAGGACGCCATATGCTTAAAAAAAACACCCAGAGGGCAATTGATGGGCGTTAAAGGGCGTTTTTGAGGAAAAACACTCAAAAACCCCACTACGGGTGATATTACAAAAATTAACAAACTATTACATCATTCTATACATGTAGGGTATCTGTTGAATGCTGATTTTCATATTGTAATAACTTTGATAATAACTACTTATATTTGTCCACTTGATAAGAATCGACATACGAAGTCATAGTAGTGGGTCTCCACTAAAGATAATCTTATAGGCTAGAAAATGATTAACAATAAGACAAACTTACAATAAGCATTTTAGTATGTATGTTCGGAGTTATAGCTATAGTCCGAATAATTTAAGACTTAGTCATCGTTTTGGTTGTTAGTATAAACAAATGTTTGTTCTTTACATACTTTAGTACAAGATGGTGTTTTGTAATATAATTATCTTTTCACAATCTCTCTCACTAAATTTGTCTTTTCATTATACTTTTATTATTAATGAAAGGAACCCCATAATTTCTCTCTTTTACCACCCGGCTCTTCTCCTCGTGCATCAAAAGAGTTAAATTTATGATCTTGGTTAGACCTGATGGCGAATATTCAAGTGCTATGTACGAGCTAGAAAAAAAAAAGTCGCTTATACCCTAACGAATTATATGAACTGCTATTTATAAATGACGATTAACGTTAACAATTACTCAACATTCAACAATTAACACAATTTAGGACTTAACAAAACGCCCAATTCCAACGATTGCTTAACATTCAACAATTAACAATTATTTAACATTCAACAAAAGTTACAAAACACTCAATTTAGGGCTTAATAACATACGATGGTTAAATTGGCTAAATTGATGGACTGGCGGCTAGTGCATGTGTGGTTTTCGGTTAGTGGCGGAGTCGTGTGACTGTGGACTGTGGTGGAAGGCGAGAGTGTGTGCATAATGATTGTTGCGTCGCTGCTGCTTGTTTCCTTTTTTGTAATTATGTTAATTGTTGTTATTATTGTTATTATTTACGTTACTGAATTATGGATCATTTTAGTTGGGGCCAATAGGTTATGAATTATGATGTTTCAATGTTCTAGATAGAGGGATTAATAAGTTTTGAGGTTTTAATATTTTATATAGAGGACCCAATAATTTTTTTGGTTTCATAGTTTTAAAAATATATAAAAAATTGGCCATTGGGAAAAAACGGCCCTCGGCCGGGGGTGCGGCTCACCCACCCTAGGGCCGGCCTTGATCGTGGACGTGTCATTGCCACTACAACTTCTTTCTAAACGTATTCATTGGTGGAAATGGACAATGGAAACGAGAAAAATAAAAAATAAAAATCAATTTATAACTTTTGTTGTTAAGTAAAAATTGCAAGAATTCTAAGTATTGCACTTGTTACCTTTTTAGTGTTTTTAGTTGGTATTCCTGTTTAGTCTGTCACCACTCAATGGAAACGAGAAAAAAAAAAAATTTATAACTTTTTTAAATTGCAAGAATTCTAAGTATTGCACTTTTTTAGTGTTTTTAGTTGGTATTCCTCTTTAAATTGTCACCACTCAAAGTAGAGTTGTCTACATGTACTTTTAACTAGAATTGTCTGCTTACCATCAAAAATACCTAAGTCAACAAAATATAAGGGTATGGGGAGTGGGCGGCAAACCATCATCGGCAAATGGGTTTGCCGAGCGGGAACACTACCGCCGACCCATTTTGCTGATCGGTAAGTTTGGTGATTCGGTGACCGGTTGCCGAAGCGGGGAGAGGGAGGGAAGGAGAGAGAGGGGGTGTGTGTGATGGGGTCCATGCCATCTCAACCAATCACAACTTTTTCTTTTTTTTTAAATAGTTTAACAATTCATGAAGTGTCTAATGATTGCCAACACTTTTGA
This sequence comes from Helianthus annuus, assembly GCF_002127325.2. NCBI lineage: Eukaryota > Viridiplantae > Streptophyta > Magnoliopsida > Asterales > Asteraceae > Helianthus > Helianthus annuus. The sequence continues at coordinate 141,051,664 of NC_035441.2, read as the reverse complement.
GCATAGTTTAAACACTTTTCACTGAATGACTTGACACACTCTCATTGGTTTATTTTGAAGTTTACCACTTTCAAGTGTCTAACCACTCCCTACACCCTAATGATTTTGATTAAGAACTATCATATTTACATGGTATAGAGTATAAACTTTTATTAAAGGAACTTTGTGAGATTAAGCTGAACACGTTTGTTCAATGTAAATAAGCCAACATTGATTTAACAATATCTCATGACTTGAATCCAATAATCATGGAGTGTGACTTTCTCACACAATACAAATCTAAAACAAAACTTTTGGGTCTGAGTTCAGTATAAACAGGTCTGGTCAGTTTCAGGTTTGAATCGCAAAACCGTTTAGCTTTAGTATAAACGTGTCATGTCAGCCCGACGGGTTCACGAATAGACCCGTTTAACCCATTTGTTTTTTTTTTATTTTACTTTCTTAACATGCTTTACGTAATAGATAAAATTTATCGGGTATTTTATGTCAAAATCTAAAACTAAAAAGAGAAACTGATATAAAAAATTATTATAATTGAAGTGTAATTTTTTTACACAGACTTGTATTTTTTTTTTTTTTTTTTGTAATTTAGAGTATTATATGAGAAAAAAAAAAAGAGTTAGACGGGTTGTGTTGGATGTGGATTTGGACAAGCCTCAGTGTGGATTTTGGATGCTTAGGGATAGTCGTATAGACATATTGAATATCCGTCTTCCATTTATGTTAAACCACTTACCTAATAGCTTAACAAACTACTTATATTGATTTGGGCCAGTTTTGAAAACTATTTACTGGGATTTGGGTGTGGGCGGCCCAAGACTATATTGGGCGTTAGATTAATTACGAGCATATAAAATATATTGGACTATGATCTATGGGTGGGCAAGGAAACGCCTCCAGTATGCTTACCATTGACGCATTGTGCTCATCGTTGGTCGATTGGTGGCTTGAAAAATAAAATATGAGTGTAAATCATGTCGAGTGGACAAGTAGAAGGATATTGTATTGAAGGATTAAATAGGTGAATCTAAACACGGTTAATATATATATTTGTGTCAAAGACATCAATCTAAACCCCCGATACACTTAATTTTGTCGACCCATCATATTTTTCATTTGTAAATATAAGTGGTAACCGGTGAGTCGTGTCTTTTTAATTGTTTTGTGTCCTTATCACTTATTTCTAATTAACAAATTTTGGTTTATATATAGCTCGAGAATAGCGATATCTCGTGGTTTATATATAGCTCGAGAATAGCGATATCTCGTGGAACTAATTAGACTAAGCGGTATGGGGGCCGGTTGAGGCCCGGCACCGGTCCCCCACACCGCCCCCTGGTTCCGGCTCGGCAACTTCGGCTCCCCACAGACGGAGAGGACGGGCCACTTTCTCTCACAATAACCTATACATACATACATATATATATACATAAAGGGGCTCATCCCCCACCCCTATGTCCATCCCCTTGAAGCTCCTCCTACGTGGCGGTGACGTGGCGGCCCATCCCCTTGGGGATGAGGCTCTCTATACCCACTAGTCTTACAGAATGGGTAGTTGGGAGCGTTGAATAAAGTTTTTAGTATGAAACTGAAAAAAAAGAAAAAAGAGAGAGACAGAGTATCAATTTAAATGTAAACCTTTTTTTAAATAACTTTTCTAAAATCTGAATAAGAACGTTTTAAAAATCCTGAAACTTTAACATGTTTACAGGTGAAACTGAAACTATCTACCAAACGGATCATATTCAAATTCAGCCTTTTATGAACCAGGTCATGTGCAGCTTAACCAATATAAATATAATGAACAGATTATATTAGCCGAAAAAAAAAGTTTAGAAGGGAAGGAGAAATCTTAAAATTGGGATATTTACGACCGGATCATGAGTTAAACTTGTTTATATCAACTTAAGGTGATTGGGAATAAGATATAGTATATACTATATACAACTCCTTTCAGTTTGGGGAAAATTCAGCAAGTTTAAACCATTAACTAAATTTCTTGAAATTTTACTTGAATACATTTAATAGAAACCGAACATTGAAATATGTAAATTTTTTTTTTTTGAACGGCAAAATCACTTTATAGCTGAATATAAAGAGCCAGCAAGAAACTGGGATACAAAAACAAAAAGAAACGAAACACAGAAAACAGAAACAATTACAAAAGATCTAACACATCGAATCGGACCCAATCTTCCCAAACCGGTTTCTTGTTCCTCGCTCTTATGTTGATCCATAAAAAGGAATCTTCTTTAATCAAATCGACCGTCTTCATAATTGGGATAAAATTACCATCGAAAACCATAGCATTTCTCGCGCTCCAAATTCTCCAAGTCGTTGCAATAATGATGGTATACACTAGCCGCTTCCAAACCTTGCTGCCCGGACTCTCTTTTATATACTTTATTAAATCCGAAAACGAGTCGCAATCCGCCGGAAAACTAATACGGATCCATGCCAAAATATTCCACCAAATTGACCTGGACCACAAGCACTTCAGGAAAATGTGATCCGGACATTCCGCCTCTAAACCGCAACGAGGGCAGCCGATATCAGCGATCGGGATCCCCCTTCGAGCTAATCCCACTCTAGAAGCTACTCTTCCGAGCATAGCCCTCCACAGGAGATGGTTACCTTTAGGCGTAGCCCAATTGTTCCAGACAAGTTCTGGCTCGTTTGGCACATTAGCCCATCTAGCGGCTTCTATATCTTCTCTAACTTGCTTAACAGAGAAAGGAATTTCCTTAGAAGTCCGCCATCTCCAAGCACCCTCTACCTCAATCAAATTATCAGCCATATTAATTCCTTCCATGAGCAACGAAGCATCAGTATTACCAATGCCTTTCCATGAACCCGGGATGTTCTTATGCAACTCTTTACCTTAAATCAATATATGAGTATTACAACCAAGTATTGAAGAAAACAATAGTGAATTATGTTCGCTACTTACAAATTCGTAATAAACTCATTTCAATAGATTTTGTAATTATTAGAAGCCTTAAACATCCTTAGCTGCTACATCATATCCTTACAAATCCTTAAAAACCTTCATTTCATTTTCAACCCTATAAATATCATTACTCTTCTAAATTTCCACCCCATCACCCTATCACCAAAAACAATACAAACATGCATCCATAATTAAGACTATCCACTATCACAACCCAATCCAACCAAACCTTTTATTAAAAAATTAATTTCTCTTTCCTTCATATACACAACCCAACTCAATCTTACTTTTCACTCACATTCACAACCCAACCTACACTAATATTTTATTAAATAAATATAATTTATAATTATTGTTTATTACAAAAATTTATATTGATAACAACTTAAATAATAGAAAAAAAATATATATATTATAATATTTAGCAACCGTTTGCAACCTTTGGTTGTCCCACCAAACCGTTTGAAGCATAAATTAATTTTTACATTTTTAAATTGCAAATGTTTTTTTGTCTTTTTGTAAATGTGGCAACTGGTTGGTGAAACCGATCACCGTAGTGGGTAGTCTAAGGGCTCCATTGTTAAGGCTTCAAAGGGCACCATTGCTCCAATGGTAAGAGCATGTAAGGGCTTCTAATGACAAGGGTCTTAAGGATGCGTTGGAGATAGTATTAGATATTTACAGATGTGCAAACTCATCAACTCCGAATCTTTCTATACTAATAAATGAAAATCTTTTTTGAACACGTGTCACTTCCTGGTGCTTTCTCACCTTATTTTCCTATTTATCTCATATTAAATAACAATAATAATTTTAAACAAAAATATTAGATAAGAATAAATATATAGATAAGGATAAACATCTGTTTTAATTATAATCATATTAAATAATAATAATAATAATAATAATTTTAAACAAAAAATTAGATAGGAATATAAACGTTTATTTTTATTATGCTCATATTAAATAATTATTATTATTATTTTTTACAAAAAATTAGTTAAGAATACATATTAACAAAGTAAAATATTACAATAAGTAAATCTTCTATACTATATAATAAAAGAAACCACTTTTGGGACACATGTCACACATTGGAGCCATCTATTTTTTAGCCTATTAAAATTAAATAATTATTTATGAGATATACGTAGAGATTAAAAACCTATTTAGAAAATATACTATTAATATTAAATTATTATTTTTATAATAATATATTTCCTTAGATATAGGAATAGGTTTCATTATAGTTTTATTATATCGTAGAGAGATTTTATTTTAATATTTACGTTTATACTTTTACATCCAAATTTAGGTAACATATTTAAATTGTCTATGACTCTTTATAATCAGTAATATGTTTTAAATATATTTAACTCTTTATAATCGGTAAATGTTTTAAATATATTTATTTTAAATAAAATATTATATATTTTTTAAATATGTTTTATAAAAATAAGAATATGACTTAAGATGTAATTTTAAGGAGAGAAAAATTATTATTATTTAATAGGAGAGAAAATGCAGGAAATCAAAATCTGAAATTAATCAGAACTCAACTCGTGTATTACACGAGGTTTTTTAAAGATATAAGTTTTTATTATTTACTATATAAAATTACATTTATTCAACTCGTGTAACACACGAGATTTTTTAAGATACAACTTTTTTTATCATTTACTATACAAAATTACATTTATCCAACCCGTGTAATACATGAGGTATTTAAAAATATAATTTTTTATTATTTGATATATAAATTCAACCCGTGTAATACACGGGGTTTTTTAAAGATATAATTTTTTTTATAAATTATTATACAAATTTACATTTATACAACCTGTGTAATACTTGAGTTTTTAAAAATATAACTTTTTTTTATTATTTGGTATATAAAATTAAATTTATTCAACCCGTACAATACACGGGGTTTTTAAATATATAAATAATTTATTATTTAGTATTTTTTTCATTATTTGATGTATAAAATTATATTTATTCAACCTGTACAACAATACAAGGGGTTTTTAAAGATATAACTTTTTACTTTTTAGTATATAAAATTATATGTATTCAATCCATGTAATAAACAAAGTTTTAAAGATATATTATTTTATTATTTAGTATACAAATTCACATTTATTCAGCCAATGTAATACACGGGGTTCTAACCTAGTAGTACATTAAAGTAAAATATATTATAATAGTATATTTATTTATTATATAAAATCATATTTATGCAACCCGTGTAATACACGAGGTTTTAACCTAGTTATTTAGTAAAGCAAAACTTGTGTGTGCTTGTTTTCTTGCAGGCATGAATGTTGGATGGAAATCTTTACATTTGTGCAATCAATTGTTACAATGCTTGTGCGCTCTTGAAATTAAATGGCAAATTGAATTTAAATAATCTGAACTATCTCAATTTGGCCGATAATAATCGTACTGTTCCATTTTTGGCTAATAATAGTCTGCGTTAAATATAGTTTATCAGAGTTAAGTTTTTTCATGAGATGTAGGTCAAATTTTATGCTACACCTCCACAACATATTCTCACCTTTAGTACCTTGTGTTACACTATGTTATATGTTATATTATTAACTTGTTAAGTCAACCTGGATTACATCAAGTTGAACAGAAACCAACTCCATGAATAGCAGCATTCCAATGCTTACCATACAAACTAAAACCGTTTTCACCAAAAAAATAAATAAATAAATAAATAAATAAATAATAATAATAATAATAATAATAATAATGATAATAATAATAATAATAATAATTTCCGCGTTCTCTTTAACAGAAAGATGGAAACTGATTCACTAAAACAAATATCTAAATTTACATGCTGTACATCCTCTTCAATTAACAAAGAACATATATCAAATCTGACATGATAAAACTGATTGGATCCTGAAAAGTTGAATTCTGAAAACAAATGCACCAAACTATTCAATCAACAAGAAAATTGTTGCTATGAACATGTTCATCAAAAATATTAAACTGATTTAAACCATCCATAATACGAACGAAACCAAATTACAGCAATATTACTACAATTCTGCATCTAAATTCACTGAAAATCTAGAAACAAAACAAACTACCTGATTACTCACATGAAAACTTATGCACAGACAGAAGACTAATCAACACTACTAACGACCGTTACTTACTCATCATCTTCTTAAACTCTTCAAAATTCACGCAACCATCACCGTCCACATCAACCGATTCAATCATCTTACAACAATCATTCAACGAACACTTCTCACCTAAACTTTTCAAAACCGAATGCAACTCAACGGCCGAGATCTTACCGTTCTTATCCTGATCGTACAGATCAAACGCGTCACGCAGCTCCTTATTCACTGCATCTCCGTCGGAACCGCTGCATCCTCGCCGCTGAAACTCGGTGAACTCGTTGAGATCAATGACGCCGTTACCGTCAGTATCAATCTCCGTCATCACAACTTTTAGTTCTTCCTCTGGAGTCTCGGATCCGAGTGCTCCGAGAATGGATCCGAGTTCGGAGATGTCGATCTGACCGTCGCCGTTAGCGTCGAACTTGTTGAAGACTTTCTCAACGTCGGTGATTGAAGGTTTTTTGGCCATTGGAGGTAGGTTTTGAAGTTATGAGTGAATTAGGGTTTTGCAGGTGTATGTATATATGGAAGATGAAGAAGACGCGTTAATAGTAGGGTGACGGTTTGGTGATGCTAAATTGCTAACGTCTATACGCGTCCTGTCATTGTCTTTCATAACTACTTTTTTTTCTAGGGTTAACTTTTTTTTTTTTTTTTTTAATGGCTAAACTTGCATGTCATGAGAATTGAACCTATGACCTCCACATGTTCTACACCTTATCTAACTCAACAACACCATTGGACTATTCCCAATGGATTTTACTAGGGTTAACTATGTGTTCGTTACATAAAAAGAATTAACTATATTTACTCGTTTTACTTCAAACAATTTATTTTATTGAAATGTAGATATAAATAAACACGTTGCAATGTTATATTTAGGACTTTATAACATGTTATATTGTAATGATAGAAATGATAAATGGCATCACTTCATACAAAAAGAGAACCGAAACCGTGACCAGTGGTGGAACCAGAACGATTTAGTTAGGGGGTCATCATAAGCTTATGTTCTATACTGGTTCAAATTAGAAGGTCCATCTATAAGTTTGTTCTTCAAAAACTCAAACTTTATAAATAAAAATTCAAAAAGTTCCGGTGGCCGGAGGGTCAACGGACCCTCTTGACGCTCTCTGGTTCCGCCCCTGACCGTGACTCCATGAGTCATCTTTAATGTTATATATGTTTGTTTTTCAATTACTTGTACACTATTGTTAAAAACTAAGTTTTTAACAAAGTTTATATGAAAATGTAGATAGAATAAGTATGTCGCTCGAAAGCTTACGTTAATGTAATGTTTTAACATGCATAGTATGTTAAGTGTTAACCTTTAACAGGTTTTGGCCTAGTGGTCAAGGGAAATTATTTCTTATGAGAAGAACAAGATTCAATTCCTTAGAGCCCTAAGTACTTGGGGAAAAAATTAGTTGTTAAAAAAAGCGTTAACCTTTAACTAACATTTTTACATTAGATTTTGTAACGTTATATCTTAACCCTTAATATTTCTTCTTCGAATGCCAAATTTTACTCCCATTTTGAAACATTTTTATTGGTAACGATATCTCACTCAGGTAGGTCTCTTTCATTTAATGAATCCCGATTATCCACTTCTTAATTACGTGATCAGATGCAAAAGATAATATTGATTAGTTCTTATTTATTCAACGGTTGATATTTAAAGTCATTATTATAAAGTATTAATATTAATTAAATATAATAAAAAGTCATCGCATCATGTAATTTTTTAATTAAATTTACATAATTATTTTATTTGTTAATATTATGAACTAAGCTAGCTGGAACAGTTGTGTGAAACCATGCAAATTAGGTAGGATTATTTCGCAAAAAAGAAATAAGATAAAAAAACTATTGATGTGTTGATTAGGATATGTGTTGTACTCTTGTTCAACATTTTATTATAACTTAACGGCAAACATTGTTAGAGATTACTAGGTTAGAACTCGTGTATTATACGAATTAAATAAATAAATATTATTGTAGACACATAACTTTAAAAAATATAATATCGTTAATTTGTAGTTTATAATTATTATGAGATTTATAAATAAATAAGTAGATTAATATTTTATTACTAATATATAAGTGAATGATACGTAAAATTCTTTGGAAACCCGTATATTACAAATTTGTTGAATATCAAAAAAAGAAAAACATAAATTATAAATTTTTTTAATAGTCCCGAGAACTTGGTCTAGTGGTAAATTGGTCTGCCCTCCCTGTTGGAGACGCATGTTCGATTCTCACTTGAGCCATTTTCAAGGGACATCTGGGTGAAGGGATGAATCAGGACTTTAATCCAGGGTTCGAACCTAACGGGGGGCGAGAGTTTACGGATTACATCTGGTTCCCGTGCATCAGGGGGAACGGTCTCATGGCGGATGAGGAGTCGACCTTGGACATAGCCCCGAGCAGGGTGAGTTTACACGTAAGATTCTTTGCCGTCCAAAAAAAAAATAAAAATTTTTAATTAATTATTACAACTGTATCACAATCCTGTGTATTACACGGGTTGACATTATTTGGAATCGTTAAAACTAGTTTAAATTATAACATGGAATTGTTGGTATATAATATATATAAGGCTGGGTTCAATGGAAAACACTAAAGAAGTGGGAGTCGGGGAACTATGTATTTAATATTGTAACACCCCTAAATTTATTAATCTATATATGTTGCTATACATGTATAAGTTAAAATAATAGTCATAAAATAATGAGAAACGAAACTAGGAATAATAAACCTAGTTACAATACTAATAGAAAAGATGGGGAAATTAAAGTGTTTTAACTCTTTTTATAAAATTTGGAAAATTGAGGGACCAAAGATGTAAATCCTGAAACTCAAATTCTAAAAACCTGGATAAACATCAGGATATACACTTTGTGTATATCCTGTTCGATCAAGAACCCCAGGAGCGACCCCAAGCCCTTTCCAAAACCCTAGCTCTACAATTTCACTTAAAATCAGGGAATCAAAACTAAATTCAAGGAGATTCAAGGCTATATAAGTGATCTCCATCTTTAGTATATTCAAAGGTATGCTTAATTCTTGATAAGTGAAGATGTAGTGATGATTTTAATTTCTCATAACAGAAATTAGTGTTAAATTAATGGATGTTATGGGTAAATTATGATGAATACCAGTCTAGAAATGAGAAATTGATTATAAATTCATTCATTCATGTTATAATTCATGAGTTTCATTACTTGTTATATAAGGGTATATGAGTTTTATGAAGAATTCATGTAGTCTTGAGATATTGGATGTTGATTGATGATTATGATGCAATTTCTAGTGTGATTATAGTATTCTTGAAGTATAAATTTGAATAACTAGGCTTAAACATGGTTAAAGGTATTAATCATGAGCATGACAATGCTAGAATACTAAGTATGCACACTAGATGTTTGATAAAATGTTTGAATGAAATGAAATACTTGAAAAGTATGAATTAATCGCTTAATTCACTAAACAACAGTATGAAATATGGAATATTGAACCATGAGTTCTAAACAATATACTCGAATCAAATTGTATAGGTGATTTGGGTGGATCATCGAGTGGACAAGGCAGATCGGATAACCTCTTAAAAGGAAAGCTCTAAAATGTACGTGGCTATTCGCTTCGTAATATCGTGTTTAGTATTTTTACATTGAGTACTTGACTGATAAGCAAATTATTGTAATGTTGGATAATATTAAAACGAAGGATTTCGTTTGTAGTATTCAACATGAATAAGTATGAAATTCGAACTATAGATATACGACAAGTGGTGGATTCCACTTGAAAGTTTAAACGGGTCAAAGGGACTCGAAGACTACATGTTTGATTCACAAAAGAGCGATAGATTTCGCTAGTGAAATTAAACAGGTTAAAATCCTTGAAGTATTTCGTTTTGATAAGATAAGGTGTTAAATGTCGCTAAATAAGTTAAATCAGACAAGTAGAATATATGTACCTTAGTTTCGGCATTTGAGTTTGGTGTATCATGTGTCGAAATGTAAAAATATGATAAGGCATCGTTCCTATATCACTTTGAGTTCATAAATGCATTTTATGTCACAATAATGTAAACGGGTTGAATAACTAGAAAGATTTCTATAAATCAAGTGTGTAAAGTCAGAAATTTTGTGAAACCATATAATTGCTTTGTACTCCATGATATAGATGGCCGAATTAAGGTCACGTAGAAAGAAACGTGACTCAAAACGGACGAGAAACAAACTAGTTATGACGTTTATCGTAAAAAGGCTCTTAGCTGGGAAATTTGTAGGTTTGGAAAACAAACATGCGTCAAAATGATATCGTCGCGTCACGCGACAGAAGAACAAGATCATTGTCGCGTAGCGCAACCATGGTGGCGGGCCGCGACGGCTGGATTCAATTCGGTCGCGCCACGCGACCGTACTCCTGATCGGCAAAAATTTTTATTTTGCTTTGTTTGCTATTCCGAACATGTTAAGTCACATTATAACATCATAAAAATTGATATTTGATGCCTTTTTAATCACAAGTAGCTATAGGACTTGGGATGAAGATCAAGCTATGATTACGAAACCAAATACGCGCATAGAGAAGCTTCCGCAAATCAAACTAGATCTTTTGTCACAAACCATTTTAAGTGTTGTGTCTCCATACTTTAGTACTTAATGTTGTGTGTGTTTAAGAAAGGTTATGGTTGTAGGATTTGAAACCATGTTTTGGGTAACGTTTGTATACGTATTGTAAAGTGTTGCAACTTATCTAAATATTGTAAATTTGACGTTTACTATAAAAACGGTTAATAAATGATAAATTAAGCGTGAAGGGTCTTATAAGTTGGTAATCAGAGCCTCGTTAAGACAAAGCGTGTTCGGTTCAAAGCTTGATCAAGACATCCGGTAAGAGTTATTTATAAATAAGTTTAAATGTATAAATTTAGATGATGTAGTTATACAAAAGTGTATGGGAGGAGTGTATTATTATACTCGAACCCGGGAAATACACTAAGTAAGAAAGGTAAGGCAAGATATGTACTTGACCAAACCGAAAAAGAAATACACATTACTTTTGATTAAGTATGTGTAATATAAATTTCCATGTAATAAGGTGGAAATAGATTAAATAGTTATTGATTAACTATTGTGAATATTTCAGTCAAAGAAATGGACGGTGAAACCGGAAAGGAATCAACATCTCGTGTAACTGAAGAGATGAAAGCTACTATTTCCGAGGAAGTCGGAAAAGCTGTAGAAGCTAGTCTACCGTAGTTCATCGATAGACTACAAACAACGCTTTTAGCAGTAATAGACGATAAGATGAATGAAAAGAAAGATGCGGGTAAATCGAAAGCGTGTCCATATAATAAATTTATGGCATGTAAACCCTCGTTCTATCATGGTGAAGTTGATCCGATCGTTTGTCAACGATGGATTAGCGACAATGAAGGGGTATTCGAAAGGACCCATTGTGATGAGACTGATTTCGTGGCATACGGAACCGGTCAGTTGAGGGGCCAAGCTAAGGATTGGTGGGATAATCTGAAGAAGGAGCAAGGAATTGAGACCACGAGAACTATGACGTGGGAAGAATTCAAAACCCCGTTCCTTAGACACCATAGTCCGAAATCTGTGATCAACAGGATCAAAGAAGAGTTTATTCAGCTAAGGCATAATGGTGAGTCGATTGAGAAGATTACGGGAATCTTTCTTGATAAGCTTGTGATGAGCTGGTTCAGAATGAAGAACATAAAATATATTATTATTATAACATGCTGGGTGCTGAATATCGGGAGTTTATGACTCCTTCAAAATACGGGCATCTTACGGAGATAGTGAACGTCGCACGTGAAAGGGAAATTGAGCTGAAAAAGTAGATTGAAAGGGGTGAGCGAAGGGTGTTTGATAAAAACCCAACCCCTGCGAAGAAACAAAAGCTGAATGAAGCTCCGAAGAAAGGAGTAGAAAAGGGGGGGATACCTCCATGTAAAATTTGTGGAAAGAATCACAAGGGTGAATGTTATTTTAAGAACAAACCATGTCCTACTTGCGGTAAAGTGGGACATGTGGTTGCGAATTGCCCAGGAAAGGTGTCGGTATGCTATAAATGTTATAAACCATGACACAAAAAGTCTGAGTGCCCGGAGTTAGTTGGGACCAAAGACACCACTGATGTAAAGCCTGATGCCCAGAAAGCAAGGGCTAGATCTTTCCACATGCCAACTGCTGAGGCTAAAACTGAACCTGATGTTGTTTCAGGTATATTTCTTGTAAATTCAATTCCAGCACGAATTTTATTTGATACGGGTGCAAATAGATCTTTTATAGCACATCGATTTATTCAACACCCTACATTCACGCTAACAAAATTACCTATACCACTAGAAGTAGAAATAGGTGATAATAAAAGTTTTATTGTTTGTGATATGTGTTGGAATTGCAAATTGAGCATTGACGATGAAGAATACTTTGTTGATTTAATTCCCATGTCAATGGGAGAATTTCAAGTGGTAATCGGGATGGATTGGCTAGCTCGATATCACGCGAAGGTAATATGTAACCGTAAAGAGATACAACTAATGTTTCCAAGCGGGAAACATGTTACATTTATGGGGAGAAAAGTGGTAGTCCCATAATCTGTACTTTCCTCCAAGCTTGCAAGCTGATTCAACATGGATGTAAAGCATCTATGGCCTACATACATGATTCGAATCAAGAGACTCCAGAAATCAAAAATGTACCAGTAGTACGAGAATACGAAGATGTTTTTCCGGAAGATTTACCAGGGTTACCACCAGAGCGTGAGGTGGAGTTTGGTATTGAATTAATTCCGGGCGCGAAACCGGTAGCCAAGGCTCCATATAGATTAGCGCCGTCGGAACTACAAGAATTGCTATCACAATTACAAGACCTTTTAGATAAAGGATTTATTCGACCGAGCGTTTCTCCGTGGGGAGCGCCAGTATTATTTGTAAAGAAGAAAGACGGGAGTATGAAGATGTGCATTGATTACCGGGAGTTGAATAAACTGACGGTAAAGAATCGATATCCGCTTCCTAGGATCGACGACTTGTTCGATCAGTTACAAGGCGCGAGTTGGTTTTCGAAGATCAACTTAAGATCGGGTTATCATCAGTTAAAAGTAAAAGACGAAGATATACCCAAAACAGCATTCCGAACGCGTTATGGACATTATGAGTTTTTAGTAATGTCTTTCGGATTAACTAATGCACCAGCGGCTTTCGTGGATCTTATGAACCGTGTCTGCAAACCAATGCTAGATAAGTCAGTGATTGTTTTCATCGACGACATTTTGGTGTATTTAAAAAGCGAAGTGGATCATGAATGTCATTTGCGTGAAGTACTTGAAACACTTAGGCGTGAAAGACTTTATGCAAAGTTTTCAAAATGTGCCTTTTGGCTCCGTGAAGTACAGTTTCTAGGGCATGTTATTAGTGCTGAGGGAGTTTCGGTAGATCCGTCCAAAATAGAAGCTGTGTCGAAATGGAAACCTCCAAAGAATCCATCAGAGATTAGGAGTTTTCTAGGTCTTGCGGGTTATTATCAGAGATTTATACAAGATTTCTCCAAGATTGCAACTCCATTAACTAAATTGACCCGTAAAGAGGAGAGGTTTGTATGGGGTAGTGCGCAAGAAGATGCCTTTCGTATCCTTAAAGAAAGATTGACCAGTGCCCCGGTATTGACGTTACGGGTGGTACAGAAGACATGGTTATTTATTCAGACGCGTCTCAGCTGGGTCTTGGGTGTGTACTTATGCAACGAGGAAAGGTGATCGCGTATGCTTCCATACAATTAAAGATTCATGAAAAGAAATATCCAACACATGACCTGGAATTGGCGGCAGTAGTCTTTGCTTTAAAAAAATGGAGGCGTTATTTATATGGTGTGAAATGTACCATTTTCACTGACCATAAAAGTCTCAAGTACTTCTTTGATCAAAAGGAGTTAAATATGAGACAACGACGTTGGTTAGAGACGGTGAAGGATTATGACTGTGAAATTCATTATCATCCCGGAAAAGCCAACATAGTTGCAGATGCACTTAGTAGGAAAGAAGAATATTCACCTATTCGGGTGCAGTCAATGCAATTAGTAGTGACCTCAGGGTTACTTGAACGGATCAAGGAGGCGCAAACCAAAGCTGTAAAAGAAGAAAATGTGAAGAAAGAAAGAATAGTGGGTCAACTCAAGGATTTGCAAGATAATAGTAATGGATTAAAAACCCATTTCGATCGAATCTGGCTTCCAAACACTTGCAATGTCAAAACTCTTCTTCTTGACGAAGCTCATAAGTCCCGCTATTCTATTCATCCGGGAGCTACCAAGATGTACAAAGACTTGAAACAAAATTATTGTTGGCCTGGAATGAAACGAGACATAGTAAATGTAACACCTCGAAAAATTTCGTCCAATAATGTCTTGACACGTGTCATAAGGTTCCGTTATGTGAAAACATACTTTAGAGGGACTAAAAGTGACAAACGGTGAAAACTATGGAACGTAAGGGTCCAAAGTGTCAACAATGGATAAATAGGCTCTATGATAACCCTACATAATGTTTATAACCTTAAACGGATGGTTCATGGATCATACGACGCGGAAATTGCACAAAAGTGAAGTATTGTAAACTATAGGGGCCAAAAGTGTCAACATGTTTAATTTATACCTCTGAGTGAACTTTTGGCAGACCCGAAGCTTTGTATAGCTAAAATATACTCACTAGAATATGTGGTAAAAATTTCATGAAGTTTCGTTAACGTATGAGAAAGTTATGGCCAAAACCGTACTTAAGGGACTAAAAGCGTCAACGTCGAATTTCAGGGCTTTTCGGTTGAGCGCAAAGTTATCCGAGGGCATTACCATGTTGGTAAAAGTCCTAAGGTTCTTAGAAACCAAGATTGGGGGTTTACGGGTCGAGAAAAGTAGCCGAAACATCGCATACAAGCTCAGGGACCATTTCTGCCAAAGTTTAAAAGTTGTTGGCTGATCAGGAGGGTCAGGCGACCCGCCTGGAAAAGCCCAAGCGGGCCGCGTGGGTTGCCCAGCGACAGAAATTCGAAAAATGGGTAGTTTGGCCCGAATTTGATGTTGGTAACAGCTGGTGGCACCTCCAATTGAGCCAATAACACTCCTTGCATGCCTACATCAACAGTAAACCTCAAAAACTCTGCTTTAAATCCGAATTCATCTCATTTCTTGGCATTTACAATTGTGAACAAGAACACCAAGACTTGCAAGAGCTCTCAAAGCTTCTCTGGAGATAATCTGATCATCAAGGCCGACTTCTAGTGTCCACTAAACACCTATAGAACCTTTGTAAGCTTTCAATTCGTTCCTTAATCCATTCTTGTTGTGATTATTGATAAAAGTCAAACTGGGTGTTCATAACCTTTGACTTTCCGATTAAACGGATTCCTATCAGTCATTTCTCGAATTGAAACTTGTTATAGATTGGTATTTATGTGGGAAACAAACCCTCTAAAGGGTACAAACTGATTCCCACTACATGCATGCTAAATGTCGAGTCAAACCTATTTCTAAAAAGTCAACAGAAACGATTTTTGTGAAAAATGACATGATTAATGATATAGATGACATGCAACCTGATTGATCATTAAAAATAACTTGTAATACATATAAGAATGTGTTTTAATCATCATCAACTCGACAATCTATAGTATAGCCACGAATCGAAACCGAAAGTCTTGTAAAACGATTATTTCGTAGACTATCGATTCGGATTCGTACATGCATGTTCGAGATCTGTATTGGAAAGTATTTTTGACTATTTTTATTTTAGTTAAACTTTCTGGAATTTTCTTTGATTGAGTCTATGCTTAGCCTATTCGAATGCATGTTTCCGGTTTATGCATAAAGTTGACTATTTTGCCCTTTTTGATTTAAAACGGGATTTTTGGAAAAGTGAAAGGATAGAAATCTTTATTTTTAATATATGAACTTGCACCGAAAATTTCGGATCAGTTGGTGGTCCAGATTGTGAGTTATGGCCATTAGCGTAAAACTATATTATAAATTTACATAAACGGTCCTTTTCGCATAGAACCCGTTTCTGGCCACGTTTTGGTACAAAACTTTTTACCAACTGAAGCAATATAATATTCTGGGAATTTTGATGATTTTTAATTAATTTTTGGCTGAACGGATCCTAGATCGCCTAGTCATTTCGGCTTATGTCGGTTTTGACCGTTTTAGCCATAAAATGAGTTTTACACATCCTTTTGACCCGAAACCTTTTTCTACTGACTTTATATGATGAATAAATTATTTTAAGTATTCTGGAAATATAAAAATCTCAGATTTTATTTGAAAACCCGAAAACGCCCTTAAATCGCATATTTAGCGTTTTAAGCGCATAGTAAGCGTTATACTTGTTTTAAACATATAAGACCTATACCTACTGAAGTGTTTAGCATATTTTCATATAAAAACAGTAAGTATAAGTATATGAACTCAGATTTCCAGTTTTGGCATTTTTAGCCCTTGTGAAATTACTAAATTACCCCTACGGTGCATAGTTTGGTTTTAAATGATATATTTGGTATATGGGTCATACCCTACTGATATAATATGTTATATTAAGTATATTTACTGTATGAACCAGACCCGAAACTCAGATTTCTAATTTTACCCTTTTATTATCTTTTAAATGACCAAAATGCCCTTCTAAGGCATAAATTGGGTTTAAAATTATCCCGGGCAATATAAAACATAACTTACTGATATAGTATCATATTCTAAGCATATTACTTCAGGAAACTTGCATTTGAATCTTTTGGCTACCCGTATCGCCCTTATCGCGTTCGGTTCGGTTTACGTAACTAGTTTGCGTAAATTGACCGAGACGGGTCAAACATTATCATTTTTATCTCAAAATCCAGAATGTATTTAGTATACCCATATTATACAAGTATTCAAACTTGTCGGGTCTAAATCACATTCTACCCGGTCTTTCGCTTAATCGTGCGTAAACCGTATCATTCCTAAAACTAACCGGTCAAAGCTTAAGCTTAAATAAAAGGCCGTTAGGAATCTAATAGGTTAATTATAAACCTTTGTTCCAGATTAGGAAGCCCGGTAAAAGCTACCAACACTTATCGTTTGTGACTTATACTTGCTCAGGTAAATACATTTTGACTTATTTTCCCTATACGGGCTTGGGGTACGGTATTTAAAATACCGCTTGATCGGGCGCACAAGTCCTGCGCCTTATGGGTGTACAGTCTTGAATAGCTTGTGCGACTTCGTTTAAACAGTTTTGTCTTACTTAAAGGCTTTGGGGGGTTATTGACCGTGTCCCGGATATCCTTGGCATTATCTTACGAGATGGCCACGACCAGAGCACGGGGTGTAGGCGTACACCCGTCGTGTATAACTCTTTAATGTGGTGTGTCAATTAAATCTCTAGCCCGGACAGTAGATCCCGGGCCACCAGAGATATAAGTGCATGTAATTCGTTCACAAGTTTATATTATATAATTATCCCAAGTTAATAAAAATATTTATGCCTTGTGCATTTAAATAAATTTTCAATCATTTTCAAAATGAGTCGGTTGATTTGTATTTACCAGTGTAAACTGACGTATTTTTCCCAAAAGGTTAAGTGCAGGTACTATACGGAAATAGGCTGGCTGTTTCCTAAGAGCGTCCACTATAGTCTCGCAAGCTTGGACGACAATTATCTGTTGAACTATTTTTATCTTATTTTATTGATCCGCCTGTGGATCCATTTCAACTACTGTGATATTTATTATTACACTTTATTTAAAGTTGAAATGTTTCTATTCTGCTTCCGCTGTGCATTATTATATTGTGTTGATTGTCTATGACGATGCCAACTACGTCACGTACCCCACACCGGGCCCACCGGTGACACGTGGAGATCGGGGTGTGACAGGTTGGTATCAGAGCCAACGCTGAGTGAATTAAACACTAGTCCTTTGTGTTTAATCTCAGTTACACAATTGCACATTCCTCGATTTTCGAGTCTAGACAAAGAACTTAGGAAATGTTCAACATTTCGTTTAATTTATTTTTAATTATTTTGCATTGTCTTATATATTTTGTTGTGCAACTTGTTTAACTTTTGACAGGATCACTATGCCGCCGCGAATGAGAGGTCGAGGAGGATTTGCTACTACCCACGACCATGAGGCAGGGCCCTCACATAGGCGAGCACCATCCGCCACGCACAACACAGCCGCCAACGACCTTTGGAGGTCTTTTGCCGAGCCTGCTAGGCACTCGGTATCCGCCAGCACTTCACCGTCTTTACCCCACTCGTTCGGGCCCCACTCAGAGAATGGGCCCCATGGTTCGCATGGATCCTACATACCTTTGCAGCAGTCACCGCCCCAGTATCCAGCGCCAGCCTACCAGGGTTTGTATGACCCTAATGCTTTTGTGGACGAGCCAGTGGGTCATAACCCACTTGGACAGGAGGACCACTTTTCTGGTGGTCACGAGATGGACGTCGACGAGGATACGGACCCCTCGCTACCACCATCAGGTACGCCTAACCATCCGATTGAGATATCGGATGGGTCGCCATTTAGGGGATCACCCTACAATGGTGGGGACAGCTTTCAGGAGAGATTCAAGCAGCATGATTGGTACTTCACCCCCAGCCACAACTCTCCGATGCTTCAGTCTCACCAGGTTTCACCGGTGCACTCGCAGCACCACTCGCAGCAGCTTCAGCAGCAGCCGCCTCTACCGCAGGACCTATCTGAGGCCCTGTGGCGTGATGTGATCACTCCGTCACCACCGCCGCCACCAGTTTTACCTCCTCCACCTCAGAGGCCGAGGAGGAACGCGCGCATGTCTACGCGCGGAGGGATTCGCATAGGCACCCCTCCACATGTTAGTAGCAGCCGCTACACGTCTCTTCCCGGGGAGTCCGAGACAGGGGAGTCTCAGCATCCCGTATCGGAGGTTACTTCTGTTCCGATCCCGCCTCTGCCGCCGCAGAATTTTGGAGAGCCGATTCCGGCTTATGCTAGTGCCGCTCAGTTCAACCCGTTCGAGCATGTATTCCCTCAGGGTTATGATTACACGGGAGACCCTTATTGGCAAGCTGTGAACTACAGCTCACTCCCTCCTAGTGGTCCATTGGGAGACCCTTGGACTGCTGGGCAGTCTACTTTTGGTTACCCTCCGGGTTACCAGCAGCCACCGCAGCCGTACCAGCCTCCGCAGCCGCAGCACTTCCAGCCACCGCCACCGGCGCCTATGATGTCGCCGCCGCAGGTTCAGGAGATCCTGCATGGGATTGATAGCATGCGACGGGAGTTGCAAAGTGATCGCCGTCACAACCGTGGCATGTTCAAGAAGGTGTTTGACCTGCTCAAGGGTAAGAGCAAGAGGGATCATTGAATCCTTCGATTATTGTCTCAAGTACTCAAGTCCCTGTGTGGACATTTATCCTTGTACTCTACCCCTGTGTGGGTATATCTATCTTATTCTACCCCTGCGTGGGTATGCTTTTCTGTTGACCCCTGCGTGGGTTTGCTTTATTTTATTTTGTTATTGTTGTAATTGTTTAGCCCCTGCGCGGGTATGTTATTCATGTTATTCATGTTATTTCAAAGTCCCGTTTAGGGCATAGATGTACTAGTACTTTGTTTGAAATTTGAAATGGTTAATTTTGTTTACAAGTGAAAGCATAACATCAGAAGCCTTATGGTAAGCTTCAGCCTTTAGAAATACCAGTGCGGAAGTGGGAGCACATTGCTATGGATCTGTTAACTAAACTACCAAGAACATCACGTGGATTTGATGCCATATGGGTAGTAGTTGACCGATTGACCAAGAGTGCTCATTTTATTCCAATTCGGGAAACATACACTTCTGAGAAGATGTCAGAAGTATATACAAATGAAATTATATCTCGTCATGGAGTACCAGTGTCTATCGTATCGGATAGAGATACACGCTTTACTTCCAGCTTTTGGCGCGATTTTCAAGAAAGGATGGGTACTAAGTTATTCATTAGTACCGCATATCATCCGCAGACCGATAGGCAGAGTGAAAGAACTATTCAGACACTCGAAGACATGCTACGAGCATGTATCATTGATTTTGGCGGTAGCTGGGATATCTATCTACCACTAGCTGAATTTTCATATAATAACAGTTACCATTCCAGTATTGGAATGGCCCCGTATGAAATGCTTTATGGCAGAAAGTGTCGAACCCCGGTGTGCTGGAATGAAATGGGTCCACGAGAACTGGCTCACAAAGATATAGTCAGGATCACTAATAAAAATATTGAAGTAATCCGGGCTCATTTAAAAGCGGCTCAAAACCGGCAGAAGTCCTACGCGGATAAAAGACGAAGATCGATCGAATTTCAGGTGGGTGATAGGGTTATGCTTAAAGTATCTCCGTGGGAAAGGGTTATTCGATTCCGAAAACGGGGAAAACTGAGTCCAAGATTTATTGGGCCATTCAAAATTTTAGAGCGTGTCGGTAAGGTAGCATACCGACTAGAACTGCCTGAAGAATTGAGCGGTATTCATAGCACTTTCCATGTTTCACACTTACGGAAGTGCTTAGCTGATGAAACAGTTTATGTAAGCTATGACGACATCGAAATTGATGATAAATTGAATTATGTCGTAAAGCCAATCGAAATTCTTGATCGTAAGGTCAAAAGCTTAAGGCATAAAGAGATTAATCAAGTTAAAGTCAAATGGGAACACCGGAAGGGAACAGACACCACTTGGGAGTCCGAAGAAGAAATGAGACGCTTATACGCTTTATTCGGTACGTATCCCGATTTCGAGGACGAAATCCTTTAAAGGAGGGTAGACTTGTAACACCCCTAAATTTATTAATCTATATATGTTGTTATACATGTATAAGTTAAAATAATAGTCATAAAATAATGAGAAACGAAACTAGGAATAATAAGCCTAGTTACAATACTAATAGAAAAGATGGGGAAATTAAAGTGTTTTAACTCTTTTTATAAAATTTGGAAAATTGAGGGGCCAAAGATGTAAATCCTGAAACTCAAATTCAAAAAACCTGGATACTGTTCGATCAAGAACCCCAGGAGCGACCCCAAGCCCTTTCCAAAACCCTAGCTCTACAATTTCACTTAAAATCAAGGAATCAAAACTGAATTCAAGGAGATTCAAGGCTATATAAGTGATCTCCATCTTTAGTATATTCAAAGGTATGCTTAATTCTTGATAAGTGAAGATGTAGTGATGTTTTTAATTTCTCATAACAGAAATTAGTGTTAAACTAATGGATGTTATGGGTAAATTATGATGAATACAAGTCTAGGAATGAGAAATTGACTATAAATTCATTCATTCATGTTATAATTCATGAGTTTCATTACTTGTTATATAAGGGTATATGGGTTTTATGAAGAATTCATGTAGTCTTGAGATATTGGATGTTGATTGATGATTATGATGCAATTTCTAGTGTGATTATAGTATTCTTGAAGTATAAATTTGAATAACTAGGCTTAAACATGGTTAAAGGTATTAATCATGAACATGACAATGCTAGAATACTAAGTATGCACACTAGATGTTTGATTAAATGCTTGAATGAAATGAAATACTTGAAAAGTATGAATTAATCGCTTAATTCACTAAACAACAATATGAAATATGGAATATTGAACCATGAGTTCTAAACAATATACTCGAATCAAATTGTATAGGTGATTTGGGTGGATCATCGAGTGGACAAGGCGGATCGGATAACCGCTTAAAAGGAAAGCTCTAAAAGGTACGTGGGTATTCGCTTTGTAATATCGTGTTTAGTATGTTACATTGAGTACTTGACTGATAAGCAAATTATTGTAATGTTGGATAATATTAAAACGAAGGATTTCGTTTGTAGTATTCAACATGAATAAGTATGAAATTCGAACTATAGAAATACGGCAAGTGGTGGATTCCACTTGAATGTTTAAATGGGTCAAAGGGACTCGAATACTACACGTTTGATTCATAAAAGAGCGATAGATTTCACTAGTGAAATCAAACAGGTTAAAATCCTTGAAGTATTTCGTTTTGATAAGATAAGGTGTTAAATGTCGCTAAACAAGTTAAATCAGACAAGTAGAATATATGTACCTTAGTTTCAGCATTTGAGTTTGGTGTATCATGTGTCGAAATGTAAAACTATGATAAGGCATCGTTCCTATATCACTTTGAGTCATAAATGCATTTTATGTCTCAATAATGTAAACGGGTTGAATAACTAGAAAGATTTCTATAAATCAAGTGTGTAAAGTCAGAAATTTTGTGAAACCATATAATTGCTTTGTACTCCATGATATAGATGGCCGCATTAAGGTCACGTAGAAAGAAACGTGACTCAAAACGGACGAGAAACGAACTAGTTATGACGTTTATCGTAAAAAGGCTCTTAGCTGGGAAATTTGCAGGTTTGGAAAACAAACCTGCTATCAAAATGATACCGTTGCGTCACGCGATGGAAGAACAAGATCATTGTCGCGTAGCGCGACCATGGTGGCGGGTCGCGACGGCTGGATTCAATCCGGTGGCGCCACGCGACCGTACTCCAGATCGGCAAAAATTTTTATTTTGCTTTGTTTGCTATTCCGAACATGTTAAGTCACATTATAACATCATAAAAATTGATATTTGATGCCTTTTTAATCACATGTAGCTATATGACTTGCGGATGCAGATCAAGCTATGATTACGAAACCGAATACGCGCATAGAGAAGCTTCCGCAAATCAAACTAGATCTTTTGTCACAAACCATTTTAAGTGTTGTGTCTCCATACTTTAGTACTTAATGTTGTGTGTGTTTAAGAAAGGTTATGGCTGTTGGATTTGAAACCATGTTTTGGGTAACGTTTGTATACGTATTGTAAAGTGTTGAAACTTATCTAAATATTGTAAATTTGATGTTTACTATAAAAACGGTTAATAAATGATAAATTAAGCATGAAGGGTCTTACAAATATGTTAAAAAGTAACTTATATAAAAAAATCGGAGCTTTTGCATATAAATACATGTAGAAGCCTTTTTATTAAAAAAATCAAAAACTAAAAAAAATGCTTACAAACAATTAAAAAGGTAAAATAAAGTTTATAAAAAATGTTTTTTTTATTAAAATAGCTTCTACAAAAGCACCGAAATTAAATATGTATATTTATTTATCATTTTAAATTGAATTTTAAATCGGTACTGGTACGGGTACTCATCCCTACACTCATACACCATATAAACCCACACACATTCAGCAACATTTCACACATCCTTCTCCCAGGGCCGGCCCAAAGGGCTTCAGACCCTAGGCCCAGGCCTAGGGCCACCCAAATTAAAAGGCCTCCAAAATTTGGTGGGTTTTCTTTATACTAGACTCAATTATTACAAGATAATACACTAAACACTCCACTAAAAAGGATTGCAATTGAAACTGTCCATTAGTCCATTACCCAAATTGAAAGGCCTACAATCATTAGCTATTATTTTAATCGAAAAAGTGTTTTTAGAATAACTTGATTACGATAATTTCATCAAACAATTTCCCTTAATTAAAACTTGAAAAATATTTTTTTTTGAACATATACTATATCTATAAAAACATGTAACTTAATTTTTTTTAACTACGCCAATTTTTTTTTAATTGCATGTCCCAAGCCCAGGTAAAGAAGGTGGATTTTGTTACTAAATATGTTGAAAAGAATAATTTTCCAAAAGGGTCTCCACTTTATACTTCGCTTAGGGCCTCCGAAAACGTAGGAACAGCCCTGCCTTCTCCCTCTCCTCACAACCTTCAACAATACAATCTCTTTGTCTTAATAGGGTTTTCACCATATCCAAGCTCACTACAAACATGAATCGGATTTCAAGCATGTTAAACATATGAGCATATGCGAGGAGTGATTCAAAAACTCCTAAGGAGGTTTTTGAACAACTAGAGTACAAATTTGGATCTGTTCGTAAAGCTTTGGTCCTTTGGGACCTAGATAGGGGTGTCCTTCGTGCTGTTTTCTCGAGTTTCGGGTTTTTTCGAGTCGGGTTGTTTGGGTTTTCAAAACTAAAAGGCTCGGGTTCTTTGGTGTTCGGGTTAAATGGTTCGGGTTTTATCGGGTCGGATTTCGGTTTTGTATAGTTTTATTGGCTCTAGAGTGTATAACTTCAACTTGAATAAGTTAAACATAGTAAAACAAATGTAGAACACGTTCTGAATTTAAATAAATAGTAAAAGATTACACATTTAGCAGAGGTGAACACTAGATTGAAACTCGAAAGTCGTATGGAATTTAATTACGAAACTTAATTGCAAGGTTGGAACAGGTTTGGGTCTGATACTCTGATCGCCGATGTAATTTTAGGAGAAGTCGAGGTACATAAATACAATATAGTAGATGATCAATATCAACGTATATTATGAAAGGATATCGATTATGTAAACATCAAAATTGGGATTTTATTGTGGTTTTGAATATGTATGCATATCCATAATATAATTGGGTGAGATTTGAATATATGATGGATAATATAATATATTTGGGATTTAACTTAAAGTTTATAGTGCATATCAAGTAAATTGCTTAGAAAACAGATAAAAAAATTTTAAAGCACTAAAAATAAAAATCTATAAAACAAAAGTCCAAGCAATGTACTATCAAGTATTTGTAGGATTCATCGGGATTTTAATATGAGCTTGAAAGTTGTTCGGGTTAACTCGAATCATCGAAACTATCCATTAACCAAACTGTTTATAGTTAATCGGGTTCGGGTTTGTTATATATCGGGTTCGGGTATGATAGTTTCTCGGGTCAGGTGGCAATGGGCCAGGTTCGGGTTTCAGATAAAATGAACACCCCTAGACCCAGATTTATACGTCAGGAATGTGTTGGTTTATGTATTACAAAATGTGTGGTTCACATAAGTAAATCAACTTAAAGCCAATGAGATGGGAAGCTATGGCAAACAGAGTAGCTATTTGTTGAAGTTGGAGGTGAAGAGAATTTACAATAACATTGACCCTGCAATAAGCGACGAGTTCGACGGTTCCTATGATGATATATTGATCGTCGATCCTTGGCCTACCGGGTGTAAAATGGGTTCTTTCGAAGAGAAAGTGTATGTATCCTATTATTTTAACCCAATTCTGTGTAAGACTGAAATATATGTCACTAAGACCATGTGTAGTGGTAATGCCTATACCTTTGGGCGTTTTGCGGCATGTGACAGCCCAATCAGCAATGGGGCATTATGGGGCGTTTTCTAAAATGTGGGCATTGTGGGGCATTATGTTAAAGGGGGTGTAAAGAATTAAATAAATAAATAAACCATAAAAAGGTGACTGGCCAAATAAAAAAGAATGTTGGCTGTGATTGGCCAACAATATCTCCATCAGGCGTTTTATTTTGCACGCCCCAACCAAATTTTTGAAGAAAAACGCCCCGGTGGGCCGATGTCGGGCGTGCGTGGGCGTGCTTCATCAAAAAAACGCCCATTTTGTTATCCACTACGCATGGTCTAAATATCTGCCCACAGATACTGTTGGGTTAATCGGGTCTCCGGGTCACAGGTCAAATGATTAGCTTTCTGATGTGTTTTATTTAGTGATTAAATAAGGAGAATAAAATGAGTTAGTCGAATTCATGTGGAGAATTAGAAGGTTGTATTACTCGGTCATGGTTTAAGCAAGTATTTCCATCGTGGATGTAGTATATATGAAGTCGTGTTCTTTTAATAATAGAGTTATTGGATTTTATCATTCTTAACTATTGAATACTGGTCCATACGACTCCCAACTATCACTTTGACTCCCACCACTCCCAACTTAACATTTTGTGTGCTGTGTCACTCCGGTTGAGTGGTTTTTGGCTCCCCTTTTGTCTTTTAGGAGTAGATTCACCTGCAGTCATTAGTAATTCAGAAAGTGTTAGGGGCTGTTTGGCAACTTCTGAATGATTAAGTGCTGGACCGGTAAGAGGTCTGAACCATTAAGTGTTGAACCAGTAAGAGGTCTGTTTAGAATGAAGTGACATTTCTGACCAATACCCCGAGAGCATTCACTCTTAAAATTATGTTTTCTAAAATAGGTTTAAAAAATTGATTTATAAAAATGATATATTAATCGACGATCCTAAGGCGTCAAGGCCACTTGCCCTCGCACCCGTAATTCGGACCAAGCCCTCTCACCACGCCCTACGTGTCACGACCCCCGACCCCATCCTGGCCGGAATCGGTGCCGTCAGCAGTCTAGTGGTACCGGTGATTATTTTGAAAAACATTGCAGCGGAAATTTCATCAGGACCGTGAGTTAGGAAAAATATCAGAGTTTAGAAACACCAGATTTTATTTAAATAGATGGAATAAATTCCATGTTTTACAAAGGTAGCTTTTAATAAAAACAATATTTCTTAATTTGATTTAATTAATAAAATAAGCCACTTCTTGAAGTCCTTTCAGTGCCGGATCCAATCCTTACGCCAATCTACTGTAATTACCTGAAACGTGTTTTAAAAAGGTTTTGTCAACGGGAAATACTGAGTGAGTTCATTCAGGTTTTATATAAAACAGATTTGTTATAATTCACAGTATTAAGGGGAATTACAATGTTTCTGATATCAACCAACTACCCACAGTATTTGTCACTCGACCATCCATTGGCTAGCCCATTTGTCCAATGGTGTCTGTGACTGTGGTCAGATCACCCCTTGGCCACCCGTTTGTCCAAGTGTGACGGGAAATAAGTAATGTATACAAAACCCCACATACCGGCTGTAACTTGGTGATTACATAGACTTAATCCCTGTAATTATAACTTTGAAAACAATTTGGAGTTTTGTAAAACAGTTGACTCACAAACTGTGAGAAAAGAGTTTATAAAAGAAGAATGACTCACTTTATAAGCATGCAAGATTGATTTAACAAGCTTCTTGATTCTACTTCTTCTGATAATTAAGCATGCACTTTATTATTCTGGATCTTCTGATGATTTAATAGTTTGTTGATTGTGAGTGTGTAGTGGGAAGTATTTTCGGTAGTTAAACATATAGTTTAACAGAATGGAATACGTATTTGTGTAAAACCCAAATCAAACCTTAATGGTAGTCACGAGATTCGAACCTTAACGTATTTCACAAAGTATAGTCTTATTCAGACAGTACTTTGGTATTCATTTAATGAACTCACAAAGTATAGTACTTTGGATTCCGTTTAACGAAATTCACAAAGCACAACACTTCGGCATTCGTTAGATGGTTTCTGAATCAATCGGACAGAACATCGCATCGGTGATTATTGGTTAGAACACCAACGTATAGAGTAAAGAAGAAGAGAAATGAGCAAAGGAAAATGAATTCCTAAGCTTCCTATTTATAGGTAAGAAGTATGCCTTTCTTAGCTAGGAAGATTTCTTAGTTATTAAGTTTCCTTTTATTTATTTAGTTTTTCTTAACTATTAAGTTTGCTTAATTATTAAGTTTTACTTAACCATTAAGTTTCCTTAAACATTAAGTTTCCTTAACTATTAAGTTTACTTAACCATTTAACTAAATAACTTATTTAGCTTAATAAATCTTGCTTAGCTTGAATTAGCTTAATTAATCTTGATTAACTGGTTAATTAATCTTACTAAACTTAATTAACAAATTAATTAATCTACTCAGCTAACTTCACTGCTAAGTTTATTTAAGTTTACTTAGCTTTTAAGTATTCTAGCAGCTCTCTGCTTACGAGTTCTAATTTCTAGATACAAGAGAACCCGTATTAGTGTATTAACTCAATTCAACTTTAACGATAATCACGAGATAAAAAACCCTCACAACGATTTACAAGTGCAATACTTAACAATTCAGCGGATTCACAACGAATGACAGAGTATCGCCCGAGTTCGGACAGCACTCAAACATTCAAGTCGAAATCACGATGAATAACAAAGTATAACCCAATTTGAGCAGCACTCAGAAAATCGTTGGATAGTTATAATCGATCGGAGATTGAATCGTAGCAGCGATTAGAGTTATTACCCTGATAACGAGCAGAGTTTAGGGATTTAGAGGGAAAATCCCGAGCTATTATTTACAAAAATAAAAGCTGACGGAAAGAAAAGAATTGAACAGCGATTGAGTTAATACCCGGTATCGTAGCAGCACTTCGTGACCCGTGTGTGTTTTAAGAGTATACAGAGTATAACTCCGTGTGTAATTCGACTTTGATTATCGATTTTGTGCACAGATTCAAGTGCCAAGGCCTGCTATTTATACACAAAATTGGCCATGCTTACGGACCGTAAGCCTAACCCCTTTACGGTTCGTAAGGGGTACGAACCGACTATAGGGTTGCCACGCATGGGACTAGCTATGCTGAATCAACAGATTAGACCAATCAGATTTAGGCAACACGTTTTTAGGATAATCGTCCACTAGGTTTAACCCCCCCTTGAGTTTTAGGGGCCCTGATCCTGATTCCGATCATTCCGGAAATTTTAGGGTTTGTGCAGAATCACATGGGTGTCTTAATTAGGGTTTCCTTTTTATTCAATTAACATAATAAGTATTAATTTTAGTGAGAGTCGTTACATCCTCCCCACCTTAATAAAAATCTCGTCCTCGAGATTTGGACTATGATATTTTCTTGGGGTTATGTTTCTTCTTTTAATAGAAACAATATATTATGGGATGGAATCAAAAGATATTTGATAGGCATGAATTTTGAAATAAAATGACTTGGAGAAACAATAGGATTTAATGTCAGAAAGGAACTTACTTTGATCAATTGAGAAAGATTCTTAATTGATAAATCTCTATTTGTGAGTAGAAGTATGAAAAATGATTTGTAAATGATTATCCGAAAATCAATATTGTTTACTTAAATGGTACTGGACAATAGAATTTAGTGTATCGTAATCTGAGTACATAATTGTACTAAGAATATGTCAAATCAAACGAATGACTCATGAATAGGGTTTAACACAGGCTACAATTCTATTCGGACGCTATAAAGCGTTTGTAATGGTTGAAAGAATTTCAATAATTATGATGACCGAATAAATTCACCGTTTTCAAAATTGAGAGTTTCAAGGAAGCGAATCTAGATATTTCAAAAGATGAAATGTTTAAACGAATGAGATGAAATGGCATAGTTTTTCAAGGTGATTATGTTTAAGCCAAAAGATATATGATCTATAGATTTTTAGAATGAATGTGAAGAACTTTTTGGAATTAAAATTTTTTGTCAGAAGAAAACCTACCTTGATTGGTACCTAAGGAATACTGAAGATTGACCGGTTCAAAAGGAAATGAAAACA
Organism: Helianthus annuus; assembly: GCF_002127325.2. Classification (NCBI taxonomy): domain Eukaryota; kingdom Viridiplantae; phylum Streptophyta; class Magnoliopsida; order Asterales; family Asteraceae; genus Helianthus; species Helianthus annuus. The sequence continues at coordinate 141,022,251 of NC_035441.2, read as the reverse complement.
TGAAAATGTTTTGTCATATATTGAATTATGATATGAGAAAATCAATGCGCTGCGATGGGTGATTTGTAAGAATACATGAAAAGACAATGAAGTTAGAGTATTTTTGTCTTAATACACAATTGTATTCAGATGATTTTAATCAAAATGTTTGATTTAAAGATAGATGATATTTTGATTTACTAAATACCTTTTCCTTTTATGTTATCATAAAGTAGAATAATAAATAAATATAGATAGGTTTAAAATATCAAAACCCGTGGTAATTTTGACAAAATAATGATATATGTTTTATAAATAGGTTTACCCAATATCGTAGAACTCATGATTATTATTTTTAAAATCAAGTGTGTTTAACTATAAGATTAGGGTATTTTAAATCATAAAAGTAGAATAATAAATGTTTATTTTAATATCGAGCATACTTAAATATTGGCTTGCGTAAATGACATTTGATATTTTAATATGTATATATTATAAAAGAATATTTCTATAAGTATTTAATAGTTGTGAAATATTAATCAAGTTGAACATTTATTTATAATATGTCTTGTTCATGAATACTTAGACAATTATTTAGATAATTTTAGTCGTCCCTTTAATTGTTTTATGAAAATATGTCTTCTCTTTACAGTACAAAGTATATATATTTCTATATATATAATATAAAAATATTTTTACATATAATTGAAATTTACTAAATAAGTATGATGACTTAATTTATATATATTAAATAGTTATTATCATGGTTGGATATTGGTTAGTGCTGCCTTGTTTAAGCATAGGTGGCCAGTCCATGCCTAACTAAGGCTAGGCTATTCAATACATGCCCCTGATAATAACTCTAGTATCTAAAAATAATACTAACACTATTACTATTTAATATATTATTACTACTAATAAAACTAATATTAATTGCCAATAATAAATGCATAAACTTAAATGAGAATATACTTCAAACAAAATTTTATACGTAAAAATATAAATTCTTTACCTTAATGGTTTTATCAAAAAAAAATTTTAATACAGGAATACTATATTGTAAGTTTCTATATATAATCAATTAAGTTTATATAATGTTTTTCGATCAATGATGATAAGGTAAGAGATATCACGAAAGGCTCGATTGAGGCTGTAAGGACTACGGAATTAGGACATGAAATGGTGGATCATTATCTTAGCACACAATTGTGTTAAGATTGTTTTTATAAAATAAATCAACAAAGCGGATTCAATATAAATAAATAAATAATTAGATCCTAGATTAGCGCAATCTTCAAATTTGTGAAAATGTCATCACAAAGTGATCGTGATCAAAGAAATGATTTTGATGAATTTCGAGGACTAAACAAGCATGTTATGGTTCAAGAGAATTGAAGTGCTGGTTGGGACTATTTTGAATATGATGGTTTCAATCCATCATATGGGACTTCGAATTGAATACGTATTGCGAGCAAGTTAACTGGGTTTGGATAAAACGAGTTTTAATAAGGAAGTTCGGATATGATCATAACAGAAACCATGTATACCCTTCAAAAGAAAATCGAGTTTTTCAAAAAAAATTCATTGATTCGATATTAAAGAGTTATCGCTTTGTAAAACGCGGTTTACAATGCAAAGATCAAGTATAGCAAAATGAGATTTGAACTTTTGATAAAACAATAAATTGGAATGAAGCCTTCCTATGGTTTTCGTAACTCAAATGAACCACATGTACAACAAACAGTGCATGTGTACGGTATAGATTTACCAAGAAATGAAATAGATCAATATTTGCTACTATGAAAGAAATCTTTATGGTATGATGACCATTAAAAGAAGTAGAAACACGAAAGTCAACTTATTTATAGGCAGAAGTCAGAATTGTACCGAAAGAAATATAAGAACTTTATCTGGAATTTCGTGTGATAACCTTTGTTAAGTGACATTACCAAAGAACGTCGAATGAAATGAAATGAAATAGGTGATTTGCAAAGGTAGATGACTTCTTTTGTAGTGCCAATGATTTGACTGTGTACCGATGGTTGTGAAATATTATTCCAACGTACCTCAGCGATATTTTGATCGTTTGTAAGATCAGGTGGCAAAGTGCCGCTTTTTGATTAGGAGTTCTTTTACTGACGGAATTAGTATTGGTATCATTGTGCCTAATTTATATTTTTCAAAGGTCTTGTCTTGGAAGTTGTGTGTGATAAACTTCGACGTCCGTGGACGTATAATTTAAGTTTCATGTGTTTTCTTGTGCATTAGCACAACTTTATATGCTTCTTATTTGCGTTCATAATTTATGGCGTTAATAATTTATGATAACGCATTGGTAATTCTTATATATTTTTGATGGTAATTCTTATATATTTTTGATGGTGTCCCAACTTAATGGGTTTCCAGTATTATTTTGTTGCACGAGTTACGAGGTAGATGATCAAACGAAAGAATGTTTGACATCGAAATTAAAGATATATGCGAGAGATTCCTGATAAAGAAATCTATATACATATGCTTGTGCTTTATTCTTAATTGACTTTTGGAATTCCTTATAGATATACATATCTATATTATCATATATTTCAAATGCGGTAATATACATATCCTTTATAAAGTCAATGTATTTATCAGATTCATATTTCCAAGGACCAGTCAGAAATCCGGTCAAGATATTATTTAGGGAAATTTTGTCACTCGTTTGACATATCATATACCCTGTCTTACCCGGTACTCGCCGGAGAGGTAATCTCAGTATATCCGAACAAACTGGAGAGTCTGCTACTCTATACCCAGTTTTTGCCGGAGAAAATTTTCTATTTCCCATAAATAGTATCTTTTCGAGATTTTAAAAGTGCCTTTTTTTATTAGGGCTTTTATCCGGAATCAAGGAAATTTATATTTCCATAACATATCTTTATTCTAAACCAAGTAATATCAATAAGCAAGAATTAATAGCAATTAAGTGCTATTATCTGCGAACCGTCATTCTTATAGCATACCACTATCCATTACATTATACTTATATAAGAAACTTTATCTTGAAGCTTATATTAAGGCAAAATTCTTAAGTTCAGGTCTAAATATCATTCAGAGTGCTACCAGATAATATTAAGTTTCTAATTCTCCGTTTAAACTTAGGTATTGTTATAACACCTAATTGCTTAAACAAGTGGCTTAGCTTATGCTAAGGCATCTTTTCTTATGTTCAAGTCTAAATGCTATAAGATGTGCTACCAGTTAATAGCAATCTCCTAACTCTTTTATTTAAGCGTAAGTGTTATTATCACAACACTTATAGGCTTAAAGCAGTGGCTTAGCTCTGATACCACCTTTACTGTCACGACCCCCGACCCCATCCTGGCCGGAATCGGTGCCGTCAGCAGTCTAGTGGTACCGGTGATTATTTTGAAAAACATTGCAGCGGAAATTTCATCAGGACCGTGAGTTAGGAAAAATATCAGAGTTTAGAAACACCGGATTTTATTTAAATAGATGGAATAAAATCCATGTTTTACAAAGGTAGCTTTTAATAAAAACAATATTTCTTAATTTGATTTAATTAATAAAATAAGCCACTTCTTGAAGTCCTTTCAGTGCCGGATCCAATCCTTACGCCAATCTACTGTAATTACCTGAAACGTGTTTTAAAAAGGTTTTGTCAACGGGAAATACTGAGTGAGTTCATTCAGGTTTTATATAAAACAGATTTGTTATAATTCACAGTATTAAGGGGAATTACAATGTTTCTGATATCAACCAACTACCCACAGTATTTGTCACTCGACCATCCATTGGCTAGCCCATTTGTCCAATGGTGTCTGTGACTGTGGTCAGATCACCCCTTGGCCACCCGTTTGTCCAAGTGTGACGGGAAATAAGTAATGTATACAAAACCCCACATACCGGCTGTAACTTGGTGATTACATAGACTTAATCCCTGTAATTATAACTTTGAAAACAATTTGGAGTTTTGTAAAACAGTTGACTCACAAACTGTGAGAAAAGAGTTTATAAAAGAAGAATGACTCACTTTATAAGCATGCAAGATTGATTTAACAAGCTTCTTGATTCTACTTCTTCTGATAATTAAGCATGCACTTTATTATTCTGGATCTTCTGATGATTTAATAGTTTGTTGATTGTGAGTGTGTAGTGGGAAGTATTTTCGGTAGTTAAACATATAGTTTAACAGAATGGAATACGTATTTGTGTAAAACCCAAATCAAACCTTAATGGTAGTCACGAGATTCGAACCTTAACGTATTTCACAAAGTATAGTCTTATTCAGACAGTACTTTGGTATTCATTTAATGAACTCACAAAGTATAGTACTTTGGATTCCGTTTAACGAAATTCACAAAGCACAACACTTCGGCATTCGTTAGATGGTTTCTGAATCAATCGGACAGAACATCGCATCGGTGATTATTGGTTAGAACACCAACGTATAGAGTAAAGAAGAAGAGAAATGAGCAAAGGAAAATGAATTCCTAAGCTTCCTATTTATAGGTAAGAAGTATGCCTTTCTTAGCTAGGAAGATTTCTTAGTTATTAAGTTTCCTTTTATTTATTTAGTTTTTCTTAACTATTAAGTTTGCTTAATTATTAAGTTTTACTTAACCATTAAGTTTCCTTAAACATTAAGTTTCCTTAACTATTAAGTTTACTTAACCATTTAACTAAATAACTTATTTAGCTTAATAAATCTTGCTTAGCTTGAATTAGCTTAATTAATCTTGATTAACTGGTTAATTAATCTTACTAAACTTAATTAACAAATTAATTAATCTACTCAGCTAACTTCACTGCTAAGTTTATTTAAGTTTACTTAGCTTTTAAGTATTCTAGCAGCTCTCTGCTTACGAGTTCTAATTTCTAGATACAAGAGAACCCGTATTAGTGTATTAACTCAATTCAACTTTAACGATAATCACGAGATAAAAAACCCTCACAACGATTTACAAGTGCAATACTTAACAATTCAGCGGATTCACAACGAATGACAGAGTATCGCCCGAGTTCGGACAGCACTCAAACATTCAAGTCGAAATCACGATGAATAACAAAGTATAACCCAATTTGAGCAGCACTCAGAAAATCGTTGGATAGTTATAATCGATCGGAGATTGAATCGTAGCAGCGATTAGAGTTATTACCCTGATAACGAGCAGAGTTTAGGGATTTAGAGGGAAAATCCCGAGCTATTATTTACAAAAATAAAAGCTGACGGAAAGAAAAAAATTAAACAGCGATTGAGTTAATACCCGGCATCGTAGCAGCACTTCGTGACCCGTGTGTGTTTTAAGAGTATACAGAGTATAACTCCGTGTGTAATTCGACTTTGAACATCGATTTTGTGCCCAGATTCAAGTGCCAAGGCCTGCTATTTATACACAAAATTGGCCATGCTTACGGACCGTAAGCCTAACCCCTTTACGGTCCGTAAGGGGTACGAACCGACTATAGGGTTGCCACGCATGGGACTAGCTATGCTGAATCAACAGATTAGACCAATCAGATTTAGGCAACACGTTTTTAGGATAATCGTCCACTAGGTTTAACCCCCCCTTGAGTTTTAGAGGCCCTGATCCTGATTCCGATCATTCCGAAAATTTTAGGGTTTGTGCAGAATCACTTGGGTGTCTTAATTAGGGTTTCCTTTTTATTCAATTAACATATTAAGTATTAATTTTAGTGAGAGTCGTTACACTACGCCCCAATGATATGACACCATTGGCATCCCCATGAAAATTTGAAAATTATTGCTCCCAACAAATCATTTAGAGCTTATATAATCTATCTATACTTTCTATAAAAGGAGAAATCCAAGTGACATAAGAAAAGCTGATGTGTCAGCAGGAGAGCATGTCCAACAAGACTTTTCTTATGTCATTATTACATCATAATGCCTAATATATAAATCACTTTAATTTGATTTCAGACCACTGTCTTGTGTATTCAAATGGCCTGGCCCACATTCCAAAGGGCAAACCACTGCTCTTCTATAAAAGAGTAGCAGATGCTTCCTTTGGCAAATGTATACCTAGCAGCAGATGTTTTGAAATTGTGGGTAATTTGAAATTCAAAATGCATGGGGATATGTAATTTTCAATTAATGCATGTCACTCACTCACTTCTGTCAATTATCTTCTTATATAAACGTGTTCTCTACTTTTGTATTTTCAAACCACATTTCTAATGTATCTCTCCCTCAAATCCCTTCTTCTCAATACTCGGCATTTGTTCATAAAGGATAACAGAAAACTGAAGCTCTCTCTGTCCCACTTTCAGAAAAAATTTTGGGGATATGTGGTTTGCCTTGATCATGGTAATCTAATATATATGATTATGTTTGTTTTTCTTTTTTATTTTTACTAAAATTTTGTTATCTGAGTTATGACTAAATGATGATTGTGAATGATCTGCTGCAGATGATGATGATGATGATGATGATGATTGTTCTACAGTTGTTTCTAGTGTCATTGTTTCAACATCGTGTAAAGTATGTGTTTTTTGCTACTCCAGTTTTGAAATTTTGAATTCTTAATTTTCAAGTGATATACTTTAATTCTCGGTTTATATTTCAGTATAATCCCAGTTGTTTGAAATTCATACAATCTGCTGCGGGTTATTATAGGTTTGTATTAAAAGAAGCATAAAGTTAAATTAAACACAAAGAAAGATTATTAATAATGTACATTTAAATGATGATTATATATATGATTTTGGGCAGATGATGATGATGTAGAACCCGCAATAGTTCCTACTAAACGCAAGAAAGGATCTGCTACTGCTGTAAGATAAGATTTTATCTTACTAGAGTAATGGTCTTTCCTGCCTTTTTTGTGTTAAAAGAAGCATAAAGTTTGGTTTAAAGCAGCTCTTTATGAACAAAGATAAGGATTACGTATATGAGGACAGGGCTACTCTTCAATAGTTGAAGAAGTGTTTTCATGTACTGCATCTTGATCTGTTCACGAGAGATCAGGTTTCTAGAAACCTGATGTTGATGCATTGAGTACTTCCGTGTAGTTCATGGCGATTGTCGAAGATATATATTGATGGAGTTTAAAGCTAAAAGTACTAAATTTTAAGCTAAAAGCATTAAATTTTTGTTGTTAGGTTCGTAAATTTCTTGGTGTTATTGTTATATTTTAAAGTTTCGTTGTAATTTTAAGCTGAACAAGTATTATTATGTAATTTTTAATATCATCTGATTATTGCAGATTGGTACTTTTGATGTAGAAGTGAAATTGTTTCTGAGTTTAATTAGATTATGTTGATATTGTATCAATTTCTGTTAGTGTATAGAGAACATCTGCTCTAAATCATCATCTGCTGATCTAACGGCTGTTTGACTTGCTACTGTTGTCAATTGCTAACATCTGTTGTTGCCAACATCTGTTTGACTTGCTACTGTTGGAAATAGGAGAGGCTTAAACAGATGTTCGCAATATCTTTGTATTCCGAATGAATAGATTTTTTATCTGAGTTATGACTAAATGCTGATTGTTGGTGTGTCAATTTTTATGCTTCTGAGATTTTTTATCTGAGTTAAACTACATTTAATTTCAAACTACTACTCTATATTTAAATGTCAAAGGTCTGGCCCACATTCAAGAGTGTAAACTACTGCCCATAGCCAAGAAAGTATAACTTAGCAGATGTTTCCTTTGGCAAACATATACCATAGCAGTGGTTTTGAAATTGCCGGTAATTTCAAATTCAAAATGCCTCGAGATATGTACTTTGCAATTAATGCACGTCACTCAATCACTTCTGTCTTTTGTTAAAGGCGTCTTATAGGTAAATGAATATGTTAATTGTAATTATAATAACGTGTTTAATTTTATTTTTTCTCATGTAAATGCATTAAAAGCCTAACGAGTGTCGCATCATATTCTTTAGTCATAACCGCCTTCATTGGGTATATAAAATACATTGGGCAGTGGTTTTGATCATTACTGTTTTCATCCATCTACTCAATCATCTTCAAAAGTTTGTTGACGAGATTTTCACAAGGCTCTCTTCAGAATGGAAAAATTTGGGTTTCAAGTGATTGTTGACGAGATTTTCACAAGGCTCTCTGCAGAAGATATTGGCCGTTTCAAATGTCTTTCCAAGTTTATAGCGAATTGTCAAGTCATGCATTTCAGATGATGCATGCTCTCCGAAGTGGAGATTCGGTACAAAAGAAACTACTATCCTTTAAAGACACGTCAATTGTCATTGACGACGTAGTTGCTGGTACTTTGGATGTTGTTAGAAGCAAAACCTTAAGTTTTCCTAACAATGTCCACCCTAGCAACTTACGTATTCTATCGTCATTTAATGGTTTGTTGTTAGTTTGCAATGAAGGGATTTGATGTCAGTTGATTCTTTGGAATCCAACTACCAGGCACTATAAGGTTTTGTGTGATGACTACTTTAATTACAATCATCATCGAAACTCTGATACTGGTGGAATTTATTTTGATCAGTTCAATGATCTGAAAGTGCTGAACATCAGATGTTACCGTAATATAACTGTTGCTCGTGTTTACTCACGACGTCGTGAGTCATGGAGAACAATAAATTTCGGTAGCGTAAACAATTATGGTTCAAGTGGTTATTCATGGTCTACAGGAGTTTATGCTGATAAAACCATATATTTTATGGTTTCAAATTATTGGTATCCACTAGGTGAGAGGAACATTGTTGCTTTTGATGTTCTGAGTGAGACTTTCAGAATGCTTCATTTTCCCGAGAGTATTGTAGTCAATCCTTGCCAAGGGCATTTTTTGACCATCGCAAAGAGGCTGCATTTGATTGTTATTGGAAAGTCTGCTGAGCTAACTGCTGGTTTGCTCAGATATGAAGAAGAAGGCTGGATGAAGGTGTTTATTTTCAATAATCCTCGTGTAGTTGACTATGTAGATAGGCGCCGAAGGACTAATATAATTGAAGACAACAAGTGGCTGATAACAAGCATCTGGGGGGATATGATTGAAGTTGATCTCAGCAACGAACTTCTGAAATACCTCCAACATGTTGACAACTACAATGGTCCAAAAGGAGCTTTACTTATCGAGACTACTGTTTCACCAATTGATTAGGAATTAGGATCCTGTATTTTATTGAATGCTATTTGCTGTTTTGAAAATTTTATTTTATATATAAATAGTTGTGTTAAAATTATTAATCAAAGCTCTGTTATTTGCTGCGTTAAAATTTTATTGAATGAATATTGATATTTGAGAGTGTAAAAGCTTGTAATATTGGCAAAGGTCTGTTTAAATGATCAAAGCTCTGTTATTGCGAACAAATTTTTCAAAATAAAACAGTGGTTGATACATCTGTTGACTTGGGTCAACAGATGGATGAACTTTGTATGCTGTTTGACACTAGTAGTTTTTATATAATTAGTTCTGTTAAAATTATTAACCATGTTTGTTATTTAAATTAAATAAATAAATATTTAGGTTTGAGAGTGTAAAAGCTTGTAATATTGGCAAAAGGTATGTTTAAATGATCAAAGCTCTGTTATTGGGAACAGATGTTTGAAAATGAAACAGTGGTTGATACATCTGTTGACTTTGGTCAACAGATGTATAAAAACAGATGTTTGTAACTACTGTTGAGAAAACTGTGGTTGAAACCGCTGTTTGGTTAAAATGGTGGTTTAAAACCACTGTTGTGTTAAAATAGTGTTTTGTGGAGGTTGAAGGGGATTGAAATGACTGATGGGTTAAATATTGTTTTTTTGGAGAAGGAAGATTCTTGAATTACTGTTTATATAATGACTGTAGTTAAAGCTCAGTGTTTTGATCCACTGATAAGCTATCCACTGATAGTTATAGTCAGCTACTGTTTTCATTTTCAGCACTGTAATATTGGCAAAGGTATGTTTAAATGATCAAAGCTCTGTTATTGGGAACAAATGTTTGAAAATAAAACAGTGGTTGGTACATCTGTTGACTTTGTTCAACAGATGGATGAAAATAGATGTTTGGAACTACTGTTGAGAAAACTGTGGTTGAAACCACTGTTTAGTTAAAATGGTGGTTTAAAACCAGTGTTGGGTTAAAATAGTGTTTTGTGGAGGTTGAAGGGGATTGAAACGACTGATGGGTTAAAATATTGTTTTTTTGGAGAAGGAACATGCTTGAACCATTGTTTATATAATGATTGTTGTTAAAGGTCAGTGTTTTAATTCACTGATAGTCTATCCACTGATAGTTATAGTCAGTTATTGTTTTCATTTTCAGCACTGTAAACTACTGATATTGATTCATCAGTGGTTTCCTAACAACTGTCATCCATTATTCATCAGAGGTTCTCACGTGGACAGTACTTAGCCGTCAGATCTTTTGTAACAGCTGCCACGTCAGCATTCACTTTTTCCACCTATAAAACCCTGATCAAAACCCCAAACAGGGTTTTGACTGTTGAGTCGAATTCAAAATTCCTTTCAAAAGCAGTTTTCATCAAATTCTCTCAAATCACGCATCTTCTTCCTTCGTTCTTAACTACCTTTGATTTATCATGGATCTGCCATTCAAAATCCGTCATAACTACGTGTGTACACTTGCAAAAACAAGTAAAAACACAGGTTTTCATTCCGTGATTGATGCACTTTCATCTTTAAAGTACAAAACTTTGTTGACCTGCAATGAAACCATCTACGTGGATACCCAACGAGAGTTCTGGAAAAATGCAAAGCTTGAAACTAAGGACAAAAAGACCTTAGCTATTACTTCATCAATAAGGGGAATTCCAGTGGTCATCACACCTAAAACCATTTCAGAGGTTTTTGAAATCAATGATCTTACAGGTAAAAGCTCTTTCCCAAAAACAGAATACCAAACTGATTTCTCTGAGAGAGGGTATGAAGAATAAATGAAAAAGGATACTTTAGAAAAGGGCAGTTCTCCTCCTGCTCCGAGGTTTTTATTCCATACCTTGCTGATATGTGTGTCAAATAAAACAACAGCTTTTAATGAAATACCATTGAAAATTCAATATATGGGCTATGCTATCATGGCTAAACAAAATTTTAACTACTCTCAGGGAAATTTCAATGATATGGTTAAGAATATTAATAAAAATCATTTTTATTGTTTCCAAGGTTTTTTAAGTTTTTATCTTCAAAAGAAATTTTCAAAGGATAATGCACATGTGCTTATCCAAGGAAATCCTATTCAAATAAACAGTCTAACTTCTGAAACATTCACAAGTCTATCAAAACCTTTAAAAACCCAAACATAGGTACCTGAGCAGAATTTAGCAGCAACAACTGCTCCTCAGACCCCTGTGTTGAGCCCACTGTTGCTGGTGATCACAGAAGCACAACCCCATCTGTGAAACCCACACCAAAAATCACCAAAAAGACCAAAAAGAAAACTATCCAAAAGCCCTCCAAACCCACCAAAAAGGTGACTCTGGAAGACGAGATCCCAGAGGTAACACCTGTGACAACACAAAAGTCACCTGAAACCACTGCTGCTACTTCCTCACAGCAGATGGAAGAAAGATCTCAACCTGAGCCTAAAACTCCTCCTGCATCCTCTCAAAAGGATCAGGTTGTATCAACAGGGACACCACAATCAATGATACTTCTGTTGGATGCACTTGATATAGCTCAGATAAAAATCAGTTCTTCTCAATCACCTATCAATGAGAATATACCACAACAAGTGACTGAGTCTGGTATCTCTATCTCTGTTAACCCACCAACAGTTGAGAAAGCTACACTGCAGGAATTACAAGTAATTCCTGTCAGCAGTGCAAGTGGAGCACTACTACTGGTGTTGAACCCACTGGTTTACACCTGGATAATAGTTTCATTAGTGAGACTCCCTTGAAGGCAATTTCTTCTTTGGGAACCATAGTGTCCACTGGTGTGTTTCCATTATACGCTGGTTACCTTAAAATGGTAAGCTCTGCTGAAGAAAGAAGTCCCCAGTACCGAGAACAAGGGGCATCAGTGGATGATTTTTGGGAAACTTTTCCTAAGTTAACCACTGATACAAGCACCACTAGTGGGAAATCAGATGATCCCATTAACTTGGGTGATGGTTTAAAGTACAAAGAATTGACGGAGAGGGTTGATAAACTTGACACATCTGTCACAGAAATCAAAACTATGCTGTAACAGTTGTTACAAGCTCAAAAGGCTACACCCACTGCTGCACCATCCGCAACATCTGATCCATCCGCTGCTGAGCTATGGCATCTGTTTCAACCTCTGTTTCACAAACAAAGACAATATGCAGATCAACAACATGAAGTTCAACTTCATATGGTCAGAAATGTCATGGAAGCTAGGTACAAAGATACTCAAGAAGATATCAAAGCCATTAAAGCTCATCTGCTTCAAACTACTGGCGCTGCTCCTCCTCCAATCATCTATGTTGAAAATCCTGTTTATGTCAAAAAGTGGGAGAAAACTAAAGGGGAGAAGGGAAAAGAAGATGGTTTATACATGCCACCAGATCGAATGTCCAAACTTGTGGTAGAAATCCCAAGGCCAGATGGTAAAGGTTGATGAGACTCAAAATGCATTTGCTGCATTAAAGGCAAACATGAAAGGATCTAAAAGGTTTGAGGCGGAGAAGAAAGTTTTGATGGAAAAAGAAGAGCAGGGTACTTCTAAACCTAAAAGAAGACAGCCTACCAGATAAGTAAGTCAACGCAAAACCACACCTTCCAAAACCACCAAACAAACTCCTCAAATTCCCAAAAGTTCTTCTCATCAAACCTCCAAACCAACAAATGTTAAAACTCATGTTGTATCAACAGTTGTTGGTACTTCAGTTGTTTCAACAGATGTTATCTCAACAACTGCCATCACTACATCAACCCACACTCAATCCACTGTTATACCAAAAACAATATCACCACCACAAAAACCAGCTGCCAAAAAGCAGAAAACAACAGTGGTTGGAAAACCAGTTGTTTCAACAGCTGTTAATCAGATACCAACTACTTCAATCTCTGCCACTGAACCCATAAATACACCACCAACTTCTCCAAAGCACAAAAAGAGAAAGATAACAAACATTATACTGGAAGATGACACTTCCCCAACTCTAACATCTACACAACCACTGTCCCTTGTCACCATTCCAAACCCTGTTCCATTATCTTCAGTTCAACTCTTCAATCAAAACACTGCCATTGACCCTGTAGGAGAACAATATCCTCTAGATCTTCCAGCAGTCAGGGAGGAAATCAATCATTCTACTCTGAAGATGATCCTGAAAAGAGGAAACTCCCATCTGTTCAAGGTTATCCTTTGCCAAGAAATATAGAAGAATATCTCAAAATAAAGGCCCAACAAGCAGATGATATATCTAAAAGAGATACAGAGGGAAAGTCTGACAAAGAGATTCAAAGAAATTATCAATACCTGCTCAGTAAAGTTAGAACTTTAGAGTAGTTCTCAAAAGTCTTTTGTCAGAAATTATCAGAAAAAGATGATGAAAGCATGAGAAATTACAGGGCAGAAAAGTATTAATACAAAGAATGGACCATCAGTGAACTGCAAGAGGAGACAATCAGAATTCAAAAGATTATTCAAGACAAGGTAAAGCAAACTCCTCCGGTTTGGGCCAATTACAAGAAAAAATGTACCAGAAAGGACCTTGAAACTGAAAAGAATGAAAGAAGAGCTGATAACTGCTGATTATGGGTCAAGGAACCAGGTTACAAGGTGGAGTGAAGAAAAGGTGTTTGCTACCTACAAAAAGTTGGAAGAGTTAAGGAAGAGAGATCCCACTGCTCCTAAAAGCCTGATTATCCGGAAGCAGTGGTTCCAATCAAACAACAAAAATTGTCAATCAGGAGACCCACTGCTCCACATGCTAGCATCCTTTATCAAAGAAGGAAAGAAAAGAAGATGGATGAATTAACAAAATAAGACAAGGCTCAAGAAGATTACATCATCAAAATGGTTTTTCAGACATTTACGGAAGAAAAACAAGACTCAGCAGAATCTAAACTTTAAGTTTTTATACTCTAAACTTTAAATAGAGTTAATTGCCCGGATGGTCCCTGTGGTTTCACATTTTTTCACGTTTAGTCCCCATCTTTTGAAAACAGCATGTATGCTCCCTATGGTTTGTCATTTTGTTACTAGGATAGTCCCTGAGTAGATGTCAGTTAGTTTGGAAATTGCATGTATGCTCCCTATGGTTTGTCATTTTGTTACTCGTATAGTCCCCAGAGTAAATGTTGGGGGACTATCCGAGTAACAAAATGACAAACCATAGGGAGCATACATGCTATTTTCAAAAGGTGGGGACTAAACGTGAAAAAACGTGAAACCACAAAGACCATCCGGGCAATTATTTACTGACTGACTTATTTATTTATTTATTTTATTTATAAGTCTATATAAATATAACTATAATCATCGTTTATATTTGTTATGCATGGTTTTCTAAGAGACCACCCGTGTTTGCCTAATCTAAACTTTGTTTGCCCAATCTAAACTTTAAGTTTGTTAGACAACTTTTAGACATCTTTTATTAACTTTGTTAAATATCTTTTATATTTACTTATAGTTGTCTTTTATCTATAATAAATAACACGTTTTGGTAAAATATCTATACACATATCTATATGTTTTGTCAATATGTGTTATGCATGGTTTTCTAAGAAACGACCCGTGTTTACACACGGGTCTTACCGCTAGTACTATATAATAAAAAAAAACCATTTTAGGGACACTTGTCATAATATTAGGTCATGTCTTATGGATAATTATTGTTTTAGTTTAATATCTTCTAATTAATTATAGATAACCCTCATACTAGATATTATTTAATTTAATATTTTATGGATAATTATTATTTAGTTTAATCTTTTCTAATTAATTATATATAACTCTCTTACTAAATATTATTAACGAGTAAACTGCCAAAATGGTCCCTGAGGTTTCGTCACTTTTGCCACTTTAGTCCAAAACTCAACCTTTTGAATCTGGGTCCCTGTGGTTTCATTTTTATTGCCATTTTCATCCAAAATCACAATATGGTCAGATTTTTCAGTTAACATTCAGTTTTTTTTTACTCTCTTTTAATGAAGGGCAAAATTGTTAGATGTTAGATTTTGTTTTTTAAATGAAAATGACAAAAAAAAAATTGAAACCACATGGGGCCTAGAAGTGGCAAAAGTGACCAAACCTCAGGGACCATTTTAGTAGTTTACTCTATTATTAATTTAACATATTTTAAATAACCAAATTATTTATCACCAAAACCAAAATTTTTATTAACATATCATTTATTTTTATTTTCATTACTAAAAAAATTATTATATCGACTTTATTACATAGTTTTTAATAAATTGTATATAACTTTCAATATTACTTTATATATCAAAATTAGATTTATTACGGGTTTTTAAATATAATTTATATTTTATCACTCAAATGGCTGATTATTTGCTTCTTGAATAGCATGTTTGACCACTGTTTCTTCTTTTCAATAATCTCCGCAATCACTATATCTGTCGCGTACCGAGTATATCCATTAGTTTTTTAAAATATAATTTTCTTTATTCGGTATATAAAATTATATTTATTCAAGCCGTGTAATACACGGAGGTTTTTAAAGATGTAACTTTTTTTATTATTTGGTAAACAATATTCTATTTATTCAACCCGTGCAATACATGTGGTTTTAAAGATATAACTTTTTTTATTATTTGTTATATAAAATTACATTTATTCAACCCGTATAATATGGTTCTTGTAAATATAACTTTTTATTACTTAATATTTAAAATTGATATTTATTCAACCCGTGTAATAAATGAGGTTTTTAAAGATATATTATTTTATTATTTAGTATATAAAATTCACTAGGTTAGTTCCCGTGTGTGTCACGGGTTGAACAATTTAAACTATATAGTATAGATATTTCCTGTAAATGCAAAACAAAGACAGAGACATTTACATACCATATTAACATAAATGAGTTAATATAGATGTAACCCATCAACTCGTAGAGTTCAATAAGACGGCTCTAATATCGATTGAATGAGGTCAATCAGAGTCTATTTGATACCCTTTGTACGACTTCTTATTTTTTGAATCTTTGTATTTGATTCTAAACCTACTATTAATATTATTGATAATAATTTTAGTTATATATATCAATAATATATTTAGTCTAACATATTAATATTATTATGAATTTCGAAACTTGTTTAGCTAGGATTTAAGATTCTATTGAAGTTTTAGTTTAACAATAGGTTATTGAATTAATAATAAGAATTTGTATTAGATTATATTAAATATTATTATTATTATTATTTGTATTAGATTAGATTAAATATTATTATTATTAGTATTATTAATAATTTTAATTAATTAAATGAGAGAATGACAAGTGTCTCAAAACAGATTTCTTTTATTATATAGTATAGAAGTATAGATTTATTAAACCCGTGTAATACACGGAATTATAAGCTAGTTATTTATAAGAAATAAAAAATCTAACCAATTAAATCTCAACAAACTCTTTGGTGTATAAACAAGACCAACCCTTATCCTTGATTATTGTCATTTTATTTTTACTCCACTCCACTACACACCTATGGAAGCCCTTTCTCCTGCGCAGCCGCTACCTCATAACCACCAAATCGGCGGCGTTATGTCGACGCCAGAGTCTCAACCGGCGCCGGAGAATGCTCACCATTCCTCTCAGACCTTATCTGCTGGTAAATCCATATCCTTTTCTCCTTATCTCCACAAATAACCATTACTTTTTTGTATGTTTTTTAAAAACTCTACATAATTCAATCTAATTTCTTCATTTTCCTCATAAACATAATTTGAAAGTGATTTAGTAGTATGTTAGCTACATTTGAAGAGAATTTCATATTTTTACTGGTTTGTTGGCAAGTATGCCAGTTAATAATATTTTAATTTCTGGAATAATTATTTTTCTTGTTCTTGTTTCAGATGTTGTGGTTTTTAGGAATTGATAATTTACTTTGCTAATTTTTCTACCTGATTTATGAATTTAGTGATACATTTTGATTTTTTGATTAAATCTAGCCCTAATTAAATGCAAAGTTGGTGTTGATTATGTTACAAAGGTGAATGAATAATAATTTATTGGGAAGTTTGAGGCTTTTTCCAGGCTTAAATATTATATTTTATTGGGAAATTGGTCTGTAATAATCCATAGTGACGTCATTGGGCATTGGCAGTCGCACTTTTGAATATCCCCATGTCAGTCCAACATTTCACCTATTTTTCGTCTACCGGTCCCCCGTTAAAAATTTTTAACGGAGTTAAGTTTTTTTCCGAATTACAAACAGATGTTTTAGGGCTTTTGATCAGAACGACGATACGAGTCGATTGATGTAAAACTTACCTCGAAATGCTGCTCCAAACGACTTGATTTTTGTTAATTAGAAGTTTAAACACCCGAATTGAAGCACCGATTTCGTCGTTTGGAGCACTGTTTCGAGGTAAGTCTTACATCAATCGACTTGTATCGTCGTTCTGATCAAAAGCCCTAAAACATCTATTTGTAATTCAGAAAAAACTTAACTCGGTTAAGTTTTTTTAATGGGGGACCAGTGGAGGAAGAATAGGTGAAAGGTTGGACTGGCAGGGGGAATAGTCAAAAGTGGGACTGCCAATGACGTCTACTAGGGATTATTACAGGCCAATTTCCCTACTTTATTTCAGCCATGGGTGTGATTAGGGATTTAATTTAAAATCGTACGGTTTGAAAGATGATAAATGAGACATTGTGGTAAAGAGTTAGAGGAAGATGTTGCTTTGTAAAATGAATATTTGTTATCTACTGTGACCGCTGCTTCCATGTAATTGATCTAAGTTGTGGAGTTTATGGGTCTCAAGGTTAAAGTAACTTGTCGATACTTTATATTTGCAATGGGTGCCGTTAGTACTTCTAAATTCTACGTGCAAAAAAAAGGTTTAAAAGAGTGCAGAAAACATGTGGTATGCCTTTTCATTATATACGAAGCACATATAGTTCCATGATTCATAATTTGATATATCACATTCGTTGGGTGGTTAAACTACCGTTTCTTAACTTAAATTTCAAATAAACTTATTACATTCGTTGGGTGGTCATAGACTCTAGTTGTAGTTATTTTATGATGCTTCTCATGAGAGACGTAGAGACATGATACCTTGCTTATTATTATTTTTTAGGTCAAAAGCCAACTTTTCTATACAAGTGTCTTCTTAACCAACATGTTCAAAAGTTGAAGAAGCCACCCCCCATATATCAAACACAAAATGAAGGATCTGAGCATCTACCATGGTTCAGGACCACTGTTTGGGTCGATGGTGTGAGCTACACATCTTCTAACAAATTTCACCAACGTAAGATGTCGGAAGCGGATGCTTCAAGAGTTGCATACAATGCCATAACACAGCAGGCAAAGACTGACGCATTGCGTTTTATACAACAGGTTTGGTGTTTACAAACTATAGCGCTGCTTTTCATATCATAAGTTTTGTTATTTAATTCTTGTTGTTATCCAGGAGAAAATCTTTTGCAAGTCTATTATTGTTGAATTTGCTGCTAAGAAGAATTTGGGAAAACCTGTATATGAGACAACTCAAGTGGAGGAGTCGGTTCATGTTTTCCGTTCGTATTTGCATTTTAATGGTGTGACGTATCCAGGAGATGGTGCCAAAAGCAAGAAAGAAGCCGAACAACTGGTGGCACGCTCTGTCATTCTTCAATATTTAGGTATTATTCAAAACTCGAGAGCATGTTTTCTATGATTTGACTTGCTTTTTTCTTATGTTTATGTTAATGTCAGAATCCGAAAATGGAGCTGACATGGCGGACATAGTTTATTGCAAGTTGAGGCAATATTTTGAAATGAATAAAGCTCCGGAAATCAACACCATGGCTAAATCATCTGCAGCACCCGAGTCAAGTTTAGTTCAAGACACCATGGTTGCAGCCACATTTCAGTCTTCAGGTGCACAACTGTCGGTTGAGCCCATCACTCCAGCTGCTCCAATTGTAATTCAACCACCTACCCAACAAGTATCAACCGAGTTGGTCAATCCGACTGTTTCTCTTGTAAGTCAACCACCAACTCCACACACATCAACTAAGCCAATTCATCCAGAGGTTCCTGCCGTAACTCAACAACCTAGTGCACAAGTAACAGTTGACCCAATCGAGCCAGTTGCTGCTGAATCTTTGGTTTCGACTGCGGTCCCATCTACTGTGGTCGCCAACTCATGCACTCCTGTAGTATCAACGACAACGGTTGAAGTTCCAGAAACCACCAACGTTAGTCTACAACCAAAGCCAGAAGCATCACCTGCACAAGCACTGGAGTTCATACCACTTGTGGATCAATCTTCTGACAAGAAACGAAGGCGGACACAAAAGAAAAATGCCCGAAGGAAGAAGCGTGCTAATGCTCAGTAAGTATAATGTTTCTATTAAAATTTTATGATTCCTTTCTAGTGATACGCGTTTCTAATTTATTTTGTGAGCGCATAGTTGTCAATAGCGGTCGTAGCGATCGCTATAGTGCGTTACGTAGCGTATAGGTCTAGGCTCGCTATTAGGGTTGTAGCGATAGATAGCGATAATAGCGACGGTTATTTATTTATTTATTTATTTTTATATAAATAGCAATAAAATATAGCTATAAAATAGCTGGATTTTAGGTTTTTGTTAAATATACATGTAAAATAACATATATACCATGGTATTTTGATGTAGTATACATATAATGTTTTTTTTTAAATTTCTAGTGTCGTGCTATTTATAAAATAGCCGCCCGCTATTTATCGTTATGTAGCACATAGGTACCTTATTGCTATTTGTTGTTATTCGCCATTAACAACTATGTGTGAGAGGTATTTTTTGCTATTTTTAAATTTGAATCTTATTGGATAAAAACGCACTCCTAGAATATAAAATGGAGGATGTATCATCTTTCTCCTTATCTTTATTTTATTTTATTTTATTTCAGGATACCTGTGATACCTGCAACAACTCAAGTTCAGCCATTTTCGCCTTCAATGAATAGCTCTAGTTCTGTGTAAGGTGAGCAAGCTTCTTTGCATGGTGGTGGCGCGTGGGGTTTAGCTCTGAATCGTTAGGCTGTGAACAATTAATTTAGTTGGAAGATGTTTTATGTATAAGTTTGTATTGTTGGTTGTCGGTGGTCATTATTGCTTAGTGCTTACATAGTTACATTGCATATGGCGAGGAAGAAAATCGAGCAAAGCGTCTGAACCGTTGAATAGAAAATAACATTAATAACTGCAACTGGAAATGCTATTCGAATTGAACGATAGAGTCTGAAAGCATTAAATCTGTGAAACTCAGAAACTTATCAGGTTTAAAGGTTTAAATGTGTAATTGACATTAAATAAGTTTGTAGCACAATATGATAGGTTTAATGTAACACTTTATTAGTGTGGTGTTTAGAGTATTATGAAGCCGTTGACATCCTGTTTATTTGAATATTGCTACTATTAAATGCCTCATAATCAACAACTTAAGTTTTAACGATCGTAATGAAAAAATATATTAACGACCAATGGAGTGGTGGCCCATTAGCAAAGACAAAACCTTTAAACACTTTGAGAGGAGGAGGTCTTGGGTTCAAGTTCCACAAACGACGGAAATAAAAGAAATTTGCTGTTAAAAAAAAAGTGACAAATTATATCACTTTATTGCATATACTGCAACTAAATGAAATGATGTATAAAAAAAGTATCAATAATATAAATTTTTAAAATCAATTCTACGAAAATGAAATACCTTTAAACGAAGACTAGATTCATATTAGACAGAAAATGATTATTTGTCATATTAATCTGTTATAGTTTAACTTAACCAGGAAAACAAAAACCAATAATGAAAAGTATCCTAGAATGATAAGAATCAATGGATGTGCTTATCGTATGGAATTTATTCCATCAAAATCTCTTTAAAAATTAATAATATGGTTTAATTTAATAATCATTAAGACATTAAGAGTTAACTATGTATGTAGTAACTTTGAGAGAAACTTTTATTTAAACTAGGGGGAATACCCGTGCGATGCACGACATGCATAATAGTTATTGTTTTTTCCTGGAACGACGACTGATATAGATAGTGCGTGACACGGTACGAAAGTGCGAATATAGTATAGATTTTTTAAAACAAAAACCGGGTTTTTTTAAAGTTAGCCGTTTGACCATGGTTATTTTGACCAAAGTCCACTCCTCATTCGGCGCTTTGTGGTAGCACCACCAGTCAAAAAAAGGCCCAAAACACCCGAGGGTACAGTGTTCCCCCACGTTTTTAAGACGCTTTGAGAGAGGTTTGCGCCCCACCACATGTGGTCTCACAAAGCTTCAAATCTATGGACGTGTGGTTTCTCAATCCTCTTCAAAAGACGTCACAGTTTTCAATTTTTTTTATTTTTTCTTTTTCATTGTGTTTTAAATGGTGTAAAATAGATGTTATATATATATATACATATAAATTTAGTTTTAACATCTAAAAGTCAAATTGCAGGTTTTGTTCCCTTTTATAGATCAGAAAGCAGTTTATAAACCAACAAAATTAACAAATCCTAACAGTTCTTCAAGTGTTTAGTTATATAATCTATATATTTATTTACTAAAATTTGTTACAATTAACCCAATACTTAATAAATAGGGTATGCAGGACTTAAAAAGTGTTATCTGGACACGTATGTCACTCCAGCTTGCCAATCTTGTGTACCGACTCCAGGGTAACATTTTCAGATGCCTGCAACACATCTGGTTATAAAAGTAAAAAATAAACAAAAATGATGTTTTAGATTTTTACCCTGGTCTCAAACTTAATGTAGTTGTTTAGTCCATTTAATTAAAATTTATTTTTAGTTGACGCATAGGTACAATGTAGTCCTCTATTTGTGACAATTGTCATTGTGCTTTTAGTCATGTGATGTTGTTTTAATACCCGTTAACCAACTCGTTTCGCCTCTATTTCTCAGTTATTTAAAGAAGCAACATATACATCAGAAGTAAATTTCTAAAGATAATGGTGAACTGTCAATGGTACAATAAACTTACCTCAAGACTACCATTTGCTAAACTGGTAGTGTATCTCAGAGTCCAGAAATCCCGTGCTAGAGCTATTTCAATTAATATATGGAGAAAAGGAAGAGCCGCATTGATTAAACATGGTCATAAAGGCTCGTACTATTTCATTAAAGTTAATTGTAATATTAAGTATTAGTTATCTAATAACCAATCAATCCTTTAAGGTGAATTGTTATGAAAAGTCTATAAACCCTAACTTAAACATTAATATATGGAGAAAAGGAAAAGACTCATTGATTAAACATGGTCATAAAGGCTGGTACTATTTCATTAAAGTTAATTGTAATGCATTTAAAGCAACCATAAATTTGATTTTAAATATAAGATATAGCTAAACTTAGATATTGTTTACTGAAAGTTGAAGTTGAAATAAATCATATTCAGATAATTATTTTTTATATGCAAATTCAAACAGACCTATCAAAATATGTAGGAAAACTCCATGCAAGTCTAACTCCGTCACGCTTAAATTCATGTAACCTGAATGCGGTTCATTACTTATTTAACCCATTTATTTAAATAGGCAGGCGAGTAGTAATCGGGTTGGTGGGTTGTAAAACTGTGTTAATTTTACCAGCATGGTGGAAGTCAATATTCTACCAGTATCATTACATCCAAATTTTTAAAAGTAAAACAAATGGTTTGATAATATGAAAACTATTTCAAATGAATATTAGTAATGTATAAATTTAAACGAACATTCAAATGAAAATAAAGAATGGTTACAAACGAACGCAAATAAGAGAGAGGACAGACATAAAAGAAAGTCAATCATCGAACATAAATGAACGAAAATAAACGAACATAACATTGAACCTCCAATTCGTTTACGGGTTGCACCTACTTCTGTTTAAAGCAAGATGTATAGATTATGCAACGTACCTTAACCACGCGCGTGTGTGTATGTGAATATATGTTTTTAACTTGATCCGCATAAATAGTTTTGAGCCAATAGAAAGCGAACCGGGGACTAAATAAAAAATGGAACCCAACTAAAAGCGAAAACCAAGGAAACTGAAACCAAACCTAAACGAACCAAAAAACAAACCAGACCAAAATGAACCTATACAAACTGAATAATTTTACCGAAACAAATAAGCTGAGACAAATAATGTTGCTGAAATGAAAACCGAACCTGAACAAAAAACAAATAAAGCGAATCTAACCGGAAAGGAAACTAAATTTACACAAAACTAAAAAAAAACTGAAAACGGAACAAAAAACGTAAAAGATCTTACCGAAACGAACTCAAAAAACTTAGATCGAAACAAAACAATTCCTGGGAAAAATCAAAACCAAAACGATGCAACTAATGAGATGTCGTACGGAGGCGAAACTAATGAGATGTCGTACGGAGGCGAAACCGAAATCTCTGGCGGAGGATTTAAAGCTTTTCCGGCGAACCTCCGATGACTCGCCTTCTCTTTCTTCTGGTTAGGTTTACGGC
Organism: Helianthus annuus; assembly: GCF_002127325.2. NCBI lineage: Eukaryota > Viridiplantae > Streptophyta > Magnoliopsida > Asterales > Asteraceae > Helianthus > Helianthus annuus. The sequence goes on along the minus strand of NC_035441.2, from coordinate 140,998,726 downwards.
CGCGACAGTTAACCTGTTCACTACTGGTAAAGTTTTCTTCAATAGCTTCAATTACTTGATGAATTAGCTCTCGGTTAACAGACGTGTCCCACCGGAACCAGTAGTTCGTGTAATAATCGAAGCAATCGCAGTCGAATACCGGAGATTTGTGTGCGGCCGGAGCTTTCTTCTTATTGTTATTATCAGATGATCTAGGGTTTGTGGAATTATTTTTGTGGAATTATTTTTGACACAAATGATTAAAGTAATGTAACTTGTGATTATTAAACTGGAATTGTTTTTGACCCAAATGATTAAAGTAATGTAACTTGTGATTATTAAGTAAATTAAATGAAATTAATAGGATTCTTATAGGCTGGTGCATTTAAAAGGAATTTTTACATATATCCCCTTATTAAAAGCCCTTATTACATATTTGTCCAATCTTTAAAATCAATTACATATTTCCCCCTTTCTTTATGAAATTACCCTTTTACCCTTTTTCTTAATTTCTTATCTCTTAACTTCAAAATCAATCTAGTCAATACTCTATATATTGTGATAAAATCTTTAAAATATTTATTTGGAAAAAAAAACCGGTCATACCCATTTTATAAAACAAGTGACCTTTTTACATATCTAGTTACTGGTTAAGTTTAAGTTTACATATTTTTTACAACCGACCCATTATACATTTAAATTTTAGTTAACTACACTAACAATTTACGTTAAAATATTGATTATCTAAAATATCTTATATAAAAAAACATATTGTTATACAATATACGTTTGTTTTTTTCAAGTCGTAATCAATTTTTCTTTAGCCTAAATCTTAGTTCGATCATCAACATTTTAATTGTTTTGAAGCAGGAGCTAAATTTCCATTTTTTTTGTGTAATGCTATTTCAGACATCTAATTGTCATGTTTTAAACATTCAAAATAATATTGAAAAAACTGTTTTACAGCAAAAGTAAATTTTTAAACCATGGTCGCATGACTGTTTTCTTTAAAAAAAATAATGCTTAAGAGCTATGACGTATTATATATAAGCAAAACTTTCAATTTTCACATAACAGAGGCAGAAGCTTATAAAAAAATAGGCAGGGCTTATAAAAAAATGAATTCATATCATTAGGTTAATATCTTATTTGTAAACAATTATATTACACATTAAATCATAAAATATGTAAGTAATGGTATTAGAAAGGGGAAAAATGTAATAATCATTTAATAAGTTCATTAAGGGTAAAATAGTAATTCAATAGGAGTGATTTTAATAAAATGGGTAAATATGTAATATGTATGGTTTAAAAGGGGGAAATATGTAATTGATTTTATGGGTTGGGTATAAAAGTAATAAATGATCTTAGGAGGGGGATATATGTAAATGACCTCATTTAAAACAACCATAAATTTTGGTTTTAAAATAGAACATATAACTAAACTTTAGAATATATATAGATGATTATCACCAATCTACTCATTTACTCTATATTAATTAACTAGGTTATGACCCCGTGTATTACACGGGTCGAATAAATGAATTTTATGTACTAAATAATAAAACAATATATCTTTAAGAACCTCTTTTATTGCACGGGTTGAATAAATATAATTTTATATATTAAATAATAAAAGCTTATATCTATAAGAACCATATTGCGGGTTGAATAAATATAATTTTATATACCAAATAAAAAGGTTATATCTTTAAAACCACTTGTATTACACGAGTTGAATAAATGTAATATTGTTTACCAAATAATAAAATAATACATCTTTAAGAAACCTCATTTATTACACGGGTTGAATAAATGTAATTTTATATACCAAATAATAAAAAAGTTACATCTTTAAAAATATGTGTATTACACGGGTTGAATAAATGTAATTTCCTATGCTAAATAATAAAGGAGGATGGTATTCAAAATTTAAAATAGAAGAATGCTATTAAAAAATTTAAAGTATGATGAAATTTAATATTAGTTCGTTATTCATTTATTTATTTAATTAATATAGATAAGTTTGGAAGTGAGGTGAGAAAATCATAAAATAAATGATTACAATGAATGACAGGTGTCACACATTAATGTTTTATTATATAGTATAGTATAAATATATATTTATATTGATATAAATAGATTATTATATTGTAGTAAAATTTGTTAACAAAGTCTCAATAAATTTTACCCTTTATTTATAACTTGTAAATGTAACGAAGTCTCAATAAAGTAAACTATTTATTTAAAACTTGTGAATGTAGAAATGATAAGTAATATTAGTTAATTTTTTTAAGTTTCGTAAAATCTATTTGATACCAAACTAAACAAAACGTTCAAATATATAGTTAATATCAAGAGTAAATTATGATTTTGGCCCCTGTGGTGATATCACTTTTAACATTTTAGCCAAAAAACGAATCTTTTAACATTTGAGCCCCCAACGTCTTTTTTTCTAACCCTTTTGGCCTCTAATACTAACCCCATCCATTTACATTTAGGGGCCAAAAGGGTTAGAAAAAAGACGTTGAGGGCTCAGATGTTAAAAGATTCCTTTTTGGTCTAAAAGGGTAAAAATGATATAACCACAGGGGGCCAAAATCACAATTTACTCTAATATCAAATTAGTTAACTAAGTTTGAATTTGAAGTAAATAGATAAATATAAAAGTAATAATTAAACTAAATAATATTTAGTAGGAGGATTATCTATAATTAATTAGAAGAGATTAAATTAAAATTATAATTATCCATAAGACATGGCCTAATATGATGACAAGTGTCCTCAAAGTGGTTTCTTTTATTATATAGTACTAGTATTAAGCCCCTGCGTTGCAGCAATTGTCATAAAACTGTGTTACGTAGTAGCAATACTATACCATTGTCAGCGACCACCAACACCGGAAAAGCTCGTAAAAACAAAATAAATAAAAACGGGAAAAAAATAACGCCGAACGAAAAACAGACGTAAAATCTTTGAATCACGCACGCTCGTTGCTAATAAATTAAACCGAAATGTAAAACATAGAAAAAAACAACTAAGTCCATCCAGGACCCGCGTGTTGGATGAACTTGTCAAACGTAGAAAAATAGATGTGACGCGACGGGCTAGTCAAACGGGAAAAAAAAATACGAAAAAATGTTGAACCACACACGCACGTTGCGGTGCGTTAACTCACAAAATTTAGAACGAAACGAAAAACTTGGGAAATATGAAAAGTATGGTGGACCAAAATTGAAAATAAAAATGAGTTGGATTAAATTGCAAAAGATGAAAGACTTTGTGTTAAAGTAAAAAAATAAAGGGTCTAAATTGTAAAATTGAAGTTATTTATTAATTTTAGATAAAGATAAGGATAAAAATAAGTGATATCTATATATTAAAACTACTATAAAGAAGCAACAAAAACATGCAATAGAACTTGTACATTGTGTTTTATGAGTTTTTCAAAAAAAAAAAAACTTGATTTTTTACTTTTAGTCCAAAGATTTTTGTCTTTTGCACATTTAACCCTACACAATTTGTTTTTTTAACTTTAACACAAAACTTTCATTATTTGCAATTTATAATTACACAACTTTTGTCGCTTTTAGTTTTCATCTTTCGCAAATTTTCGTTTTACGTATAGTTCTAAATTTTTCGAGTTAATACGACGCAACGTAAGACTGTGGTTCAACTTTTTTATGTTTTGTTTCAAATTTTGCAAGTTAACACGGCGCAATGTGCATGTGCGGTTGAACGTTTTTACCTCTATTTTTTCATGTTGACAGGTTCGTCGCAGCACGCATATCCTGGGTCGAGTCAGTGTTGGTGGTCGATGACGGTTGTGTGGCATTAGTACTATTTGACACCGTTTTACACCCTGCCGCAACGCGGGGTGTGCTTTGGGGGTTTTCAAAGAAAAAATAGTTATGCATAAGGTTGTTGTAACCTTGGCTTTAGGGGTTTTCCAAAAAAAAATTGATTTTTTTTTTACATTCCACCCAAAGGTAGTTCGTAAATTATTTTTAACCCAAAACTATTTGTTTTTTTTTACTTTCAACCGAAAACTTTTTTATCTTTTGCAATCTATCCTCATAACTTTTTTACTTTCAACTTTAGTCCTTTATAGTAGTTTTCATTTTCCGCAAAATTTTCGCTTTATGCTTGGTTCTGAATTTTGTGAATTAACACATCGTAACGTGCGTCTTTGGTTTAACGTTTTTACGTTTCGTTCTAAATTTTGCGAGTTAACACGACGCAACGTGCGTGTGTGGGTGAACGTTTTTACATCGTGTATTTTTCCCCCGTTTGACAGGTTTAACATAACGTACGGGTCCTAGATCGACTTAGTTATAACTAAAGAATCCCCGCCGCATTGCGGCGTGTCGGAATCCTAGTTGGTTATTAATTAATATTAATATTAAAAGAAATTTATTAAACAAATATAAATAAAATTTATGAAGTTGAAGGAGAGACATGTGGCATTATTTGGAGTCTTTTATTATAAGTTAGATATTAAAAAAGATATATTAAATTAGTTAACTATGTAGACACTTATTATAACCTTATTATTGAAAAGCAACTAATTTATGCATATGAGAGTTGTACAATTGGCTTTGGGAGCTTTTCAAAAAAAATTGAAATTTTCCTTTTTGACCTTAAAGTTTTAAACTTTGACAATTTAAGTTTAAAGTTTAATATTTGTTTCATTTTTAACCTTAAAGTTTTAATCTTTGACAATTTAAGTTTATAGTTTTAATCTTTGTTAATTTAACCCCTTTCATTAATTTGATTTTTTACTTCTAATTCAAAAGTTTTCATCTTATACAATTTAACCCCTTTGATTAATTTGATTTTTCACTTCTAATTCAAAAGTTTCCATCTTTTGCGATTTAACCACTTTGATTTTTTTACTTATGTGTTGTAATCTTGGCTTTGGGAGTTTTTCAAAGAAAAAATGGTTATGCATATGGTTGTTGTAACCTTGGCTTTGAGGGTTTTTAAAAAACATTGATTTTTTTTTTTTACTTTTCACTCAAATGTATTTCATAAATTACCTTTAACGCAAAACTATTTGTTTTTTTTTACTTTTAACATAAAACTTTTTATCTTTTGCAATCTATGCTCACAACTTTTTTTACTTTCAACTTTGGCCCTTTATAATTTTCATTTTCCGCAAATTTTTCGCTTTATGCTTCGTTCTAAATTTTGTGACTAAACATATCGAAATGTGCGTCTTTGGTTTAACGTTTTTACGTTTCGTTCTAAATTTTGCGAGTTAACACGACGCAACGTACGTGTGTGGGTGAACGTTTTTACATCGTCTATTTTTTCCCGTTTGAAAGGTTCAACATAACGTGTGCGTCCTAAATCGACTTAGTTATAACTAAAGAATCCCTGCCGCATTGCGGCGGGTCGTAATTCTAGTTACTTCATATTTGGTAAACTTTTTTGAGTTTGTATTAGTACCAAAATTCTGATAATTTTTTTATAACTTAGATGTAACACACTGAGGGAGTTGTCAATGTATAATCCACTTTCGGAACGCACTATGGTTTGCCATCCGCTATGGCTCAAACCTGATTACTCGAATATGGTGCAAAAAGTGGGCTAAAATGTCTGAAAACAACAACCTTATAACTAGAAGTGTCGTATTTCATAGGTAAAACATTGTAGTGCGTAAATGGAATTGTTGCAATTGATAGGTAAGGTGTTGTCATAATCAAAATATGTTACATTTGTAGGGAAGCAAATTTGTAGTAGTGAGATTTTTATTTGAAATTGTGAAAAACGTTAATATCCTCTTTATTATGATATTGGTTTCAAGAGCATCGTGTGCTTAGAAATAGGAAAACACAAAAGGATTCTCAAAATCAAAACGGTATCAACAATTAAAAAATGAATGATTTAAAAGGAAAAAGATATATTAGATTAACTTTTTGTATGATTTTAACTATGTATTAAGCATATATATATCTATACTATATAATAAAAGAAACCAACTTTGGGACACTTATCATTATTCTAAACCATCCTTAATTTTAGATAATTATAATTATTATTTAATTTAAATTATTAACTATCAATTAAATTAATATAAATCTTATCAACCCTAAATTATTGCGATAAATTTAATTTCAAATCGTAAAGTCTTATTTAAACTAAAAAGCATTGTTTAACTGATATACATGCATATTATTTATTGTTAATGTTATTATTGTTAACTATGAGAAATTATATTAAACAACTTATTAATCAAACTGAAAATTTAAAATAGTATTAACCTAATTTAAACAATAATAAAAAAATCCATTTTGATTTAGAAAGATTTTTTTAATAATAGATAAACCTGTGTAATACAAAGGGTTTTTAAAGATATAACATTTTTTTATTATTTACTATATAAAATTAGATTTATTAAACCCATACAATACTCAGAGGTTTTTTTAAAATATAACTTTTTTTATTATTTAGTATATAATTACATTTCTTCAACCCGTGAATACACAAGGTTTTTTTAAATATAGTTTTTTTATTGTTTGGTATATAAATTTACATTTATTCAACCTGTACAATAAACGAGGTTCTTAAAAATATAATTTTAAAGATTTTTTTAACAATAGATAAACCCGTGTAATACACAGGGTTTTAAAGATATATCATTTTTTTATTATTTGTTATATAAAATTAGATTTATTCAACCAGTACAATACATGGAGTTTTTTAATTTTTTTTTTTTTATTATTTAGTATATAAAATTATATTTTTTTCCACCCGTTTATACACACGGTTTTTTAAAATATAACTTTTTTTATTGTGTGGTATATAAAATTACATTTATTCAACCCGCACAATAAACGAGGTTCTTCAAGATATATTTTTTTATTATTTAATATATAAAATTATATTTACTCAACACGTGTAATTAGGGCTGTAAACGAACCGAACGAACACGAACAAGGCCATGTTCGTGTTCGTTCGTTAAGGAAATTCAGTTGTTCATGAACAGTTCGTGAACACTGGTCTCGAACACAAACGAACGCACGCAAATGATGTGACACCCCAGGAAAACCAGCAAACGATATAACCTATCTAGCTTTAACTTATCTAGCTGCTTTAACTTATCTAGTTTTCTCAGTGAGTGCGTACCAAATTTCGGGACGAAATTTCTTTTTAGTTGGGGATACTGTGACAACTCGTGATTTGAACCTACTTTCTGTAACGCTATGTGCTTACGTGAGCTACTTTAATTGAATGAATGCATGTTACGTGATATGTGTGACTATTGTATGTTACGAATTATATGCTTATACGTATGTTGCTTGAACTAAACCCGCACGACATGGATCAATCACACAAGGCCATTTGGGCCGTAAACCTTGTAATCGGAACCAAGGGGCAACCCAAGTGGGGGTTCGGCCCATCCCTCTTTAATTGTTTAACAACTAGGGTGTTAGTAACTTTTGCACATTTTGGCAAGATCATTCTCACACAAGAAACCCTAGACCTTCTCTCTCTCTCTCTCGTTTTTGCTTGGAACCCGACGGCAGCCCTTCCCCACTCGAAGCTTCACACATCGGTCCATTCAACCCATTCAAACATCACGGTTAGTGTCTATTGGTTACTGTTCTTTGATTGCATGATAATAATGATCATGATCGATGTGTTTCATATGATGTTTGATAATAATGACTAGTTGTTACTATGATGATTTCGTGAACCGAATGTATGGTTAATCGACTGTTGCATGATGTTAATTGATTGAATATTGTTCACATGTTTGGTCTAGAATCCGGTTGCATGAAAGTTAAATGATCCGATTAGTATGCTTGATATATTTGCTGGTTAAATGATCTTGGTGATGATGATATGAACGTATATGAATAAGGATAATTTCTGAATTGAATTCTGTGATTGATCTGAATTGTGAAACTGCCATAGATGTTTACTGAATTTACGGAATGATTGTTGCTGTGTAATCATGGAAAGTTGTTACATGCACCGTTGCGACACCGATTGCGAGTCGGAATCACCCGTTGCGACTCGAAACCACACACGGTTGCGAGTCCCGTTGCGACTCGAGACCTCACACCGACACACAGCAGCACAACTCGAAACCGTGGTTGCGAGTCCAGTTGCGACTCGTAACCGGACCATGACGAACCGAAACGACCCTTGTTGCGACTCGAGACCTTCCTCCGTTGCGACTCGAGACTGTGAAACCAGTACAACCCGAGACCGTCTAGTCTCGACTCGAGATCTCTGGTCTCGACTCGAGACCATACATACGTACACACTGTTGGGCCTGCACACTATTACGAGCCCAACTGATTGGGCTGAACACTTGGACTTTGCTTGTTTACGTGATTGTTTACGTGGAATACAATGTTGAATACTTGTACAACCTGTTACAATATGTGTGGAACATACGTGCACTACTTGTATACGAATCTGACCAGTATAATAACTTTGGTAGGACGTGGTTAATCGCTCTATAACTTAATTGAACTGTGTGTATCATACCGAGCAACCCCAGGTGAGTTCATTGCATTTTCTCAAGCATGCGTCCCGGTGGTTTGGGACAACTGGTAAACATTTGGAAGGGAAACTTGGGGTAAACAACTGGAACATAGAAACAATCATCTACCGGATTGCCTGTAAGGCAATGGGGTAATTAGTTGATAGCGCTATTAGGTTTGGCACCCTCACACCGGGCCGTAAGGACGGGCGTGAACTAATTACTGGGACAACTTGTAACGCGGATATAAGACCTCCTACAGCTTGTCAAGGTTGTTTGATACCTTGACTTTGACCAATGCCTGTAAGGCATTGGGGTTAGGCATTCCCATCATTGACGCTGCATACGGTACAACAAACGAATTAACAACGATATCTGAAACAAACAACGAGTTGATTTAACTAATATCTGGTAACTTCACACGTAAGCAACACCTTGAACTCACCAGCGTAGTCTGACACCCTTGTCTGCATGCTTGTAGGTCGTTAACACTTGGAACATGGACTTGCTATCTGGGAGTGCTGGAGTGGTCATGGATCGTGGTTCTTGGATTTATTTACATTGGAAACTTTGGTTTTAAGTATTATGAAACAATTGCTAAACGATTTATTAAATGCTTCCGCTACACAATACTTTGGGATTTGATATTATATTTTATTTAAGTATTTACTATTGGTTCAATGTGATTGGTGGCTCGAACTCTGATGCGTAACACGTCTCGCGGGATTTCCGCAAGTGGGATTTTGGGGGTGTTACAGTTTGGTATCAGAGCCACTGGTTATAGTGAACTAGGTTTTAAAACGTTTTGTAAAACCAGACTATAACCGAACGTCTTCGAAAATCGATCATGACACTCAGCACCAGATTGCAAGGTTCGTTTCTCTCTCACTTTATACATTACTAGCTTAGCAGTCACACACCCACAACGTATATGAGCTGAAACGTTTAACACCATAGTGACTTGATAGTGTGACACTACTCTTCGACTCATGAGAACCATAGAACTGTGATATCATCTATTGTGTTGTTTGAACGGGGGAAACTTCGAGCGTAAGTTAAGAGGCACTGAGATAAGCATGCAAATTGCCTTATTATTATGGGTGCACACTTAATAATAACGCGGGGTGCATGCAAGTCCCAGTGAGGCTTATCGAGCGTGAGAAGGGTTCTGCCTTACTATGTGTGAACTTGGTAGTACGTGAATACCAGTATGATACTTGACTCCTGTTTTGTTTCGATTTCTAAATCGGTTTATTCCCCGCTATAGAAACATGAGTGGACGAGGACACGGACGTGGCAACATCAACATGACTCAGGCTGAGTTGAATAACCTAATCAATACCCGCATGGCTGAGGCTTTAGCAGCCTATCAAGCTGGTACGGAATGTACCAAGTACTCTCTACTCTCATACCACGTACACGTCTTTTCATTCCTATAATATGTTTCCTCCCGTTATTTAGGTCAACAAGCGCAACCTCAACCCAACCAGCCTGCGTGTACATTCAAAATGTTTATGGACTGTAAGCCACAGACCTTCACCGGAACCGAAGGGGCTGTGGGACTTCTGAGATGGTTCGAGAAAGCAGAGTCTGTGTTTGCTATCTGTAACTGTCCCGCTGGGGACAGGGTGAAATATGCTGCGGGTACCTTGGCTGATGGTGCCCTAACATGGTGGAACGCCCAAGTGCAGTTGTTGGGCATTGAGGCAGCGAATGCCACAACTTGGGAAGATTTTAAAGAACTGATCAGGGAGGAGTACTGTCCTCGGGACGAGGTCCAGAAGTTGGAAAACGAATACTACGACTTGAAGATGGTTGGATCTGAAGTCGAAGCGTATGTGAAGCGATCGTATGAACTAGCCGACATGTGCCCGAACTTGTCTCGGCCTATGTCCCGGAGGATTGAGTTATTCATCAAAGGATTGCCTCCGCGTGTGAAGAGCTTGGTCACTGCAGCCCATCTCAATGATTTGACACAGATCGTTCGTCTGACTCATAAGATTGTGGACCAAGAGGTGGAAAGCGATTCGTTACCTCCGCGCATTTCAGCCACTGCTGCTGCGACACCCACTGCTACTACATCTGCCAATGATAACAAACGAAAGTGGAGCGACTACGACAAAGCATCTAGTGCTGGTCAGACTCAGAAAAGGCCAGACAACAGCAACCGCAACATCAGCCAGTCGTCTTCTGTCAATCAAGGCCAGGGAAGTGGTCAAAGTCAGGGCTCGTATGCAGGGAAGAAACCACAGTGTAATAAGTGTGGCTACCATCATTTCGGGCCATGTAGTCGCACATGTCGCAGGTGTGGTAAAGTGGGCCATGAGGCCAAGGATTGTAGGGCTTCACAGCCCAAACACCAGCAGCAGCAGAACCAGCAGAATCAGAGACAACAGGGACAACCACCCCAGCAGAACCAGGGTTTCAGGAAGGGGTGCTTTCAGTGTGGGGATGAGGGCCACTTTAAGCGGGATTGCCCTCAGTTAAACCAGAACGCCAATGACAACAACAACCGCCCGAATAGCAACAATGCTGGAAACAACAACAACAACGGCAACAACGGGGGTAATGGTGCTCGGGGCAGAGTGTTTCAGCTTGGAGCAGGGGATGCCAGGAATGACGGCAACGTTGTAACTGGTACGTTTCCTGTTAATGATCGTATTGCTTCTGTATTATTTGATTCGGGTGCCGATTGGAGTTACGTGTCCCTAGAGTTTAGTCAACGATTAGGGATAACCCCAACACCCTTAGAGGTTAAACAAGTAGTAGAACTAGCAGATGGTAAGATGATAGAAGCCTCGAATGTCCTTTTTGGATGCAAACTAGATCTCGTGGGTCAGGTGTTTGATATTGACCTCCTTCCCGTTACGCTCGGTAGTTTTGACATAGTGGTAGGCATGGATTGGTTGTCTAAGCACCAAGCAGAAATTCTATGTAAGGAGAAGATTGTGCGTATTCCTCTCCCTGATGGAGAGCCACTGTTAGTGCAAGGACATCGTAGTGGGACGATGGTTGGGATTATCACGGCCATGCGTGCACAGCAGTATCTACAAAAGGGGTACCCAGCAATGTTAGCGTTAGTTACCAACGCTCAGTCTGAAGAGAGTAAGATTGAGGATCTACCAGTGGTGCGAGAATTCGCTGATGTATTTCCAGAGGAGCTACCAGGGTTACCTCCTCACCGTCAAGTAGAATTTCAGATTGATCTTGCACCGAGAGCGGCTCCAATTGCTCGAGCTCCTTACCGGTTAGCACCAGGAGAGTTACAGGAACTGTCTAATCAACTGCAGGAGTTGTTGGACAGGGGTTTTATTCGACCCAGTTCTTCGCCTTGGGGAGCCCCAGTTTTGTTCGTAAAGAAGAAGGACGGGTCATTCCGTATGTGTATCGACTACCGAGAACTCAACAAGGTGACCATTAAGAACCGCTATCCGTTACCACGCATCGACGACTTGTTCGACCAGTTGCAAGGGTCAAGCTTCTATTCAAAGATCGACTTAAGGTCGGGTTATCACCAGGTAAGGGTTAGGGAAGAGGATGTTCCCAAGACAGCCTTTCGAACGCGCTACGGACACTATGAGTTTTTGGTCATGCCGTTTGGATTGACCAATGCACCAGCAGTTTTCATGGATCTTATGAACCGCGTATGCAAGCCATATCTCGACGAGTTTGTTATAGTGTTCATTGACGACATCTTAGTCTACTCGAAGAACAAGGAAGATCACGAGCGCCACCTACGTCTCATTTTGGAACTTTTGAGAAGGGAACAATTGTATGCGAAATTTTCTAAGTGTGACTTTTGGATTCGAGAAGTGCACTTCCTTGGGCATGTTGTTAACGAGAGAGGGATACATGTGGATCCTGCGAAGGTGGATGCGGTAAAGAATTGGGTGGCACCAAAGACTCCGTCTGAGGTGCGACAATTTCTTGGTCTCGCAGGGTATTATCGAAGGTTCATTAAAGACTTCTCGAAAATCGCACAACCTCTCACACTTCACTAACACAGAAGAACACGGCGTACTCTTGGGGAACGAAGCAGGAAGAGGCCTTCCAGTTGTTAAAGCAGAAACTTTGCAGTGCACCGATCTTGTCATTACCAGAGGGTACCGAAGATTTTGTGGTTTATTGTGATGCTTCAATTCAGGGTCTCGGTTGCGTGTTGATGCAACGCGAGAAGGTGATAGCTTATGCTTCTCGTCAGCTGAAGGTGCACGAGAAGAATTACACGACACACGACTTGGAGTTAGGAGCGGTGGTGTTTGCGTTGAAGATTTGGAGGCACTATCTGTATGGTACCAAATGCACCATCTACACCGACCATAGAAGTCTCCAGCACATCTTCGACCAGAAAGAGTTGAATATGCGACAACGGCGATGGGTGGAGTTATTGAACGATTATGAATGCGCCATCAAGTATCATCCGGGCAAGGCGAACATTGTAGCTGACGCCCTCAGCAGAAAGGATAATGTACCTAGGCGCGTGCGAGCATTGCAACTCACGATTCAGTCCAATCTCCCTTCCCAGATACGGGATGCTCAGTTAGAAGCATTGAAACCAGAGAATGTTCGAGCTGAAGCCTTACGTGGCTCGAGACAACGACTAGAACAAAAGGGAGACGGCGCCTACTACGTAACTGGACGCATTTGGGTTCCACTCTTTGGCAACTTACGGGAACTTGTAATGGAAGAGGCACACAAATCACGCTACTCTGTACATCCTGGATCAGATAAGATGTACCACGACCTGAAAACTACCTACTGGTGGCCCAGCATGAAGGCTCATATAGCCACCTACGTCAGCAAATGTTTGACTTGTGCTAAAGTCAAAGCAGAACACCAAAAGCCCTCAGGTCTACTGCAGCAACCAGAGATACCCACATGGAAGTGGGAGCAGATCGCTATGGATTTCGTGACAAGACTACCAAGAACTCAGGCTGGGAACGACACTATTTGGGTGATTGTTGATCGCCTCACGAAATCAGCACACTTCCTAGCAATCAAGGAGACAGACAAGTTTTCTCAGCTGGCAGCAGTGTATCTTAAGGAAGTGGTTTCTAGGCATGGAGTGCCAACTTCTATCATTTCGGACCGTGATCCGCGTTTCACTTCAGAGTTATGGCAGTCAATGCATAAATCGTTTGGTTCCCAACTCGACATGAGCACCGCTTATCACCCACAGACGGATGGTCAAAGCGAGCGCACCATCCAAACACTCGAAGATATGCTTCGGGCATGCGTACTCGACTTTGGAAAAGGATGGGAGAAGCACCTACCGTTGATAGAATTCTCCTACAACAACAGCTACCATTCAAGTATTAAGGCAGCTCCGTTCGAAGCACTGTACGGACGGAAATGTCGTTCACCCCTCTGTTGGCATGAGGTGGTTGATAGTCAGATCACAGGCCCTGAGTTTGTTCTTGAAGCATCAGAAAGCATTGTGCAGATCAGAAACCGTATGGCCGCAGCTCGCGATCGTCAGAAAAGCTACGCTGACAAGCGTAGTAAACCGCTGGAATTCGAAGTTAATGACCGTGTTATGTTAAAGGTTTCACCCTGGAAGGGTGTGGTACGTTTTGGGAAACGCGGCAAGCTAAACCCTCGTTGTGTGGGACCGTTCAAAATTCTAGAACGAATTGGAAAGGTGGCTTACAGGTTGGAATTACCGGCTGAGTTGGGTAATGTCCATGACGTATTTCACGTATCGCAGCTAAAGAAGTGTTTGGTTGATGAGACACTAGTAGTACCATTCCAAGAGCTAAAGATAGATGACAAATTGCAGTTTGTCGAAGAACCAATTGAAATTATGGATCGGGAAGTTAAAGTTCGTAAGCACAGCCGTATACCAATTGTGAGAGTTCGTTGGAACTCAAGACGTGGTCCAGAGTTCACGTGGGAACGCGAGGACCAGATGAAACTTAAGTATCCACATTTGTTCCCCGAAGACCAGTCAAAACCTAGCGAACCTAGTGTTGATGCAACTAGCGAATTTCGGGACGAAATTCCCATTCAAGTTGGGGAGGATGTGACACCCCAGGAAAACCAGCAAACGATATAACCTATCTAGCTTTAACTTATCTAGCTGCTTTAACTTATCTAGTTTTCTCAGTGAGTGCGTACCAAATTTCGGGACGAAATTTCTTTTTAGTTGGGGATACTGTGACAACTCGTGATTTGAACCTACTTTCTGTAACGCTATGTGCTTACGTGAGCTACTTTAATTGAATGAATGCATGTTACGTGATATGTGTGACTATTGTATGTTACGAATTATATGCTTATACGTATGTTGCTTGAACTAAACCCGCACGACATGGATCAATCACACAAGGCCATTTGGGCCGTAAACCTTGTAATCGGAACCAAGGGGCAACCCAAGTGGGAGTTCGGCCCATCCCTCTTTAATTGTTTAACAACTAGGGTGTTAGTAACTTTTGCACATTTTGGCAAGATCATTCTCACACAAGAAACCCTAGACCTTCTCTCTCTCTCTCTCGTTTTTGCTTGGAACCCGACGGCAGCCCTTCCCCACTCGAAGCTTCACACATCGGTCCATTCAACCCATTCAAACATCACGGTTAGTGTCTATTGGTTACTGTTCTTTGATTGCATGATAATAATGATCATGATCGATGTGTTTCATATGATGTTTGATAATAATGACTAGTTGTTACTATGATGATTTCGTGAACTGAATGTATGGTTAATCGACTGTTGCATGATGTTAATTGATTGAATATTGTTCACATGTTTGGTCGAGAATCCGGTTGCATGAAAGTTAAATGATCCGATTAGTATGCTTGATATATTTGCTGGTTAAATGATCTTGGTGATGATGATATGAACGTATATGAATAAGGATAATTTCTGAATTGAATTCTGTGATTGATCTGAATTGTGAAACTGCCATAGATGTTTACTGAATTTACGGAGTGATTGTTGCTGTGTAATCATGGAAAGTTGTTACATGCACCGTTGCGACACCGATTGCGAGTCGGAATCACCCGTTGCGACTCGAAACCACACACGGTTGCGAGTCCCGTTGCGACTCGAGACCTCACACCGACACACAGCAGCACAACTCGAAACCGTGGTTGCGAGTCCAGTTGCGACTCGTAACCGGACCATGACGAACCGAAACGACCCTTGTTGCGACTCGAGACCTTCCTCCGTTGCGACTCGAGACTGTGAAACCAGTACAACCCGAGACCGTCTAGTCTCGACTCGAGATCTCTGGTCTCGACTCGAGACCATACATACGTACACACTGTTGGGCCTGCACACTATTACGAGCCCAACTGATTAGGCTGAACACTTGGACTTTGCTTGTTTACGTGATTGTTTACGTGGAATACAATGTTGAATACTTGTACAACCTGTTACAATATGTGTGGAACATACGTGCACTACTTGTATACGAATCTGACCAGTATAATAACTTTGGTAGGACGTGGTTAATCGCTCTATAACTTAATTGAACTGTGTGTATCATACCGAGCAACCCCAGGTGAGTTCATTGCATTTTCTCAAGCATGCGTCCCGGTGGTTTGGGACAACTGGTAAACATTTGGAAGGGAAACTTGGGGTAAACAACTGGAACATAGAAACAATCATCTACCGGATTGCCTGTAAGGCAATGGGGTAATTAGTTGATAGCGCTATTAGGTTTGGCACCCTCACACCGGGCCGTAAGGACGGGCGTGAACTAATTACTGGGACAACTTGTAATGCGGATATAAGACCTCCTACAGCTTGTCAAGGTTGTTTGATACCTTGACTTTGACCAATGCCTGTAAGGCATTGGGGTTAGGCATTCCCATCATTGACGCTGCATACGGTACAACAAACGAATTAACAACGATATCTGAAACAAACAACGAGTTGATTTAACTAATATCTGGTAACTTCACACGTAAGCAACACCTTGAACTCACCAGCGTAGTCTGACACCCTTGTCTGCATGCTTGTAGGTCGTTAACACTTGGAACATGGACTTGCTATCTGGGAGTGCTGGAGTGGTCATGGATCGTGGTTCTTGGATTTATTTACATTGGAAACTTTGGTTTTAAGTATTATGAAACAATTGCTAAACGATTTATTAAATGCTTCCGCTACACAATACTTTGGGATTTGATATTATATTTTATTTAAGTATTTACTATTGGTTCAATGTGATTGGTGGCTCGAACTCTGATGCGTAACACGTCTCGCGGGATTTCCGCAAGTGGGATTTTGGGGGTGTTACAAATGACAATGAATGTAAACGAACATTTAACTTGAAAATAAAAAATAAAAAACATTGGTATCCTTAAATGTTGGATATAAGTAGTTAAATACAACCATCAAATGATAAATCAAAACACAAGAAGTCTACTACACCATTAAATGATAAATCAAGGTTAACTAACCTAGGCATAATTATCCCAAAAAAATGTCTTCGAGTGTCCAAATTTTAGCTAACTTAGAAAAGACAGGGTTTCAAGTTTTCAATATGTTTAAAGATTTATTATTTATTATTTTAATATAATCAAACGAACAAGAACGAACGAACATGAACAAACGTAAACAAACATATTACCGAACATTCACGAACGCAGTTGAACGAACGAAACCCGTGTTCGTGTTCATTGGCTAAGCTAACCGAACGAAAGTTTTTGTTCATGTTCGTCCGTTAAGCTAATCGAACGAACATAAACGAACTTCCCGCCGAACGGTTCACGAACTGTTCGCTGAACGTTCGGTTCGTTTACAGCCCTACGTGTAATAAATGTGGTTTTTAAAAATATAATGTCTTTTTATTTAGTATATAAAATTACATTTATTCAACCCGTGTAATACACGGGGTTCTAACCTAGTGAATGATTTAAAAGGAAAAAGATATATCAGATTAACTTTTTGTATGATTTTAATTATGTATTAAGCATAAATAATTCTTAATAAAAGTAACTTTAAGTAATCACAAATGATGATAACCTAGCTGATTTATATAGAACACATTAATGATATTTTTTAGAGTTAAATACTATTTTAGTCCTCGTGGTTTGCTTAAAATATATCTTTCAGTTCAAGATATTTTTTTGTGATAAAAACCAAAGAGCAATAGAGATAAAAAACTGAATTCTCATTGTTTCATTACAATATATAATAAACAAAACTGTAAACCCTAAAGCCCATAAGTAATGGGTTGGGCCTAAAATGTCTGATTTATAACACTCCCCCTCAGACATTTAGAATTACACACAGTTTAACAACATACTTCAGGATGATGTTAAATAGGTACTTCAGGACCTGAATAAATAAACTGGTACTACTGGAGCAGCTATGATGCCTCATTAAAAACCTTACTAAGAAAACCCAGTGGGACAAAACTTAGTTAAGGGAAAAAGAGTACAGCGTGCATAATTCTCCCCCCTGAATTCAACAAACATCTTTCAATCTACGAAGACCGATCTTGTGTGATAGCTGCTCGAAACTGCTTCTAGGTAAAGATTTCGTGAATAGGTCAGCTAGATTTTCACTTGACTTAATCTGGAAAACATCAATTTCCCCTTCCTTTTGCAAGTCATATGTTGAGAAGAACTTTGGTGAGATGTGCTTCGTTCGATCACCCTTGATGTAACCTTCTCTGATCTGAGCTATGCAAGCAGCATTGTTTTCATAAATAATTGTCGGCTCTTTCTTGATCTGTTCTAATCCGCATGCTTCTTGTATATGATTAATCATTGATCTCAACCACACACATTCTCGACCAGCATCATATAGTGCTATCAATTCAGCATGATTTGATGATGTTGCTGTAAGTGTTTGCTTAGTTGACTTCCAAGAAATTGTTGTGCCGCCGTATGTGAATACATAACCTGTCTGAGATTTTGCTTTGTGAGGATCTGATAGATATCCGGCATCAGCATACCCAACGAGCTAGGACTTTTGATATTTCTGATAGAAAAGACCTAAGTCTTGTGTCCCGCAAATATACCGAAATATATGTTTTACACCATTCCAGTGTCTACGTGTTGGATTCGAACTGTATCTCGCTAGTACATGTACTGCAAATACAATGTCAGGTCTTGTGTTATTTGCGAGATACATAAGGGCACCGATCACGCTTAAGTACGGTACTTCTGGACCAAGTACTACTTCGCCTTCTTCTTGAGGGCTATAAGGATCCTTGTGTGGATCTAGCGGTCGGACAACCATAGGTACGCTAAACGGATGTGCTTTATCCATATTGAAACGTATTAACATCTTCTGGATGTAGTTTGATTGATAGACAAATGTGCCATTGCACAGATACTCAAATTGTAGTCCGATACATAATTTCGTCATACCAAGATCTTTCATTTCAAATTCCTTCTTTAACAACTGAGCAGCTTTCTCTATCTCTTCAGGAGATCCGATGATGTTGATATCATCAACATAGACTGCTATTATAGTGAAATTTGAGAGTGATCTTTTTATAAAAACACATGTACTGATTACATCAGACTTGTATCCTTCTTTTTCGAGATATTCACTAAGTCGATTGTACCACATACGACCAGATTGTTTGAGACCATATAAAGATCTTTGGAGCTTTATAGAACACATTTCTCGAGGTGTTGATTTTAATGCTTCAGGCAATTTTAATCCTTTAGGGATTTTCATGTAGATGTCATTTTCAAGTGTCCCGTATAAGTATGCGGTGACGACATCCATTAGTCTCATATGAAGTCCTTCAGAGATTGTGAGGCCGACTAGGAACCTAAGGGTTATCGCATCCACTACAGGGGAATACGTTTCCTCATAATCAACTCCTGGGATTTGGGAAAACCCTTGTGCTACAAGTCGAGCCTTATATCGTACAATCTCATTCTTTTCATTTCTCTTTATTGCAAACACCCATTTATAACCTACTGGTTTGACGTCTATGGGCGTTCGGACTACAGGTCCGAAAACATGTCGCTTTTCGAGCGAATTCAATTCGGCGTTTATGGCTTCTTGCCATCTTGGCCAATCATTTCTGTGCATGTACTCTTCTAAAGTTTTTGGTACGTAATCATTTTCATTGATTACATCCGTTGCTATAGCATATGTGAATATATCATCAACACGTGTTTTATTCCGGTTCCACATTGTACTATCTTGTACATAATTAATAGAGATCTCATTTTCGTTCGGTACCAGTGTTTCTTCTGAAACTTGGTTTTCCTCTGGATTCATAGTTGTCTCTTCTGGGACATTTACCACTACCGGGGTTTCACTTATAATCTTTTGTGAGTTTTCACCAACTATGTTACTTTGCTCTTTTCATTTTCGTGGGTTTTTGTCTTTGGAACCGATTAGTCTCCCACGCTTTAGTTGTATAGTAATCGCTTCTGGGATTACTTCAATTCGAGCAGGTGCATTTGATGCTGGTACATGTGACTTTGTCACTCTATTCGTGTCTGTGAATGCATCTAGTAATTCATTCGCTATTCTTTGCAAATGTATGATCTTTTGGACTTCATATTCACATTGACCACTTCGGGGGTCGAGATTTGATAGTGATGATGCATTCCACGTTATTTCTTGCGTTACCAGTCTTTCTTTGTCCTTATCTCCCCCTAAGACTGGGAATATTGTTTCATCAAAATGACAGTCAGCATACCGTGCTGTAAACATATCTCCCGTCATTGGTTCTAAATATTTAATTATGGACGAGGAGTTAAAACCAATATAGATACCCAGTCTTCTTTGGGGTCCCATTGTAGTACGTTGTGGTGGTGGTATTGGTGCATATACTGCACAACCAAAAATTCCGAGGTGGGACAAACTTGGTTCTCGTCCGGAGACCAGTTGTAATGGGGAGTATTCGTGATCAGCAGTTGGTCTCAATCTAATCAGTGCAGCGGCATGCAAAATAGCATGACCCCATGCAGAAGATGGTAATTTACATCTCATCAAGAGTGGTCTAGCGATTATTTGTAATCGTTTAATCAGAGATTCAGCTAAACAGTTTTGTGTGTGAACATGAGGTACTGAATGTTCAACATTGATCCCAATTGACATACAATAGTCATTAAAAGCTTGAGATGTGAATTCTCCTGCATTATCCATCCGGATGTTTCTAATTTGATTATCGGGGAAATTGGCTCTCAATTGTATGATTTGGGCCAATAGTCGGGAAAACGCTACATTTCGGGTAGCTAAAAGACTCACGTGTGACCAGCGCGATGAGGCGTTAATTAAGACTAAGAAATAGCGGAATGGACCACAAGGAGTATGTATTGGCCCACATATATCCCCTTGGATTCTTTCCAAAAATGAGGGGTTTTCTTGTGTCAACTTAGTTGGTGAGGTCGAGTAATGAGTTTACCTAGAGAGTATGCCGCACATGATAAATCTTGTGATAACAAGACTTTTAAATTTTTAAGAGGATGTCCATTTGCACTTTTAATTGTTCGCCTCATCATTATGTTACCAGGGTGACCTAGTCGGTCATGCCATATTATGAATGTGTCTTTATCTAGTAACTTCTGGTTACTCACCACAATGTATGATTCAAAAGGAGTAATATTAGTACAATATAATTCAGAGGATAAAGCTTTTAGCTTTTCAACAATGGTATCTGTGCCATTTTCATTTGAAGTAATTTGTAAGTATTCAATATTATTGTCGGAAGTTGTTTTGAGGTGGTAACCATTTTGTCAAATACTTTTAAAACTAAGTAAATTTCTTCTGGATTTACTAGAAAATAATGCATTATCAATAATTAATTGGGTACCCGAAGATAATGTTATGTGTGCTCTGCCGGAGCCTTCGTTAAGGTTACTGACACCAGATATAGTACTAATCGGTGTCTCTGCCGGAGACAACTCAGAGAAAAATTTCATATCTTTGAGAATAGTGTTAGTACTACCACTATCTACCAGACATTCATCACCGATAATAGCTCTACTGGAGCTAGCATGCATATTTCCGGATTGTGATGAACGAGTGGTGTTAATGAATTCCTGATGTTGAAAATTCCTGATGAAGATCGATGGATGTTCCCGGCGAAGAGCAATCGTGCTGATAACGTGATAAAAACTAAAGAGAAATAGAGATAAAAAACTAAATTCTCATTGTTTCATTACAATATATAATAAACAAAACTGTAAACCCTAAAGCCCATAAGTAATGGATTGGGCCTAAAATGTCTGATTTATAACATTTTGGACTTTTTAATCCAATAGTTTGGTTTTCATATCAATTTAAATCCAATCTACTAACTTCATCCAAATTTTATGTAAATTTCTAATGAAATGACCAAAATACACTTAACCCCCTTTTAAATTAATATTATATCTTTCTATACTAGTAAATGAAAATCATTTTAAACACATATTACTCTCTGGTGTCTCCACACTTTTAAATAATAATTAAACAATTTTATTATACATATTATATATATATATATATATATATATTCTCTTGTTAGATAATAATATTATTAGTTTTCTTTATACACATTGATGTATTTATAAAATATTATTTTGGTGTATAAAGAAAATATTTTTTTTGATATGCTCGTTTGATGTTTATGATCGTTTAAAAACATGGGGATAGTTGATTTAAAAGTAGCCAATAATTAAGAAAAGAGTATTTTTATCTTTCTATTATACCCCTTTGAATAAATAAAAGAAGTGGACAAGATAAGTGGTCAATAATGTGTGTGTATATATATATATTATTTCATACATTAATATTTTTTAAAGTAAACTATAGAAACGAGCATATTAAAAAATATATTTTTCTTTATACATGTTATTAGCGCGCAAAAAGATTTCAGTAATTAGTATAAAAGAAAAAAATAAAATATAAATTTAAAAAAAGGCTAAAGGTAATTTGGTTATTTCACAAGAAATTAACAAAAAAAAATTGAATGGAGTTAGTAGACTGGATCTAAACTGTTATGAAAACCAAACTATTGGATTAAAAAATCCCAAAAAAAAATCTCTTGAACTGAAATAGATATTTTGAGCAAACCACAAGGACTAGAATAGTATTTAACTCTATTTTTATCAAAAAAAGTCCGGTTAATGGGCATGAAATACATTTAAACCAAGATAGAGTCATAGTTTAAACCCAACCAGCACCACAAAACCCCATTTATACTATAACAATTATCAGTTTGTGTGATCAGTGCTTCAACCTGATTGGTCCATGTGTCATCACTTTATAGATTCATTTTTTCAAATTTTTAAAGAATCTACGGCCTTTGTACCCGTATCTAGGGTTCAATTTTGACATGAGGATGCTCGGAGAAGTTGGAACGCTATCGAACATAATCGGTCCAATATCGTTGAAAAACCAAAGTCAGATCTAGGGTTTGACGTTGAGAAAACCGTAGATACCATAAATGTAGATGGAAGCATCAATGAAAAGTGTCCTCACATGATAAGAATCATAAGAATGCGCCTTCCATGTTGTTTTATCAGTTATGCAAAAAAAATCATAAAACTTCTTTAAAATTTAATAATCTTGTTTGAATTAATAATCATTAAGAATCTAAAGTGTGTGTAATTGCTTTGAGTTGCTTACTAACCATATAACTTTGTACAAAATTTGGTAATGAATATGAATTGTTGTTTGCCGTTCAAAAAAAAAATCTACTTATGACCATAAGGTCAAATGTCAAATCGACTAAATCATAAATTCAACTGAATGTATGGTAATACCTAATTTGAACTACATGATACTAAATAACTTTACAACATCTAACTATTAATCAGTGAATGAAAATTAAGTCTAATTTAGCAATCACCATTCGTGTGTGATAAGGTAATCATGAAACTTGACTAATATACCTTGCAGCTCGTACTGTTTGTTGGCCATAATTCATGAACTCAGTTACCATAGGAAATATATCGTGAATATCTATAAAAACAAGATACTTGTTTCTTTCTCTTGTTTGAGACAAGTCGTGAATATAGACGTATTTTTTTACAGTGAAAGAAGTTGGGAAGAAGTTGTTAATAATAGATTACCTAGAGAAATAGGTAAAAGAAATTTCCATCCAAGATTTAATAATTGATCCATTCTCAGCCGCGGTAGAGTCCATCTTGTTGCGATAGGAATGAACAAGAGCAAATATGTTTTAGCTAATGTAATAAAGATACCAATTATTGTTCCAAAGACTCTACCCCTTTTAGTAATATCAAAAAGCTCAGGAACAGGTATGTACAGAATAGAAAGATTCCAAACCCCCAAGTAAAGAACTGTTACAGATAATGAAGAAACTAGTAGATTTAAATATGAAGCAACGTAAAATAAACCAAATTTGATACCGGAATATTCGGTTTGATAACCTGCTACTAATTCTTCTTCTGCTTCTGGTAAATCAAAAGGTAATCGTTCACACTCGGCTAGGGAAGAAATTAGAAAAACTAGAAACCCTATAGGTTGACGCCACAAATTCCATCCCCAAAAACCATATTTTGAGTGCGCTTCAACTATATCAACTGTACTTGAACTGTTAGATAATCATAGTAGATGATAACATCACATATTCTCATCCCTATTGCAGAACCGTACATGAGATTTTCATCTCATACGGCTCCTCAAAGGTCATAAATAAATCTAAGGACCCGTCCATTATTCTTTTTATTGATATGTTTGTAGGATGGATAGATATAAAATTAAATAGTTTAATGACAAAATCGACTCGTTTACACTATTATCATTTAATGATCAAAAGTTGATTGTAGAAAATTATTTATGTGGAATTAACACTCGATGATTTGATACACTTTTCTAATTTTGAATTGGTCCCTTAATTAGTTTTGTTAAAATCAGATCTAATAAAAGATTGAGGGAGTGTTAATACATAATTTTTACCAAATGCAATATTTGGAATCTTTCTTATTATACAACTATTGCTAACCCGACCCCCTTCATGTGGACCGAGTCAAAATCATCATAGGAAGTGATAATAGCAGCCTTTTTAAGAGACATAAGGATGCTTGGAGAAGTTGGAAAGACGGAATGCTATCGAACATAATTGTTCCAATATTGTTGAAAAAGTGGAGTCGGTATAGGGTTTGAAGTTAAGAATCACAGGGATACGCCTTTCATGTGTTTACCAGTAACGTAGTTGGAATGCATCAATGAAAAGTGTCCACGCATGATAAGAATCATAGGGATGCACCTTTCATGTGTTTATATCACTTAAGGAAAAAAAATCACAAGAAAACTTCTTTAGAATTAACTACATTGTTTGAATTAATATTAATAATCATTACAAATTGAATGTGTACATAATTACTATGAGAATAACATTTAAAAATAAAGATAAAAATAAAATATGGTACTATGACCATAAGGTCAAATGTCATATCGACAATATCATAAACTCAAGTGAATATATCATAATACCTTGTTTAAACTACATGATGGTAGATAAACTTTGCAACATATATCTTTCTATTAATCAACGCTTAGAGGACGTGATGTGAAAATCTAATCTAATATATAGCAATCATCATTTACTTAAATCAAATTCTTTACTTAATTCAACTAGTTGTTTATCATGCGCGCGCGTAGCGGCGCGCTAAACCAAATCGTTCTATAAGAATGACAAAACATGTCAAATAACAAAAAGTAACTCAAACTAAAACGTCACGTATTTTCGGTACCGTTTCGGCACCGGTATTCACCGATTTTTACCCTCAAATACAACCCCCGCCCAAGGGGCCACGCCGAAACCCAAGCCCACCCGGGGTGGTGACTTGGGCGTTTGTACCCAACCCACGACACAACCCCCGTCCCATACCCCATATTCTAATATTTCCTAGATCTTCTTTTAAACACATAGCCGTTGGCCAACAGCTAGCCTAAACGGCTACTTGTCTTGGCCAATGAGATCCCGCAATGTCATCTTGATAGCCCCGCTCGACGCCCGGGCTGAAACCCCCACCCAAGGGGCCACGCCGAAACCCAACCCACCCGGGGTGGTGAATTGGGCATTTGTACCCAACCCACGCCACAACCCCCGCCCCATACCCCATACCCCATATTCTAATATTTCCTAAATCTTTTTTTAAACACATAGCTGTTGGCAAACGGCTAGCCCAAACGGCTACTTGTCTTGGCCAATGAGATCCAACCATGTCATTTTGATAGCCCCGCCCAACGCCCGGGCTGAAACCCCCGCCCAAGGGGCCACGCCGAAACCCAAGCTCACCCGGGGTGGTGACTTGGGCGTTTGTACTCTACCCACGACACAACCCCCGCCCCATACCACATATTCTAATATTTCCTAAATCTTTTTTTAAACACATAGTTGTTGGCAAACGGCTAGCCCAAACGGCTACTTGTCTTGGCCAATGAGATCACGCCATGTCATCTTGATAGCCCCGCCCAACGCCCGGGCTGAAACCCGCGCCTAAGGGGCCACGCCGAAACCAAGCCCACCCGGGATGGTGACTTGGGCGTTTGTACCCAACCCACGTCACAACCCCGCCCCATACCCCATTTTAATTAATTGAATATACTAATAAAAAATAAACTCAAAATTACTGTTCATTGAGTTTACTTTTTATTGAGTTTACTTTTTATTAGTATATAATACCGTCACAAGTGAACCCCCAAACGCCAAACCATCGACCTAGTTTTCGCCAACTTTAAAACCCTCTTTTTAGTAAAAAAGAAAAACCTTTATTAACTTATAAATCGATAATATTACTTAGACACATTAATTAATAAAGAATACCATATAGTATTGTTAAAATTGTAACCATTAAGAAAATGTAACGATAATTGTAAGAACAAATGCATGATTGATGCATGTCCTATGATTGCACACAACCTTAATCTGAGTGAATGCCATTTTCCATATGAGTGAATGCCATTTTCCATAATTTATAACAATATATTTTCTATTTTAGCGTTTTCAAATCTTTGTTACTAGTTACAAAGTTAATTTTAAGTAGTTTAATCTCGTATGAATTTAGCTTTAGCTAGTTTAATAATCAAAGTTTGATACTCATTTACACTATCATTTAATAATCAAAGTTTGATTATTAAATTAGTTATTTATTGTGAAAGTGAAACCGAAACTCGATTCTTAATTATACTATTTTTTTAATGACAAATTTGAATCGCAACGCTTGCTCTACTCTATTACACCATTAATTCTAAATTGCTCTCATTGTCTAGGTTCAAACCTGAGACCTCTTCTCTAAAAAGCATAAGCCTCTATTAAGTGAGCTAGCCCCACATTGACTAAGGTGCTATTTGTTTTTAAGAGGTAAAATGTCTAAAGTCTGCAGACCACATGGTGGTGGTGTACGGATGGTGGTGGATGGTGGTGGTAGACGGTGGGTGTGTGGTGGTGGTAGACGGTGGGTGTGTGGTGGTGGACGGCGGTGGTGGGTGGTGGACGTTGGTGGTGGTTGTCACACCCGCTCATAGGCAGAAGCGCAATGTGTTAACTTTATTAATTTCCATTGCATATGATGTAAGTAAACAAACTATATGAATAAAATACGTACGATGTTCATCCATTCATTAACAAGAAATTGTTCACAGGTTTTAAGTTGTACTCAAAGGTCATCACAAGTTATATTGTTTCACAAAAAGACTTGTATAAAAAATAAAGTTTAAACAAATCGAGGTTTTGCATTCCATCTTTCGCACAAGGGCGGGAGATGTGAACCAAAATCTTACAAAAGGGTGACATCGCTTCTTGACATGCTCGTTCTTGTTTCATCTGCAAGGATCCACTAGTTGTCTGAAATACATGTAAGTTTGAAAAGTCAATATAATGTTAGTTAATTCATACGTTTGAGTTCGTATCACATGAATCTTCAAAACATTTGAAAGTTATTGTATCAAAAATCAGTATGTAAAAGTGTGGTATGTAAAGCGTCTATGAAATCGTTGATCACTAATGTTTTGCAAGGACGTTAATATGTGTGCCGGCATAGGAAACACTCAACCCGTATTCGCCCTTCACCTGGATGCCGCAGAAAATAACGGGGAGAGTGGGAGTCGAACCTGGGTCACAAATAACACCAAATCTTTCCACAACCACTCCACCACTACCTCATTGGCATTTATTAAATTAGTTAATTATGTGGAATTGACACTCACTTCTTAGTTGTTCTATTACTACATGATTTGATACACTTTTTCTAAGTTTGTATTAGTCACTAAATTAATTTTGTTCAAATGGGATCTAACATATTCAGAGAGTGTTATTACATAATTTTTACCCGATGCAATATCTGAAATCTTTCTTATTAGTTAACCACATATAATGATCAATATAACCGTCGGCCTGACCACCTTCATGTGGACCGAGTTAAGACCATCATAGGAAGTGATATTAGCAGTCTTTCTAGTGACATGGGTCTTGGGTAACACAATAAGGTTTTTTCTTGGGTAGTACAACAATAACCACTTTCTCGCACTAGGGTTTGTCATACGCTAATGCCCTAAACCGAACAAGCTTATATCAAAGTGTTTGAAAGCAACAACCATGTAATCAAGATCACATGTAACAACCAACCACCCACTACCTTTCTCTTGATGTTACGTCTTCATTGATGTTTGGGAGACCTATAGAGCGTGCATCTTAGAAGAATTTTCAAAAGTGGCGTGAGTAAATTTAGATAATATTAAGGAGTGACAAGCGGATAACTTGAGAACAGTCACGAATGAATTTTGCTAGGATCCGTATTGAATTTTTACATATTGTATTAAACTTCAATATGGATTTTTATTTAAATAGAATAATGATCCTTAATTGTCTAGATTAGTTCACATAAAAATTATGATGAATCGTTTAGACTGGTTCACATGAAAATTATGATTTTATGTGAGAAACTATGTATTGGCCTTATATGGTTTAATTTATTGATATACTTTTAAAAAAAGATTGTAATATATTAAAGATATTTAAGATTAAATAAAGTATAAAATTGTTTTGCTTTGAATTTGAAAGAAAGACGACGGGTTTAAAGTTTGCTTTTGCAATTACTCTTTTTTCTTTTCATATTTAGTTTGACTATTAATTACATTTATTGCAACCACAACAACCAATACCCAAATGATAAACATAATTTGTTTAGGGTGTAAGGGGTGCTCATCTAAGAGGTGAGTCCCCTCTCTTACGCCCAACCAATCCTCGTGTGCCACGTCAACTCCCATCTTAAACTCCCCTAACACCCTAAATTGATGGCGGCACTCCCCTCTTAGGTGACTTGGTTTTTATTAAAAAAAAAAAAGAAAAGAAAAGTTTTGATTGGTCCACTCATCCTCTCTCCTCCCTCTCTCCTTCCCCTCTCTTCGGTGAAGCCCCACCGATTTCACTCCCTCTCTCTACCTCACCGATATGTTGGCGCCACCTCCCCTAATCGGTACCGGGGTCCCCGCGTGGGTTTTCGGTGGGTGCCCCGCCCACCCTTATACACATCTTAAACAATGCTATGAGTTCAATACTTAGAACATGTGTAGTGGTTAAGAAAAATAATGTCCCCATCATGGGGCATTATCCGACACATTTCATCCCAGTCAGCATGGGGCGTTATTGCAAAAGTGGCGTAGTGAGAATAATGCCCAAATAATGCCCCTTCCAATCATTAAAAAAAAACAAACTTATTTAAAAAGCTTTTTGGTCAGACCATGTCAGC
Organism: Helianthus annuus; assembly: GCF_002127325.2. Taxonomy (NCBI): domain Eukaryota; kingdom Viridiplantae; phylum Streptophyta; class Magnoliopsida; order Asterales; family Asteraceae; genus Helianthus; species Helianthus annuus. Next base: position 140,969,617 of record NC_035441.2, on the reverse strand, counting down.
CCACTTGGACCAAATACTCCTTCCCATTGGTCAGCCCACTTGGACCACTTGTATCTTTGAGCGTTTTATATAAAACGCCGGACTCCTTTTTTTTCAAAAAAAAAAAAACAAAATAACGCCCTATGTAATGGGTGGGGAGGCGTTTTTGGGCGTTATTTTTGAAATTTAAAAAAAAAAAAAACGCCCCACTACACATGGTCTTAGAAATTGAAAGTATGAAACATCATCCTAAATAACACATTTTGCATTAATCTCCATATAACACTACCATATAAGACTTTCGCAAAACTCTTATGTCAATCTTTTTTTTTTAACGACAAATTTTCTTTTAATTCATTTCGTCTATGGGACTGGAACACAAGACCTCCTCCTCATGTTTCATTTAATTACAAAAATATCACCAGTTAATTTTCCAAAATCCGAAAAAACAAACACTGCAGACTTGGTTTTCTGTTTTCGATTTTCAAGTTTAAGCGTAATTTAAGTTGTAAGTGAAATTATTGATTGAAAAGTTTTTTTCTTCTCTTAATTGTTTAAATCGTAAGAGACAACTTATTTCATAAATTAACTCATAACTTAACAGGCATTATTGTAATTTCCATATACCAAAAGGTAACATTTTAACTTTATACAACTCATTATACAATAATGTTTTTTCTCTTATACCAAAAAGTAACATTTTAACTTTATACAACTCATTATACAATAATGTTTTTCTTTTAATATTTTCTGGCGATATTAATTGCAATTAATTCGATATCTTTCTCTGCACTATAAATACCTTGTCACCTTGTACTCGAACGACTCACTAAACCCTCTCACAGGAGCAACCGTCTCACCGTCATCAAACCACCGGAGCTATGTCGATGCCACCGTCTCAACCGCAGCCGGAGAATGCTGGTAAACTCATATATTTTTTCTCTTATCCTGTTATGATTCCTACTTCTAATTCGCTTTAATTATTAACTCCATACATGTTATAATTCCGTCATTCTTATACTATTAAATTAATGTAACTTAAAACACAATGCAACAGTGTGATATATGCATGTGAATTGTTAACTTTTTTTAGCTACCTGCTGCTGTTTCATTGTGTTGATTTTTTTGTTTGTGTGTTTAATTTTTATTTTTAATTTGTGATTTCTTTTAGCCCTAATTAAATAGAATGTGCGTGTATTAATTATGCTACAGGAGTATCGATATTTTTGTGTGTGTGTGTATGTTATAAAAGTGAATGGAATTACAATTTATTGGGAAGTTTAAGGCTATATTTTGGCTTTGATGTAAGTTTTCATTTGACCTTTCGAGTTGATTTACCGGTCGCTACATGATGAACTTATCTTGAAACTGATACATTTGTTGGGTTGTAATCGAGCTGAGTCAGGCTGGGCTCGAGCTTGAACTTAAACGATCCGGCTCGGCTCCGCTTATTTATTTTCGAGCTGAAAAGTCGAACTCGAGGTCGGCTTGTAAAAACTTCGAATGAGCTCGAGCCCAATTGAGCCGGCTCATTAATTTTTTTCCCAAATATATTAATAGCATAAAAAACAAAAATGAAAAAATTAACACACATTTCTAAAATATATATATACACAAACATACATACGGGCCATGAGTCGAGCCATCGAGTTGAGCTGGCTTGGCTCGAAAACAAATTGAGCTTTTTTCGAGCAAGCTTTTTGAACACCCCTATACACTTGTGGCACTGCCTGCCATGGGGTACGGTATTATAAAAGAAGTAGGGTTGAGGGGCTTTGAAAAATGAATATATGTTTCTTATTGTGGCTACTGCTTCCATATTGATTTATCTGATGTAATTTGTGGTCTAGGTGGTGAAAATCACAGTTAAGGTAAGTTGGTCATGCTTGTTGATGCTTCTATATTTGCAACGTGTTGTTAATATCTCTGTTCATGCTTGTGGATACTTTGTATTTACACGAGACGTGATGTCGTGCTTATTATAATTTTTTTTAGGTTCAAAGGGATACAGGTGTCTTCTCCATCAACATGTCCAAAAGTTGCGGAAACCACCCCCTGTATATCAAACACAAAATGAAGGATCCGACCATAATCCAAGGTTCAGATCCACTGTTTCCGTAGATGGTGTGAGCTACACGTCGTCAAGCACATTTCAACTTCGTAAGATGGCTGAGTTGGATGTTTCCAGAATTGCATATACTGCCATAATGCAGAAGGAAAAAACTGAAGCATTGCAGTTTATACAACAGGTTTGATGTTTACAAGTTATATCATTTCTTTTATAGAATAAGTTTTGTTATTTAATGTAATAACCCGTCGTAAATAGGTATACGATTTTATACCCTATGGAAATGAGTAATAGTGTAAATTTAATGATCGAATATGAAATTAGATGTGATACTACTATGAGTATGCATACGCTCAAGGTAATACGAAATGGTGTCTAGTTTTTATTGAAGACTAAAATTCATTAGTCGTATGTGGTAATGTGATTACATTACAAGTTTTGTTAAACAAATCCTGATGGCTATGTTTAAGAGGTAATTTACATGCATAAGTTATCGTACTTTAACCACTTAGCATCAACCACCTTGAGGTGCCTATGTTTAAAGTTCAATAATTTGTCGGTCTGTACCTCCAGGATAAAACCTATTGCAAGTCTATTATGGTTGAATTTGCATCTAAGAAGAATATAAGAATACCTGTTTACCAGACAAAACATCTAAACGCATCGGTTCCTGTTTTCCATTCTACGCTGCTTTTCAACGGTGGTACTTATCAGGGAGATATTGCCAAAAGCAAGAAAGAAGCCGAACAATTGGTGGCGCGCTCTGTTATTATTAATATTTTAGGTATTTTGCAAAACTCGAGACCGTATTTTCTCTGAGGTGACCTGCTTTTATCTGATGTCATTTATGTTAATTTCAGCTTTGGAGTCTGATACTGACATGACGGACATAGTGAATAGCAAGCTCCGGCGTAATAAGGAAATCGAACGTATTCAGATTAGCTCGCATGTTTTAAAAGCACAAGCGGGCTACAGAACTAGCACCATGGCTCCAGCCTCAGCCACAGCTACAGGTGTACCTCAACCAATTATTCCACAACAGTTGGTTGAGCCAGTTACTCCAGCTGCTCCTGTTGTAGTTCAACCGTCTACTAAACGAGTAAAAACTGAGTCGGTTGATCTAGACGTTCCTCTTGAAACTCGACGACCAACTCCACGAGTATCAACTAAGTCGAACTTAGTTCAAGGAACCATGGCTCCACCAACAATTCCACATTCAGTTGCACCTCAACCGATTGTTCCACAACTGTCAGTGGGACGAGCCGCTCCAGCTATTCCTGTTGCAATTCAACGTCCTACTCAACTAGTATCAACTAGTCCAATCCATGCGTTTGTTCGTGTTCCTGTTGTAAGTCAACAGCCTATCAAGGCAGCTGTTGCTGAACCTCGGGTTTTGCCACCAGTCCCATATGTGGTAGTCAACAACTCATGCACTCCTGTCGTATCAACGACAATGGTTGAAATTCCAGCAACCACCAATGTGAGTCCTCTACCACAGCCAGAAGCATCACCTGCTCAATCACTGGAGTACATAACACTTGTGAATCAAGCTTCTGACAAGAAACGAAGGCGGACACAATTGAAAAATGCCCGAAAGAAGATGCGTGCTAATGCTCAGTAAGTGTTATCAAGCTTCTTAGCATGGTGGTGGCGTGGGTTTGAGCCTCTGAATCGTTTATTATTGTTATAGTGTTTTAAGCTATGTAGAAGTTTGTTGTACTGTTGGTTGTGTTTTCGACCTTATAATTGGTGTTTTTGTAGGTGATCATGAATCATGATAATGTATGTTGTATTATGTTTTTGTGTTTCTTTTGTTGGAAGATTTGGCAAATTAATAAGATTTAAAATCGCGATTTCTTGACTGTTTTAGTGCCCGCAAAAGAAACATCATAGCATCGCAAATCGGTGTTGAATGATGGATGTGGTAAGGGCCGATGACCCATTGATAGATGGATGTTATTGTTGGACATTCTCAAAAACAAGAGGAGCTATGGATTATGTTAAGTGATCCAACCCATTAGTTTTTGTTTGAACATTTAAGAAAGATTCTAATGTGCTAGTCTAAGTATGTTTTGTTATAAAATGTATCATTACATATTTAGCAATTTAGTTTGAATGCAACTTATATAATTTTAGATTATAGTAAAGTAGTTGTATCGTGTGGGGTAAAATTGTTATTCTCTTGTCTTTCTTCTTTTGTTTGTTTTTTTTTTCTTTTGGGTTTTTACAGCATATGATGGCCCGTTCTATATAATCATAGAAACCACCGTTCAAAAAAAATATATATATACTTTAAAGAATGTCTATAATAAAATGAGGGAAAATAGAAATGAGGGATTATCAGAACTCACTTGAGAATATTAAGAATGGAATTAGAAACAATAAATTGTGAATCATACATGGATAGTCAAGTAATTTAAGTAGGTTTTAACTTTTGAGAGTAAATTATATCAGGCACTTCCACGTAAAATCATGTCATTCATAATATTTGGCAAGTGTTTTTAACTAGTGTTTAGTTCGTGCGCGTTGCGGCACGTTAAACCCCAATACGTGGTAAACCAAATTGTTCAAAACTTGACTAAACAATAAAAGCAGTTGTTTTGGGTTCATCTTGAAACCATCGCAAACCGTGCATTATTAAGAGCCATTAATAACATTATGAACTTTAAGAAAATTTTCGCAGAAAAAATAAGAATAAATACAATAAACCAACTATAAATAAATAGTACCAATTGCAATATTGATGTCCTACTTAATAAATAACAACGACAAACTGTTAAAAGATCAAAATTGTATATAATCTATCCAGGAAAATAAGAATAATCACAGTAAGCCAAATATAAATAAATAGTACCTGATGTCCTAGTTAATATATAACAACGACAAACTATTTAATATACAACATTGGCAAACTGTTATGGTAGGCTTTCAGTCGGCCATGGTTCATTTCAGTACAACACCAGTATGATACAGGTACTCGGTATAGCAATAAAGTGGACATAGACACGTGCTTTACGTCAAACAAAAACGATACAAACGAATACCTATACCGATTGTGTTCGGCCGATATTGCTCAGTTCGCCAATAAAAAAGAAAAACCGCTAAAAAATAAAAATTGTCTAAATGAGAAAACAAATAAATAAATAATTAAATAAACATTTAAAAGGAAAACTTGAGACACATGTCATGTTTGGGGAAAGGTTTAAATACCCGTCTCCATTCCTCTAGTACTCGCTACTTAGCTGAGTACACAACTTTTCTAAATAGGAGAACCGTAATTACTATGTTTTTATTGTAGTGTTCCTAACAACCTTCAAGGATTGTTATATTATAGAACATTATTTTTTTTCTTTTATGTATAATTATGATTATGGTTACTTTTTTTAATTATGTTTATAAAAACAAACAATAAACCTTAAAGCCCTATAACTAAAACATGTAATCATGGGTGTCCATAGTCTAATCTAGCTTGTTTTGACAAAAAATATTAGAACAAACCAGTAAGTAAGCTTTCTGAAAAAAAACTAATCGAACAGCTCACACCGATTTTAAAAACTGTAAATTCTTATAAACTACAGTACTATTTAACAACATATATAGAATATACCCTTTTTATTTAGTCCATAAGCAAATGACATTTTTAACAATTTAGTAGCAAATGATACTTCATTTTCATCAACTTTGTATCATATATGAAAACATTTTGACCCATCCAACATATACAGATATGTATGAACCGGCATTGCATACCGATCAAATCATAGTCACAAGCGACGTCATGTATAAATGGGTGATATAGTTTCTAATGTCACGTCGTTGAAAAATGCGCTATTAAGTTATGTTGTATACTATATAGAAAGAAAGATATAACCCCTATATTTCATACTCAACTTCATCAAAGATTGTTGCCATATTACTAAATATGTCGTGCTGATCTAGAATTTGTTGTCACTGTTCCCGATCATGAATACACATGTTTGCGAAGTCAAATAGATATATATTATATTATTGTCTTATGTGTTACATGAACAACTTTAAAAAGATAATATTGAATAGAATAGTAGTTTGGGTTTATGGTAATTATTTTTATGATATCTAGAATATATGATTTAATCAAGTTCTTTTAGCAACTATCTATACATATACATATATAGACGTATCATTGTAATGGTTTGAACACACCTTTACATTTGCATGAAGGATCCATATTGTGCCACGTGCATTTCATGCCATACATCCATACATGTTATCTATAGACATGCATATATTTACGGACTTACAAAAATGGGCATATGTCACAAGAAAAAAAAAGGAAAGGAAAGATCCTTGTCAAGCCGATTTATTTTAAAGAACAAAGATTAGGAAAGCAAACAATTTAGCAATCGTCACTTTCAATTAAGAATCATAATCTTGATTACGTTATTATTCAGCACTTTATGCCCGAATCCAATGCTTACCATTGAAATTATATTCCAAAAGGGGCACACAATTCATTAGTAGATAAATACAGATAGTAATAGAATTTTTTTTAACAAAAATATCAATTTAAATATAGAGATGTGAATACCGTATAAAAGTTTGTGTTTTGTGATAAATAAGACGGTCATGTAACCGGAAAAGCCTCTCTTTTCCTCTCTACCACTATCTATGGCAGACACATTATGAGTCAATATTTATATTTTTGTATAATTCTATACTTCAAATCAATGTTTTAAAATTCGATTTTTTAATCATACCGGATTAGGCATAAAAATGGTTTAACCGGGTTGTGCCGGGCGGTTCAACCGGGTTGACTAGTTAATTGTATAATTTCATAAATTACAGCATTAACTAAAAAAATAATCCAAACTTGGATTGAAATGGAAATCTGGAACGAACGATGGGGTGATGGAAGTCTAACAAGTCACGAATAATGGCGTGATGAAGCAAGTTTTGAATTTTGATCGATGGAGATAAAATATTAAATGGAACAAGTCACGAATGATGGAGTGATGAAACAAGTTTTGAATTTGATCGATGGAGATAAAATTTTAAAAGTTGTTAGGTACAAAGTCTATACCGTTTCTCCTACTTAGACCCCCCGTAATGGGGCGTTTTAAAAAAAAAAAAAAAAAAACGCCTAAAAACGCCCAATAACCATTACACCCGGCGTTTTTTTAAAAACAATTCAAAAAAAGCCCCCTTGGCGTGGTTTGAAGCATGCCTTGCCCCCTTCTCCTTGTCCAATCATCTTTCATCTCCCTTTTTGTTATCCAATAAGATTTTTAAATGTTTTTCTTTATTTTATTTAATGCCCCAATAATGCCCCATCCCTACTACACCCATTTTAGAAAACGCCCAATAATGCCCCTTTGCTGACTGGACCGTCACATGACGTAAAATGCCCTAGGGTGAGGGCATTATCTTCCTCTTCCACTACACATGATCTTACCGGGATGTTTTGGACCGAATTTACATAAAAAAACGGTAATATCAATATAACCAAACATTTCTTCAAATTCTCTTCTTGCATACTGAGTTTGGTTGTATATCAAAGCCGTCCAATAATAATTTAGATTTGTTTTTCATTTTATATAAGTGAATTTTTGGAAAGCATCTGTGGACAAAAATACATTTTAATATTGTATATGTTGACATTGAGATTAAGTTAGAGAAACACCACCAAACCAACCAATAAAAAGGTTTGCTGCTGAATTAAGTATATTATAATATTTATATGTATGAAAATAACTTTTTTAATATTTATTTTAGAATATGGAGTATGATTTGATTTATGGTTTAGTAGAAAAATAATAGTTACTTCTTCATATGAATAATTCTTTTAACTGAACTTTAAAATTATTAAGTATCTAAAGTCTTAATACTTGTTTAAAATATACATACTTGAGATTTTGTGACAGAAAAGTTCTTTTTTTTTCTTTTGTTTGTTTTTTATAAAGCATCAAGATTTGATTATGTAATGTTGCGTTATTTTTATTTATTTAAAATGGGTGTATTTTATTTTGATGAATCAGTCTATGTCACACGTCAAAAAAAAATGTTTGTATAGCCTCCGGTACTCCATATAGGTAATAAATGTGTTAGTAAAAGGCGTTTTTTTACGTTCACATACACATGTATTTTAAAATAGTCCCCGACTTGATCGATATACCAAAGTCGCTTTGAATTTTTTTTCATAAAAAAATCATGTTTGCTTTTTAATTTTGCTGTAATTCACTTGTTTACATACTTGATAACAAATACATTGGCCCGCATTAAATCACATTCTTATCTCGTCACAAAAAGTCTGTTTTTTTTTTTAGTTTCAACATAGTAATTTAAAACTCGAACGTTGATTTAAATTTGAATAGAAATATAAAATTATGGTTGTTTGTTTCACCTGCTACTTTGTTGTATAGTGATTTTTTTTACTATTTAATTGCTTTGGATCCTTGCAAAAATAAAGAGAAATTTTGATTGTTACAATTAAAATTAGAAACAAAATTCCTTTAACAATATATAGATATATATATAATTATATATCGATGCGAAAAAAAAATAGTGTTTATTTTAGTTTTATCTTTTCTACCACCATCAAAGAATTTTCTGATCATATGGAAAAGAATTTGATAATATATAGGATTTTTGAAAAATACTTTCCAAAGAAAGACTTACTTGAGATTCATTTAAAAATAGCAAATTGGATTTAAAAAATCTTAATTTTTTCAATTTTACCGATAATAATCATAACTCGGTTATTTGCCGATAATAATCCGAACTGGTCTATATTTTGCCGATAATAGTCCGCCGTTAAAAATAGCTTAACGAAGTTAAATTTTTTTCCGAATTACTAACCGATGTTTTAGGGATTTTGATCAGAACAAGGATACGAGTCGATTTATGTAAACTTACCTTGAAACGGTGCTCCAAACGATTTGATTTTTTATTAATAGAAAGTTTAAACACCCGAATTGAAGCACCATTTTCGTCGTTTGTGACAGTATTTCGAAATAAATTTTTATACACGTGTCGCTGTTAATTCAAGTTAATTTACGCTTTAGCATAAATTTTCTTCGAAATATGTCAAATCAAATACGACACACTTTCGTTAAACCCCCCCCCCCCCCCCCCCCCCAAAAAAGCCGAACGTAACCCACTATTTTTCCACAAAAAGAAAAGGAAAATTGCCGTCAAAAAAATAAGTGTTCCTTAACGCCAAGGCACCACATATCACGTTACCTCTCTCCACCTTACACTTACACACCCGTTTTATAACCCACCCCTTCATTGATCACTCCCTCCCTCCCTCCCTCTCATTCTCACCACCTCCGCCATGGACTCACACACCACCACCTCCGCCGCCATCACCGGAGATCACACTTCGGTCATCACCCGCACCCTTCAAACCCACAACCAAGATCCTTCTTCCAAAATCCAAGCTGCCAAAGAGATCCGACGCCTCACCAAAACATCCCACCGCTTCCGCCGCCACTTCTCCGACGCCATACCACCGCTCGTCTCCATGCTCCGCTATCCTTCCGTTGAATCCAACGCCGCCGCTCTTCTCGCTCTCGTTAATCTTGCTGTTCAAGATGAAACGTAAGTAGTTAACCATTATTACTATTGTTTGTGTTTTGGAGTGTGGACGACGTCCTTTTCTATGCATAGAATTCATCAGTTTGAAGAAAAAGTAGAGAGCAATAATTTAAGTTAAAGTGTTCTTCTTTTTCATGTCACTGTTCTGATTGGTTTATTGATAAAAAGTTGATGGATAGATCTGGATTAACTGTTAAGTCTAATCTGGATGTTAATATTGTTATTTCGGTCGGTGCCAATGAATTAACGGTGGAGTGGTCGGGAAAAGACTTAGTGTTCCTTGTGACCCAGGTTCGACTCCCACTCTCCCCACTATTTTCTGCGGCATCCAGGTGGCGAATACGGGTGGCGCCGGTTCGTCTTGGATGGGAGGCGAGGTTTTACCGATTATTCCATTGTCTTGCCTTCGGGCGGGTGGAGGTCGGGTTTCCGGCATCTGGGAGAGCCCAGGGGCTGGCGGCGGTCAAGTAGTCAACCTTGGCCACAACGACCAGTATCACGGTGGTTGGCACGTTGCTGTTCAAAAAAAATATTGTTATTTTGGTTGATTTAATTTAAAAAGGAAGGAATGTGGTAGGTGTTATCTGCTTCAGTTACTGTTCATGTTTTAGATCACCAATGATAAATATGGATCTTGCTTCTTTGGTTGGTTGATTTGGTTTGAAGTTAATTGTGGTGGTTGTTTTATTTTATGTAAGGCTGGTTTGTGTCACTTTCTGGTGTTTAGGATTTAGTAATGTACCGTTGAAGAAATCTTGAAAGGTATATGATTGTCTACTATAACCAACCAAACTGAAAGAACACCAAGGTAGAGGCTCCTAAAGGAATATTTACTGAAAAACAGAGAGATTGATTAAAAATATTTTTTTTTTCTTTTTCGGTTTGTGATGACGGAAAACCTAACAAACAATAAATTTTGTTCGTGATTTTAGTTTGCTGTTGTCTAAAATTAGAAACGACTCAAAACGCGAACGGGTCACATTTAAAAAACTTGCTAACTTTGAATATTGTATTTATTTATTTGTACAACACCATGTGCATGTTTCAACATGTGTGACATTTAACTACTAACCATAGTATTTAATATCTAACCAGAAAGATAAGCTTGAATTACAGTGAATGCTTTTTAATTGGGCATAGAATCTGATGCTTTTATGATCTGTGGATAATGTTTATGGGATGACTGTAATTATTCTTTTACTCACTTGTCACTCTTTCTTTTCTTTTCTTTTCTTTTTCCCTTTTTGTTTCATCTTCTGCAAGAAGCTAATCATCTCATCCAATGATTTTTTTTTTTTTTTTTTTTTTTTTTTTTGTACAGAAACAAGATTAGTATTGTGGATGCTGGTGCATTGGAATCAATTGTCACTTTTTTACATATGGGGAATATTAATATGCAAGAACATGCAACAGCATCATTAGCCACACTATCTGCATCACCTGTAACAAGGTCAGCCATTGGTGCATCAGGTGCTATTCCTTTTCTTGTTGAGGTTCTTCATCAGGGGACCCCACAAGCCAAGGTGGATGCAGTCATGGCTCTGTTTAATCTCTCATCTGAAAAACACAATCTCAACCTCATACTTCAATCACAACCTGTTCCTTACCTTGTAAACATCCTTAAAAGCTCCAAAAAATCCTCAAAGGTTTCGGAAAGATGCACCGGTCTTCTTGAATCTTTAATCGGTTTTGAAGAAGGAAGAGTTTCTTTAACCTCAGAAGAAGGTGGTGTGCTTGCGGTTGTGGAGGTTCTCGAACGTGGGTCCCCACAAAACCGTGAGCACGCAGTGGGTGCGCTTTTAACTATGTGCCAGAGTGACCGGTGTAGGTATAGAGAACCGATACTTAAAGAAGGTGTCATTCCCGGGCTCTTAGAGCTTACGGTTCAAGGCACCCCAAACTCACAAACAAAAGCGCACACTTTGCTTCGGTTGTTACGCGAATCACCATACCCGCGATCAGAACTCGAGCCTGACACCCTCGAAAACATTGTGTGCGACATTATATCACAGATTGAAGGTGAAGAACAATCCGGGAATGCTAAACAGATGCTAGCGGATATGGTGCAAGTTAGCATGGAACAGAGTTTGAGACATTTACAGCAAAGGGCTCTGGTATGCACTACATCTGAAGTCTCTTTGAAATAAGTGTTACATTTACAGCGCGGTAACAGGTTCTCACGGTTAAAAAAATTCGCTAATATGTTTTTTTTTAATTGTGGGTTTTGTTGTTTAAGTTCAATGTTCCATGAATATATTAAGGACATGTTTGTGGGATCAAATGTTGTTCCATAGTAGGAAAGCAGCCAGTCCAGGCCTTTTGTGTTTGGTGGGTATCATGTGACTGGTAGATGTTGATAAACTTGCCAAAATTGGTGTTGCTCAATGTAAATGTTGTGCCAGACTGAATAATAATAATATCCAAGGTTGATAAAATAGTGTACCCCTGAATCTATTTTAGATACACCCAACTGATGTGTTATTTTTTCATTTAAATTATAACTCATTTTCATTGATAGTTTTTAACTAGAATTTTGAGCCGCCGCGCATTGTGGCGTAGTCGAAACTTAAAATAACTCGAATTTGCACCGTCAAATATCTGATCCGACTCGTTTCCAAACAAAGTTTATGTCAAAACGTAGACCAACTAAAAACATACATAAAATAAACATGAAAACGTATTATATTTGACTTGATTCATTGCCGAGAAAAAATTACGTCAAAACGTAAACCAACTTAGATTTATACTGAAACATATTTAAAAAAAAGCACGTAGGAAAATAGTGTTTTTAAGTTAAAAAATGATACCGTGCGTTACGACAGCATTGAAACGTAAAGTAACTCGAACTTACATATCGCCTAGTGAAAACGTATTATATTTTACCCGACTTGTTTTCGTAAAAAATTTATAACAAAACGTAGACCATTTACGTAAAAACGTAAACCAAGTTGGATCTATATCAACACATACTTAAAAAAACAAAACAAAAAAAGAAAGAAAAAAAAAACATTTCACTTCGCTATAGTGATTTGGCTTTTAAGAATTGCTATATATACATATACAATATATAATATAACGAGTGGACATACCCGCGCGTTGCGGCGGGAAGTTGATTATAATTTCTTATTTTGTAAACTGAAACCAATTAGTCTCTAGTGTAAGTTGGAGTTGAATTTATTATAAACAAAATACAGGGTATTACAACATCAGGTGTAAAGGATATAAGTTGCTTATTTGTTGAGGATGACCAATTGACCATCTTTTAAACGAATAATAATATGAAAGTCATTAGATGCGAATTCATAGTTAACAATCTAAAAAGTACTTACTGTTCTCCTTTGTTATTATGCACCTTACCATACAAAATATCATAGTTTTTAAAATATTGATCTCATAAATTATTAGTAATAGCTATGCTAAAGATAAGAGATTCAAGCAAGAAAACTTGTACATTGGGGAGACTGAATCACAATTCAGGGCAGACCAATTGAGGAACCAAAATACTGTACGTGAACCTAATCACTATTAAAAATACACAATTTTTAATCATCCATTCAACACGTAAATACATTATACAAAATATATTAAATGAATCATGATTAAAGAAATTGGTACAGTAATTGGCAGATTAATGAATACACAACAAATTCAGATGAACCAATTTAATCAAAGGAATGAAGCAGTGTTTTCAGAACCGGATCGGGAACCAAAGATTCGGTCGGTCCAGGTCAAGGTATCGGACCGGAATAACCCTCATCCGAAAAGCTTGATTTCCGGTACAGTCCCGTTCACTACGTCATTGTGGTAGGTGATCACACAACTCTCTCACACATCTTTGCCACTTTACCACAGTTAGCCGATCCGAAGAGCATCCATTTGGAATCAGATTCGTTAAAACAAATGAAACTTTCCTATTAAAACGCCTCCGTACTCAACCGCCATGCCATTCCGAAGAGAGAAACGGCGTTACATACTGCCGTGAGGACAAATGACGTGTTTGCTGCACGTGTACTCGCCAACATCGATGCGGACGTGTCATAACAAAAAGCAGACGTCTGTCGCCTGTGTACTGAAATTGTTGCGACATTCTTGTAGTATGTGATGTATCGATTGGTCAAAGTGGCGCCACAATCTTCCTCAACTAATCACCAATCTCCGCCATATGTGTGATTTCTATATGGAGATATCGTTTCATTTATAAATGCGACAGTTAGGCGCCCATACTTCACTTGCCGGTTAGAATGGTTTGAAAATTCAACGCTACAATCAAAGTTTTGTTTTTCTTGGAGAAGGTAATGAAAATCACGACGGTTCATACTTGTTAGTAACTGTCAAATCTTCGACGCGTTCAAAAACGCATTGCCAGATGATCCAGAAACAATGGCGACAATTTCTACCAATAATGTATGGCTATTAAATCCAAAAAATTTGATGATAAATTATTTCCAAGTTAAAAAAAAAAACAGAATTGTCATTAAAAAAATTAAAAACCAAAATAACAAAGAAACTAAAACAGAGTGCCTTTACATTACATCTTCTTCGGTTAAGGGTTGGGCTTCGCAACCCTTCTGGTCTCGTCCTTCTTAACAACAGAACTTCACAAAGAACCACTAAACCACAAAAAACATAACCATAAACCAAATATTAAAAATAAATACATAATATCATGAAAAAAAATATATATTTAAATAAATATGCACTTTCTGATCATTTGAATAATGCTATATATTTTAATAACTTCAATCGAGGAAATATTGCAAAGTGGATTACAGGAACAGGAAGACGATTGTTGTTACTCATGCAAAAAATGAAACATGTAACATACAGGGAATTCATTAAAAATTTGAATGAATAAACGCATCACACATGCTTCACGAACGTGAACGTTAACCGGCTAGGAACGGATGTAAGAAAGGCAAAATCGTTCGCCAAATGGAACTGGAAATAACGGAATTATACCAAACATATCAGATGATTAAGGAAATCGGTACATTAACATATTGGAAGATAAAGATTAAACAACATATTAGTGAATATTCGTAAAGAAATGCAAGTCTATATATGCATACTTACTTGAAAATGGCCTCCATTATGTTGTATGAATACTTAAAATTCATGTCTACATTAGTGAAGATTCATAAAATACGTATGCTTACTCTAATTGGCTTCTTGGTGAAAATTCTATCACAGAATTGGTGAAACTATGGATGCCTGTTACGAATGGGGTCGATGATATATTTTGAAAGTATTGGAGAAAGTGGAAGATGAAAATAAAATATTAAATTGGGTTGAATGTGGGGAGCCGTAAATTTTGTAAAGAAATGTTGGTTTTGTTGGTTTTCTAATATATAAAGGTAATTTAATTTGAATGGCCGCGTCGGTTTATGAATGCTTTTTGTATGTGTGTGAGCGTGTCGGTTTGGATATCGTATTATATAATATAATTTTATTCCGAAACGGTGTGTAAATATGGTTTTTGTGTGGACATGATGGTTACATAAGTAAGTGGTACCCCAAGTTAGTTTTTGTAGTATTATATAATATTATATAAAATTTTTAATGGGTTTATATTTATCTATTTATAAATATAAAATAAATCCACTTTCGACTTATTATTATTATTATATATATCAATTTACATAGCATGAATGCGTCAGGATACTTTTCCGATTTTCCCTTTTACCACATTAGTTTTTGCTTTTTTCTTTTGGACACTTGATAACAACTCAAGTCCCCAACACACATCCACACCTCAGTAACAAAGAGAGCGTTGGCAGGCAGAGAGAGAGAGAGCCGACGAGAGAATGAAGGGCATCCGGCGAATATCCGGTGAGTACTCCGGCGCGTGAGTGGTACCAATCTAAGACTTAGATCATGGCAGTGATCTCGATTGTCCGATCGTGCATCGGTGATGGTTATGGCAGGACGATAGACGGCGGCGAGCTTATTGGCCGGAAAAGGGAACGACGGTGACAGAGCCTCACTTCTCTTGCTCTCTCTGGATAACAAAAACGGGTTCTAATAAGGTAAGATCAAACTGTTTTCGGTTTCATCTTATAGTGATACCTTCCTTAGTCGATCTCTAACTTCCAACTGCCAGCGGTTTGTCAAGTGTTTACTGTTGTATAGGGGCAACAATGACCGGCAGCAGCGGAACAGTGAAATTTTGAACAAGATTACTTTCACCTAGGTTAGTGACTGTTCACTTTTTATGGTTTTGGTGGCTGTGAGAATTTAATTCCTCTTTTCCTGCACATATATGTATGAACCCTAATTTCCAACCATAATTTTTGTTGTTTTATTCACAGAATTGAATGTATTGTGTTAATAATGGTATGGTATATGCCTTATTTTGATGATTTTTTAACTTCTATTTAAAATCTTTATTTATGTTTCTAGATTTATATGGAATATGGTTGACTTGATTCTTCACAAGAGTAGCATCATCTGCCATGCTTAATGTTAAAATTCAACACAGCAGGATCCAATTGCTTTATAGGATATATATTTTGTTCGAGGGTACTGTGTACAGTTCTTTTAACAACTGACAAGGCTTAGACCGTGGGGTATGTGGGGCGGGTGTTGGGGGCATTAGTTGACACGTGGAGTTCGAGCCCCCCCCCCCTCCCCCCCCCACCGGTGAGTGACGTGTCCGTTGGGTATGGCGGGGCGTCGCTAGCCCGCGTGGCTTGGCAGTTTATTAAAAAAAATACAAAAAATACACCGGTGAGTGACGTGTCCGTGGGGTATGTTGGCACGCGTTTAAGTTGTGCCGGTCGTTTCCCACGTTATGCCGGTAGCTAGCAAAAGCTTCCGGCCAGTAACGCGTTTCACCGGGTTGTCGGCCCTTTATTGCGTCAACGACGCTCGTGACAAGAGCTAGCTCTTTTTCGTGTGTCCAAGAGGCCATCGATCAAGTGTGTTTGGGTTGGGGTAGCGGGTTCGATCAAGTGTGTTTGGGTTGGGGTAGCGGACAGCCGGTGGGGTTGGGGTTAATATATATAGCGATGTTGGGTGGGTGAACCTCTTGGCTTGACCAAACGGTTATAATTTGAAATTTAAACGCCCACCGCTATGACCTAGCCAACAAGCGAATAGGAGCCGGCCACATAGGATCGCTAGCCCGCCCCACGCCCGGTTTTAAACTCCCGTCCCTTGGGCCACGCCCAAACCCAAGCCCACCCGGGGTGGTGGCTTGGGCGTTTTCAGCCAATCCACGCCCCAACCCCCGCCCCATACCCCACAGTCTTAGGCCAACAACAAGATAATGAGGTGTTCATTTATTTCAAGGTTTTTGGTTGTAATGTATTAATATATTTTTTGTACACATATCTAACATGTTGATTCTTTTATTAGAAAATAAATATAGACTTGGTAGTCATATCTAACATGTTCATTCTTTTGTTAGAAAATAAAAAAATTGAACAAGGGGGTCCAATTTGGCTTACAGATTTTTCATTCCGTTTGCTATGTTGCAGACAAAGGTTTGAAAATGTTGGAAGGAAGGCAAATCACCAAATAAATTAAAAGCCTTGCACTACTGACAAGGTATATACAACTTCACAAATTAATTTTCAAGTATATATTATATATTATAATCCTCATTGCTGGAAATATTTATATCTGATTTTTTTAGAGAAAATTGCTGGAAGCTTGAAGTTGAAGCTGGTAAGGTTGAATTGACTAGCGCTCATTGGATTGAAGAAACAAGAAAAATCACAAAGTCCAATAGAAGATGGACATGTTAGTATTTATTGTCACTTTGTTTTTTTTATTCTAATGCAACTAAGCTATATCATTTGAATCTAAGTGAATGGAATAGATTGTTACATTTAATGCTTAAGGGTTTGTTCATCCTTTTCATCTACACTTCTTTTTAGATTTTGTATATAGTCGATTGCTTATCTATATTAGTTTCTGTACAAAAGGTGGTGTCGGAGTCGCGTGTTTTTCAGTTTGAATGATGTGTGGTGATGATATCATTTTTATGCGTGTATTGCTCCCCAAGTGTGCCTTTAAAAGTAAGACCCATGAGTTGAGAAAAACGTAGGACGAAACCATTCAACCTTGATCGTACTAGGCGGAATGTTACAAACAGGCTTCGACTTTATATGAAACTTTTCATTTGTAAGACCCGAGCCGCAACGCGGCGAGGATAAAATCTAGTTATAAAATATTATATGTTAGAAGTTTTAGAAGAAAACAAGATCATATTAAAAACAGTAAAAGAATTAAAAAGTCACAATCAAGAGTACTAATTTGTAATTTGGCAGTATCATTTGAGTAAAACCAAAAGGTTCTTATCAATTACATGCCTCAAACTTATCCATCACATAAGACGTAAGCACCAAGCAACTTGATCGATCATGACAGTACAATGTATTTAAGTTGAAAGAAAATTGGCTATATATTTTAGTTAAACGATAGTACAATGTATTTAAGTTGAAAGAAAATTGGCTATATCTTTTAGTTAAATAATTAAATAATGATACATTTATGAATAAAATGTTTGAATTGGGGTATAAAACATTCAATGACATCTGTAAAACGTTTAGCTCCTCATACTTGACCTTGACTTTGTTGTGTTTATGGACTAGTGAGTTGGTTATTTGTGGGCCACTATCAATAAATCTTTTAGGGGGGCCTATTTAGTAATCATACATCATAAAGGCTTGTTTATGAAAAGAACTTGTTCAAAGGCCAGTGAGTTGATTTTTTGACAGCGCGTTGCGGCGGGGACCGAATGACTACAAAAGGTGTGTCAGCAACAGCAAACAGATACCGAATATCAAAACATAAAAAAAATGACGTGGTAAGGATAGTCACTCCGTCCTAAAAAAGCGATTTTCAATAACCTAATATATAATAATAGGACCCACACGTCCTACACGTTGGAAATTCGGTTGTTTTTAGTTCAGTTATTACGGTGCTAACACGTTAAAATATGGATGAGCTCAGTACCGGTAACGACACCGAAAGTACGGATCCGGAAAATCATCGAAATTAGGTACCGGCACCGAAAATGCTCGGTACAATACGGTATGGTATTTAAAGGTAAAAATCAATAAATACAGGTATGGTGCTAGACCGGTGTCGAATCGAAAGTAACGATTCTGAAAACGCCAAAAGGTGGGTACCAAATTGGTACCGAAAATGATTTGGTATAGTAAATTTGGTACCGATACGATATCGGTTTAATTACATGATTTAATACGATTTGCTCATCAATATTCTAAATATCCAAGTTAATTTTACATGCAACAATTCATTAATTACAGAAAAAGTCAAAAAAGAAACTAAAATAAGTTGTTGTGTATATAAAACCTCATTCAAACAAAATACAGTTTACTTAGTGTGTGTATGAAAAGTAATATAAATGGTGCAATTACTTGCATTGTTGCGTTGCTACATGATTTGATGAGCTCGGTACCGAAAATACCGTTACCGAAATCCCCAAAAGTGGGTACCGGTACTGAATATACCTGGTACGGTACGGTTCGGTACTGGTACCGCACCGGTATTTGAGGGTAAAAACCGGTGAATACCGGTGCCAAACCGGTACCGAAAACACACCGGTTTTATAAATTTGATACCGATACTGTTACCCGATATGATGTTACTATTCATTTCATTCTGATTTTAATATATAGGTAATTGTTGTGTATATAAAACCTCATTCAAACAAAATACAGTTTACTTAGTGTGTGTATGAAAAGTAATATAAATGGTGCAATTACTTGCATTGTTGCGTTGCTACATGATTTGATGAGCTCGGTACCGAAAATACCGTTACCGAAATCCCCAAAAGTGGGTACCGGTACTGAATATACCTGGTACGGTACGGTTCGGTACTGGTACCGCACCGGTATTTGAGGGTAAAAACCGGTGAATACCGGTGCCAAACCGGTACCGAAAACACACCGGTTTTATAAATTTGATACCGATACTGTTACCCGATATGATGTTACTATTCATTTCATTCTGATTTTAATATATAGGTAATGTTATCTTAAAATGGTAATTAATAAACGCCACAAACACAATATCACAATATTATATCATTGTAAAATGCTCTAAAATCCTTTCTTTTTCAAACGAACACATATGAAATTTCAAACCTCTATATTTATGCGCACTTTACTTATGCGCACTTTACATAAATATCGTTAGTCGGATCTTAAAACGGTTGTCGGATCAAAGCATGTTGCTTAGAACAATTTTGTTAAAGTGTAGCAGAGAAAGGATTCTGATGTTTTCCGTTTGGTTTATAAATATACAAGTTTGTAAAATTTCTTTATATTGTACGTAAAACCCAACCGACATGTTGACCTTTTTCAATTATTATTTGTGTGTATATATTTTTTTGAAAAATGTAGTTATGTAACTATGTGTATTACAATCACGAAGCATTTTATCAATTTCAAAATTTTAATAGAAACTAAGGATTTTGAAAAAAGAAATACTAATTCAATTCAAACTGTTAAAACTTAAAACCGAACTGTGAAACCACTAAATCGATAAACCAACCGATCCACTTTGCCTGGCCGGTTGCCAGTTCAATTTAATATTCTCTGAAACTATAGTTAAAGGATCAACTAGGAGTATTCGTCAAATAAAGGTGGATCTGAACTGAACCGTAAACACCTCTACATTTATATAATGATCCAAACTAGGTTGCTAAATATTCAGGAAACCGCAAAGAAGTAGGAAACGCTCCCTGTGTTTGAAAATAGTGTAGTATTCTATAATTGATAATCTAGTGGCTTGTTTCTTGGGTCCGATAAAATGGAGACCATTTAACATGTTATTTGGCAGTCTACTAACAATCTATCTATTATACTAAATGAATTCTCTTAAGCCATAAGGTTTAATCTTAGCCAATCATTTTGATGATGTGGACACCCTCTTAAGCTAGAGAATTCCTCTTGGGCGCCAAACTCTTTCTCTTATTTTCCTTGATTCACGTGGCTTCTCAAACACGCTGTCATAATACGTCCTCTCTCTTCAATCATTCCTTAAACTCTAATTTCAATTTCGTACATCTCTGCCCGTTCCATCGTTGTATCCCTCTTTGTTCCATTACAACCTAGATGTCAGTCTAAAGCAACCAGCAAAAGTTATGTTTTCTTCTAATCTTTAAGCTTTAATGTAAAATTGAACAACAAATCGTTTTCAGGATCTGCCTTCAGGCTCAATTGCAGAACTTCAATTAAAAGGTTGATTGAAGACGGGTATGTTCGTGTTCAACTGCAGAACTTCAATTCAAAAACCCTAATCATCGCTCACCTGGTTGATTCTGAAGGTTAGTAGTTTCTATCTTAAGATGTATTTTTTTAGTTATATTTCTGTTATGATTCGTGTTGTCGGTTTTCTGTTATGATTCAAAAACCCTTTCTTTGAGGTCGAATTTGATGCGGCTGTACTCATGGTATAAGATGAATCACAGGGCTAATATCATGGTATAATCCCTGGTGAAGCAGAAGACATCAGCCAGCCCTTTGATTTGTTCTTTATTTCTCCAAAGGTACATTAAGGTTTTAATCTTTAAACTTAGTTTGATTTACTCTTTACGCTTTCGTTGTGTCATTTATACAAGGGTTACTTTGATGGATCATAGGCCATATGTTTTAGAAAGAGCATCAATTGTAAATATGAACAGGTATGGTTTTCTATCGTTTTCCTTTTTTCTGGGCCGTTAACTCTAATATCTAAGCGGGAGCGATTTGGATTTGATCTTTAAAATGAGTTCTCTATTGATTTCGAGGCATATGCATTCTTGGATAACATTGACATATTGATCGACATTTAGGTTTATATTTATGTTGGGAGATGTAGGAATTATGTCACTTGATATCGTGATCTTGATTGTTTACAATCTTCTACTCACATAATTTGCAATCTCGGTAAGTTTACGTTTCTTATTTTTTCCTATTTTTAATCTGTAACTCCAAATCATTCATCTCTTTAACGATTGGTTTTGAGTGTTTTGAATGACTAAGATCGTGAATTAGGGCTGAATTTGTGTTTTTAGTGGCTTTTTTTGCCATCAGGTTTGGGAATTTGTTATTTTGGAAACCCTAATTTACTAACAGTTGAAATCAATCAACCAAATCGCTATATCTTCATGTTCAGTTGCTCAATATTTGCTGTTAAGCTCATCTTATGGAGAAATTAAACCTAATTTCCACTACTTTCTCTGTTAATTTCAGTTGTGAGTATAGTATTCACAATTTTGTGTTGTGTAATGATAAGTTTCCAATGTTTTAGACAATAGGTATCCAGTGACTGTAAGCCTTTGATTAATTAGAATTTTATTTAGGGGTTTAATCACATGTAAATCTTTCAACAGTTAGAATTTCAAACACTAATCATTTGATAATTTCATAAAGCTTATTTCATTTTAGATAAAAGTGCATTTCTGTGATGAAAGAAACATTGTATGCTACCTTATATTAAACGTTTGTTTTTTATTCGATGTGTATACTTTTCATGATTTTGGATGTTCTTTTTGATACTTTCGGGCTTCGTCAAGAACGAATAATTTGTCCTTCATATGTGGATTTTAGTTTTTTTTGCTTAAAATGCTGTCTTTTTTAATATGATTTTCACTCTTATCTTCATATGAGTACCATACGTTTTTTACAGGACTGCTTGAACTGATACATCATGAAAAAAACTATGCCATGGAATGATGATGATTCGTCGTCTAATGAGTCTTCAAGTTTTGATTCAGATGCATCTGATAATGGTCAAATTCCAAAAAGGAGCAAAATGGTTTCTGGAGGTATATTTGTCACAAAAATTTTACTGTTACGAGCTTTTGACAGTTGCAGCTTATGTTTTTCTTTCATCAACATTTCATGAAAAAAACTATGCCATGGAATGATGATGATTCGTCGTCTAATGAGTCTTCAAGTTCTGATTCAGATGCATCTGATAATGGTCAAATTCCAAAAAGGAGCAAAATGGTTTCTGGAGGTATATTTGGCACAAAACTTTTACTGTTACGAGCTTTTGACAGTTGCATCTTATGTTTTTCTTTCACCAAAAATAAGCTTTCATGAAAAAAAAAACTTTGTTTACATGATAAAGATTATGTTTTTCTTTCATCAAAAAGTAAGCTTTCATGAAAAAAAAAAACCTCTATTTTGACTCTTTTGACTTTACACATGTATGCACTATGCAGTCAAGCTCACAAACCGCATGAGTAAAGGCATTGACTTTGACGCATTAAGTCAACCAGGGTACAAAGGCAGGTTATCGGTTTTAAAAGTCCCAGCACCAAAAGAAGATGATAAGAACCGTGATTTGTCACTTAATATCGTGATCTTGATTGTTTGCAATCTTCTACTCACATAATTTGCAATCTCGGTAAGTTTATGTTTCTTAGTTTTTCCCTATTTTTAATTTGTAACTCCAAATCATTCATCTCTTTAACGATTGGTTTTGAGTGTTTTGAATGACTAAGATCGTGAATTAGGGCTGAATTTGTGTTTTTAGTGGCTTTTTTTGCCATTAATTATAAAAAACTCTTGGGACAACAATTTTCCATTAATTTACTACACAAAATCAATTGTTGTCTCATATTCCGTATCATTTAATCTTCCGGTTCAAACTATTGTGTTTTTACTATTGTGCTTTTTAGCATTTGCAAACATATGCACACTTTTATGTTTTTACTATAGTATGAGTTTCTTAAGAAGTTATATATAGTTTTTGTTAAATTTGATTTGTGGTTGTATATAGGCATGGGGAACTTGGAAATTGTTAAAGAATTTTCCGAAGCACAAGTTGTTGCATGACGACTCTTCAAAGTGTGAAAAATAACACCAAGGTTAGGGATTTTATCTAAGGGGCTTTGTTTTTTTTTTTTTTTTTGTAGATGATGGGTTTTGATTTACATACCTTGGTTATGATTTTCTTTCCATAAAGACTATGGTTAATCGAGGTGTATTTCCATATGTGGGAAAAGAATATGGTAATATGTTATTTGATTAGATACTTCTTTTCCTTATCGAACATTCTAACCTAGGTTGTGTTTTGAAGATATGCTTTCTTGAAGGTATTTTTGTAAATCCTCAAATAGATGATTGCATTCCACAAGTCTCGTGGTGGTGAAGTTTTAGTTTTGGTCACTAAGGTAAAGTTTTGGATAATGGGTCGAGTCAAAACAGTTCTAGCTTTGATTAGACTGTAATGATACTTATTTTTATTTGTTAGTTTATATTAACCAATATATTGAATTGTATATTTTTTTCTTATTATAATAATACACTAAATAAACTATTACAATTGTGATGCAATGTGTTAAAAGTATTAAGTGCTTACAACCTCTCCTAAATCATTTTAATATTAAAAAATTAGATTAATATTGTATATTTAGATTAATCTAATTAATACTCTATATTTAGATTAATCTGGTAATATTTATAGCGTTTTAGTTGTATGGTTATAGCGAACTTTGTATTTGCTGGAGGAATGAAAATTAATGTTAATAATACTAAAGATACCTTAGAACTGCGAGATGTGAACTAATATCTGACATCAATGAAGGTAATTCTAATATGTTCATTTGATGCTACACCAATTGTTTGTTGGAATGTTTTAAACAAAACCTATTTAACTAAACATGATCTTGATTGTAATTCTGTATGAGAATCATTTTTTTATATGCAGCAAATCAATTGGAAGATGGAAGCATGGCTGAGCGTCTTCAAGCGGATCTCGGATCTCATCATGTGAAATTTGTATCCTCTGTTTTTTTTAATAACTTGAATGTCCACTTTCCACTTACCAGAACATCTAAATAGTAAATAGCATGACCAAATTGATAAGCGTATGTTCATAAAGAGAAAATCAGTGACCCGGATATGAGTTTTGCCTAGACAAAGGCTTCAGCTTCGCTCTCTATTTGCTACTTTCTGTTAAAAAAAATTTGGTAGTTGTTTTATTGATTAAGTGGTTTTTTTTCATAAAGTGTTAACTGAGGATTGGACTAAAGATGGAATAGCTCATTGAGGTTTGAATCAAGTTTCAGTATTGATTGAATTCCGAGGATAGTACAATATGTGATTTTTAACAATAACACACATGTTTTGATTAAGGTAACATTATTTTTTTTTGTTTTTTTTATTTTTCGATAGTTTAATATTCAAAAGGGCATATGTCAGCTTATATGGTCGTTTGAAACATGTTTTCATTAGGATAATGCTGGTTATGTGAAACTTTGGGAGATCACAAGAGGTACTGTTGTGATTGAGAACTATGAACAAGTTGCTTCTTGATCTTAAAAACTAATAAATTATTTTAGAACTACTAATAGACAGTTTGAAGCTTGGAGTAAAAGACACTTTGATTTTTTCCTTTGACAAAATCAAAGCCATTCGTAGGCGTCTGGCCAAGTATCAGGTAACCATCAACCGATTTCATTTTGTGTGGTACGTTACCAACTTGATAGATAGTCTTTAGAATTTAAACTTTCTGTAGTACAACTTGAGCTTTGAGTGTATTCATAGTCATTATCGTGGTACTGAGTTTGCCTAAGGACACCAACAAATTTTGTCTATATGGCTTGGGTTTGGTTTGGCATGGTTTGCTTTTGTTTGGTTATGAGGTAGTTTTTGGTTTCACATTTGTGCTTGAAAAAATATTTCGGCCTTAAAAATTGTTCCAAAATAATGAATTTGATCGTAAATCTTCTTTTTTGTTAAACATCTATTAATGATTGTGGACATGAAACTTTTCATACATGATATTTAACAAACTTAGGTTTTATAGTTACGCTTCGTTTGGAGTGTTCAGGTGGGTGTGGTTTGGATTCAAGCGAGTCTAATGTCTGCGTTTATATCCCTTAAGATTTGAATACAATTGAGTAGCACAACATTTGTCATTTTCCTTGAAGTAATACGATAGTTATTCACCGGTTTCGGAGGATAATCTAGGTAAATTGTCATTGGTGAAAGATTGGAAAATATTAGATGAAAGCTGACCACAAAGTTTGACAAGATTAGTTGGTGAAATGATAATGATTGATGAAAATTGATAAGTAACCACAAACTAAAGAAGTTTAGCTGACCACAAAGTTAGACAAGATTATATGGGAGTTTTCTTATTAAGTCCCTCTTTATATATTAATGCTTCTTTATAACTACACTCTTTCGTATATAGGCGGTGACTCTTATCTAAGCTAAGTTGACAGAAGAGAAACATTTTGCCATTCAGCAATGTAAAAAGCGCCATCAATAACTGGTAAATATTGCTTAACTAATTGGTTATTGGAGTTTTGTTTGATTAGAACTAACTTTTGTTCATGTTTCTTGCAGGGTTATAGTTTATGTCAAGATCTCCTTTTATTATAACCAAGAGGCTCACTAAGAAGAGGTTTCCAAGGTATCATCATTAAGTATTAACCAAAATCCTCCTTGCAAATATGTTTTATTGTTTGGAACTCATGTGACTGAATAACCAACATATTTTAATGAAATTAATATTGTTGCAACTGTTTCAAAATAACCAGCATGTTTGTTTTTTGTTTGATAACAAAATCATCTAATTACTTTGGGTTCACTTTCAGGATATATATCAGGATATATATCTGGTTAATTGCATTTCTGATAGTTGAACACAATCATCACCTGATACACGAACACACTACACACTGTAAGTTTATAGTTGTTTTTTTTTTTTTTTTTTTTGCATAAATTGAGATGAATTGAAATCAATGTATTGAGATACATTTAATATGCCACATTTCATATTTTTTCACCGTTTTTATGTTCGAAGGTAAGCCGACTTAACAAGGGTGAAAACACGAGATGAGGTCAAACTACTAATACTTGACAACGACAAACCTACAGATAAAACAACTAATGTGGTTTATAAAGAGATTTTCAACGAATTGTGATCGTTGCATATTCATGTATTTCAATTTGTCGTTGTAATCTAATATATTCGTTTGTGTTAACGTGTATAAAAGTATAATATTTAATATCAGTGGTATTAATGAAGAAATTTCTTTTACCAACCCGTGTAACACACGGGATCTTAAGCTAGTTATTATATATATCAATTTACATTGAATGTTTGCTACAGTTTCCTTCTGTCTTTTTCTTATTTTTTTTTCTATTTCATTTAGGTTTTTTTAAGCTACAATCACACATTAATATTACTATCCTAAGTAACTTGTGTTCATTAGTTACACTAATTGTCCATATTGTACAGGTAACAAATGAACTAGACCAATTTCGACTTAACGTTGGTATCGATATTGGTATTTATTTTTATTGATTTTGATCGATGTAAAATATGTCTCGATATCCTTTTAATCATATGACGACTTTATTTTTTAAGCTTTATCTTTCGATTGCTATATCGAGTACCGTTATTGTATCGATACCATAATAAACCAAACCGATAGCGACCGGATTCCTGCAATTAATGTTATTTCTATCATTGTGTCTACGTTTCCAATTTAAATTTATAAATCAGGTCTCCCGCCGCGAAGCGCGAGTATCACTAACTAGTTATTATAAAAGAAAAAAAAAATCTATCAAACTAAGTCTACTAAAAATTATTATAAAAGAAAAAAAAAAGTCTCTCAAACTAAAGTTGGACCGGGCTTTCCCAAATTGGGCCTTAGGGTGAACGGGGCGTAAGAGTGGAGTGAAATCGGTGACCCCATTCACCTAAGGGGAACACCGCCGCCATCCCTTAGGTGAGTGGGTGAGGGGAGTGAAATGGGTGGAGGTTCACCGAAGAGAGGAGAGGAGAGAGGGAGAAGGAAGGTGGGGCCAATCTAATTTCCAACCAATCAAACCTTTTCTTTTCCTTTTTTTTTTTTTTTTTGAATAAAAAAATAAGGGGAGTTAAGAGGGGAGTGCCGCCATCAATTTAGGGTGTTAGGGGAGTTTAAGAGGGGAGTTGACGTGGCACACGAGTATTGGTTGGGCGTAAGAGAGGGAACTCACCTATTAGGTGAGCACCCCCTTCACCCTTAGGTTTGTGTACAAGTCTATAACTCAACAAGTAACAAATGATGCGTTTTATATAATAAAAGGAAATTTTCTTCACTCATAAAAAGTTAACACTAAAAATTTACAACTTTTAAGCATAAGCATAAGGTGCAATCAACTAATACTTTATATTAAATATAAAAACGATCTGCAACATTATTTCTTTCTTTGAGAACAAAGCTTATGAAGTAACATGCTGGCAGGCGTCCCTGACTCTATGTATGAACATTTTCCTAGCACTTTCTCAATGAAAAATAACAATGGTATATTATTTTCATAGTAATTACATTGTTTTTTTTCTATGTATGAACATTTTCCTAACACTTTCTCAATGAAAAATAACAATGGTATATTGTTTAAATAGTAATTACATTGTTTTTTCATAGGCCAATGTTTTTTTTATAGTCAATGCCTTTTCGTTGCCATCTTTTTTTACTCTATACGTATTCCTTACACCTCCAACTTTCTTATATTTAATTATTTTTTAAATTTCTTTTCTCATTATCTAATAGTTCGATGTATAATATGTAATGCTATCATTTGGTTATATCACGACTTTATTTTCAAGGTGTAATCTTCCGGTTGCTATATTGAACGTTTGTACCATATCGATACTAAACCGATACAAACTGAATTCCTGTGCATAATGTAGGGGGAATTTTACTACTATGATAATTAATTTACATATTTGTGCGTTATTATTCAAGTTATTGACACGAATGTATGGATGTTTTTAAATCTTTGGTAGACGTGGCAAAGTGGGTTTCAACTTATTTAACATGTACAATCTCATTAAGATTTTATTTTTAGAACTCTGATACATAGATAAACTAAAGACTTAACAAACAGTCAGGATGGCCGAGTGGTCTAAGGCGCCAGACTCAAGTTCTGGTCTTCGAGAGAGGGCGTGGGTTCAAATCCCACTTCTGACATTTATTTTTTTAATTTTTCCAAAACAAAACAAAAAGAAGAAAAACTGCTTCACTTGTGCCCCTTCGTATTCCTTAATTAGTGGTAGCATCGTAAAACGTCTGAGTCATATAACACACATAGACAAGTTGTATATTCATTTCATAAGTAGTAACATATTTTTTTATTACAAAATTTGTATGAGATTAAATATTATTGCTTATCCAGTTTGCATGTAAAATTTGTAACACTCCATTTACAATATAAATATAATAACTTAAGTTTTCACAACAAAATTTCAATATGTGTATGCGAAAGCAATCAAAGGTCTTAATAACGTGGTGACAACGTCGTCTTAAGCTTTTTACCGGACCAAAGCGTATAATGAAATTGAGATCCTTTGCGTTAGAGAAAATTGTTTTGATCATATGATTCAAACATCATCAACATATGTACGCATAATTATAGACCACAAAACCTACAACAACCGACAATCACAAAACCCAATTACCTACATATAGTTTTTTTTAGAATTGGACGAACTAAGGAAAGTAAAACCCAAAACTCTTACTTTATTTCATTCCCTTTAACTCTCTACAAGCATGCTAAATGTAATACTCTCTACAAGCATGACTTGAGTCATTGAAGAAAATATGCATGATTCATCCTCTTTGGTAAATATAATATTCTCTCTACAAGCATGACTTGAGTCATTGAAGAAAATATGCATGATTCATCCTCTATGGTAAATGTAATATTCTCTCTACAGTTATGATTTGAATCATTGAAGAAAATAGACATGATTCATCCGTGTGGATGTCATGTGTGGATAAGCATAAACAAATTAACAACGATAAATGTAATATTCTCTCTACAAGCAGATTTGAGTCATTGAAGAAAATAGATATGATTCATTTGTTTATCTTTCTGGATGTCATATGTGGATAAACATAAGCAAATTGACAAGCAATAATTTTAACTTTTAATTAATAACTTGATTAATTATTATTATTACTATTATTATTATTATTATTATTATTATTATTATTATTATTATTATTATTATTTTGTTTTATTTAAGCAAACGTTCATTCCTTGTTAAGTTAAAGAGTCAACCCTATACAAGTAGGGTTGTAAACGAACTGAACGTTCAGCGAACAGTTCGTGAACTGCTTGGCGGGAAGTTTGTGTATGTTCGATTAACTAAATGAACGAACACGAACAAATGTCTCGTTCGTTCGACTGCGTTTGTGAACGTTCGGTAATATGTCCGTTCATGTTCGTCCGTGTTCGTTGTTTATGTTAATTTATTAAAAGTTTTTATTGTTTTTTAATATTTCACTTTCCCTCTTAAATTTTAATTTCTCCTTAAACATTATATAATAATTATATTAAAAAAATGGTAAAATGTAAACCGTTATCTAAATACAGAAACTAAAGACATTTGTTGGGATATGACTAAGTAACTTTAGATAGTTATGTCTTGATCTAGCTAAACTTGATTTATCGTATGGTGCTTTTCGTAGACTTCTTGCGTCTTGAATTCATGATTTATCAGATAATGGTTGTATTTGACTACTTGTGTTGGATGTTTAAGGTTAATGATGTTTTTTTTTTATTTCAAGTTTAATGTTCGTTTGTGTTCATTTGAATTCGTTTGTGGTTTATGTTCGTGACCAATGTTCATGAATTGTTCGCCAACAACTAAAATTTCTTAACAAACGGACACGAACATCAACTTCTGTTCGACATGTGTTCGTGAACAATTTACGAACACCTGCATTTCTTTAACGAACGAACATGAACATTGTCTCGTTCGTGTTCGTTTACAACCCTACCTACAAGTTGTTAGATTTATATTGTGTATGAAATGACTGAATATTGGTCATTGATGATAACAATAATGTCTATATGGCCATTAGCTAAACGGGCTTGTTTGTATATATGCCTAAAACTTAGTTCATATTAGTTAGACTGGTATGTTGACCATCATATAGATGATCATGTGTGTTTATAAAGTGTCGTTCAGTAAGCTCCGTTGATTTGCAAAACAAGGAACATATTAAAATGAGGCAATTTATGTGCTATTAATTATGTGGTAAGAAGTTTAACGTTGTGTACTTGTTTTGAGATTTTACAACACTTATTTAAAGTTAATATTGTGTTAAACAATTCTGATTATGTAAGATTAATGCACTTTTTATGAGAATGCCACACACATACAATGGTAAGTGTGTAGCTGAGTTAAGTTTTTTTTTTTTTTTTTTTAAACAACGAAATTCTATGATTTATAGAACAGGGCCAGCATATGCTGTAAAAATCCAAAGAGTGCCAATACAAGAACGAAAAAACGAAACACACCAATCTTGGGGATTTGTACAGCCGAGGATGCCTCTTCATATGCTTCCGTGGCTTCAAGGGCCCAAGGGCCCAATCTTGGGGTTTACAAGACCACATACTCCGAGAATGTGGTGGGGATGTTTTAGACTCCGATTACAGGAGTGCGTTGGACCTTTTGCATAGTTCTCTTCCCGACCTTGATATTGGCGGTTTCTACATTAAAGACACCGCC
Source organism: Helianthus annuus (assembly GCF_002127325.2). Taxonomy (NCBI): domain Eukaryota; kingdom Viridiplantae; phylum Streptophyta; class Magnoliopsida; order Asterales; family Asteraceae; genus Helianthus; species Helianthus annuus. The sequence continues at coordinate 140,938,503 of NC_035441.2, read as the reverse complement.
CCTCCTAAATCCCAGAAAATTCTGGCGAATGCCTTATATGGCGAAATTGTCAAGAGGTTTGAAGAGAAGTTTGTTTTATCCCCTCGGCAAAGAGCAGTGTTTGAATGTCTACGTGCCCCACATGCTCAAGATTTTCTGTCTGTCGTACCTATTGAAGGCTTGTGGCAACACATGTCGACTGTGGAATACCGTGCTATCTTTAGATACCGACTGATGATTCCTTTGTTCCCAGTTGACGAGCCATGTCCGGTATGCCGCAAAGCGTGTTTGGATTCTTTCGGCGAGCACGCGATCCACTGTAAAGAGCTACCAGGGTTTAAATATCGGCATGATTGGGTTAGAGATGTGTTATGTGATGTTCTTAAGCGGGCCGGGATCTCTGCCAAAAAGGAGGCTCTAGTAAATTTCCTGACTGACCCATTAGAGGGGAGGTCCACTTTACGCCTGGCGGACATCCTTGTGTTTGGATGGGAAGGGGGAAACACGCTTGTGTAGATCTAACTGGAGTCTCCCCCCTTGTCGGGCTCAAGGACAAGGGCTTTGTCGTAGGGCAAGCGGTGCTCAAGGCAGAGGCGAGCAAAGTGGCAAAACATGAGAAAGCCTACCTGGAGAATCAACATGTGTTTGTCCCGTTTGCGTTTGATACCTTTGGTGGTCTCGCTCCTGACGTTGTGCGACTTTTGAATCGGGTTCAAAAAGTCGTTAATAGTAATTCTTCGTCGCTAAAGGTTTCAAACTTTGTATTTACTAGAATTGGTTTTTCTATTCAAAAGGGGGTGGCGGCGCAACTTGTTGCCCGACTACCTGCCATTGCTTTGTAATTGCCCTTTTTCGTGTGGAATGATAACGGTATTGTTATATATATTTTTTTGGATAACTTGTCACACCCTGGCTTTGCGGAAGCGTGGTTAATTTGGTGTGACTTCTTAATACCATAGCTTAATCATAACAAAGCTATATGAATTAAAAATATGCAAGATCATCCATTAAAATAAAATATCAAAACCTTGTCTCAACGGGTTAACACCCTATCAACCATAAACTTGTTCAAACATTACAAACCCAAACATAACATAACATAACATAACATGATTCGAGGACTGTGACTTGTCCAGGAAAGAGTCACATTCCCCAAATCCTGGATGACCTCGGTGACTAATGCAGCGGAAAACATGCCATACCGTGCCAGATCTTTAATTCCCTGAAATACATGTAAGTTGAAAAATCAACAATAATGTTGAGCGAGTTCATGCGAAAGTGAGTAAATAAACCATTGTATTTATCAAAAACCCTGGTATGTAGCAAATAAGGAAAAAGAGATCACCAATGGTTTGCAAGGCCATTGATATGTGTGAAATGCAAGTAGGAAGGCTCAAACCTAGCAAATTTATGCGTCGGGAACAAAGTCATCCCAAGGTCTGTTATGCTGGACCTGGGACGGGGCTCGCTACACCCAAATAGATCTACCGCTCCTGCCCCTCGGTCCTACCCTGAGGATTAATGACCTCAAGTTTCCGCCTACCCATTCACATGATCTAAAAGTAACCCTCCTTACACTAACCATACCATGTATAAAGTAATCATAACCATTGTAACATGTATTTCACCCCCGCAGTTTAGAAAACTGAAAACAGTTAAGAGAAAAGGGGGGACATGAACTCACAGTCAGTGCGTCGCTATACCAAGTACTCCAAATATCAGGCAGCTGTGCAACGACCTACATGTGCTAAATCTATTAGACGGATGGCCGTGCCTTAGCTTTATAGTTTAAGTTTTGGGAAACAGTTAGACAACCGTTCCTTGTATATACCTGGTATTTAATTTCCTTCCCAAGGATGGGGGATTTAATACATGTGTATTCGTATTATATCATTAAGTCCCACTTAATATATTTTAACTTCTCATTCCAAAATATAAATATTTTTCTCAAAAATATTATATTTTCTCTTCACTTAATACTTTCCAAAATAATACGTTGACAAAATACGCGTTTATGAATATTTCCGTATAAAGCGTAAGTTACGTTTTAACGATTAAGTGGTAATAGTAATTACCGTTGTAACTTATACATTTGTCGTGTAAGCGTTTGTATTATTTTGGGATCGTCAACGTTTGTAAATATTATTTTTACTCTAAAAATAATATTTATATATTTTCACAAAATAATCATAAACAGTGTGGTGAAAAATATATTTATCGAATAAATATTTATCACGTTTAGTTTTTGTGAAAATCCCACCTCCGATTATTTAATAAATAAAGTCATGGCGAAATATATTTTGAAAACATCTCAAAATAGTTTAACACTTGTAAATAATTCTAAGTGTTATATTTTTAGAAAAATTTCGCCAGAGTTTCCCCTGTAACTGGAGGTGGCCACGCTTTCAAGCGTATCATTTTCTTTTACAAAATCATTTCAACACTTCTTTAAATCAACCAATCAATTTCCGACACATCAAACTAGTTTCAACACATCAAACTTGTTCCAACGCATCAAACTAGTCGACAAGTATGTAAATCGCATTATTGCATGAACTTGTAGTTTTTCCGAAAACTATTGTGTAGATCTCCTTATATTTGGTGGATCTTTGTATAAAATAGTTTTAGTCTTGTAAAAACCCCGTTTTTAGAATAAATCATTCTTTACAACTTCCCGACAACTTTTATAAAAATGGTTACTTTGTCGGATCTTTCGTTTCACAAGTGTTTATACACTTGTAGTTTGTAAAAATCATATTTGTTAGTGTGTCATACGACTTTTATAAAACATGATTTTCTCGACACTTGGTTCTGCGAATATACCACTTGCAGATACGTAGATCCGCTAGTTTTGAACACCATTTTACTAGTAAAAATACTTTTACACAAGTTCATGTTTCTCGTGTGGTAGAGTTTCACCTTTTAACCCTCGTACCGATATAAACACGCTTATGTCAAGATCTATGATCTTAACAAAGTCGGGTTAAACGATGATCCGAGCCACCACATCGTAGATCGGGCCTAAATAATCAACATATTCAAACACTACAACTTTTACACAAGTTATGATCTTTTATCCAACAAAATTCAAGTTTTAGTAGACTTTAAAGATTCAAAAGATGGGTTTCCGCATTTTAACCGTTGAAAATCATATTAACCACTTTAGATATGATCAAGAGTGAGTTTTAAACATTATACCTCTAGCTCGGGGCTAGGGAAGAATCTAGGCGAAAATGCGGTGGATAAAAGCTAAGTAACGAGGTCCTTCCACTTCCGTTTGCTCCAAAGCTCCTAATACGTGACCCGTGAAGCTAGTATATGCTTGGAATGTATGAACAAGAATCGAAGATGGTGGTGGTGACCCTAGGGGGTTTCGGCCGAGAATGGGGAGAGGGCAAGGGAGAGAGTTTGTTGGTGGTTTGTGGTGTGTAAGAACTCTAAGGTTTAGTGGGGTATTTATAGGAAAATTCATGTTTATCGTCCAACGGTTCTCGTGTCCCCTTGATATTAAACATACACCATTATAATAATCAAAAGTGTACTCCTTGGTCTCCTCTAGTTTGGCCGATCCCATTGAGGGGGGGGGGTATCCGGTTCGTTTTCAATTATGTAGTTAGGACTTAGTTACGTTAAATAGGTTAACTTTAGGGGTTAACTCCGTTAGTTGTATGATACGTTATAAAACGGGTGTTAGGGTAATCAGGGACCCTAACTGGCTCAGAAAAAGACTAATAATATTTCTGGCAATATTTTCATGTTCCGGGTATAGTCCGGTTGTTCGGTTGGATAGTAATCCGTTAAAGTGCTTAAGTAATCTTTTAAGCGTCGTAAATAATATTTTTTAGCGACACAATTTATTCTGCAAAGTGTCAGGAATATTTCCTCATGTTTTGGCACTTTATTAGTTAGCTAGAAGCTAGTATGTTGATAAAAGTGCTGTGTTTCGTGCTTAGAGTACGTTTTAGGCACATCCAATCATTATATCTTATTCCTAGAGACGCAGTTATACAACCCTTGTATCCCTACACACACTATGGGTGTAGTAAAATATTTCTGGCTCATACAGGCCCTTAGAGGCAGTGTCTGCCTGATGCTGGCTTTATCAGCATGTTCAATAGGTTATCCGTTCAAATGCTACTATGCTTTTGTGCATCATGTTTGTCACTAGTGTTCAGTAAGTAAATAATGTAGTGACGGAAATCAAAGTATGATGCAGATATGTACAAGTATCAACAGTCAAGTAGCAGTTCATCAGGAATCTCAGTTAAGCACAGTAATTAAGCAACAATTAATAGTTAATTAAGTCGTACGGATACCTGGTTTAGTGAGGGTTGTCACATTCTCCCCCCGTTAGAAAAATTTCGTCCCGAAATTTTAAGTTCTGCTTGTAGAAGCAGGGTTCTCAGGAAATAAGTGGGGGTATTTCTCTTTCATTCGGTCCTCACGCTCCCAGGTGAATTCAGGACCATGTCTAGCATTCCAACGAACTTTGACGAGCTTGACACTGCTCCGGCGGGTCTTGTTCACTTTCCAATCCGTGACCTCGACAGGTTCTTCAACGAAGTGGAGCGTGTCATCAACATGAATTTCGTCAGTAGGAATGGCAACGTTATCTTGAGTTGGACTCTTCTTCAGATTGGATACATGAAATGTATCGTGAACACCATTTAGTTCGGCAGGTAAATCCAACTTGTAAGCTACTAACCCGATTCTCTCCAAGATCTTAAACGGTCCAATATATCTCGGGTTCAACTATCCACGTTTCCCAAATCGTGCCACACCCTTCCATGGTGATACCTTCAACAAAACCATCTCACCAACCTCAAACTCTAGAGGTTTCCTGCTTCGATCCGCGTAGGCTTTCTGCCTGTCACGAGCCGCGCTGATACGGTCTCGGATTTGCGCGATCTTATCTGTGGTTTCCTGTACCATTTCAGGACCAACCAATTGTCTATCACCTGCGTCAGCCCAACAAAGCGGCGATCTGCACTTGCGCCCATATAAAGCTTCAAACGGCGCGGCACCAATACTGGTGTGGTAGCTGTTGTTGTATGAAAACTCAACCAGGGGTAAATGCTTATCCCAGCTACCACCCAAATCCATCACACATGCTCTCAGCATGTCTTCTAACGTCTGAATCGTCCGCTCGCTTTGGCCGTCGGTCTGCGGGTGAAAAGCTGTGCTCAGATTCAACTTGGAGCCAAAAGCTTCCTGGAAGGATTGCCATATCCTCGATACGAACCTTCCGTCTCTATCAGAGATAATCGAGAGAGGTACTCCATGGCGTGTAACAATCTCTCTCATGTAAATTTCGGCCAGTTTACTCGTATTATCCTTCTCTCGGATAGGTAGGAAGTGTGCTGACTTCGTTAAACGGTCCACTATCACCCAGATAGTGTCATGGCCTCTTGGCGTTCTTGGCAATTTCGTAATAAAATCCATAGAGATTTGTTCCCACTTCCACTTGGGAATCTCTGGTTGTTGCAGAAGTCCTGAAGGCTTCTGGTATTCTGCCTTAACCTTGGCACATGTTAAGCACTTGCTCACATAAACTGCAACATCGCCTTTCATCCTGGGCCACCAATAATAATCTTTAAGATCCTGGTACATCTTATCCACTCCAGGGTGGATAGAGTACCGTGACTTGTGAGCTTCATCGAAAATAACCTTCCTTAAACCACCAAACAAAGGAACCCAAATCCTTTTCTCAAAACATAACGTTCCTTCCTTGTTTGGTACCAGTAACTTCTCCATCCCACGGAGATACTCTTCTTCAAGGTTTCTTTCCCTGAGAGCTTCTTTCTGCGCGGCACGTATGCGCAAAGAAAGATCGGTCTGAATAATCATTTCCAAAGCCCTAACCCTTATGGGCTTGATCCTTTCCTTACGACTTAGGGCATCGGCGACCACATTCGCCTTCCCTGGGTGATACTTTATCTCACAGTCGTAGTCGTTCAGCATCTCGACCCCTCGTCTTTGCCTCATGTTCAACTCCTGTAGTCAATACACATCCGGAAACTGCCGTCTTTCTTCTTGACAAACAAAACTGGAGCTCCCCAAGGCGAGAAGCTTGGTCGGATAAATCCCTTGTCTAACAACTCTTGAAGTTGTGTCGACAGTTCTTGCATCTCAGACGGAGCAAGTCTGTAGGGTGCCTTAGCCACAGGCGCGGCGCCTGGAACTAAGTCAATGCGAAACTCCACTTGCCTTTGAGGCGGCAATCCAGGCAAGTCTTCAGGAAAGACTTCTGGATATTCCCTTACGACAGGGATGTCTTCGATCTTCGGCTCAGCAGCCTTCTTATCCACAATGTGTGCTAGAAAAGCAACACATCCTTTCTGCAAACACTTTCTCGCTTTCAGACAGCTAATCATCCTTAACGGCGTTTCACGCTTCTCCCCGTGAACAACAATGGTCTCACCATCATCGGTCGGGATACGAATAATCTTCTCGTGACAAACTATCTCGGCCTTGTTACTCGATAACCAATCCATCCCTACTACCACGTCGAAGCTTCCCAACTGGACTGGTAGTAGATCCAGAGCGAACTCACGCTCTCCCAATTCGATTGCGCAACCTCGAATCACCTCATTAGCCTCTACTAATTTCCCATTCGCTAATTCGATCGAGTATGGAATATCTAATTTACTAGCGGCTAAACCAAACATATTCTTAAATTCTAGCGATACGAAGCTGTAATCGGCACCAGTATCAAACAAAACGGATGCATAGCGTTGGTTTACAGGGAACGTACCAGTGACAACATTGGGATCCTGGCGCGCTTCCCGTGCTTCTATGTTGAAAACTCTTCCGCGTGCTTGGCTTAATTCTAGGCAATTCCTTTTGTAATGCCCAACATCACCGCAGTTAAAACATCCGGGCCTCTGCCCGTTCCCACCATTGTTTCCCGCTTGGTTGTTACCCTGATTTCGATTCATGGCGCCCGCTTGGTTAGCATGATTGGCACGGTTTCCATCACCTCCCTGGTTTCCTTGTGGGCGGTTCCCAGCACCACCACGGCTGTTCCTATTCCCGTATCCTCCTTGGCCTCCCCGGCCAGCAGTGGCCCAACAAGTCTCCTTCAGGTGGCCAGCCTTCCCACATGCTTCACAAACCTTTATCCCACAACGACCAGAGTGATGTCGTTGGCATGAGTTGCACTTGGGTTGTGCACCCATATATCCCTTACTTTTCTTTCTCCCACCAGCTGTATCTTGAGCTGGCGCATTCGATTCCCCTTTCTTAACCACCATCCCGGTGCCCTGCTTGAAATTTGAAAACTTTCGTTTATTCCCACCTGACGACTCCACATGAGTCTCCTTTTTCTTGGGCTCAGTTTCATCAAACTTGTTCAACCGAATTGCCTCTTCGGTGAGAGCCACACTCAAATCAATGGCTTCTGTGATAGTTGCAGGTTTGGAGGAGGTCACCATGCTGATTATTTGAGGAGCCAATCCCCAAATGAAGCGTTCAATTCTCTTGAACTCAGGCGTAACCATGTATGGTACCACATGCGACAAGTCGTGGAACCTCTGAACATACTTTGCTATCTTAGAACCTTCCATTTTTAGATGCCGAAACTCAGTCTCCAATCTCTGAATTTCAGCGCGGGAACAGTACTTTTTGCGCATGAGTTCTTTCAACTTGGTCCACGTCAGTGCGTAAGCAGCAGCTTCGCCAAGTGTTTGGACTTGTAGATTCCACCATGATAGGGCTCCATCCACAAATAGCCCTGAGATGTAAGTGACTTGTTGATCTAGCGCGCATTTGCTCATGCGAAGTACGGACTCGGTTTTCTCAGCCCAGCGGACGAAAGCAACAGCACCACCTGTGCCATCGAAGTTTACGGGCTTGCAGTCCAAGAACTGTTTGTAGGTGCACCCATGAGGTGGGTTGTTGTTGTTGCCCGTGTTGCCGGAGTTGCTTCCACTCATTCCTCCTTGAGAGGCAGCATATTGAGCAATAGCAGCAGCAATGACTTGCTGTAGTTCGTCCTGAGTAGTAGGCATTGGCTGAGGTTGACGTCTTGGCGGCATCTTCTAAAGATGTATACGTCGGTCAGGCCATAATAAAGCATACGTATATAGTAATGGTAATAGCACATAACATCTCATGTTATCAATATATCACATACAACATCCCATGTTACGATCATTATACACACAACATCCCATGTCACAAATATTACATACACAACATCCCATGTCCCAACATCCCATGTCACAAGTATTATATACACAACATCCCATGTCCCAACATCCCATGTCACAAAAATATAAATAAGCAATCAAGTGAATCAGATATGGTGAGAATACTGCGATTGCCATATATATCGAGACCACAATGTAGTAAGTGTATCAGTACATCACTGTGTCATACAATCATCAATCAATTAGGGGCTACATCACCCCTGTCCAAAAACTATATCATGTCAGTGTCAAATACATCAAGTACATCAAATAAGTGTCAACAAAAGTCAGTATCATCAGCTGGTCTCCAAAATGCTGTGCAGTCACAATCGCTGTCGTCTCACCAACGTCTACCTATATAGCACTGATGAGCTCTATGCGGATGGCGGGGTAGGAGGGGGAAAGTGAGGGTAAAGTAAGCGGCGTAACAGAAGCCAATCCTCCTCCATAGCCTGCTGAGTGCGGATAACAGAAGCAACCTGCTGCTCTAATGTAAAGAGACGAGCAGCAAAATCTGGGGGTAACGATCGACCTGGCTGAAGAGGGGAGTGTATCTGACCATGGCATGAACATGGTGGCAGCTGAGCTCTCTCGAGCTCCTGGAGACGCTGCGTGTGCGACTCATGCTGATGAACGAAGGACATCAAAACGTCCTCTATAGTGTGTCCAACATGAAACGAATGGTATGGGTCAGTAGGTGGCATGGCTGATGGCGTCGGCCAAAGCAAGGGCTCACTGGTGGGGTCAAATGGTGCCACATGAAATGGTGAAGTAGAGGGTGGAACAGATGACATCTGAGGCATGAAGGGAATAGACATCGGTACGTGCCCAAAAGGATGGGCTGAGGAACCCTCTCCAGGCCTCACTGGAGGTACAAACTGAGGAACCTGAAAGGTGAAATCAACAGATCATGTAACAGGGATCTGAGGGGGCAAAGGTGGGACGTCCTCGTCAGCAGGTATCCAACCGTGCTGAGCATTCTCATCGGGTGGATCCATGTGCTCTGCAAATAGTGCGTGCTCAGGCTCAAGCGGGATGGGATCAAATGGAGGAACAATGACAGGGTCAACTGGTGCAACAGGGTGGTCAACTGGTATATCAGCAACAAGAGGTGGATCAACAACAGGATCGATAGCAACAACATGATCACCCTCCAGATGATCATCAACGGGCGGGTCAGCCAGAACGGGCTCAACAGGAACGCCAGCATGTAACAACTGCCACTAAAATCCATAATTAGGATGATAATTAGGTAATAAGGAAACCCTAATTGAGAAACCCAAGTGATTCCGTATAAACCCTAAAATTTTCGTAACAATCGGAATCAGGATCAGGGCCCCTAAAACTCAGGGGGGTTAAACCCTAGTGACGTTTATCCTCTAAAACTTGCTGGAGAGGTAAAAATTTCGTTGATTAACAACTCACCAAGGCTAGTTTGGACACGAAACAACCTAGGCTACGAAATAGACCCGTCGCGCCACGCGACGGGTACACAGGTCTTCTTCGCGTGGCGCGAGGGAGGGCAAATTCCAGCTATAAATAGAGGGCAGTGGGACTTAGTTCTGTGCTTTACTTCGACGTCCAAATTCACTTTATATACTGAGTTATAGTCGAAACAGTTCACAAACACACACAATTATCGAAACGCTGCCGCAATCAGGGTAATAACTCGATCGCTATTACGATTCAACGTCCGATCGATTATAACTATCCAACAATAGTCCAGGTGCTGCTCAATTGAGCTTGTACTTTGATTATTCGTCGTGATTTCGACTTGAATATTAGAGTGTTGTTCGAATTCGGACTATGCTCTGTTATTTGTTGTGAATCCGATTGAATTATCGAGTATTGCACTGATTAATCGTTGTGAAGGTTTAATCTCGTGAATTGACGTAACTGCTGTATTAGTTACTAACCTGCCTATGTGTGCATTGTGTTAAACTAGGTGTAATCAAGGCTAATCAGTAGGCTTATATCTATTGCTCGTTAATCTGCAATGTGAGTCATTCTTCTTTTTAAATTGTTTTCTCACAGTTTGTGAGTAAGTATTACAATACCTCAAGTTATTTTCAAGGTTATAATTACAGGGATTAAGTCTTTGTAATCACCAAATTACAGCTGGTATGTGGGGTATTGTGCACATTACTATTTTATTACTCTATGTGAGTGAATATTACTCTATGTGAGTGATTATTACTCTGTGTGAGTAAACCGTCACTATTAGGGCAACGGGACCAATAGTGATATGACCACAGTCACAGATCCGGTCGAGTGACAAATACCCATTCTTGATAATTGGTTGATAGAAACATTGTAATCGCTCTTAATACTGTAAATTTATAACTAACGGGTCGTTTTAGAAAATGGAATGATTCACTCAGTATTTCCCGCTGACAAAACCTTTTTCAAGCATGTTTCAGGTGATCTATGTGATCCAGGAAAAGTGCAGTAAAGCACTATCAAGCTCAGAGAAGTGGCTCAGTGTAAATAAATAAATAAAACATGTTCTGAAAAATAAAGATTTCTGTGTGAAATCAACTTATTGTAAATTATGGGATTTATCCCTTAAGAACTTTGTGTAATATATTAAAACGAGCATATTTTCCGGTGAAAAGATCCTGTTGTAAAAAGACTTCCGCTGTCGCATAAATTAAATACCACGGGTATCACTGAAATCTGCATCGCGGGCCCCGACACAGCATGTACCAGGTCATGCTCATGCATAGGATCTAGAGCAGCTGCCTGCTCAGGAGCCATGGCAGGCTCATGGTCATCAAAAGCCATATCAAAGTCGAACTCAGGATCAATAGGGTCAACTGGATCAGCGGGGTCCTCCACGAGCTGGTCCATCGGGATAAACTCAATGTCGTGATCCGGGTCGAATCCCGGAGGAAAAATGGGATCAGAATCCTCTATATCGTCATGCTCAAATGCAAAGCTCGGAATATGTCACACCCCAACCGATGGCGGAAACATCGGGATGAGACGTACAAATTGCTCAAAACAACATAACGCTAAATGTGACAATAATTTATTTAATTCATTTCATAAACTCTAAAGTGAAATACATAGTTCCAAACAAGACAACATATTGTTCAACAATAATTCAAATGTTATGTGGGTTTCTAGAGTTCATCCTAACTTGATTCTTGAATCTTGTACTTTCAACCTGCAATATGTATTAAAATAATGTCAACAAAAGCATGTTGGCGAGTATACAAGTTTTCATACATAGCATAGTACGTGTTTAAAATGTTTGCTCATATCCAAATGTGAAATACAATATCATGTTAACAGTGTATACTCGAAACGATGTTACTCTATGTGCCCAAACCAAAGTTTAACGCAATTAAAGTGTACCCAAACGAGTTTGAGTATGTTTGACATAGTTAAACCTAACAATACCTGCTCATAGAACAGGAGGGGCGTTTCTCAACCTATAGCGTTACCATTGTTAGGGGAGGCTTGTACGAAGTTAATGAACACATAGTCATTAGGTGTTTACAGTAGCATAACATGTCTAACATGATTAAAATGTATCACATAGAGTAAGGATAGAGTGTGCATAAAATGTTTAACGTGATTGTGATGTTTGATATAGAATACATATTGCACCCCAAAAGTGGAAAATAGAAAATGGGTCATGTATACTCACCTTAGATTGCGTTGCGTTTCTTGGAAAGAGAATGTGAGGATTGTTCCAAGTGTCGTTGCACAAGAGAATTAGCCTATTGTGTTTGGGAATTCGTTAATTAATGTTAGTGATTTGCAAAAATAACTAGTGGAAAATTAAGGGACAATACGTGGGATATTAATATGGAAATTTTATAATAAAATGTGACGATATTAATATCAAAATGATAATTAAAATATGTGGTGATAGAAATGATAAGATGTTATAACTTCTAATATTTATCTTGTATTTAAAGTAAATACAATTTTTAAAATAACAAATAATTCTGTTTAAAATAGATTTCTGTTTTATTTAAAAGAATATAAAATTCTGTTTATATAAATTATATAATTCTGTATTAAATAACTAATAATTCTGTTTAAAATTTCTGAAAATATCAATAAGTATTTCTTATAAAAAGATTCTGATTTTAATAATAATATAAATTCTGAAATAAATGATACAAATTCTGATTTAAAATAATTAATATAAATTCTGGAATTTATAAATAAATCTGATTTAAATAATATTTCCGATTTAAAATATAAAGGTAATTCTGATTTAATTAATATTTCTGAAATATAATATTTTAGTTTTAATAATGATTAAAAGTTCTGATTATTTTACTAAAGTATAAATTCTGATTTTTTAATAGTAATAATAGTGTTTACATTAATAATTAATATTTCAGGAAATATATATAATAATTATACAAATAATCTATTTAATAGTAATATAAATCTGTTTTAATAATGATAATTAACAAATATAATAAATAAATCTGATATAATAACAAATATAATAATATTAATAATAATAATAATAAATATAATAAAATAACAACAATATTACAAATAATAACCATAACAGTGACTAAAAGAAAAGGAAGCAGGAAAGAACGAAAGGAATAAGGAAAGAAAGAAGATCAGAGGGGAGGTTACCGGTTCTGTTTGCCTTCTCCGGCGATGACGAAGACTCCGGCGGCGGTGGCGGTTCTTCTCCGGTGATATGCAGTGAAGGAGGTGGGTGTGTGAGTGGTCTTTCCGGCGGAGGTTGATGGGAAGTAAGGTGGTGGTTTTCGGTGGTGAGGGAGGAGAAAGGTGTCGGGTATTTATAAGCTTGATACGGTGGTCGAAGTTTTGGAAACGTTCGGCTAAAAAAAGTAACCGGGTGGAGATTGGCAATCAATCTAACGATTGATTGCCGGAAGTTACGCTCGGAGACAGGAAAGAGGGATCTTTGACCGGAAAAACGCGTGATGTTTGGCGGTTTTATTTGAATTCAGGTTTAAATCGAAAGCGCGTATAAGATAATTAACTCATAGATCAAACCGGGTTAGTCACGTAGCCCAGTTGGTCGGGCTACGTGCATACAAGCGAAAGGTCAGCGGTTCGATCCGGGTTATATGCATAAAGATCCCATTTTTTTTTATTGAACTAACTGCAGTTAACTGAGTTTTCCAACTCAGTTAATGATTCCTTTATAAAACTTAACCAAATTAACTTTAACTTGGTTAAATTCAATGCTATAAGGTTTTAAACTAACTAAGTTAGTTAAACTAACCAAACTTAACCAAAATCACTTTTTATTTTATAACTTTTATTTAATATATTTATTTAATTATTTTAAATTACTAATTTATTTATTTAGTATATTAATAAAATATTATAAAAATCTATTTAACCCAAAATTTCAATATTTTACCGAAATAACGTACGAATTCCCGATTTTTGTACGGTTTTGGGCAATCTCTTGGCAACGATGGATTTGAGAGCTGAGATTAATATGTCTTTTCACTGTTTTTACGTGTTTAACATAGTTTAACGTGTTCTAACGTGTAATCACATAACATGAATATATAACAAGAATATGATTAAAAACCAATGCATTTTTTTTTCATTATGATCAAAGTCTCGAAATGAAAGTACAACCGACTGAAATGGAAAGTACAACGCAACAAGTTATAAATAGAAATTTCAAAAACGCGAGGCGTTACAGAATAGGTGCAGCAGAGGATGCCTGGTCAGGATCCGAGTCGTGTGTAAAATGTTGTACGCTCACCTCGTGAGAAGGTGCGGATGCCACAGACTCAAAGGAGTCTGGGACCGGTGAATGTGCGGGTGAGTCCTCAGCAGGGGCGTCAGCGATCATCAGAAGATCACCAGCGGGAAGAAGGGCTGCATCCGGAAACTCATCCTCAATAGGCTCGTCCTCAAACAAATCGATATCGCCGTCAGCCTCGGCGTCGAGTAGCAAGTCATATGCGGGATAGACAGCTAAAGGAATAGGAGCTGGTATCACAACTAGGGGTAAGTACTCAGCAGGAGGGTCATCAATAGGCTCATCAGCGCCATCGGGCAGAGCGAAGGGCTGGAAGTCATCGTCATCAGTGCTCGTGTAATCGGAGGTATGCACCTCGTGCTCTGAGGATATAATGTCGTCAGATACTATGGGTAAAGGTCCGGTGGTATCCGAATCACATACGCACAGACATGTCGCATGGCACGGTGACTCATGATGTCTGTAACATAATCACAAATATGCACAAATAATCAGTTAATCAGGTAATCACATAAGTTACCAAATAATAATCACATAATCCTCCTAGTCCCACTAGCCTCCCAGCCTCCCAGACTGTCCTTCCTAGTCCCACTAGCCAATTTTTCCCAGCCTCCCAGACTGACTCCCTAGTCCCACTAGCAAATTCTCCCAGCCTCCCAGACTGACTCCCTAGTCCCACTAGTCAATTCTCCCAGCCTCCCAGACTGACTCCCTAGTCCCACTAGTCAATTCTCCCAGCCTCCCAGACTGACTCCCTAGTCCCACTAGACAACTACCTCGATCCATTAGATCGAGCCTCGGCCTCCCAGACCGAGCCTCAGTCTCTCAGACCGAGCCTCAGCCTCCCAGACTGAGCCTAAAAAAATAATAAATAAAATGCGCTCAACATTTGTTTATAAAAAGGTTTTGGATCTGGACTTAAGTGGTATGCAGTAAAAATGTTTTCGTGAGAGCCCTAGTGATCATAGTCTAGACTCAAGAAGGAATCCTAGTTCGCTATGATCAGGGCTCTGATACCAAGCTGTCACACCCTGGCTTTGCGGAAGCGTGGTTAATTTGGTGTGACTTCTTAATACCATAGCTTAATCATAACAAAGCTATATGAATTAAAAATATGCAAGATCATCCATTAAAATAAAATATCAAAACCTTGTCTCAACGGGTTAACACCCTATCAACCATAAACTTGTTCAAACATTACAAACCCAAACATAACATAACATAACATAACATGATTCGAGGACTGTGACTTGTCCAGGAAAGAGTCACATTCCCCAAATCCTGGATGACCTCGGTGACTAATGCAGCGGAAAACATGCCATACCGTGCCAGATCTTTAATTCCCTGAAATACATGTAAGTTGAAAAATCAACAATAATGTTGAGCGAGTTCATGCGAAAGTGAGTAAATAAACCATTGTATTTATCAAAAACCCTGGTATGTAGCAAATAAGGAAAAAGAGATCACCAATGGTTTGCAAGGCCATTGATATGTGTGAAATGCAAGTAGGAAGGCTCAAACCTAGCAAATTTATGCGTCGGGAACAAAGTCATCCCAAGGTCCGTTATGCTGGACCTGGGACTGGGCTCGCTACACCCAAATAGATCTACCGCTCCTGCCCCTCGGTCCTACCCTGAGGATTAATGACCTCAAGTTTCCGCCTACCCATTCACATGATCTAAAAGTAACCCTCCTTACACTAACCATACCATGTATAAAGTAATCATAACCATTGTAACATGTATTTCACCCCCGCAGTTTAGAAAACTGAAAACAGTTAAGAGAAAAGGGGGGACATGAACTCACAGTCAGTGCGTCGCTATACCAAGTACTCCAAATATCAGGCAGCTGTGCAACGACCTACATGTGCTAAATCTATTAGACGGATGGCCGTGCCTTAGCTTTATAGTTTAAGTTTTGGGAAACAGTTAGACAACCGTTCCTTGTATATACCTGGTATTTAATTTCCTTCCCAAGGATGGGGGATTTAATACATGTGTATTCGTATTATATCATTAAGTCCCACTTAATATATTTTAACTTCTCATTCCAAAATATAAATATTTTTCTCAAAAATATTATATTTTCTCTTCACTTAATACTTTCCAAAATAATACGTTGACAAAATACGCGTTTATGAATATTTCCGTATAAAGCGTAAGTTACGTTTTAACGATTAAGTGGTAATAGTAATTACCGTTGTAACTTATACATTTGTCGTGTAAGCGTTTGTATTATTTTGGGATCGTCAACGTTTGTAAATATTATTTTTACTCTAAAAATAATATTTATATATTTTCACAAAATAATCATAAACAGTGTGGTGAAAAATATATTTATCGAATAAATATTTATCACGTTTAGTTTTTGTGAAAATCCCACCTCCGATTATTTAATAAATAAAGTCATGGCGAAATATATTTTGAAAACATCTCAAAATAGTTTAACACTTGTAAATAATTCTAAGTGTTATATTTTTAGAAAAATTTCGCCAGAGTTTCCCCTGTAACTGGAGGTGGCCACGCTTTCAAGCGTATCATTTTCTTTTACAAAATCATTTCAACACTTCTTTAAATCAACCAATCAATTTACAGGGGAGAAAGGTGCTGTGGATTGTATCACCTGGCTAGATGAGATGGACACTATTGTGGACATCAGCGGGTGTGCAGAGAGGGATGTGGTGAAGTATGTGTCCCAGTCATTTAAGGGCGAGGCCCTGGCATGGTGGAGGGCGTTGGTGCAGGCATCTGGTAAGTCTGCTTTGTACAAGATGACATGGGAGGAATTTATTGCTCTCATTAAGGAAAACTACTGCCCTCAGCATGAGGTTGAGAAGATCGAGGCTGACTTTGTGTCACTGGTGATGACGAACCTGGACTGCCTGGCATATTTGACGAGTTTCAATACAATGTCTCGTCTGGTCCCATACCTTGTGACCCCAGAACCTCAAAGAATTGCCCGTTTCATTGGGGGCTTGGAGCCCGCGATAAAGGCGAGTGTAAAGGCCTCTCGGCCGACGACCTTCAGGTCAGTTACTAACCTCTCCTTGTCTCTCACCTTAGACGCTGTCCGTCTGAGGACACTAAGGAACAAGGAGGCTGAGAAGAGAAAACGTGAGGATGATACCTCACGAAGATCAGGGAAGAAGCACCGTGGAAACGGTGAAGGCAAAAGAGGGTCGGAGGCGAAGAAAGATGGGCAAGCTGGTGAAAGGCCCAACTGCAAAATCTGCAAGAAACCCCACTCTGGGAAATGTAGATTTGCATCGAACTCACAATCGCAATCAAAGACTCCTTCCTGTGGACTATGCAAGTCCAAGGATCATAAGACTGTGGAGTGCAAGAAAATCAAGGATGCAACCTGCTATGGTTGTAATGAAAAAGGGCACATCAAGAGTAACTGCCCTAAGTATGCCAAGAAGGCGGAAGAAACAAAGAAGTCAAATGCGAGAGTTTTTCGCATGGATGCAAAGGAAGCGGTTCAGAACGACAATGTGCTCACAGGTACTTTTCTCGTAAATAATATATTTGCAAGAGTACTATTCGATTCTGGCGCTGATAAATCCTTTGTAGACCAGAAATTTTGCCAACTACTAAATATGCCTATCAAAACCCTTGACGTGAAATACGAAGTAGAGTTAGCAGACGGCACGATAGAAACCGTCTCTACTGTTCTAGAGGGATGTGAAATGTCCATTAAGAACCACTCTTTTCCTCTATCTCTACTCCCTTTCAAACTAGCGGGTTTCGACATAGTCCTAGGCATGGACTGGTTATCCCGTAATCAGGCCCAAATCATTTGCGGCAAGAGGCATATAGTGCTAAAGACTCCGAGTGGTGAATCGCTTACCATTCGAGGAGATACGCAGTACGGATTGCCCGAAGACGTATCTATGCTGAAAGCTTCTAGGTGTTTGAACAGAGGCTGTGTAAAGTACATGGCTCAGGTTATAATTGAAGAACCTAAGCCGAAGATAGAGGATCTTCCTGTCATTTCTGAATACCCCGAGGTTTTTCCCGAAGAACTACCTGGTTTGCCACCAGATAGACAAGTGGAGTTCAGAATAGACATCATTCCTGGAGCGGCTCCGATAGCAAGAGCACCTTACAGATTAGCTCCGACGGAAATGAAAGAACTGAGGACCCAGTTGGATGAACTGCTGGCGAAAGGTTTTATCAGACCTAGTTCATCTCCCTGGGGAGCTCCTGTCCTGTTTGTAAAGAAGAAGGACGGATCAATGCGGTTGTGCATTGATTACCGTGAGCTGAACAAAGTTACCATAAAGAATAGATATCCTTTGCCACGGATCGATGATCTGTTCGATCAGCTGCAAGGAGCGAGCTACTTTTCGAAGATCGACTTAAGGTCGGGCTATCATCAGCTAAGGGTCAGAGAGGAAGATGTACATAAGACAGCATTTAGGACTCGCTATGGTCATTACGAGTTCCTGGTGATGCCTTTTGGGCTCACAAATGCACCGGCTGCGTTCATGGATCTCATGAATCGCGTCTGCAAGCCGTATTTGGACAAATTTGTCATCGTCTTCATCGACGATATCCTTATATATTCAAAAAGCCAAGCTGACCACGAGAAGCACCTCCGTTGTATTCTCGAATTATTACAGCGTGAGAAGCTCTACGCCAAATTCTCGAAATGTGAATTCTGGCTAAGAGAGGTTCAGTTTCTAGGTCACGTTGTAAGTGAGCATGGTATCCAAGTGGATCCCGCTAAGGTAGAGGCAGTCATGAACTGGCAAGAGCCAAAGACACCAACCGAAATTCGTAGTTT
The DNA here is from genome assembly GCF_002127325.2 of Helianthus annuus. Lineage (NCBI taxonomy): Eukaryota > Viridiplantae > Streptophyta > Magnoliopsida > Asterales > Asteraceae > Helianthus > Helianthus annuus. The sequence continues at coordinate 140,919,813 of NC_035441.2, read as the reverse complement.
CCTGGGATTGGCAGGTTACTACAGGAGATTTATTGAGAAATTTTCGAGGATTGCTGCGCCCTTGACTTCCTTGACCAAGAAGAAAGAAAAGTACATTTGGGGCCCAAAGCAGCAAGAGTCCTTCGAAATACTGAAGCAAAAGCTAAGCAACGCACCTGTGCTGACATTACCAGAAGGTACAGATGAATTCGTAGTTTACTGCGATGCATCACACACGGGCATGGGGTGTGTGCTTATGCAGAAGGGCAAGGTGATTGCCTATGCTTCAAGGCAATTAAAGGTGCACGAAAAGAATTACACCACCCATGATTTGGAGTTGGGTGTCGTTGTATTTGCACTAAAATTGTGGAGGCATTACCTTTATGGTATTAAATTTGTGATTTATTCTGATCACAAAAGCCTCCAGCACCTGTTCAACCAGAAGGAGTTGAACATGAGGCAGCGTCGTTGGATGGAAACCTTGAATGACTATGATTGCGAGATCAGGTACCATCCCGGCAAAGCGAATGTGGTCGCTGATGCCTTAAGCAGGAAAGAAAGGGTAAAACCTATTCGAATCAATGCCAAGAGCATTGAAGTCAAGAACAATTTGATTGAGAAGATATTAGCTGCACAGCGAGAGGCTGTGTTAGAAGCTAATTATCCTAATGAAAAGTTAGGAGTAACTGAGGAGCAGTTGACTCTTAGCAAGGATGGAATCCTTAGATTGAACGGACGTATATGGGTTCCAATTTATGGAGGACTACGAGATGTTATCCTCCAGGAAGCCCATAGTTCCAAATACTCAGTCCATCCTGGTGCAGACAAAATGTACCAAGACTTAAAGGCAAATTTTTGGTGGATAGGCTTGAAAAAGTCTGTAGCCGCCCATGTAGCAAAGTGCTTGACTTGTGCTCAAGTCAAAGCCGAGCACCAAAAGCCGTCTGGCTTGCTACAACAGCCTGAACTTCCCGAGTGGAAGTGGGAATGCGTAACTATGGACTTCATAACCAAGTTACCCAAAACCAGGAAAGGAAACGATACAATATGGGTCATAGTCGATAGGCTGACTAAATCAGCTCATTTTCTACCCATCAAGGAGACGTATAGCTCCGATATGTTAGCCCAACTTTATGTAGATAAGATTGTAGCCTTACATGGCATACCTGTGTCTATTATCTCCGACAGGGATACTAGAGACACGTCTCATTTCTGGAAAAGTTTCCAGCAATCTTTGGGCACGCGTTTAAACTTTAGTACGGCTTACCACCCACAGACGGACGGTCAAAGTGAGCGTACTATCCAAACGCTTGAAGACATGCTTCGTGCATGTGCGATCGATTTAGGTGGTAACTGGGATAAGAATCTACCCCTGATCGAATTCTCTTACAATAATAGCTACCACACCAGCATAAAGGGTGCGCCTTTCGAGGCATTATACGGTAGGAAATGTAGATCGCCTGTTTGTTGGGCGGAAGTAGGAGAGGTCCAATTATCAGGACCAGAGATAGTTTTCCAGACGACGGACAAGATTGTCCAGATCCGGGAACGTCTCAAGGCTGCCCGCGATAGGCAGAAGAGCTACGATGATCCAAAGCGTAAGGATTTTCACTTCGAAGTGGGTGAAAAGGTATTACTTAAGGTGTCACCCTGGAAGGGGTGATGCGTTTCGGCAAGAAGGGCAAGCTGAGTCCGAGATACATAGGACCTTTTGAGGTCATTGAACGTATCGGATCAGTTGCCTATAAGTTGAACTTGCCTGAAGAGCTCAATGGAATTCACAACGTGTTCCACATCTGCAATCTTAAAAAGTGCTTCGCGATGAATCATTGGTACCACACACAGATGTGCATATAAATGAGAGCTTGAAGTTCATAGAAAAACCTTTGTCGATTGAAGATCGACAGGTGAAGAAACTTCGAAGAAAGCACGTACCGATTGTAAAGGTCAAATGGGATGCTCGTAGAGGTCCCGAATATACGTGGGAAGTCGAAGACACAATGAAAGAAAAGTACCCCTATTTATTTGAGTAAATCTCGGGTCGAGATTTATTTTAAGGGGGTGAGGATGTAACACCTCGAATTTTTGCATCCAATAATGTGTTAACACGTGTCATTTGTTTACACGTGGCATTAATATTGAATAAAGGATTAATTTTGACAAACCTTGAAAGTATATAAATTCGAGGGTTATAAATGTCAACAAGGGTAAATATACTGAATAGTAACCCTAAATAAATGCTTGAACCTTCAAACGAATGTATCATAGATCGTACGAAAGCGAAACACGAAAGAAAGTGAGAGATTACAAGCTACAGGGGTTAACTGTGTCAACATGTTTAATTATACCTCTGAATGACCCTTTAACGTTCCCAAGGCTTTGTAACGGTATTATACACTCACCAAAATATAATATATAAATTTCGCGAAGTTTCGTTATGAAACAAGAAAGTTACGATCGAATTCGTAGGAGAAGGGTTAAAAGCGTCAATAATGAAAGTTACGGCTTTCTGAATAATTAATAAACTAATCGGGGACTTAACAACGCGGGTAAATAACACGAGGTCCTTAGTTGTAATTAACCGAGGGCCAAACCGCAAAGTTACCCCTTCAAACCCGAAAGGTCAGGTAAATCATTACGAAAGATTTCGTTATTAATTACCAGATTCTGATAATCATTTCAAAAGATTTAAAATTTCTGGAAACCAAGCCTCTCGCGACCCGCGTTAAGTAATAGCCTAAGTGTAGGCGGGCCGCGAGCCTCCTGTTTTACGCGCCTGTTATTTGAATCCCAGGCGACCCGCATTAAACAAGCATGGAACTCCCATGCGGGCCGCGTAAAACGCCCAGATGCAGAAAGTTGTAACTACTTGCCTTTTGGAACCTTTGAACGATCAAAACACCAATGAATGAGGCATGGGCACCCTACACTTGACCCATATCACTTAGGGACACCTGCCCTTGATCCATGATCAAATGTAGACTGAGTTGTGATGATCTTAGGTGCTTTCTTTGGCTATAAATAGCATACTTGTGAGCATATGTTCACCACACCTCAAACACACATCTCTGATCATTCTAAGAGCTCCCAAGCATCCATCTCTGCTCTATAAGCAAGAAACAACTTCTGTAAGTCGTTCACAATCAATATGGTCTTGCATTTCCATAGTTATAGCTTATAAACACAACCGTCGTAACTAACGGTTGTCATTACAATAACTTGCAAATGGTTCAGTCTTATGACGAATCAAAAGTGGTTTTGAGTTGGTATTTATGTGGGTAATAAACCTCTAAAAGGGTTCCCCCTGATCACCACTCTAACTATGTCAAATATCGAGTCAAACGCGCACTTAAAAAGTCAACAGAAAGCTATTTTAGCGATTTATGCATAATCTGTAATGTACATACTAAGAAACCTGTTTTGACACTCATAAAATATGATATTAAGTATATAAACTTGTTTGCGCTCGTTTGAATCGATCATTTGCTATATTGAACCGGTTCGGAGCCGAATGTCGCAAAAGTTTGACTTTTGCATTGACTTCAGTTCTGACCCGTTTTAGTGAGGTATAGACATACCTTAGGACTCTCTTAGGACCAGGTTACATGATGGTATAAACCTCTGTGATCGGTTCATGAGTTATCCGAGTCTTTTACGCATTTCCGTTAATCGCCTAAAAGTTGACCGTAACGCCATTTTGAAAATAAAACGAGTATTTCGGACACGTGAACAGACCAGAACCTTGCTTATTAAATTATAAGCATGTCCTTAAAGTTTCACATCAATCCGAGGTCTAGAATGAGAGTTATGCTAAATGGCGCATTTAAAGTAAACTTTAGTAATTAACGGCGCAATTAGCATAACACCTATCTAAACCAAGATTTCGTCACCAAAAACTTTTACCCACTGTATTAAAATAATATTTTGGGAATTTTAAAGATTTTTAATAATTTTTACCTCGCTCATAACCTGCGGTTATGGCTACGGTTCGGTAAATACCGAATATGCCCTTTTCGGCCAAAACATGAGTTCTACAAGGTCTTTTGACCCGATTCCAGTTGCTACTGATTTTAAACAATAAATAAAGTATTTTAAGCTTTATAAGCTGTTCAGGAAACTCAGATTTCCAGTAGAACTCGAAAAGCTCTTTTAAAAGTCTTTAAAATGACCAAAAAGCCCCTACGGGGCATAATATTAACTTAAACTCGTTACGGGCATCACGGAAGGTATCCTACTGATACCACAACCTCTTTAAGGCATATTGACTTAGGAAATAAGCGTACGACTCTCATGGTTAACCGTTTCGCCTATTGCGCGCACGGTTCGGCTTATGAAACTAGTTTTCATAAATTAGCCGATACGGGTCAAATTATATTATTTGGACCCCAAAATCCAGAGTGTGAACCATAAACCCATATAAAACAAGTCTCTGAACTTGTTGGGTCAGAATCGCACTCCATTCTCGGTTTTCGCCTTTTCACGCGATTAAACCGTATTCACATATCGGAACCAACCGGTCTAGGCTACGGCCATTATAACGACTCGTTAGGATTCTAAGAGGTTAATTAAAACCTTCGTTCCAGATTAGGAGCCCCAATAAAAGCTATCGGTGATTTAATCCAAATTAAGGAAATATACTTGCAAAGGTAAATACTTTAACTTATTTCCCCTATATGGGCTTGGGTTACGGTATATTAATACCGCTTGATTGAGCATTATATTCTTCCATCGCTTAGGTGGTTAATTAAATAATATGATCGGCTCATTTAAAAAGTTTTGTTTCTTAAAAGCCTTTGGGGGGTTTAATGACCGTTGTCCCGGATATCCTTGGCATCATTTTACGAAATGGCCACGACCATCGACATCCCGGTGTAGGCGTACACCCGGTATATATTGTCGACATTAAATTAAAAGACGTAGCCGTTGGTTTTTATACTACGGTTTTACGCAATGTGGTGTGTCTATAAATCTTTAACCCGGCACGACCCGGGCTACTGAACGCATAAAAGAACATGTAAAACGTTCACAAGATTTTAATAATTTTCCCAAGTTATAAAAGAGTTTGTGCCTTGTGCATTCAAATCAATTTTAATAAACATTTTCAAATGTGTCAGTTGAATGTATTTACCAGTGTAAACTGACGTATTTTCCCCAAAAAGATTAAGTGCAGGTACTATACGAAATGGGCTGGTATAGGCGTCCTAAGCATCGTACATAGTCTCGCAAACTCGATGCTGCATCTGAATGAACAATATTTATTACTTTTTGATCCGCTGTGGATATATTCAACTTCTGTAATACATTTGATATTACAACCAGAGGTTGAAGTTTATATATTTATCTTAAGCTTCCGCTGTGCATTATATAATTGTGTGGTTTGACTATAATGTTGCCAACATCGTCACGGTAATCCCCCACCGGGCCCACCGGTGAGACACGTGGAAATCGGGGTGTGACAGGTTGGTATCAGAGCCAACATTGAGTGAATTAAACACTATCCTAATGTGTTTAATCTCAATGACACAATTGCACATATTTGAGTCTAGACAAGAACTTAGGACAAATTCGAATTGTTATCCCAATTTTGTCTTTTTCTTTTATTATTGGAATTTAAAGTTTTATAAAGCAGGAAAATGCCACCTGTTATATTCCGAGGAAGAGGAAGGGGAAGAAGAGGCAGAGGAGAAGTCGTGACTGATGTGTGTAAAATGCAACATATAAAACACATCAATTAAGGCATAAAACTAACCCTTTTTAAGTACTAATGTTGGAAAAAGAGTGTTTTTGTCTTCCTTTTGTATTTTCAGGATGAAATGAGCTCAAAATCACAAAAGAAGCAAAAAGACCACTAATTCTACCATAAATACAAGAAAAGGAACAAAAGTAAACTGCCCGGACCCTCAACGGCACCTCCCAAGACAAAGAGAAGAGAACAGAGTCTGAACACGCCCCGTGTCCAGTGAACACGGGGGCGTGCCCAGGAAGCAGCAGAAAAGACAAACCAGTAGAAGCTTCCATTGCTCACCACGGGGCCGTGCCCAGCGGACACGGGGGCGTGTTGAAAGTACAGCAGGCGCATTAATTGTAATTCGCAATTACAATTAATGAAGAGAGAGAATGTCAGACGGGCACGGGGCCGTGTCCAGCGGACACGGGGCCGTGTCCAGCGTTCTGTTCAGCCTATAAATAGAGGAGCTTGGTTTCATTCTCTCTCATCCCTTGGCACACCACCTCTCTCACACTTCATCCACCACCCATCACCACCATAACACCATCATCCACCACCATCATCCATTGTCCATCGTAGAGTGTGTGAGTCGTCTCGGGATCCAAGATTGATCGTAAGAGTTCTTGACAATCAAGGCCATGTTTGCCTAAGTCTCTTACATCACTTGGTGAAGACAAGTGTTTAGTATAATACTTTTTATTTTTAATCTTTTGCACTTTTTATTTGGTTTTGTATTAATGACTTTAATAACTAGTTACTTATGTTGAAGGTGATCTTTCCTTATCGTTTGTCCGTGGTGTCTTGGCGTTATTTTACTGTCTATATAAAATAAAAGATTTTCACCATTCATATCTCCACGGTCTATATGGAGGTATGTTGGCTACCTGGTCGGGGGTTAAGGGAACGGTTTGGTAAGGGTCTTGCCCTTGTTCAGCGTTTAGAGGTCCTGCTTGGGACCTGGGTCAAATTTAGTAGGATCTCCTTCAATGCCCATAGGTATTGGATGGCGGGGATCCAAACTCTTTGACCCCCTCATAAGCTAACTACTATTAATACTATAACCCGGCTATTTAGGACTGTATCCCTGCTGACTCAGACTACTTAGCCGAGGGTAACGTCACCGCCAAAAGCGGGGCCTACCATAATTTGCATTAATAACTTAATTCATTATCTTTCAATAATCCGACCCTTTAGGATTGTATCCTTGCTGACTCAAACTACTGGGTTGAGGGTAACGTCGCCTTCAAAAGAGGGGCCTACTACAATAACTAAGATAATCTCTTAAACAAGTGCAAAAGTGCGAAAATAATCAAAGGTTATACTAATACACGTGTCGGATCCAAGTGATTCATCTTGTCTATCTGTTTTTATTTTCTTTTTCAGCATTTAGTTAGTTTTTATTTTTCTTAGTTTAAAACATTTTTCTAACTTTTTGATTTGATTAGACGTTGAGGATAAACCGGTATTAAAAGCTCTTGTGTCCTTGGACGACCTCGGTATCTTACCAACACTATACTACGTCCACGATGGGTGCACTTGCCCATATGTGTGTTTAGTGTTAGTGAATATCGTGTTTTATAAATTTAAAACTTGGCTAAAAGTGTAAAAAGGGCTTAAATAAACATCTAAAAATATATACACACCGACACACATCAAGTTTTTGGCGCCGCTGCCGGGGACACAAGGATTTTAAGAAAGTTAGGAATCAACGGCCTAATCATCTTTTTATTTTTCTTTAATTTTTAGGATTTTTTTTTTAGATTTTTCAGCTTCTGCAGAGCTCAGCACGGGGCCGTGCCTGATCGGACACGGGCCGTGCTCAGCAACGTTACTGGCAGTTTTTGTTTTTCAAGTTAACAGAAGGCTGACCACGGGGCCGTGTCGGTGCAACACGGGGTCGTGTCCAACTTCCAGTAACTGGGATCTGAAAAACAACCACTGTAACTCCGACCACGGGGCCGTGTTCGCTCAACACGGGGCCGTGGTGAACCTTCTGACCAACATTCTTTTCTGTTTTTATTGCAGGACTTGGAACCCGACGCCAACCTCGCGTAGTGTATGAGCTCCAGTTCCAATAAAGACATAAAGGAACCATTAGAAGAACCCGAACGCTTTCTCAGAAAAAGGTTAAAAGCCAAAAACCAAGAGAAGGTTTCGGGTGACCCACCCCCAATGGCGGACCAACGTACCCTCATGGATTACTTACGGCCCACCGTAGGTAATCTCGGCGCCGCTATCAATGCCCCGAATGTCGAAGCCAATAACTTCGAACTTCGACCGCACTTGATACAAATGCTCCAAAACTCCGCAACCTTTCACGGGCTCGCGGACGAGGATCCCCATCTACATATAACTAATTTCTTAGAAATATGTGATACATTTCGGATCAATGGAGCATCAAACGACGCCATCCGCCTTCGTATGTTTCCATTCTCACTAAAAGACCGAGCGAAAGCTTGGCTCAACACCCTCCCAGCTGGATCGGTAAACACCTGGGATGAACTAGCCCAAAAATTTCTATATAAGTATTTCCCTCCTTCTAAAACTGCTAAATTAATGGCTGAAATTAACACATACTCACAAGAGGACGGGGAATCCTTATATGAAACTTGGGAAAGGTTCAAGGAGCTATTACGCAAGTGTCCCCATCACGGCCTCGCAATATGGCAACAAGTATCCACTTTCTACAATGGGTTGTTGCCACATACTAGGCAGACACTTGATTCTAGCTCCGGGGGACTTTTAGGTAATCGACGCCCACACGAAATATATAATCAGATTGAGGAAATTGCTCAAACCAATTTTCAATGGCACACTCCCCGGGGAAATAAAACTATCGCCCCGGGCGCCCATAAGGTAGACGAAAGCACCTCTTTACAAGCCCAAATCGAGGCCCTTTCTTCAAAAATAAAAAAATTAGAAATGACAAAAACAGTCTCGGTTATGGCTTGTGAGGGGTGTGGTGGGTCACATGAAAATTGGAGTTGCATGAAAGAAACGGACGATCAACAAGAAATGGTAAACTACATTGATAATAGACCTAGGCCGTCGGGTCCTCCAACGGGGACCTTCAACCAAGGATGGCGAAACCACCCAAACCTTGGTTGGAGGGAGCCCGGCAATAGTAGTAACCAACAACCACAACGAACAAACTTTCAGCAATCAAGAAATGAGTCACAGAATTTCACTCAACAACAAAGTGGAAGAGAAAGGCTCGAAGATACTATATCTCGCCTCGTCTCTGACACTGACAAGAAAAATTCGGAAAGATTCCTACAATTAGAACCAAACTTTAGGAATCAACAGGCTAGCATTCAAAACATAGAAAAACAAATAAGTCAACTAGCTCAAAATTTTTCCGAAAGACCACAAGGCGCATTACCCAGCAATACCGAAACCAACCCGAAGGCGCAAGTTCACCTCATCACGCTACGAAACCGGACCGTAGGGCCTGCAGAAGTACCTCCAGCCGCGGAAGAATCAACGCCAACAAATCTGCAGGAGAAGGACCCTCCCCCATCAACAGAGCCTACCAAGGCTCCTCGAGTTCCGTACCCCGGTAGGTTAATTCGTCAGAAAACCAACGAGCAATTCGCAAAATTCGAAAGTTTGCTAAAACAATTGCATGTCAATATTCCTTTTATCGAAGTCCTAACCCAAATGCCCAAATACTCTAAATTTATGAGGGACTTCCTTACACATAAAAAGAAAATTGAAAATTTGCAATTAGTTAATTTAGGCGAAGAATGCTCTGCCCTCGTACTCAATAAACTACCCCAAAAAAAGATCGATCCCGGAAGTTTCACGATTCCGTGCTCAATAGGGGAATCTCCCGTTCGCAATGCCTTGGCCGACTTAGGGGCTAGCATTAACCTCATGCCCTCTTCAATGTTCAAAAGGCTTGGCTTGGGAACCACAAGCCCCACAAAAATAAGCATACAACTCGCGGATCGATCGGTCAAGTTCCCGCAAGGTGTCATCGAGAATGTCTTGGTAAGGGTAAGCAGATTCGTTTATCCTGTTGACTTTGTCATACTCGACATGGAGGAAGACACCGAGGTCCCTCTTATTCTAGGGAGGCCTTTCCTTGCCACCGCACAAGCAGTAGTGGACATGAATGACGGGACACTAACTTTAAGATATGGGGACGATGAGGTAAAGTTCGGAGTTGGGAAAAGAATAGAGGATGACGACCCGATCCACTACATGAAGGTTATCGATTCAAGCTTGGATGCCGCTCTCCGGCGGTGTAACTTGGGAGGCAAGGCACCCCAATCAAAAGACGTGTGACCGGGAATTGGGTCTAGCCAAGGACCCTTATAAACGTGGCGCACCACGGAGGCATTCCGCGGACCTATCCTTAGTTTAGTTTAATCTTTTAGTTTTTGCAGAATAAATCACACTCATGGTGGTAATGGATGAAAAAGGGAACGAGAAAAAATGGAACCATGCAGAAGAACAGAACAAACCGACAAAAATCTCCACAACAGAAGGCTCCACACGGGCCGTGCCCAACCAACACGGCCCCGTGCTGAACCCCCTGCAGGAAATCACCCAGTTCAGGTAACTGGACACGGGCCGTGTTCAGCGGACACGCCCCCGTGTCCAGGCTTCTGTTTCAATTCTATAATTTTTGTTACTGGCACTTGACCACGGGGCCGTGCCCGGTCAACACGGGGCCGTGTCCAGAGTGCCAGTAACACAAATCTTTGTTTTTAAACACACTTTTACATATTCTAATCAACCAAAAACTTTATTTTTGGACACATTGAGGACAATGTGTAATTTAAGTGTGGGGGGGGATGCTAAAACCTTGGAATTTTGCAAAATCCTAAAACAAGCCTTACACAAAACTCTATTGGAACCGCTAAACACCCCAAATTTTTTTCAAAAACTTTTTCATTTTTTATTTTATTTACTTGTCTTAGTTTAAGTTGGGAATAACAAGTTATAAAAGGGTTATATTTTTACAAACTTACAACCGATAGCGTCGTGATAAAAAGAACTAACATAAGAAAATTATGAAACGGTATAACAAGTCTAGCTAAAATTCGATTATATATGCTTGGTCACATTAAAAAACCCATTCCCACAAAAAGTGAGTTTTGAGCCTTTATTGAGCATAAAAATACACATATTTAGATTAAATGCTCATTTTTCGTTTCTTGTGTGAATAGCCGCTCGGTCTTTACAAATCTAGAACTTGCCACGACGATACATTCCCGGTCCTTACCAACTTAAACCCAAGTAAGTAAATGATGGAGGCATTAGGACTAACTATTTTTCTTTCAAAACCATTATTTTTCATTTTTTTTTACCTACCCAAAATCCCCCTAGAAAACCCCCTTTGAGCCTAAACCTTTCATTTCATTACCCCCAAAACAAAATTTTTTACCCACCAAAAACCTTTTTCATTTTTTCACCTTTATTTTAGTAACAAACTCGGTTTTTCATAAACATACCCTTTACGTGACAAAAAAAAAAAATGATGAAGTCAAAAACAAACATAAGCTACAAAAAGCTTGTTTGGAGAAATACTTCAAAAATAAATGTCACCAAAAATAAGGTATTTCACGAAAACCGACACTTGTTACGATTTTCGCCCTTTTTACTAACCACTAACCAACCACCCACCTTTAAACCCAAGCCTTCACCCCAAAAGACCTCTTGATATTTACAAAGGAAAAAAAGTTAAAAAGGAGGAGGATTGATCGCTTGGCAAGCATATGGAGAATGTAAATCTGTGCCGCTCTCGAGCGATTCACTTAAATATACACCTTCGGCCGAGTGATTGAGTGACCTCCCGTGAGGTATGTGAACTTGTATATAAATGGAATTTTAATAAGGCATGCTATGCCCAAATAAGTAGTTTATCTTATGAAAAGTTCAAAATAAACCATGACGAATAAGATTGTAAATAAAATAAAAATAGAACCTATACAAACCTTGGATTCCCGACACTCTAGGACAAGTTAAAAAACTTCTCTTCTACCTATTCCATTTGGGAGTGTAAGCCACATTAAAAGAGTTTTGCTTGAGGACAAGCAAAAGTTCAAGTGTGGGGGTATTTGATGTGTGTAAAATGCAACATATAAAACACATCAATTAAGGCATAAAACTAACCCTTTTTAAGTACTAATGTTGGAAAAAGAGTGTTTTTGTCTTCCTTTTGTATTTTCAGGATGAAATGAGCTCAAAATCACAAAAGAAGCAAAAAGACCACTAATTCTACCATAAATACAAGAAAAGGAACAAAAGTAAACTGCCCGGACCCTCAACGGCACCTCCCAAGACAAAGAGAAGAGAACAGAGTCTGAACACGCCCCGTGTCCAGTGAACACGGGGGCGTGCCCAGGAAGCAGCAGAAAAGACAAACCAGTAGAAGCTTCCATTGCTCACCACGGGGCCGTGCCCAGCGGACACGGGGGCGTGTTGAAAGTACAGCAGGCGCATTAATTGTAATTCGCAATTACAATTAATGAAGAGAGAGAATGTCAGACGGGCACGGGGCCGTGTCCAGCGGACACGGGGCCGTGTCCAGCGTTCTGTTCAGCCTATAAATAGAGGAGCTTGGTTTCATTCTCTCTCATCCCTTGGCACACCACCTCTCTCACACTTCATCCACCACCCATCACCACCATAACACCATCATCCACCACCATCATCCATTGTCCATCGTAGAGTGTGTGAGTCGTCTCGGGATCCAAGATTGATCGTAAGAGTTCTTGACAATCAAGGCCATGTTTGCCTAAGTCTCTTACATCACTTGGTGAAGACAAGTGTTTAGTATAATACTTTTTATTTTTAATCTTTTGCACTTTTTATTTGGTTTTGTATTAATGACTTTAATAACTAGTTACTTATGTTGAAGGTGATCTTTCCTTATCGTTTGTCCGTGGTGTCTTGGCGTTATTTTACTGTCTATATAAAATAAAAGATTTTCACCATTCATATCTCCACGGTCTATATGGAGGTATGTTGGCTACCTGGTCGGGGGTTAAGGGAACGGTTTGGTAAGGGTCTTGCCCTTGTTCAGCGTTTAGAGGTCCTGCTTGGGACCTGGGTCAAATTTAGTAGGATCTCCTTCAATGCCCATAGGTATTGGATGGCGGGGATCCAAACTCTTTGACCCCCTCATAAGCTAACTACTATTAATACTATAACCCGGCTATTTAGGACTGTATCCCTGCTGACTCAGACTACTTAGCCGAGGGTAACGTCACCGCCAAAAGCGGGGCCTACCATAATTTGCATTAATAACTTAATTCATTATCTTTCAATAATCCGACCCTTTAGGATTGTATCCTTGCTGACTCAAACTACTGGGTTGAGGGTAACGTCGCCTTCAAAAGAGGGGCCTACTACAATAACTAAGATAATCTCTTAAACAAGTGCAAAAGTGCGAAAATAATCAAAGGTTATACTAATACACGTGTCGGATCCAAGTGATTCATCTTGTCTATCTGTTTTTATTTTCTTTTTCAGCATTTAGTTAGTTTTTATTTTTCTTAGTTTAAAACATTTTTCTAACTTTTTGATTTGATTAGACGTTGAGGATAAACCGGTATTAAAAGCTCTTGTGTCCTTGGACGACCTCGGTATCTTACCAACACTATACTACGTCCACGATGGGTGCACTTGCCCATATGTGTGTTTAGTGTTAGTGAATATCGTGTTTTATAAATTTAAAACTTGGCTAAAAGTGTAAAAAGGGCTTAAATAAACATCTAAAAATATATACACACCGACACACATCAGTGACACATCACGATAACGAAGCTGGACCATCTGGTACAAGACATCCTTCGATGACACGGAGCGAAGAGCCACAACGACGAAGAGATCTTTACGAACCCGCGAGGCATTCCACCTCGCACAGCTCGACGCCATCCTACCGGCACTCCTTTGGGCCAAACTCAGAGAATGATCCCAACAACCCACAACCTTCCTTCATACCTCTACAACGTTCGGTATCGCACCGAAATTACGACGACCCTACTCCATACTTCATAGGTCAGTTTAATCCGGCTGACTACATACAGGAACCTTCAGGCTTTGTTCCATTAGGGCCACAAGATCACTTCTCCGAAGACCATATGGATGAAGATACTGATCCAGCTGAACCTGCTCGTGGTACGCCCACGCATCCGATAGAAGTCTCTGATGGGTCATCCTTCCATGGCACACCCTACCAGGGACCAGACAGTTTCCAAGCGTTGTTTGACCGACATGAGTGGTACTACACGCCACCTCAACAGACATCGCAACAACCGCGACATCCACAGGATCCCTCTGAGGATTCACGCTTTGTGGCAGTTACGCCACCACCTCCGCCACCGGCGCAACCAGTAATACCTGATCCGCCAAGGCGTAGGAGGACAAATGCTCGTATGTCTACACGAGGAGGAGGGGGTATCCACTTCAGCACTCCTCGACATTCTAGTAGTAGCCACTATCCGCCACTACAAGAAGAAGGACCTTCAAGTCCTATACAGGAGGCGAACTCCGCACCAGCTGCACAAAATTCGCCACCATTTGGGTATGACCAACCCATACCTGCTTACACGGGTCCAACGGCTTACAACCCGTTCGAACCGTCACAAGCACAATACAACTACGGCTATGAGCGCGACCCATATGTGGTGTCGGCAAGATATAATGCGCGCTACCCTGACGGAGCACATGGAAACATGGGACCACCGGACTACTCAGCTCATGGGTATCCAATACCTCCCAGACCTCCAGCTCCGCAACATGCGCCACAACCACGATTTTCTCCTCCTGAACAGGAAGAGATACTCCATCAACTAGATCGTGTGGAGAGAGAGTTCGAAGAAGAGAAAAAGAGCCACCGAGGATTTCTCAAGGGCTTGGCGAACCTACTAAAGGGCAAAAAGAAGAAACGTGACCACTAGCCTTTAATAGTTGTACTAATGTAATTTCTACTTTGAAATAAGTCCCTGCGTGGACACTTATCGTATTTCAGTCCCTACGTGGACTTATCTTTTAAGTCCTTGCATGGACATTTACCATTATGTTAGTCCCTGCGTGGACTTGTCACTTATTTTATACCTCTAAGGAGGTATGTACTATTTGAAAGACCCGTTTAGGGCAATATGTAATTGTATTTGAGATTATGGAATGCATGTTATGAGTTTTGTTTTAATATGTATAAAATAAATCAAAACCATTCCTTTTATATTGATCTGCCTAGATAAAGAATCTTAAAAGGTGAAACCTAGCTTGGTGTCTTTTAAGATCCAGTCAAGAGGTACGACCTAATTGAAAAGATTCTGATTCCCTGTTAACCTCTGTACGCATGTTAACAATCATGGCAGATGTGATTCGTTAAAATCACGCACGTCATTCTTATACAATAATCCTTTAAGGATTTCAAAACCCAACTAAATGATTTATAAATCGTGGGTTAAATCACCAATGAAGGTGATCAATATTATTAAAACATCCATTAGTGATGTAGTGCCTACGGGCCAGTATTATAAAAACATCCATTAGTGATGTAGTGCCTACGGGCCAACCTTATTAAAACATCCATTAGAGATGTAGTGCCTACGGGCCAACCATATTAAAACATCCATTAGAGATGTAGTGCCTACGGGCCAACCATATTAAAACATCCATTAGAGGTGTAGTGCCTATGGGCCGTAACAATTGTCTTATAACGACAAAAGGCAGTGGTGGTCTATGACTCCCTGTAAGAAAGAGATAAAAGAACTACGGTTCAAATCTCTATGCCTTTGATTCTCAGAAATCTCGGCTAAAATTATAAAACATCCTCGTGATTAGGCTTTATGCCGCCAATACTATTTATGTAGCTGAAATAGGATATATTCAAATCCTAATATGTAATGAAATAATAAGTTAACCAAATATGGTCTCTGTACCATGGTTGACAAATTGTCATAAAAGACAATTATATAATAATCTCCTGAATAAAATTTTGTTATCTTCTGTAACAGATTCAAGTTACAATGGCAGATCCCAACGGAGAGAATAGCCATACTAATGAAGATGACTACGACAATACGCCAGTGCATTTGACAGGCGCACAACTGAAGGCTCTGATTGACAATGCTGTTCAGGCAGCTCTTGATCGTCAATATACTGAGTCCCAAGGCAGAACCGTGTCAAAACCACCCTCTAAACCAAAGACACACTCCAAACCACCCTCTCAACCCAAGAAAGATGATGACAAACACTCGCCCACTGAGAACAGCGTTCATCGTGATAGAGAATATACTGATGCATCAAATGCTAAGGGTTGCACCTACAAATACTTTGTATCTTGTAAGCCCCGGGAATTTACAGGGGAGAAAGGTGCTGTGGATTGTATCACCTGGCTAGATGAGATGGACACTATTGTGGACATCAGCGGGTGTGCAGAGAGGGATGTGGTGAAGTATGTGTCCCAGTCATTTAAGGGCGAGGCCCTGGCATGGTGGAGGGCGTTGGTGCAGGCATCTGGTAAGTCTGCTTTGTACAAGATGACATGGGAGGAATTTATTGCTCTCATTAAGGAAAACTACTGCCCTCAGCATGAGGTTGAGAAGATCGAGGCTGACTTTGTGTCACTGGTGATGACGAACCTGGACTGCCAGGCATATTTGACGAGTTTCAATACAATGTCTCGTCTGGTCCCATACCTTGTGACCCCAGAACCTCGAAGAATTGCCCGTTTCATTGGGGGCTTGGAGCCCGCGATAAAGGCGAGTGTAAAGGCCTCTCGGCCGACGACCTTCAGGTCAGTTACTAACCTCTCCTTGTCTCTCACCTTAGACGCTGTCCGTCTGAGGACACTAAGGAACAAGGAGGCTGAGAAGAGAAAACGTGAGGATGATACCTCACGAAGATCAGGGAAGAAGCACCGTGGAAACGGTGAAGGCAAAAGAGGGTCGGAGGCGAAGAAAGATGGGCAAGCTGGTGAAAGGCCCAACTGCAAAATCTGCAAGAAACCCCACTCTGGGAAATGTAGATTTGCATCGAACTCACAATCGCAATCAAAGACTCCTTCCTGTGGACTATGCAAGTCCAAGGATCATAAGACTGTGGAGTGCAAGAAAATCAAGGATGCAACCTGCTATGGTTGTAATGAAAAAGGGCACATCAAGAGTAACTGCCCTAAGTATGCCAAGAAGGCGGAAGAAACAAAGAAGTCAAATGCGAGAGTTTTTCGCATGGATGCAAAGGAAGCGGTTCAGAACGACAATGTGCTCACAGGTACTTTTCTCGTAAATAATATATTTGCAAGAGTACTATTCGATTCTGGCGCTGATAAATCCTTTGTAGACCAGAAATTTTGCCAACTACTAAATATGCCTATCAAAACCCTTGACGTGAAATACGAAGTAGAGTTAGCAGACGGCACGATAGAAACCGTCTCTACTGTTCTAGAGGGATGTGAAATGTCCATTAAGAACCACTCTTTTCCTCTATCTCTACTCCCTTTCAAACTAGCGGGTTTCGACATAGTCCTAGGCATGGACTGGTTATCCCGTAATCAGGCCCAAATCATTTGCGGCAAGAGGCATATAGTGCTAAAGACTCCGAGTGGTGAATCGCTTACCATTCGAGGAGATACGCAGTACGGATTGCCCGAAGACGTATCTATGCTGAAAGCTTCTAGGTGTTTGAACAGAGGCTGTGTAATGTACATGGCTCAGGTTATAATTGAAGAACCTAAGCCGAAGATAGAGGATCTTCCTGTCATTTCTGAATACCCCGAGGTTTTTCCCGAAGAACTACCTGGTTTGCCACCAGATAGACAAGTGGAGTTCAGAATAGACATCATTCCTGGAGCGGCTCCTATAGCAAGAGCACCTTACAGATTAGCTCCGACGGAAATGAAAGAACTGAGGACCCAGTTGGATGAACTGCTGGCGAAAGGTTTTATCAGACCTAGTTCATCTCCCTGGGGAGCTCCTGTCCTGTTTGTAAAGAAGAAGGACGGATCAATGTGGTTGTGCATTGATTACCGTGAGCTGAACAAAGTTACCATAAAGAATAGATATCCTTTGCCACGGATCGATGATCTGTTCGATCAGCTGCAAGGAGCGAGCTACTTTTCGAAGATCGACTTAAGGTCGGGCTATCATCAGCTAAGGGTCAGAGATGAAGATGTACATAAGACAGCATTTAGGACTCGCTATGGTCATTACGAGTTCCTGGTGATGCCTTTTGGGCTCACAAATGCACTGGCTGCGTTCATGGATCTCATGAATCGCGTCTGCAAGCCGTATTTGGACAAATTTGTCATCGTCTTCATCGACGATATCCTTATATATTCAAAAAGCCAAGCTGACCACGAGAAGCACCTCCGTTGTATTCTCGAATTATTACAGCGTGAGAAGCTCTACGCCAAATTCTCGAAATGTGAATTCTGGCTAAGAGAGGTTCAGTTTCTAGGTCACGTTGTAAGTGAGCGTGGTATCCAAGTGGATCCCGCTAAGGTAGAGGCAGTCATGAACTGGCAAGAGCCAAAGACACCTACCGAAATTCGTAGTTTCCTGGGATTGGCAGGTTACTACAGGAGATTTATTGAGAATTTTTCGAGGATTGCTGCGCCCTTGACTTCCTTGATCAAGAAGAAAGAAAAGTACATTTGGGGCCCAAAGCAGCAAGAGTCCTTCGAAATACTGAAGCAAAAGCTAAGCAACGCACCTGTGCTGACATTACCAGAAGGTACAGATGAATTCGTAGTTTACTGCGATGCATCACACACGGGCATGGGGTGTGTGCTTATGCAGAAGGGCAAGGTGATTGCCTATGCTTCAAGGCAATTAAAGGTGCACGAAAAGAATTACACCACCCATGATTTGGAGTTGGGTGCCGTTGTATTTGCACTAAAATTGTGGAGGCATTACCTTTATGGTATTAAATTTGTGATTTATTCTGATCACAAAAGCCTTCAGCACCTGTTCAACCAGAAGGAGTTGAACATGAGGCAGCGTCGTTGGATGGAAACCTTGAATGACTATGATTGCGAGATCAGGTACCATCCCGGCAAAGCGAATGCGGTCGCTGATGCCTTAAGCAGGAAAGAAAGGGTAAAACCTATTCGAATCAATGCCAAGAGCATTGAAGTCAAGAACAATTTGATTGAGAAGATATTAGCTGCACAGCGAGAGGCTGTGTTAGAAGCTAATTATCCTAATGAAAAGTTAGGAGTAACTGAGGAGCAGTTGACTCTTAGCAAGGATGGAATCCTTAGATTGAACGGACGTATATGGGTTCCAATTTATGGAGGACTACGAGATGTTATCCTCCAGGAAGCCCATAGTTCCAAATACTCAGTCCATCCTGGTGCAGACAAAATGTACCAAGACTTAAAGGCAAATTTTTGGTGGATAGGCTTGAAAAAGTCTGTAGCCGCCCATGTAGCAAAGTGATTGACTTGTGCTCAAGTCAAAGCCGAGCACCAAAAGCCGTCTGGCTTGCTACAACAGCCTGAACTTCCCGAGTGGAAGTGGGAATGCGTAACTATGGACTTCATAACCAAGTTACCCAAAACCAGGAAAGGAAACGATACAATATGGGTCATAGTCGATAGGCTGACTAAATCAGCTCATTTTCTACCCATTAAGGAGACGTATAGCTCCGATATGTTAGCCCAACTTTATGTAGATAAGATTGTAGCCTTACACGGCATAGCTGTGTCTATTATCTCCGACAGGGATACTAGATACACGTCTCATTTCTGGAAAAGTTTCCAGCAATCTTTGGGCACGCGTTTAAACTTTAGTACGGCTTACCACCCACAGACGGACGGTCAAAGTGAGCGTACTATCCAAACGCTTGAAGACATGCTTCGTGCATGTGCGATCGATTTAGGTGGTAACTGGGATAAGAATCTACCCCTGATCGAATTCTCCTACAATAATAGCTACCACACCAGCATAAAGGCTGCGCCTTTCGAGGCATTATACGGTAGGAAATGTAGATCGCCTGTTTGTTGGGCGGAAGTAGGAGAGGTCCAATTATCAGGACCAGAGATAGTTTTCCAGACGACGGACAAGATTGTCCAGATCCGGGAACGTCTCAAGGCTGCCCGCGATAGGCAGAAGAGCTACGCTGATCCAAAGCGTAAGGATTTTCACTTCGAAGTGGGTGAAAAGGTATTACTTAAGGTGTCACCCTGGAAGGGGGTGATGCGTTTCGGCAAGAAGGGCAATCTGAGTCCGAGATACATAGGACCTTTTGAGGTCATTGAACGTATCGGATCAGTTGCCCATAAGTTGAACTTGCCTGAAGAGCTCAATGGAATTCACAACGTGTTCCACATCTGCAATCTCAAAAAGTGCTTCGCCGATGAATCATTGGTGATTCCACACACAGATGTGCATATAGATGAGAGCTTGAAGTTCATAGAAAAACCTTTGTCGATTGAAGATCGACAGGTGAAGAAACTTCGAAGAAAGCACGTACCGATAGTAAAGGTCAAATGGGATGCTCGTAGAGGTCCCGAATATACGTGGGAAGTCGAAGACACAATGAAAGAAAAGTACCCCTATATATTTGAGTAAATCTCGGGTCGAGATTTATTTTAAGGGGGTGAGGATGTAACACCTCGAATTTTTGCGTCCAATAATGTGTTAACACGTGTCATTTGTTTACACGTGGCATTAATATTGAATAAAGGATTAATTTTGACAAACCTTGAAAGTATATAAATTCGAGGGTTATAAATGTCAACAAGGGTAAATATACTGAATAGTAACCCTAAATAAATGCTTGAACCTTCAAACGAATGTATCATAGATCGTACGAAAGCGAAACACGAAAGAAAGTGAGAGATTACAAGCTACAGGGGTTAACTGTGTCAACATGTTTAATTATACCTCTAAGTGACCCTTTAACGTTCCCAAGGCTTTGTAACGGTATTATACACTCACCAAAATATAATATATAAATTTCGCGAAGTTTCGTTATGAAACAAGAAAGTTACGATTGAATTCGTAGGAGAAGGGTTAAAAGCGTCAATAATGAAAGTTAAGGCTTTCTGAATAATTAATAAACTAATCGGGGACTTAACAACGCGGGTAAATAACACAAGGTCCTTAGTTGTAATTAACCGAGGGCCAAACCGCAAAGTTACCCCTTCAAACCCGAAAGGTCAGGTAAATCATTACGAAAGATTTCGTTATTAATTACCAGATTCTGATAATCATTTCAAAAGATTTAAAATTTCTGGAAACCAAGCCTCTCGCGACCCGCGTTAAGTAATAGCCTAAGTGTAGGCGGGCCGCGAGCCTCCTGTTTTACGCGCCTGTTATTTGAATCCCAGGCGACCCGCATTAAACAAGCATGGAACTCCCATGCGGGCCGCGTAAAACGCCCAGATGCAGAAAGTTGTAACTACTTGCCTTTTGGAGCCTTTGAACGATCAAAACACCAATGAATGAGGCATGGGCACCCTACACTTGACCCATATCACTTAGGGACACCTGCCCATGATCCATGATCAAATGTAGACTGAGTTGTGATGATCTTAGGTGCTTTCTTTGGCTATAAATAGCATACTTGTGAGCATATGTTCACCACACCTCAAACACACATCTCTGATCATTCTAAGAGCTCCCAAGCATCCATCTCTGCTCTATAAGCAAGAAACAACTTCTGTAAGTCGTTCACAATCAATATGGTCTTGCATTTCCATAGTTATAGCTTATAAACACAACCGTCGTAACTAACGGTTGTCATTACAATAACTTGCAAATGGTTCAGTCTTATGACGAATCAAAAGTGGTTTTGAGTTGGTATTTATGTGGGTAATAAACCTCTAAAAGGGTTCCCCCTGATCACCACTCTAACTATGTCAAATATCGAGTCAAACGCGCACTTAAAAAGTCAACAGAAAGCTATTTTAGCGATTTATGCATAATCTGTAATGTACATACTAAGAAACCTGTTTTGACACTCATAAAATATGATATTAAGTATATAAACTTGTTTGCGCTCGTTTGAATCGATCATTTGCTATATTGAACCGGTTCGGAGCCGAATGTCGCAAAAGTTTGACTTTTGCATTGACTTCAGTTCTGACCCGTTTTAGTGAGGTATAGACATACCTTAGGACTCTCTTAGGACCAGGTTACATGATGGTATAAACCTCTGTGATCGGTTCATGAGTTATCCGAGTCTTTTACGCATTTCCATTAATCGCCTAGAAGTTGACCGTAACGCCATTTTGAAAATAAAACGAGTATTTCGGACACGTGAATGGACCAGAACCTTGCTTATTAAATTATAAGCATGTCCTTAAAGTTTCACGTCAATCCGAGGTCTAGAATGAGAGTTATGCTAAATGGCGCATTTAAAGTAAACTTTAGTAATTAACGGCGCAATTAGCATAACACCTATCTAAACCAAGATTTCGTCACCAAAAACTTTTACCCACTGTATTAAAATAATATTTTGGGAATTTTAAAGATTTTTAATAATTTTTACCTCGCTCATAACCTGCGGTTATGGCTACGGTTCGGTAAATACCGAATATGCCCTTTTCGGCCAAAACATGAGTTCTACAAGGTCTTTTGACCCGATTCCAGTTGCTACTGATTTTAAATAATAAATAAAGTATTTTAAGCTTTATAAGCTGTTCGGGAAACTCAGATTTCCAGTAGAACTCGAAAAGCTCTTTTAAAAGTCTTTAAAATGACCAAAAAACCCCTACGGGGCATAATATTAACTTAAACTCGTTACGGGCATCACGGAAGGTATCCTACTGATACCACAACCTCTTTAAGGCATATTGACTTAGGAAATAAGCCTACGACTCTCATGGTTAACCGTTTCGCCTATTGCGCGCACGGTTCGGCTTATGAAACTAGTTTTCATAAATTAGCCGATACGGGTCAAATTATATTATTTGGACCCCAAAATCCAGAGTGTGAACCATAAACCCATATAAAACAAGTCTCTGAACTTGTTGGGTCAGAATCGCACTCCATTCTCGGTTTTCGCCTTTTCACGCGATTAAACCGTATTCACATATCGGAACCAACCGGTCTAGGCTACGGCCATTATAACGACTCGTTAGGATTCTAAGAGGTTAATTAAAACCTTCGTTCCAGATTAGGAGCCCCAATAAAAGCTATCGGTGATTTAATCCAAATTAAGGAAATATACTTGCAAAGGTAAATACTTTAACTTATTTCCCCTATATGGGCTTGGGTTACGGTATATTAATACCGCTTGATTGAGCATTATATTCTTCCATCGCTTAGGTGGTTAATTAAATAATATGATTGGCTCATTTAAAAAGTTTTGTTTCTTAAAAGCCTTTGGGGGGTTTAATGACCGTTGTCCCGGATATCCTTGGCATCATTTTACGAAATGGCCACGACCATCGACATCCCGGTGTAGGCGTACACCCGGTATATATTGTCGACATTAAATTAAAAGACGTAGCCGTTGGTTTTTATACTACGGTTTTACGCAATGTGGTGTGTCTATAAATCTTTAACCCGGCACGACCCGGGCTACTGAACGCATAAAAGAACATGTAAAACGTTCACAAGATTTTAATAATTTTCCCAAGTTATAAAAGAGTTTGTGCCTTGTGCATTCAAATCAATTTTAATAAACATTTTCAAATGTGTCAGTTGAATGTATTTACCAGTGTAAACTGACGTATTTTCCCCAAAAAGATTAAGTGCAGGTACTATACGAAATGGGCTGGTATAGGCGTCCTAAGCATCGTACATAGTCTCGCAAACTCGATGCTGCATCTGAATGAACAATATTTATTACTTTTTGATCCGCTGTGGATATATTCAACTTCTGTAATACATTTGATATTACAACCAGAGGTTGAAGTTTATATATTTATCTTAAGCTTCCGCTGTGCATTATATAATTGTGTGGTTTGACTATATTGTTGCCAACATCGACACGGTAATCCCCCACCGGGCCCACCGGTGAGACACGTGGAAATCGGGGTGTGACAGTCGTGTAAGCGTTTGTATTATTTTGGGTTCATCAACGTTTGTAAATATTATTTTTACTCTAAAAGTAATATTTATATATTTTCACAAAATAATCATAAACAGTGTGGTGAAAAATATATTTATCGAATAAATATTTATCACGTTTAGTTTTTGTGAAAATCCCACCTCCGATTATTTAATAAATAAAGTCATGGCGAAATATATTTTGAAAACATCTCAAAATAGTTTAACACTTGTAAATAATTCTAAGTGTTATATTTTTATGTCACACCCCGATTTCCACGTGTCTCACCGGTGGGCCCAGTGGGGGATTACCGTGACGATGTTGGCAACAATATAGTCAAACCACACAATTATATAATGCACAGCGGAAGCATAAGATAAATATATAAACTCAACATCTGGTTGTAATATCAAATGTATTACAGAAGTTGAATATATCCACAGCGGATCAAAATAAATAAATGTTGTTCATTCAGATACGGCATCGAGTTTGCGAGACTATTCATGATGCTTAGGCAGCTAATACCAGCCAATTTCGTACAGTACCTGCACTTAATCTTTTTGGGGAAAATACGTCAGTTTACACTGGTAAATACATTCAACTGACACATTTGAAAATGTTTATTAAAATTGATTTGAATGCACAAGGCACAAACTCTTTTATAACTTGGGAAAATTATAATAAAATCTTGTGAACGTTTTACATGTTCTTTTATGCGTTCAGTAGCCCGGGTCGTGCCGGGTTAAAGATTTATAGACACACCACGTTTGCGTAAAACCGTAGTATAAAAACCAACGGCTACGTCTTTTAATTTAATGTCGACACTTTATACCGGGTGTACGCCTACACCGGGATGTCGATGGTCGTGGCCATTTCGTAAAATGATGCCAAGGATATCCGGGACAACGGTCATTAAACCCCCCAAAGGCTTATAAGCAACAAAACTGTTTAAATGAGCCGATCATATTATTTAATTAACCACCTAAGCGATGGAAGAATATAATGCTCAATCAAGCGGTATTAATATACCGTAACCCAAGCCCATATAGGGGAAATAAGTTAAAGTATTTACCTTTGCAAGTATATTTCCTTATTTTGGATTAAATCACCGATAGCTTTTACTGGGGCTCCTAATCTGGAACGAAGGTTTTAATTAACCTCTTAGAATCCTAACGGGTCATTATAATGGCCGTAGCCTAGACCGGTTGGTTCTGATATATATTGATAGGGTTTAATCGCGTGAAAGGCGAAAACCGAGAATGGAGTGTGATTCTGTCCCAACAAGTTCAGAGACTTGTTTTATATGGGTTAATGGTTCACACTCTGGATTTTGGGGTTCAAATGATATTATTTGACCCGTATCGGCTAATTTATGAAAACTAGTTTCATAAGCCGAACCGTGCGCGCAAAAAGGCGAAACGGTTAACCATGAGAGTCGTACGCTTATTTCCTAAGTCAATATGCCTTAAATGGGTTGTGGTATCAGTAGGATACCTTCCGTGATGCCCGTAACGAGTTTAAGTTTATATTATGCCCCGTAGGGGCTTTTCAGTCATTTTAAAGACTTTAAAAGGGCTTTTCGAGTTCTACAGGAAATCTGAGTTTCCCGAACAGCTTATAAAGCTTAAAATACTTTATTTATTATTTAAAACCAGTAGCAACTGGAATCGGGTCAAAAGACCTTGTAGAACTCATGTTTTGGCCGAAAAGGGCATATTCGGTATTTACCGAACCGTAGCCATAACCACAGGTTATGAGCGAGGTAAAAATTATTAAAAATCTTTAAAATTCCCAAAT
Organism: Helianthus annuus; assembly: GCF_002127325.2. Classification (NCBI taxonomy): domain Eukaryota; kingdom Viridiplantae; phylum Streptophyta; class Magnoliopsida; order Asterales; family Asteraceae; genus Helianthus; species Helianthus annuus. Next base: position 140,894,339 of record NC_035441.2, on the reverse strand, counting down.
ATTATTTTAATACAGTGGGTAAAAGTTTTTGTGACGAAATCTTGGTTTAGATAGGCGTTATGCTATTTGCGCCGTTAATTACTAAAGTTTATTTAAATTGCGCTAATTAGCATAACTCTCATTCTAGACCTCGGATTGACGTGAAACTTTAAGGACATGCTTATAATTTAATAAGAAAGGTTCTGGTCCGTTCACGTGTCCGAAATACTCGTTTAAATTTCAAAAGGACGTTACAGAGGTTTATACCAACATGTGACCTGGTCCTAAGAGAGTCCTAAGGTATATTTATACCTCACTAAAACGGGTCAGAACTGAAGTCAAAGCAAAAGTCAACTTTTGCGACATTCGGCTCCGAACCGGTTCAATATAGCAAATGGTCGATTCAAACGAGCGCAAACAAGTTTATATGCTTAATATCATGTTTTATAAGTGTCAAAACAGGTTTCATAACATATACATTACAGATTATGCATAAATCGCTAAAATAGCTTTCTGTTGACTTTTTAACCGCACGTTTGACTCGATTTTTGACATAGTTAGAGTGGTGATCAGGGGGAACCTTTTTAGAGGTTTATTACCCACATAATTACCTACTCAAAACTACTTTTGATCCGTCATAAGACTGAACCATTTGCAAGTTATTGTAATGACAACCGTTAGTTACGACGGTTGCGTTTATGAGCTATAACTATGGAAATGTAAGATCAAAATGGTTGTGAACGACTTACAGAAGTGTGTTCTTGCTTATAGAGCAGAGAAGGGTGCTTGGGAGCTCCTTAGAATGATCAGAGATGATTGTTTGAGTTGTGTGAATGTTATGAGCCAATGTGGCTTATTTATAGTGCTTAAAAGCCTTCAAGATCATTACACAACAGTCTACAATTGATCATGGATCATGGGCAGGTGTCCCTAAGGTGTATGGGTCGAGTAGGGGGCACCCATGCCTCATTGATTGATGTTTGGTCGTTCAAATGCTCCAAAAGGCAAGAAGTTACAACTATTCTGCATCTGGGCGTCTAATGCGGCCCGCATGGGAGTTCCATGCGTTTATAATGCGGGCCGCCTGGGTTTTAAATATCAGGCGAGTAAAAGAGGAGGCGCGCGGCCCGCCTCAACTTAACCAACATGCAATGCGGGTCGCGTGAGGCCTGTTTTTCAGATTTTTAAAATCTTTTGAAATGATTACGAAATCCTGGTAATTAATAACGAAATCTTTCGTAATGATTTACCTGACCTTTCGGGTTTGAAGGGGTAACTTTGCGGTTTGGCCCTCGGTTATTTACCGATAGGGGCCTCGTGTTATTTACCCGCGTTGTTAAGTCCCCGGTTTATTTATTAATTATTCAGAAAGCCTTAACTTCTGTTATTGACGCTTTTAACCCTTCTTATACGAATTTGAGTATAACTCTTTCGTTTTAAGACGGAACTTCGCGGAATTTATACAGTATATTCTAGTGAGCGTATAATACTGTTACGAAGCCTTGGGAACGTTAAAGGGCCACTCAGAGGTATAATTAAACATGTTGACACAGTTAACCCCTGTAGTTCGTAATCTCTCACTTTCTTCCGCGTTTCGCTTCCGTATGATTTATGATTTATTCGTTTGAAGGTACAAGCATTTATTTAGGGTTACTATACAGTATATTTACCCTTGTTGACATTTATAACCCTCGAATTTATATACTTTCAAGGTTTGTCAAAATTAGTCCTTTATTTATTATAGATGCCACGTGTAAACAAATGACACGTGTTAACACATCATTGGACACAAAAATTCGAGGTGTTACATCCTCACCCCCTTAAAATAAATCTCGACCCGAGATTTACTCGAATAAATAGGGGTACTTTTCTTTCATTGTAGCTTCGACTTCCCACGTATATTCAGGACCTCTACGAGCATCCCATTTGACTTTTACAATCGGTACGTGCTTTCTGCGAAGCTTCTTCACCTGTCGATCTTCAATCGACAAAGGTTTTTCTATAAATTTTAAGCTCTCATCTATATGCACATCTGTGTGTGGAATCACCAATGATTCATCGGCGAAGCACTTTTTGAGATTGCAGATGTGGAACACATTGTGAATTCCATTGAGCTCTTCAGGCAAGTTCAACTTATAGGCGACTGATCCGACACGTTCGATGACCTCAAAAGGTCCTATGTATCTCGGACTCAGTTTGCCTTTCTTGCCGAAACGCATCACCCCCTTCCAGGGTGATACCTTAAGCAACACTTTTTCACCTACTTCGAAGTGAAGATCCTTACGTTTTGGATCAGCGTAGCTTTTCTGCCTATCGCGGGCAGCCTTGAGACGTTCCCGGATCCGGACAATCTTGTCCGTTGTCTGGAAAACAATCTCTGGTCCTGATAGTTGGACCTCCCCTACTTCCGCCCAACAAACAGGCGATCTGCATTTCCTACCATATAATGCCTCGAAAGGCGCAGCCTTTATGCTGGTGTGGTAGCTATTATTGTAGGAGAATTCGATCAGGGGTAGGTTCTTATCCCAGTTACCACCTAAATCGATCGCACATGCACGAAGCATGTCTTCTAGCGTTTGGATAGTACGCTCACTTTGACCGTCCGTCTGTGGATGGTAAGCCGTACTAAAGTTTAAACGCGTGCCCAAAGATTGCTGGAAACTTTTCCAGAAGTGAGATGTGTATCTAGTATCCCTGTCGGAGATAATAGACACAGGTATGTCGTGTAAGGCTACAATCTTATCAACATAAAGTTGGGCTAACATATCGGAGCTATACGTCTCCTTGATGGGTAGAAAATGAGCTGATTTAGTCAGCCTATCGACTATGACCCATATTGTATCGTTTCCTTTCCTGGTTTTGGGTAACTTGGTTATGAAGTCCATAGTTACGCATTCCCACTTCCACTCGGGAAGTTCAGGCTGTTGTAGCAAGCCAGATGGCTTTTGGTGCTCGGCCTTGACTTGAGCACAAGTCAAGCACTTTGCTACATGGGCGGCTACAGACTTTTTCAAGCCTATCCACCAATAATTTGCCTTTAAGTCTTGGTACATTTTGTCTGCACCCGGATGGACTGAGTATTTGGAACTATGGGCTTCCTGGAGGATAACGTCTCGTAGTCCTCCATAAATCGGAACCCATATACGTCCGTTCAATCTAAGAATTCCATCCTTGCTAAGAGTCAACTGCTCCTCAGTTACTCCCAGCTTTTCATTTGGATAGTTAGCTTCCAACACAGCCTCTCGCTGTGCAGCTAATATCCTTTCAATTAAATTGTTCTTGACTTCAATGCTCTTGGCATTGATTCGAATAGGTTTTACCCTTTCTTTTCTGCTCAAGGCATCGGCGACTACATTCGCCTTGCCGGGATGGTACCTGATCTCGCAATCATAGTCATTCAGGGTCTCCATCCAACGGCGTTGCCTCATGTTCAACTCTTTCTGGTTGAACAGGTGCTGGAGGCTTTTGTGATCAGAATAAATCACAAACTTAATACCATAAAGGTAATGCCTCCACAACTTCAGTGCAAATACAACGGCACCCAACTCCAAATCATGGGTGGTGTAATTCTTTTCATGCACCTTTAATTGCCTTGAAGCATAGGCAATCACCTTGCCCTTCTGCATAAGCACACACCCCATGCCCGTGTGTGATGCATCGCAGTAAACTACGAATTCATCTGTACCTTCAGGTAATGTCAACACAGGTGCGTTGCTTAGCTTTTGCTTCAGTATTTCGAAGGACTCTTGCTGCTTTGGGCCCCAAATGTACTTTTCTTTCTTCTTGGTTAGGGAAGTCAAGGGCGCAGCAATCCTTGAAAAATTTTCAATAAACCTCCGGTAGTATCCTGCTAACCCCAGGAAACTACGGATTTCGGTAGGCGTCTTTGGCTCTTGCCAGTTCATAACTGCCTCTACCTTAGCGGGATCCACTTGGATACCATGCTCACTCACAACGTGCCCTAAAAATTGAACCTCTCGTAGCCAGAATTCACATTTCGAGAATTTGGCGTAGAGTTTCTCACGCTGTAGTAATTCGAGAATGCAACGGAGGTGCTTCTCGTGGTCAGCTTGGTTCTTGGAATAGATAAGGATATCGTCGATGAAGACTATGACGAATTTGTCCAAGTACGGCTTGCAAACGCGATTCATGAGATCCATGAACGCAGCCGGTGCATTTGTGAGCCCAAAAGGCATCACAAGGAACTCGTAGTGACCATAGCGAGTTCTAAATGCAGTCTTGTGTACATCTTCATCTCTGACCCTTAGCTGATGATAACCCGACCTCAAGTCGATCTTTGAGAAGTAGCTCGCTCCTTGCAGCTGATCGAACAGATCATCGATCCTTGGCAAAGGATATCTGTTCTTTATGGTAACTTTATTCAGCTCTCGGTAGTCGATGCACAACCGCATCGATCCGTCCTTCTTCTTTACAAATAGGACAGGAGCTCCCCAGGGAGATGAACTAGGTCTGATAAAACCTTTCGCCAGCAGCTCATCCAACTGGGTCCTCAGTTCTTTCATTTCCGTTGGAGCTAGCCTGTAAGGCGCTCTTGCTATCGGAGCTGCTCCAGGAATGATGTCTATTCTGAACTCCACTTGTCTATCTGGTGGCAAACCAGGTAGTTCTTCAGGAAAAACCTCGAGGTATTCAGAAATGACGGGAAGATCCTCGATCTTCGGCTTTGGTTCTTCAATTATCACCTGAGCCATGTAAATTACGCAGCCTCTGTTCAGACACCTTGAAGCTTTCAGCATAGATACGTCTTCGGGCAATCCGTACTGCGTATCCCCTCGAATGGTAAGAGATTCACCACTCGGAGTCTTTAGCACTATATGCCTCTTGCCGCAAATGATTTGGGCCTGATTACGGGATAACCAGTCCATGCCTAGCACAATGTCAAAACCCGCTAATTTGAAGGGAAGTAGAGATAAAGGAAAAGAATGGTTCCTAATGGATATTTCACATCCTTCTAGAACAGTTGAGACGGTTTCTATCGTGACGTCCGCTAATTCTACTTCGTATTTCACGTCAAGGGTTTTGATAGGCATATTTAGTAGTTGGCAAAATTTCTGGTCTACAAAGGATTTATCAGCGCCAGAATCGAATAGTACTCTTGCAAATATATTATTTACGAGAAAAGTACCTGTAAGCACATTGTCGTCCTTAACCGCTTCCTTTGCATCCATGCGAAAAACTCTCGCATTTGACTTCTTAGTCTCTTCCGCCTTCTTGGCATACTTAGGGCAATTACTCTTTATCTGCCCCTTTTCGTTACAACCATAGCAGGTTGCATCCTTTATCTTTTTGCACTCCACGGTCTTATGATCCTTGGACTTGCATAGCCCACAGGATGGAGTCTTTTGTTGCGACTGTGAACCAGACGCAAACCTACACTTCCCGGAGTGAGGTTTCTTGCAGACCTTGCAGTGAGGTCTTCCATCAGCTTGCCCCTCCTTCTTTGCCTCCGACCCTCTCTTGCCCTCACCGTTTCCACGGTGCTTTTTCCCAGACTTTCGTGAGGTATCATCCTCACGTTTTCGCTTTTCAGCCTCCTTGCTCCTTTGTGCCCTCAGACGGACAGCATCAAGTGTAAGAGACAAGGAGAGGTCAGTAACTGACCTGAAGGTCGTCGGCCTAGAGGCCTTCACACTGGCCTTGATCGCCGGCTCTAAGCCCCCAATGAAACGGGCAATCCTTCGAGGTTCTGGTGTCACAAGATATGGCACCAGGCGTGACATGGTGTTAAAGCTTGTCAGATATGCTTGACAATCCAGGTTTGTCATCACTAGTGAGACAAAATCCGCCTCAATCTTCTCAACCTCATGTTGAGGGCAGTAGTTTTCTTTTATGAGGGCAATAAACTCCCCCCATGACATTTTGTATAAGGCAGACTTACCTGAAGCCTGCACCAGAGCTCTCCACCACGCCAGGGCCTCGCCCTTGAACGACTGGGACACAAACTTTACCACGTCCCTCTCAGCGCACCCGCTGATGTCCACAATCGTGTCCATCTCGTCTAGCCAGGTGATACAGTCAACCGCACCTTTCTCCCCTGTAAATTCACGGGGCTTACATGATACAAAGTATTTGTAGGTGCAACCCTTAGCACTGGATGCATCAGTATATTCTCTATCGCGATGAACGCTGTGCTCAGTGGACGAGTGTTTGTCGTCATCTTTCTTGGGTTCAGAGGGTGGCTTGGAGTGTGTCTTTGGTTTAGAGGGTGGTTTTGACACGGTTCTGCCTTGGGACTCAGTATATTGACGATCAATAGCTGCCTGAACAGCATTGTCAATCAGAGCCTTCAGTTGTGCGCCTGTCAGATGCACTGGCGTATTGTCATAGTCATCTTCATTTGTGTGGCTGTTCTCTCCATTGGGATCCGCCATTGTAACTTGAATCTGTTACAGAAGATAACAAAATTTTATTTAGGAGATTATTATATAATTGTCTTTTATGACAATTTGTCAACCATGGTACAGAGACCATATTTGGTTAACTTATTATATCTTTTAATATTAGGATTTGAATATATCCTATTTCAGCTATATGAATAGTATTGGCGGCATAAAGCCTAATCACAATGATGTTTTATAATATTAGCCGAGATTTCAGAGAATCAAAGGCATAGAGATTTGAACCGTAGTTCCTTTTATCTCTTTCTGACAGGGAGTCATAGACCACCACTGCCTTTTGTCGTTATAAGACAATTATTACGGCCCATAGGCACTACACCTCTAATGGATGTTTTTAATATGGTTGGCCCGTAGGCACTACATCTCTAATGGATGTTTTAATATGGTTGGCCCGTAGGCACTACATCTCTAATGGATGTTTTTATAATACTGGCCCGTAGGCACTACATCACTAATGGATGTCTTAATAATATTGGCCCGTAGGCACTACATCACTAATGGATGTTTTAATAATACTGGCCCGTAGGCACTACATCACTAATGGATGTTTTAATAATATTGGCCCGTAGGCACTACATCACTAATGGATGTTTTAATAATATTGGCCCGTAGGCACTACATCACTAATGGATGTTTTAATAATACTGATCACCTTCATTGGTGATTTAACCCTCGATTTATAAATCATTTAGTTGGGTTTTGAAATCCTTAAAGGATTATTGTATAAGAATGACGTGCGTGATTTTAACGAATCACATCTGCCATGATTGTTAACATGCGTACAGAGGTTAACAGGGAATCAGAATCTTTTCAATTAGGTCGTACCATCTTGACTGGATCTTAAAAGACTCCAAGCTAGGTTTCACCTTTTAAGATTCTTTATCTAGGCAAATCAATATAAAAGGAATGGTTTTGATTTATTTCATACATATTAAAATAAAACTCATAACATACATTCCAAAAATCTCAAATACAATTACATATTGCCCTAAACGGGTCTTTCAAATAGTACATACCTCCATAGAGGTTTTAAAATAAGTGACAAGTCCACGCAGGGACTAATACAAGATAGATGTCCATGCAAGGACTAAAGATAAGTCCACGTAGGGACTGAAATATGATAAGTTGTCCACACAGGGACTTATTTTAAAGTAGAAATTACATTCGTACAACTATTAAGGGCTAATGGTCACGTTTCTTCTTTTTGCCCTTTAATAGGTTAGCCAAGCCCTTGAGAAATCCTCGGTGGCTCTTTTTCTCTTCTTCGAACTCTCTCTCCACACGATCTAGTCGATGGAGTATCCACGCAGGGACTAATACAAGATAGATGTCCATGCAAGGACTAAAGATAAGTCCACGTAGGGACTGAAATATGATAAGTTGTCCACACAGGGACTTATTTTAAAGTAGAAATTACATTCGTACAACTATTAAGGGCTAATGGTCACGTTTCTTCTTTTTGCCCTTTAATAGGTTAGCCAAGCCCTTGAGAAATCCTCGGTGGCTCTTTTTCTCTTCTTCGAACTCTCTCTCCACACAATCTAGTCGATGGAGTATTTCTTCCTGTTCAGGAGGAGAGAAACGTGGTTGCGATGCTTGATGCGGAACGGGAGGTCTGGGAAGTATTGGATACCCATGAGCTGAGTAGTCCGGTGGTCCCATGTTCCCATGTGCTCCGTCAGGGTAGCGCGCATTATATCTAGCCGACACCACATATGGGTCGCGCTCATAGCCGTAGTTGTACTGTGCTTGTGACGGTTCGAACGGGTTGTAAGCCGTTGGACCTGTGTAAGCAGGTATGGGTTGGTCATACCCAAACGGTGGCGAATTTCGTGCAGCTGGTGCGGAGTTCGCCTCCTGTATAGGACTTGAAGGTCCTTCTTCTTGTAGCGGCGGATAGTGGCTACTACTAGAATGTCGAGGAGTGCTGAAGTGGATACCCCCTCCTCCTCGTGTAGACATACGAGCATTTGTCCTCCTACGCCTCGGTGGATCAGGTATTACTGGTTGTGCCGGTGGCGGAGGTGGTGGCGTAACTGCCTCAAAGCGTGAATCCTCAGAGGGATCCTGTGGATGTCTCGGTTGTTGAGATGTCTGTTGAGGTGGTGTGTAGTACCACTCATGTCGGTTAAACATCGCTTGGAAACTGTCAGGTCCTTGATAGGGCGTTCCATGGAAGGATGACCCATCAGAAACTTCTATCGGATGCGTGGGCGTACCACGAGCTGGTTCAGTAGGATCCTCATCTTCCTCCATGGGATCTTCAGAAAAGTGGTCTTGTGGACCAAGCGGAACAAATCCTGAAGGTTCCTGTATGTAGTCAGCTGGATTAAACTGACCTATGTAGTATGGAGTAGGGTCGTCATAATTTCGGTGCGAAACCGAACGTTGTAGAGGTATGAAGGAAGGTTGTGGGTTGTTGGGATCATTTTCTGAATTTGGCCCAAAGGAGTGCCGGTAGGATGGCGTCGAGCTGTGCGAAGTGGAATGCCTCGCGGGTTCGTAAAGATCTCTTCGTCGTTGTGGCTCTTCGCTCCGTGTCATCGAAGGATGTCTTGTACCAGATGGTCCAGCTTCGTTATCGTGATGTGTCACGATTTCTCCTCTGCCTCTTCGTCCCCTTCCTCTTCCTCTGAATATAACAGGTGGCATTTTCCTGCTCCAAAACTTATTAAAAATCGAATCGAAAATAAAGACAAAGAGGAGTATCAATCCGAATTTGTCCTAAGTTCTTGTCTAGACTCAAGTATGTGCAATTATGTCATTGAGATTAAACACAATAGGATAGTGTTTAATTCACTCAATGTTGGCTCTGATACCAACCTGTCACACCCCGATTTCCACGTGTCTCACCGGTGGGCCCGGTGGGGGATTACCGTGACGATGTTGGCAACAATATAGTCAAACCACACAATTATATAATGCACAGCGAAAGCATAAGATAAATATATAAACTCAACCTCTGGTTGTAATATCAAATGTATTACAGAAGTTGAATATATCCACAGCGGATCAAAATAAATAATTGTTGTTCATTCAGATACGGCATCGAGTTTGCGAGACTATTCATGATGCTTAGGCAGCTAATACCAGCCAATTTCGTACAGTACCTGCACTTAATCTTTTTGTGGAAAATACGTCAGTTTACACTGGTAAATACATTCAACTGACACATTTGAAAATGTTTATTAAAATTGATTTGAATGCACAAGGCACAAACTCTTTTATAACTTGGGAAAATTATAATAAAATCTTGTGAACGTTTTACATGTTCTTTTATGCGTTCAGTAGCCCGGGTCGTGCCGGGTTAAAGATTTATAGACACACCACGTTTGCGTAAAACCGTAGTATAAAAACCAACGGCTACGTCTTTTAATTTAATGTCGACACTTTATACCGGGTGTACGCCTACACCGGGATGTCGATGGTCGTGGCCATTTCGTAAAATGATGCCAAGGATATCCGGGACAACGGTCATTAAACCCCCCAAAGGCTTATAAGCAACAAAACTGTTTAAATGAGCCGATCATATTATTTAATTAACCACCTAAGCGATGGAAGAATATAATGCTCAATCAAGCGGTATTAATATACCGTAACCCAAGCCCATATAGGGGAAATAAGTTAAAGTATTTACCTTTGCAAGTATATTTCCTTATTTTGGATTAAATCACCGATAGCTTTTACTGGGGCTCCTAATCTGGAACGAAGGTTTTAATTAACCTCTTAGAATCCTAACGGGTCATTATAATGGCCGTAGCCTAGACCGGTTGGTTCTGATATATATTGATAGGGTTTAATCGCGTGAAAGGCGAAAACCGAGAATGGAGTGTGATTCTGTCCCAACAAGTTCAGAGACTTGTTTTATATGGGTTAATGGTTCACACTCTGGATTTTGGGGTTCAAATGATATTATTTGACCCGTATCGGCTAATTTATGAAAACTAGTTTCATAAGCCGAACCGTGCGCGCAAAAAGGCGAAACGGTTAACCATGAGAGTCGTACGCTTATTTCCTAAGTCAATATGCCTTAAATGGGTTGTGGTATCAGTAGGATACCTTCCGTGATGCCCGTAACGAGTTTAAGTTTATATTATGCCCCGTAGGGGCTATTCGGTCATTTTAAAGACTTTAAAAGGGCTTTTCGAGTTCTACAGGAAATCTGAGTTTCCCGAACAGCTTATAAAGCTTAAAATACTTTATTTATTATTTAAAACCAGTAGCAACTGGAATCGGGTCAAAAGACCTTGTAGAACTCATGTTTTGGCCGAAAAGGGCATATTCGGTATTTACCGAACCGTAGCCATAACCACAGGTTATGAGCGAGGTAAAAATTATTAAAAATCTTTAAAATTCCCAAATATTATTTTAATACAGTGGGTAAAAGTTTTTGTGACGAAATCTTGGTTTAGATAGGCGTTATGCTATTTGCGCCGTTAATTACTAAAGTTTATTTAAATTGCGCTAATTAGCATAACTCTCATTCTAGACCTCGGATTGACGTGAAACTTTAAGGACATACTTATAATTTAATAAGCAAGGTTCTGGTCCGTTCACGTGTCCGAAATACTCGTTTAAATTTCAAATGGCCGTTACGGTCAACTTTTAGGCGAATGACGGAAATGCGCAAAAGACTCGGATAACTCATGAACCGACCACAGAGGTTTATACCAACATGTGACCTGGTCCTAAGAGAGTCCTAAGGTATATTTATACCTCACTAAAACGGGTCAGAACTGAAGTCAAAGCAAAAGTCAACTTTTGCGACATTCGGCTCCGAACCGGTTCAATATAGCAAATGGTCGATTCAAACGAGCGCAAACAAGTTTATATGCTTAATATCATGTTTTATAAGTGTCAAAACAGGTTTCATAACATATACATTACAGATTATGCATAAATCGCTAAAATAGCTTTCTGTTGACTTTTTAACCGCACGTTTGACTCGATTTTTGACATAGTTAGAGTGGTGATCAGGGGGAACCTTTTTAGAGGTTTATTACTCACATAATTACCTACTCAAAACTACTTTTGATCCGTCATAAGACTGAACCATTTGCAAGTTATTGTAATGACAACCGTTAGTTACGACGGTTGCGTTTATGAGCTATAACTATGGAAATGTAAGATCAAAATGGTTGTGAACGACTTACAGAAGTGTGTTCTTGCTTATAGAGCAGAGAAGGGTGCTTGGGAGCTCCTTAGAATGATCAGAGATGATTGTTTGAGTTGTGTGAATGTTATGAGCCAATGTGGCTTATTTATAGTGCTTAAAAGCCTTCAAGATCATTACACAACAGTCTACAATTGATCATGGATCATGGGCAGGTGTCCCTAAGGTGTATGGGTCGAGTAGGGGGCACCCATGCCTCATTGATTGATGTTTGGTCGTTCAAATGCTCCAAAAGGCAAGAAGTTACAACTATTCTGCATCTGGGCGTCTAATGCGGCCCGCATGGGAGTTCCATGCGTTTATAATGTGGGCCGCCTGGGTTTTAAATATCAGGCGAGTAAAAGAGGAGGCGCGCGGCCCGCCTCAACTTAACCAACATGCAATGCGGGTCGCGTGAGGCCTGTTTTTCAGATTTTTAAAATCTTTTGAAATGATTACGAAATCCTGGTAATTAATAACGAAATCTTTCGTAATGATTTACCTGACCTTTCGGGTTTGAAGGGGTAACTTTGCGGTTTGGCCCTCGGTTATTTACCGATAGGGGCCTCGTGTTATTTACCCGCGTTGTTAAGTCCCCGGTTTATTTATTAATTATTCAAAAAGCCTTAACTTCTGTTATTGACGCTTTTAACCCTTCTTATACGAATTTGAGTATAACTCTTTCGTTTTAAGACGGAACTTCGCGGAATTTATACAGTATATTCTAGTGAGCGTATAATACTGTTACGAAGCCTTGGGAACGTTAAAGGGCTACTCAGAGGTATAATTAAACATGTTGACACAGTTAACCCCTGTAGTTCGTAATCTCTCACTTTCTTCCGCGTTTCGCTTCCGTATGATTTATGATTTATTCGTTTGAAGGTACAAGCATTTATTTAGGGTTACTATACAGTATATTTACCCTTGTTGACATTTATAACCCTCGAATTTATATACTTTCAAGGTTTGTCAAAATTAGTCCTTTATTTATTATAGATGCCACGTGTAAACAAATGACACGTGTTAACACATCATTGAACACAAAAATTCGAGGTGTTACATTTTAGAAAAATTTCGCCAGAGTTTCCCCTGTAACTGGAGGTGGCCACGCTTTCAATCGTATCATTTTCTTTTACAAAATCATTTCAACACTTCTTTAAATCAACCAATCAATTTCCGACACATCAAACTAGTTTCAACACATCAAACTTGTTCCAACGCATCAAACTAGTCGACAAGTATGTAAATCGCATTATTGCATGAACTTGTAGTTTTTCCGAAAACTATTGTGTAGATCTCCTTATATTTGGTGGATCTTTGTATAAAATAGTTTTAGTCTTGTAAAAACCCCGTTTTTAGAATAAATCATTCTTTACAACTTCCCGACAACTTTTATAAAAATGGTTACTTTGTCGGATCTTTCGTTTCACAAGTGTTTATACACTTGTAGTTTGTAAAAATCATATTTGTTAGTGTGTCATACGACTTTTATAAAACATGATTTTCTCGACACTTGGTTCTGCGAATATACCACTTGCAGATACGTAGATCCGCTAGTTTTGAACACCATTTTACTAGTAAAAATACTTTTACACAAGTTCATGTTTCTCGTGTGGTAGAGTTTCACCTTTTAACCCTCGTACCGATATAAACACGCTTATGTCAAGATCTATGATCTTAACAAAGTCGGGTTAAACGATGATCCGAGCCACCACATCGTAGATCGGGCCTAAATAATCAACATATTCAAACACTACAACTTTTACACAAGTTATGATCTTTTATCCAACAAAATTCAAGTTTTAGTAGACTTTAAAGATTCAAAAGATGGGTTTCCGCATTTTAACCGTTAAAAATCATATTAACCACTTTAGATATGATCGAGAGTGAGTTTTAAACATTATACCTCTAGCTCGGGGCTAGGGAAGAATCTAGGCGAAAATGCGGTGGATAAAAGCTAAGTAACGAGGTCCTTCCACTTCCGTTTGCTCCAAAGCTCCTAATACGTGACCCGTGAAGCTAGTATATGCTTGGAATGTATGAACAAGAATCGAAGATGGTGGTGGTGACCCTAGGGGGTTTCGGCCGAGAATGGGGAGAGGGCAAGGGAGAGAGTTTGTTGGTGGTTTGTGGTGTGTAAGAACTCTAAGGTTTAGTGGGGTATTTATAGGAAAATTCATGTTTATCGTCCAACGGTTCTCGTGTCCCCTTGATATTAAACATACACCATTATAATAATCAAAAGTGTACTCCTTGGTCTCCTCTAGTTTGGCCGATCCCATTGAGGGGGGGGGGTATTCGGTTCGTTTTCAATTATGTAGTTAGGACTTAGTTACGTTAAATAGGTTAACTTTAGGGGTTAACTCCGTTAGTTGTATGATACGTTATAAAACGGGTGTTAGGGTAATCAGGGACCCTAACTGGCTCAGAAAAAGACTAATAATATTTCTGGCAATATTTTCATGTTCTGGGTATAGTCCGGTTGTTCGGTTGGATAGTAATCCGTTAAAGTGCTTAAGTAATCTTTTAAGCGTCGTAAATAATATTTTTTAGCGACACAATTTATTCTGCAAAGTGTCAGGAATATTTCCTCATGTTTTGGCACTTTATTAGTTAGCTAGAAGCTAGTATGTTGATAAAAGTGCTGTGTTTCGTGCTTAGAGTACGTTTTAGGCACATCCAATCATTATATCTTATTCCTAGAGACGCAGTTATACAACCCTTGTATCCCTACACACACTATGGGTGTAGTAAAATATTTATGGCTCATACAGGCCCTTAGAGGCAGTGTCTGCCTGATGCTGGCTTTATCAGCATGTTCAATAGGTTATCCGTTCAAATGCTACTGTGCTTTTGTGCATCATGTTTGTCACTAGAGTTCAGTAAGTAAATAATGTAGTGACGGAAATCAAAGTATGATGCAGATATGTACAAGTATCAACAGTCAAGTAGCAGTTCATCAGGAATCTCAGTTAAGCACAGTAATTAAGCAACAATTAATAGTTAATTAAGTCGTACGGATACCTGGTTTAGTGAGGGTTGTCACATAACTGTCTGTCTTCTGGTTCAGATAATATTTTTTATAAACACACCAATCACCCCAATAACCCAAACTAAGAAATAACGTCTCTAACATTAAAGTCCACCTATCTACCCCAATCCAACTTATCAAACTTAGACCGACTTTTTAACCAAAGATACGCATCAGCTTTAATATCCTCTACCACCACATTCCCGGATAACAGGACCCCATTAAACTCCTTCTCATTGCGAGCCTTCCAAATATGCCACATACTTGATTGAAAAATAAGATTGATAACTTTCTTCCAAACCTTAGATCCTTTCCTTCCTTCAATGAACTCCAAAGCTTCCTTGCATGAACCAAACTCCACATCAACTGGCAGCTTGACCCAATCCAATATATTCCACCAGATGAACTTTGACAAAGTGCACTTACACACCAGATGCTCAACAGATTCGGCTTGGTCTTCACATATCAAACATAGAGGATTTTGAATGCAAACTCCTCTCTTGATAAGCTCTTCCTTAACCGGAATTCTATTCAGCACTGATCTCCACACAAAAAGATTAACCTTCGACGGGACCCAACAATTCCAAAACAGCCATTTATCTTCAACGCAAATCGATCTTTTTATAACTTGATCCCTAACCGCCGCAACATTAAAACTATTGTTACAGTCTGATTTCCATACCCACATATCGCTATCATTTTTAAATTTTATACCATACAACCAAAGCTTTTTTATTTTTCACGATGTTATACACTGCAGGGAACCTTAGCTATTCTGAGAGGTCGGTGTCATGATTAGTTGGAAAGCACATGATACAGTTAATGCCAAACTTAGAAGGGTGAATAAGTTATTTTAAATTTATCATCACTTTTTAAACTCCTTACTAATTAAAGAGTTAACTTTCGTTGTGGTTTGGTCATTTTAACGGTTTTGCTCCAATAGTTTAAAAATAGTCATTTTCCTCCCTGATCTTTCGAGTTTGTCGCCAGTTTGCTCCCTAATCTTTCGAGTTTGTCGCCAGTTTCCTCCCTGATGGAGTTAGAGGCTGGGAGCAAAATGAAGATAAGTTAGAAAAATCAGGGAGGAAAATAACTATTTTTAAACTATTGGAGCAAAACCGTTAAAATGACCAAACCACAGGGAGCAAAACGGAAGTTTACTTAACATTTTTTACCTTGTAAAGAACAAGTCAGTTATAAAAGAGTGTATAAACATTTTAGAGTTGAAGAGATATCATCACATAAACACTATAAAATTGTGATTAATTGTGATTTGGGTAGACGTTATCTAATCCACTGTAATCTTGATCCAAAAACATTTATTCATTAAAAAATCTCATCGAAACGTGTCTAGTAGCGGTCACCGATAATTTTATTCCTAATTGCCATTCATTCCTAGTTTTATAACATAAAAAAAAAAATTAAAATTGGTGTTACACGTGAACTGATAAAACATTTTTTACACAAGTTTTACAAGTAATAAAGAGGCAATGAGGTAGTGGTGGAGTGATTGGAGAAAGATTTGGTGTTCCTTGTGACCTAGGTTCGACTTCCACTCGCTTCATTATTTTCTGTGGCATCCAGGTAAAGGGCGAACACATGTGGCGCCGGTTCGTCTTGGATGGGAGACGAGGTTTTATCAATTATTTCACTGTCGTGCCTTCGGGCGGGTGGAGGTCGTGTTTCCGCACATCTGGAAGAGCCAAGGACTGGCGGCGGTCGAGTAGTCGACCTTTGCCACAACACCTGATGTCACGGTAATTAGCACGTCATTCCTTGCTGTTCGAAAAAACAAGTAATAAAGAACACGTATGACCTTTCGTAACCAATTCATAGCCATTGACGTATGTGGGTGGAGTAAAATATCAGAGTCGAGTCTGACGGCTATGTAGGTGGGCCCAAACCAATCCAACCCACTAACCACTCAGCCATGGCCAACCCACCAAAGAAACAAACAAACTTTATGTAATCTTTATATGATCTTTTGACCTTCTAGTCTTTCACCAAATACTAAAAAACACACACCAGACAACACAAACAAAAATACACACTTCATTTTTCTTTTATGGCAACTTTGTGTTCACCTAATTTTGGTTTGCTATACCAACTTCACAAAAAAAAGTTTATTTTTTAAATTCTATCTAATATTTACTTTGTGAGATTTGAATTGGGGTGTTAATTTCGGACACGACTCGAAAACACGACACGAACCTAACACGAAATTCACGGGTTTAGGTTTAGTCTAAACGGGTTCGGGTCAGTTTCAGGTTGAACCCGCGAACCCGTTTAGCTAAACAGGTTAGGTTCGGGTCAACCAAGTCAGGTTGGCGGGTTGACCTGTTTAACCTCTTTATATTATGTTATATTTTTTTACAATATATTTTATGTTATAAATTAAATTGGGTGTGTATTTTATGCCATGATTATAACTTTAAAAGAGAAATTCATATAAATTTTTATAAATTAAATGTAATTGTATTATATACATTTGTGTTTTTAAAGTAAATTTTAATTTAATATATTAATTTGTGGCAAAAAATTAAAAAAATCAGGTTAAACGGGTCGTGTTCGGGTCAACCCATGAATATTCGGGTCAGGTTCGGGTTCATATGCATGACAAAATTTTCAGGTTCGGGTTCGTGTAAAATTTTCGGGGTCGGGTCAGGTTGAACCTGCCAACCCGCGAACACGACCCGTTTAGCACCCCTAGATTTGAACATGTGATACCCATTTTGAGAAGTATAAACACCTCATGTCATAAAAAAGGGTGCTTCAAAATGTACCCTCTTCTCATAAACTTATAAACTTGAGGTGATACTCACCATTAAAAAATATTTTCTCTTATGTTAGGAATGAGAATGGGGCGGGTTTGAAACGAATTGGATAATCCGATACTTGATTATAAAAGCTTGTCCCAAACCAGCCTAAAACCTGTGGGGTATTTATTAGGTAATTATCTGTTGGGTATCAGATAAACCGGTTGGTTTATTGAAAATACCAGTAAGGTATATCGACTCAAAACCCGTCGGTATCTATCGGATATCTATTAATCAATTATATTTCATAAGTTGTATATTAGAAGAGATCATTCAAATTTGAATAACTAATAATTCGAAAATAACCATTGATCTCAAATTTTAATCAGAATGAGCCATACATTGTCGTCCCTTCAAGGATGCTACTTACAGGTGCATACGAATTAAACTTGTCATACATATCCTCAGTACAAAAATGAGTATAATTCAAGAAATAGAACAAAGATATATAAGATAATATAATATAATGTAATATAACGTAATGTAATACAATATAACGTAATAATGTAATACACTATACAATGACGCCAAAAAAAAACAAATCATTATATCATGTGTATAATCGGGTAAACGAGCATGTCACTAAATTTCATACCCGTCTTAAACCCATAAAAATATAAAAAAATAATTCCATACCCAATTATCTGACTTTATTCTCGTTCTAAATTTGTTAGGCTAACCATTAGAGGGTGTTTGGGATTGCTTATCAACTTCTCCTTTTCCTTCTCACTGTATCCTTTTTCTTATTCTTTTATCATTTTTAGAGGATGTTTGGAGTTGAGTTTTGAAAATAGATTATGCGTTTTAAATAATCAGAATCAGATAATTAACTGTAACAAAACGTGATGTTGAAAGATAGTGTTTGGATTTGATTATGTTGTTTGATATCATAATGATCAGATAATCAACTATTTGAGTGTTTGGCAAATATATATTTAAAAAAAATAAACAAGTGAAAATCCTTTTCTAAACGCAAATAATCAATTTTGGGAAAACTGCGTTTTGTTGCAGTAGGGGGGGAGCTGTTTTTGGAAAACTGCGTTTTGTAACTTTCTAAACGCAATAATCAACTTTTTAATTTTTTACCTAAACACTCAAAACTGATTATTTACGATTCCAAAACTCAATAATCAAAAAATCTTCTTTAAAACTCAACCCCAAACACTCTCTTAGAAAAGTCACTACAAATTAACTTCTTCTTTTCTCATTTTCAAAGCATTAAAACTCATTTTCAGCACATTGCCCAAACATCATTTATAAAAAAACTTATTTTTACAAAATTTATAAGTCTATAAGAAGCTTGCAAATGGAATCCCAAACACCCCCCTTAAATTCGGTTTCGATTACCA
Organism: Helianthus annuus; assembly: GCF_002127325.2. Lineage (NCBI taxonomy): Eukaryota > Viridiplantae > Streptophyta > Magnoliopsida > Asterales > Asteraceae > Helianthus > Helianthus annuus. Next base: position 140,875,593 of record NC_035441.2, on the reverse strand, counting down.
TCCCTTCAAACTCACATGAGTACATTTGAGGAGAGAGAAAATGTTACTGTTCATCTGTATATTTGAGGGGATACTGTTTACCCCCTATAATTTTTAATATATTTTGAAAGTGGTTGTGAGTGAAGGAGAGAAAAAATGTAATAATAAAGGTATAAAAAAAATTATTTAATTAAAAAGAAAAGAAAAAATGTAGTGTTTTTTTTAGTGTAATTTATGATGAAAGAAAATATGGTGGAATGAATGTGATGATCTCATTTTGTCAATGACTTTATGAAGTTGACCAATAGTTGACTACAAAAAGCCACATACACCCAAGGACATTTTCGTAACTTACACAAGTTAAAACGCCTTCTTCAACTGTTGAACACGAACGGAAATCGACGAATTAACGTCTCCGCTCCAATCTCTGCTTTTCAACCCCCCAAAAACCTCAACCATCTCCGTCACCGTCACCGTCACCGTCACCGTCGTTACACCTCCAGCCACCATTCTCCGCTCATAAACCCTCCACTTCTCAAAACTACAACCTATAAAAAATTCAACTACATCACAGATGAATGACTCATTACAATCGGAAACAAATCATCAACTGTCAATGGAACTCGATCCTCCGTTCAACGAGAGCCACGCCACCGCTGAAGATTGGAGAAAAGCGTTGCACAAGGTTGTTCCGGCGGTGGTGGTGCTCCGTACGACTGCCTGCAGAGCTTTTGACACTGAATCGGCCGGTGCGAGCCAAGCTACGGGCCTTGTTGTTGATAAGCGTCGGGGAATTATACTCACTAACCGTCATGTGGTCGAACCAGGTCTGTTGACTTTTTCTGTACGTGCATTATGGTAAGAATGACTTTAATTTGACTTTTTTTGGTTGATTGATTGTGTGTTTTGTAGGTCCTGTGACAGCGGAAGCTGTGTTTGTTAATCGTGAAGAGATTCCTGTTTATCCGATATATAGAGATCCTGTGAGTTGGTTAATACATTGTTGATGTGTTTCACAGTTTGTGGTGATTATAATTAGGGCTGTAAATGAATGGAACGTTCGAACTAACATCAACAGAGGCCGTGTTTGTTTATTTACGTTCGTGAATGTTATGTTAGATAGTTCATTAGGGTTTTTGATTTATAAAATTTATTTAAATACTTCAAATAATGTATATATGTGTGGGAGGGGGGGGGGGGGAGTGAAAGTGCACTTAACGTTATTTTACTAATGAAAATAACGTTAAAAAGCGAGTGACGGTTAATCATGCATCATGTGGTGGCGTTGATAGCCGAAAGACAAGAGGGTACATGTACTAATCGGCTTTTGTCCCAATTGCTGAGTGTTATGTGCCTTATGTCCAAGGCTTGATGCAAAACTACTACCAAGCCGGGGGTCTCACTGGAAGCAGCCTCTCTATTCCTACGGGGTAGAGGTAAGGTTGTCTACGTCTTACCCTCCTCAGACCCTACCTTAGCTTTGCTATTGGTGGGATTTACTTAGTATGATGATGATGATAAATACTTCAAAATTTCCACTGATAAAATATTTAATTAATATTAATGTATTCTATAACATACCTTTCAACATATGATCGTTTTTGTTCATGAACGCTTATTAACATTTGTTTATGCTTGTTTGTGTTCATGAACGTTTGTATTCCCTACCTAAAATTAACGAACGAACACGAACACGCTCATTTCCTTAATGAACGAACACGAACAGAAACTCTCATTTGGTAAGTGTTCATGACAAGTTTTTGAACACATTTATTTTCTTAAAGAACGAACACGAACAAGGCCCTGTTTGTGTTACTTTGGTTCGTTTGAAGCCCTAATTACAATGTTATGCATTTGCCTATTCAGGTTCACGATTTTGGATTCTTTCGGTATGATCCTGGTGCGGTGAAGTTTCTGAGCTATGAGGAGATCCCTCTTGCTCCCGAAGCTGCTTCTGTTGGACTGGAAATTAGAGTTGTTGGTAATGATAGTGGAGAGAAGGTATAATACCATCATACTTATATTATGTCATACTATTGGACTTTGGTTGTGTTGATTTTGTTTTACTCTCAAACTTACAGATCTCTATTTTGGCTGGTACTCTTGCTCGTCTTGATAGGGATGCACCGTTTTATAAGAAGTATGTTGCTGCACATTATTTTCGTATATATATATATATATATTTCACCCGTAAATTATGTTATAGGTTGCGCATTTTGGTGGAGTAAGATCAATTTGCAAAACTATTTCTGGCTTAATTGAGTTCCTTTGGTGGGTTGTCACATTACCAGCCCGTTGAGATATTTTTGTCCGTTACTAATGCTCTCATAACTCCACACGTAGCGGAAGTTAAGCCCTTTTTAGATTGGGCCCTTTTCTAGCCATTTGACTATGTCCAATTGGTCAAATTCTGAGTCTACTAGAGCCTGGATCAGCTTTGTATTAAAGATGATCAAAGTCCTTGCAGCTTACATTTTATTCAGTTGAATCAAATCTACTACATCTATATGTCTAGCTTATGTGATTGGTTTTGCTTCCATATGTGTTTTATGGATTTTTTAACATGTAACAATAGCGAAAAAATGAATAAAGGGTTGCTGCAATTCATCTGATGTTAACAATAAGACATTATCTTGTTGCAGAGATGGCTACAACGATTTCAATACGTTCTACATACAGGTGAGCTTCCTGCTACTAATTCTATTAGTTTCGGGTCCAAATGGTTGATAAAAGATTAATGTTGCATAATTATAGACGGTAACATGGGCGGGTCAGTCATATGGGTAAGCCTGGGCTGACCCACAGACATTTTAATCCCTTTTTCTCTAAATGGGTGACATGGGCGGGTCAGTCAAAATGGTGACTCTTGGCTGACCCGCCAACATTATATTTAATATGACTACAAACAATAGTTAATTGAGATTAGACTTTGGAGATAAAATGTAGCCGTGATCCACCCATTTTCAGGTAAACGGGTTGAAATTTTACACTTTTGAGCATTGTTTATCTATGTGTTTTAGTCCTTCAATTACTGTTGGCTTTGATCAAGTAGTTTGGATTTCGTATGTTATTTTGATTTATTCTTTTTCCCTCCACAACAGGCAGCTTCAGGTACTAAAAGTGGTTCGAGTGGGTCCCCAGTCATCAATTGGCAAGGAAAGGCCGTTGCATTAAATGCTGGCGGCAAGACTTCTAGTTCCTCAGCGTTTTTCTTTCCTTTAGAACGAGTAAGTACAAACAAGGGTGTCTGGCTGGGTTATGTTGTGACAACATATTACACTTTTTTTGTGGTGGCTGTCAGGCTCTAAAAATGCTCGTGTATTTTTGAATTTTTAATTTGAAATTAATACGTTGGAACAAGAAATGTAATGTTGTCCAAGGAATCATACAGACTGGCTGCAGGGAGTTTTTAAAAGAGGCACAGAATTCTGAAGTTTGAATTTGCAGGTGGTGAGGGCTTTAAATATGTTGCAAAAAGGGAGAGATTTGTGTCAAGATAAGTGGGAGGCTGTTACAATACCTCGTGGTACAATCCAGGTCTGTTGGTTGCATTATCTGAAAGTTGATTCTATTATTATTAAACCTAAATGTTTTTACTATAGATCTCTTGTTTCTGTTAGGCAACCTTTGTCCACAAAGGTTTTGATGATACCCGTCGGCTTGGTCTGCAAAGTGAAACAGAGGAGGTCTGTAGTTTTTATTCAACTTTATTTGTTGATTCGTTTATATAAAGGAAACGTTAAAGTTCTCACGTTTTTTGTATTTGATTAGTTGGTTCGCCATGCATCTCCACCAAGTGAAACCGGGATGCTTGTAGTTGATTCTGTGGTAAGTCTTTCAGTTTCTATTGTAAAATTGCTATCTACATGCTCAGTTGTACATTGATGGCTGACATCATCATGGGCATGGTGTAGGTGCCAGGTGGCCCAGCTTATGACCATTTGGAACCAGGTGATGTGCTTGTTCGCATGAATGGGGAGGTATGTGTTATTTCACCATACTGTAACTTGATAGTTGTGGTTATTTGAACAATAATCAGCATATTACTATGGTGGATTCATCTACGCCGCTATTGAAACGTGCAGGGCTTATTGTAAAACCGTGTTTTAAATGCATAAGCCTTTTTGCAGGTGATTACTCAGTTTCTAAAGATGGAGACTTTACTTGATGACAGCGTGGGCAAAAATGTTGAGTTGGAGTTTGAAAGGGGCGGGACATCTTTGACCGTTCAGTTGGTGGTGAGTGACCAGTCTCTTACGCTCATGTTCTATGCTTTGCCGAGATTTATTGTTGCGAAATTCAGTTTTTTCGTATGTTATTTGTTTCAGGTTGAGGATTTACACTCCATAACCCCGAACTACTTTTTGGAAGTTAGTGGTGCAGTTATACACCCACTCTCTTATCAACAAGCTAGGAATTTTCGTTTTAACTGTGGCCTTGTATACGTGTCTGATCCCGGGTAACAAACGACATTTTATGGTTTTGACCATCATTCTTTAGGCTAAATATGTGGGAAAAATAACAAGGTTTGTCTTTGCTCTTCTGAAAATTAAATGTTCAATCGTTCGAATTTGTATTTTCCATCTGCAGTTACATGCTTTATAGAGCTGGTGTCCCACGGCATGCCATTATCAAGAGATTAGCCGATAAAGACACTTCAAATCTTGAAGACTTCATTAATGTTCTATCCCAGCTCTCTAGAGGAGCTCGGGTTCCATTGGAATACATAAACTACAAAGATCGCCATAGGAAGAAGGTAATTATTCAGGAAAAGAACCATAGAAAAGCTTATATCCGGCCCATGGGCCATATACTAATACAATATGTACAATTAACATATAGAAACATGGTGCATACTTTTTGACTTTCTTTTGGTTGCAGTCTGTTCTAGTTACAATGGATCGGCATGAGTGGTATGCTTCACCTCAAATATATACCCGTGACGACACTTCTGGTATTTGGATAAGAAAACCGGCTCTGCCCTCCAGTTCCCAACTTATATCTTCTGGCATTACACAAGTTCCTAATGGTGTTGCCAGCATGGACACTAGTAGCTCTGAACATGTTCTAGAGGTATCCAACAATAAAGATGCATCTGCTGATGATATGGTGATTGCTGAGGTGGAAGATTCAACATCTCCGGGAGATCATGACACATTAGCAGACTCTGGTAATGCTTCTGTTGCAGAGCGTGTAATAGAGCCCACTCTTGTCATGTTTTCGGTAATTTCTTTAGTATCGAATCACTGTTCATTTATTTTAGTTTGACGGGTTTGGTGTGCAATTTTTTGAATCCTGGTGTATGACTTGTCAGGTTCATGTACCATCATCATGTATGGTTGATGGTGTCCATGCACAGCATTTTGTTGGAACTGGTGTGATTATATTTCATTCAGAAGAAATGGGGTTGGTTGCAGTTGACAAGAATACTGTTGCCATATCAGCATCTGATGTCAGGCTTTCTTTTGCTGCATTTCCAATCGAAATTCCCGGGGAGGTATATACGCACGCACCCATATAAAAAAGAAAAGCAAAAAACCAGACTGTTAATTTTGGTATTAGCAGATAAATATAACAATGCGACTTTTCAGGTGGCGTTTCTCCATCCTGTTCACAACTATGCACTTATTGCGTATGACCCATCTCTCCTTGGACCTGCTGGTAATTCAGTAGTCCGGGCTGCTCAACTTCTTCCAGGTAGGAAAACTTGTACCAGATCAACGGTCGAGATGTTTTCTCATTTTAGTTATACTGACCATTTCATTTTCTCCATATTGTGACAGAACCTGCATTGCGGCGTGGAGAGAGTGTGTGTCTTGTGGGATTAAATAAAAGTTTACAAGCAACATCTAGAAAATCTGTTGTTACCAACCCGTGTGCCGTTCTGAAGATAAGTTCGGCTGATTCACCGCGCTATAGAGCAACCAACATGGAAGTTATAGAGCTTGATACTGGTACATGTTACATTATCATTATCCACTTTTTAAATGAATCTTAAACATATTAAACTATTAATATTCATTGATTACTTATTAATGTTGCTTGTTGTATGTAGACTTTGGTAGCATGTTTTCAGGAGTACTAACAGATGAGCATGGAAGAGTTAAAGCTATATGGGGCAGCTTTTCAACTCAGGTTCGTAAAAAGAAAAGGAAGGTTGGTTCTTTATTAGTTCGTTTTTAGTCAATAGAAGGTTGACTAAAATCTTATGATTAAATCTTGTTTGCAGATCAAATATGGTGCAAGTTCATCTGAAGATCATCACTTCACCAGAGGTATTCATATATATTCGATTAGCCAAGTTCTTAATAAAATAAGATCAGGCGCGAAAGGACAGACATTTCTTATAAATGGTATCAAAAGACCAATGCCTCTAGTTAGGGTTTTAGAGGTCGAGTTTTATTGTACTTTACTTTCCAAGGCTAGAAGTTTTGGTCTCAGCAACAACTGGATCCAGGTATGCTTGAACTTTATTTTTACTCTGGTCCGTTCTTTTCTATGTAAGTAAGATATGCAGAAATTGATATTTTTTTATATTTGTTGTTCACAGGCTCTTGTAAAGAAAGATCCTGTGAGACGTCAGGTTCTACGGGTCAAAGGTTGTTTAGCTGGATCTAAAGCTGAAAATTTACTGGAACAAGGTGATATGGTTCTTGCAATTAATAGGAAGCCAGTTACATGTTTTAATGATGTTGAAGAAGCATGCCATGCCTTGGATGTGTCTGATGACATGGATACAAAACTTGTATTCACCATCTTTCGTCAGGTGAATCATATGTATATAGCTGCGTTTGGGATACTATGTTACAGGTCATACACATATTCAGGAGGTAATGTTGGGAGATATTAATGAATCGTGTTTTATGGTTTGCTCTTAGGGACGTGAAATGGAGGTTGAAGTGGGAACCGATATAAGAGATGGCAACGGCACCACGCGTGTAATTAACTGGTGCGGATGTTTGGTGCAAGATCCTCACCCAGAAGTACGTGCCCTCGGGTTTCTTCCCAAAGAGGGCCATGGTGTATATGTCGCAAGGTACGGGTTTGACCTGTTGTTGCAAGATGGTATGGGTTGATGTGTAAAGGATAAAGAATTTAATTTACTGTCTTGCAGGTGGTCCTCTGGGAGTCCTGTGCATAGATATGGTTTATATTCTCAACAATGGATTGTGGAAGTTAATGGAAAACCAACTCCTGACTTGGATGCTTTTGTCAATGTCACAAAGGTACAAATGTCTGATACTCTCAACTGGTTTCTACTTGTTTAAGATTCTTTAATGTTTTGTTGTGTGCTTTGTTTGTGTTTTACTTCAAATGGCAAAGTCGTTTATTCAAGTAATATGTGTGCATACAGGAGATTGAAGACGGAGAATTTGTTCGTGTAAGGACGGTCCACTTGAATGGGAAGCCAAGGGTGCTGACACTGAAGCAGGACCTGCACTACTGGCCTACATGGGAGCTCAGGTTTGATCCTGAAACTGCTACATGGCACAGAAGGATAATTAAATCATTGGAAACGGGAGATAGCCTATGAACATCAGATTCGTATTGCATTGATGATTTGATTCATACAAAGAATAAAATTATGGAGGGTATCTAGCTGTTTATTCAAGATTATGAGCTATGTACATATAATTTCAAATAATCATAGCAGTGTAAAGTATTCCAAACAGGTGGTGTGTGCTCTTTACCATACAAAACTGAATGCAAAATAAATTTGTGTTTTGGGCTTTTCTGGGATTTGTAAGCTGACAATTGCATCGTCTTCTTCCTCAACTTCATCTCCTCCGCCTTCATCTGCCGCCGCCCCTATCTTGCTCTCAGTTTCCGTTTATGCCATCACCATTCGCCTCTCTCCAACTCCAATTCTTGATACTCCTTTTGGTTTCAGTAATCTTTCTCTCTCTCTCCTTCCTCTCCTCATCACACATCTCTCAGTTAGTTCCAACATTTGAGCACCCTCTAGTCATAACATCCTCTCATTGATCCCCTTTCGTCATTTCTTCACATGAACCATCGGTTTCCTCTTTATCCTCTCATTTTATTGATTTTATATCACTTGAATGAAACCGTTTAACATAAAAGGAGTACATTAGGCGGCAAAATTTCCATTTTAGTATTCAAGCATGAGAAATTATTGCTATGGAATCTTTTCTTCACACAAAAGTCCAGGGGTGAGCAAATAACCAAATTAACTAACTAAACCCAACTAAACAGTTAAGTGATCGTTCGGTTAAGCCATAACCGATTTAACAAAAATTGTGATTCTCTTTTGGTTTTTGTGTGTGACATAACCAAATTAACCAAATCAAACCAATGTGATGTTCCTCAATGGGTTCTATATTATTAATCATTTCACATTTATTCCAAGAAGTATATGATTTCAACCATTCGAGCTTCAACCGAATTACTCAAGAATGTTGTTGTCTACTGTTGAAAATACCTTGATTTAACTTTGTGTTTGTTCACACGGCATTGATAAACCATAAGGTAGTTTATAAATTCCCTCACTCAAACCAATTTTTTAACTACTATGAACATGAAATGGCATAAACTGTTTTTTTTTTCGTAGGAAATAGTTTGTATGTGAATACAAAGTTTGCAGATGATGTCATGTTGAAGTAGGTGATGACTATGAACCTTGATAAAAATAGAGCTCAAAACCAACCCTAACCACTCCATGCACGCCCCTACAAAAAAACTAGTAAAAAATAAGCAAACAAACATTTAAAGGCCAAATCGAGTTCATGGTTAACCAAACGGAACCAACATATAAAACCGATAAACCAATGGTTATTATTGTCTGGTTAACTAAAAGTATGGTTATGAAAACGGTTTTGGACTGAAACCGAACAACCCATACACACCCCTAGTACTTATAATGCATGAACGTTAAAAAATAGTGTAAATTGTCACACAAAATCCTCTCTGTTCATATTATTACTCAATTATTTTATACTGGTATTTTTCATGTAATAAAACGAAAGGACGGAAGCTAGACACAAAAGTCAGGATGGCCGAGTGGTCTAAGGCGCCAGACTCAAGTTCTGGTCTTCGAGAGAGGGCGTGGGTTCAAATCCCACTTCTGACATTTTTTTTTCTAGATTTTTTAAGCAAAAAGAAAACGAAATTATAAATTATGTCTGCTCATGCATTTCCATTTAGCCATTTTCTTTTGTTTAGTTTCACATGTGTCCTTCCTTTACAACAACGTAAAACGCCTAGTTCATAAAATAAACATAGATAAAATCAAATACAAACTTTGTCTTAATTTCATAAGTTGTAAAACACCCTTTTCATATGAAATGTGTATGATTTCACATGCTCATCGTTTACAATGTTTGTCTATAGAATTTGTAGCATTCCATTTACAAAATAAAAATAAAGAAACTAATTTAAGGGGTCAAATTATAAAATGAGTTAAGTTGTGAAAGATGATAGCCAGTATGCATCTATCCAATTAAGTTGTGAAAGAGGATAGTCGGTATGCATCTATCCAAATATCAAACAAAAATGTGATATGACCAAACCCAAATTTTTCGAAAATTTGAGGGTCATTTAAATCATTAAATGTGTGGTAGAAAGCAATAGCTTAATCTTTGTTGAGTTAACCCTATAAGTTGTTAGGTCTAATTCATGTACGAGACTCATATAGTGTTGGTCGATGAAGATAAAATGATGCATATATGGGCATTAGTTAAATAGATTCGTGTTGACGACTATCATATTAATATTAGGTATTTATATTTATATGTGTATATGCCTAAAACTCGGTTAGGGTTATCTATACTAGCATATTGATTTTCATACTGATTATTAAGTGTTTATAATTGATGATGTTTCATAAGAGGTATAAGGTGTCTTTCGTGTTTATAACTGGTGATGTTTCATAAGAGGTATAAGGTGTGTTTCAAAGTGAGTTCTGTGAATTTAAAATGACTTTTCTTATGTGTGTTAAATTAAGTGGAAAGAAATCCAAGTGTTGACCATACTCATAGTTGTTAGGCAAATCACATGCTATTTTAGGCTTAGTTGGAGTTTTTTTTATCAAAAATATAGGATAAATCCTAGCCATCTCAAGTGATGAAGCAAATTTAATAGCTTTTGATTAGAACATATGAGTGTTTGATTACTAAGGCTAATTTATGTGTCTATTTTTTTAAATTTTTAGTTCATCCTTGAGTAAAGGTGAGCATTCTACCATCCAAACCCGTGAAACCCGACCCATCAAAACTGGTATATAGGTTAAATGGTACATGTTTTGGTTCTAGTAAACCAAGTTAATTCGGTCCCGGTCTCAAACCCGATTGCATTTTTGCACCAACCAACCGAGCAAAACAACTTTAATGGAACCGAGCCCTCCACACGGCCTTAAAAGGTTTGGTTATGGTTCATTATTGATGAGATTAACGGGTACGGGTCGGGCGGGTCTAAATGAACCGTAATTTCCTGAGTCAAGTCAACTACGATATCTCCGGAGTTTAAGGTTGCCGGCTCACAAAAACTCCCATACATACATACCAGTCAGTATATGACATCACAGATGGAGGACTCATCGGAGATACTACAATCGGAGCTGGCTATCGAAATCGATCCTCCGATGAAAGAGAACCACGCGTCCGCTGAAGATTGGAGAAAAGCGCTGCAGAAGGTTGTTCCGGCGGTGGTGGTGCTCCGTACGACTGCGTGCAGAGCTTTTGACACCGAATCCGCACGTTCAGGCTCTGCTACAGGGTTTGTTGTTGATAAACGTCGCGGAATTATACTCACTAACCGTCATGTGGTCAAACCAGGTCTGTTGTTGACTTGCAGCCAGTATGCTTTAACTTGGATGATTCTGATTCTGATTCTAAACACAACATTATTTCAGCGTGGACTCTTATTGTTTCTTTCACAATGTATTCTGTTCTTTTAGGCTGATTGATTGATTGATTGATTGTATCTTTTGTTCGTTTGTAGGTCCTGTTACAGCGGAAGCTATGTTTGTTAATCGTGAAGAGATTCCGGTTTATCCGATATATAGAGATCCTGTGGGTTGGTTAATAGATTGTTCATGTGTTTTGACAGCTGTGTGTGGTGATTACAAATTACAATGTTATTATGCTTTTGCAATTTCAGGTTCACGATTTTGGATTCTTTCGCTATGATCCTGCTGCAGTGAAGTTTCTGAGCTATGAAGAGATACCTCTTGCTCCTGAAGCTGCTTCTGTTGGACTGGAAATTAGAGTTGTTGGTAATGATAGTGGAGAGAAGGTATATTTCTATGCATTATTTTTTTTTTACTATTTTCTTATTTTGGAGACTGATGTAGGGCTTGGTTTAAAAAAGCGTGCCTCACCAGTCACCATGCGTGAGGTGCTTCATGCACTGGGTCGGAACGTATGGGTCAGTTTTAGCCTGTTGGATTAGTGAACATAACTGAATAAGTCATGAATCAGTATATAATTAGTATTATCTTTCAAAGTTCATATTTGTTGCCCCTACTAGCCCTTGTACTGTACAGTGTTAGCACCTATGTTCTGTATAGTATTATGTTTCCTGAATTACTATCAGCGCGTGTTGCTGTTTCTGTATTCATGTTTTCTGCAATAGGTGTTATAAGTATGTTTTATGTTTAAGGATTGGTAAGTAGAAAAAATGTCATGTATAATTAGCTTTTAGTATAGTTATAATGTTTATAACCAAGGCCTCGCGTTTTTACGTTTGTCTGCTTTATTTCTTTTACTATTTACCATTTCCTTTATAATAAGTCATATTTTTGGCTGTGTCTTTTACTCTGAAACCTACAGATCTCTATTTTGGCTGGTACTCTTGCTCGTCTGGATAGGGATGCACCACATTATAAGAAGTATGCTGCTTTACAATATTTTCCTTATTTGTATCACTCCTGAAATTATGTTGGTAGTTGTGAAGTTAAGTTATAGGATTTGCAAGACTATTCCTGGCTGCTGTCAGAAAGATGATCAAAATCCTTGCAGCCGACATTCCATGCAGCTAAATCTAATTTATAACATCCCTATATGTTTGATACTCTGATTTATGTGTTTGGTTTTGCTTCCATATTGTATGTTCTCTTGATTTTATTTAATAGTAACAAAAAAGAAAAAAAAACGGCGAATATAGGATTTGCTGCCATTCGTCACATTTTAACATTAAGACATTTTCTTGCTGCAGAGATGGCTACAACGATTTCAATACATTCTACATACAGGTGTGTTTCCTGCTACTACCAATGCTATTAGTTTTGGGTCCGAATGGGTGAGAAAAAGTAATTTTGCATTAATATTGACGATTAGATGGTAAAATGGGTGGGTCAGTCAAGATGGGTAATGCTTGGCTGACCCGCCAACATTATATTCAATATGACTACAAACAATAGTTAATTTACATTCGAATTCAGTATTTAAACATAAAGCACTTTGGGAGATTACGTAGTAGTGTTTTGACCTGTTCAACCCAGTCATCAGTTTCATTTTTAGCCAAGGTTAAACTTTGAAGATAAGGTTGAAATTGTACACTTCTGCTGCACTGCTGAGTATTGTTTATTATGTGTTTTAGTCTTCTAATTATCGTTGACTTTGCCCAAGTAGTTTGGGTTTCTTATGTTATTTTGATTTATTCTTTTTTCTTCCGCAACAGGCAGCTTCAGGTACTAAAGGCGGTTCGAGTGGGTCCCCGGTCATTGATTGGCAAGGAAGGGCAGTTGCATTAAATGCTGGTGGCAAGACTTCTAATAGTTCCTCAGCATTTTTCTTTCCTTTACAACGAGTAAGTACAAACAAGGGGCCAAGGGGGTGCGGGGAGTTTTTAAAAGAGGCACAAAATTTTAAAGTTTGAATTTGCAGGCGGTGAGGGCTTTAACTATGTTGCAAAAGGGGAGAGATTCGTATCAAGATAAGTGGGAGGCTGTTACAATACCTCGTGGTACAATCCAGGTTTGTTTGATTCAATTCTCTATCAACTTCTTGATGACAATATTATCTGAAACTTCGTCACATTATTACTTAACTTAATGTTCTGCTGTTTCTGTTAGGCAACCTTTGTCCACAAAGGATTTGATGAAACCCGTCGGCTTGGTTTGCAAAGTGAAACAGAGGAGGTCTGTTGGTTTTTATTCAACTTTCTTTGTTGGTTAATTTATAAAACCGAAATGTTAAAGTTCTCATGTTTTCATATTTGATTTGTTTTTGGATTAGTTGGTTCGCCATGCATCTCCACTAAGTGAAACCGGGATGCTTGTAGTTGATTCTGTGGTATGTCTTTTAGCTTTTGTTGTAAAATTTTCTGTACATTTATGCTTGACATTATCATGGGCCTTTTGCAGGTGCCAGGTGGCCCAGCTTATAAACATTTGGAGGCAGGTGATGTGCTTGTTCGCATGAATGGGGAGGTATGTGTTATTTGACTATATTGTAACTTGACAGTTATGGTTATTTTAACAATGAACAACATATGTTTGACGGTGGGTTCATCTATACAGAAACATATGAATATACAATAAACGGTCTTTAATATTTGATTTAGGGGCTGTTACGTATTTGTAAAACTGTGTTTCAATAAATAAGCCTTTCTGCAGGTGATTACTCAGTTTCTGAAGATGGAAATTTTACTTGACGACAGTGTGGGCCAAAATGTCGAGCTAGAGTTCGAAAGGGGCGGCAAGTCTTTAACTGTTCAGTTGGTGGTGAGTAACTGATCTCTTACATCCAGGTTCTGTGCTTTACAGAGATTTAGCATGCGTTCTATGTTTCAGGTTGAAGACTTGCACTCCATAACTCCAAACTACTTTTTGGAGGTTAGTGGCGCGGTTATACACCCGCTCTCATATCAACAAGCTAGGAATTTCCGTTTTGAGTGTGGTCTTGTATATGTCTCAGAACCTGGGTAACTTCTTTGATAAAATTGTTGAAGTTTTCTTTGTTACATTAATATAACACTTTGGTTTGACCATCAATCGTTAGACTAAATTTGTGGGAAAATACTAAGGTATCTCTTTGCTCTACTTGTGGAAATGAAATGTTGAACCATTATAATTTGTATTTTCCATGTACAGTTACATGCTTTATAAAGCTGGGGTCCCACGGCATGCCATTATAAAGAGATTAGCCGATGAAGACGTTTCAAATCTTGAAGACTTCATTAGTGCTCTATCCAAGCTGTCTAGAGGAGCTCGGGTTCCAATGGAATACATATACTACAAAGATCGCCATAGAAGGAAGGTATTTTAATACTAATAATGTTGGTAGAATCTCATTTTTTGTATGATATTTTTAGTTGATAGGAACATGCTGCAGTCGTTTTGACTTTCTTTTGGTTGCAGTCTGTTATTGTTACAGTGGATCGGCATGAGTGGTATGCTTCACCTCAAATATATAGCCGTGACGACACTTCTGGTATTTGGACAAGAAAGCCGGCCCTGCCCTCCGATTCCCAACTTATATCTTCTGCCATTATACAAGTTGCTAATGGTATTGCCAGCATGGACACTAGTAGCTCTGCTGATGGTACTGTGATTGCTGAGGTGGAAGATTCAACGTCGCCAGGAGATATAGTCGTGAGTGATGAATATGACACATCAGCAGACTCTTGTAATGCTTCTGTTGCTGAGCGTGTAATAGAGCCCACTCTTGTCATGCTTACGGTAATTTCTTCAGCATCGAATCACTGTTCACTTATTATCCGTTTAATGGGATTGATGTACAATATTTGGAACATTTCCTGGTGTATGACTTGTCAGGTTTATGTACCATCAACATGTATGGTTGATGGTGTCTATACACAACATTTTATTGGAACTGGTGTGATTATATATCATTCAGAAGAAATGGGATTGGTTGCAGTTGACAAGAATACCGTTGCCATATCAGCATCTGATATCATGCTTTCCTTTGCTGCATTTCCAATCGAAATTCCCGCGGAGGTATATACGCACCCATATAAAAATGAAAAGAAAAAAAAGCAGACTGTTATATAACAAGGTTTGACTTTTCAGGTGGTATTTCTGCATCCTGTTCACAACTATGCAATTATTGCATATGACCCTTCTGTCATTGGACCTGCTGCTAATTCAGTTGTGCAAGCTGCTCAACTTCTTCCAGGTAGGACAACTCGTACCAGATCAATGGTTGAGATGTTTTCTCATTTTAGTTATACTGACCGTTTTTTCTCTTTTTTTTTCATTTTGTGACAGAACCTTCATTGCGGCGTGGAGAGAATGTATATCTCGTGGGATTAAGCAGGAGTTTACAAGCAACATCTAGAAAATCTGTTGTTACCAACCCGCGTGCCGCTCTAAACATAAATTCAGCTGATTCACCGCGTTATAGAGCAACCAACATGGAAGTTATAGAGCTTGATACCGGTACATACTACATTATCATATCCACATTTTATAAATGAATATTAAATATAATTAATATTGATTCATTACTTATTAGTGTTGCTTACTGCATGCAGACTTCGGTAGCAACTTTACAGGAGTACTGACTGATGAGCATGGAAGAGTTAAAGCTTTATGGGGGAGCTTTTCGACTCAGGTTCGTACTAATCATATATCAGAATTTGAGTCGATAGAAGGTTGATTAAATCTTGGTTGCAGATCAAATATGGTGTGAGCTCATCTGGAGATCATCAATTTGTGAAAGGTATTCCGATACATTCAATTAGCCAAGTTCTTAGTGAAATAATATCAGGCGCGAAAGGACCGTCACTTCTAATAAATGGTATTAAAAGACCAATGCCTCTAATTAGGGTTTTAGAGGTTGAGTTTTGTTGTACTTTACTTTCCAAGGCTAGAAGTTTTGGTCTCAGCAACAACTGGATCCAAGTATGCATCTCATATTTTTAACTCTGTTCACTTTTTTTTCTTTATAATATATATTATGCAGAAATTGATATTTCTACAAATTTGTTGTTCACAGGCTCTTGTGAAGAAAGATCCTGTTAGACGTCAAGTTCTACGGGTCAAAGGTTGTTTAGCAGGATCAAAAGCTGAGAATCTATTAGAACAAGGTGATATGGTTCTTGCGATCAATAAGAAACCAGTTACATGTTTTAATGATATTGAAGATGCATGCCATGCGTTGGATGTGTCTGATGACATGGATGCAAAACTTGAATTCACCATCTTTCGTCAGGTGAATCATATCTATATTTGATTCGTTTAGATACAATGTTACTGGTCATCCACATATTCAGGAGGTAATGTTGGGAGATATTAATGAATCGTGTTTTATGGTTTGCTCTTAGGGACGTGAAATGGAGGTTGAAGTGGGAACAGATATAAGAGATGGCAACGGCACCACACGTGTAATTAACTGGTGCGGATGTTTGGTACAAGATCCTCACCCAGAAGTACGTGCCCTCGGGTTTCTTCCCAAAGAGGGCCATGGTGTATATGTCGCAAGGTACGGGCTGACCTGTTTTTGCAAGATGGTATGGGTTGATGCGTAAAGGATAAAGAATTTAATTTACTGTCTTGCAGGTATTCCTCTGGGAGTCCTGCGCATAGATATGGTTTATATTCTCAACAATGGATTGTGGAAGTTAATGGAAAACCAACTCCTGACTTGGATGCTTTTGTCAATGTCACAAAGGTACAAATGCTCAAGCGATTCTTTCTTGGTGTTTAGTTCAAATGGCAAAGTCGTTTATTCAAGTAATGTGTGTGCATACAGGAAATTGAAGACGGAGAATTTGTTCGTGTAAAGACAGTCCATTTAAATGGGAAGCCAAAGGTGCTGACACTGAAACAGGACCTGCACTACTGGCCTACATGGGAGCTTAGATTTGATCCTGAAACCGCCACATGGCACAGAAGGATTATTAAATCATTGGAAATTGAAGATAACCTATGAACACTGGATTCGTGTTTCCTTGATTCATACAAGGATTATCTAGATGTTATTCAAGATTCTGAGCTGCAATACGCGGGCTATATACGTATGCTCACAGATGTATACATTGTAGCATGTACATATAATTTCAAATTATCATAAACCATAGCAGTGTAAAGTAATCTAAACAATTGATTTACTGATGTGTACTATACCATACAAAACTGAATGCTAAATAAATGTGTTTTGGGCTTTTTCTGGGATTTGTGAATTAAAAGACGGCATCATCTGTTTCTCATCTTGTCCCTCAACCTCATCTCCTCCACCTTCATCCTCCGTCGCCCCTGTCCTGCGCTGAAATTCCGTTTATGCCATCACCATTTACCTCTCTTCCAACTCCAGTTCTTGATACTATATTTGGTCACAATAATCTCTCTCCTCATCACACCTCTCATTTGAGCACCCTCTAGCCATAACATCCTCTCATTGATCCTAGGGATGGCAATTAAACCCGAACCTGATGGGTAAACCCGAAATCCAACACATTTGGAACGGGTTTGGGGTCGGTTAATCGGGTTTGGGACGGGTTTGGGAATAATTTTTATTTTTTTTTGCGGGTTTGGGACGGGTCTGGGATTTAGTGATATACCCGTTTACCCGATTGTATACCCGATATAATTTCTTTTATATTATTAATATGTATATATATGATACATCCATTTTTTACACATATAGGTATTCTATTCTGTATACATTGTAGTTATTTGATACATATTTTTATAATAACAATACAAAATGTACCGGTTAGTAGTTACCGGATAGATACCCAATGGGTTTTGAGATAAGTATACCCAACAAGTAATCTTTCTATATTATCGGGTTTGCCCGAAACCCGCGAGTATACCCGATACCCGATGGGTATTTACCCGCTAGAAACCCGCCGGGTTTTGAGACGGGTTTGGGTCAAGCTTATTTAATCGGGTTTGGGTTTGGGATTACCTAAACCCGTCCCAAACCCGACCCATTGTCATCCCTAATTGATCCCCTTTCATCATTTCTTCAAATGAATCTACTGTTTACTCAAGTTGCACAGAGTCATTAATCTGTTAAATGAACAAAATTACTGAAGGTTTTATTTTTAAAATTTCATATTTAAATAAGGGAAGTTAGATACAAAAGTCAGGATGGCCGAGTGGTCTAAGGCGCCAGACTCAAGTTCTGGTCTTCGAGAGAGGGCGTGGGTTCAAATCCCACTTCTGACATTTATATTTTTTAAGTTTTTTTTGTTGAAATCAAACGAAAAAGAAAACATGCCTGCTCGAGCATTTCCATTTAGCCATTCTTCTTCTGTTTAATCTAACTTTGTGTGCCTCCTTTACAGAACATAAATAGCCTGGTTCATATAAACATACATAAAAATCATATAGAAACCTTTTTTTTAATAATTTTAAATTTTATATAAACATTTCATAAGTCTTAAAATACTTTTTAATATAAAATTTATATTTCAGATGTCCATTGCTTACAATGTTTTCCTATAGGCTATAGAATTTGTAACATTCCATTTACAAAAAAAAATGCAAACAAATTAATTTAAGAGGTCAATTTAAAAAATGAGTTAAGTTGTGATTTGTGAAAGAAGATAGGTATCATCCATCTAGATGTTATAAACGGACATGCAATATGAGCGAACCCTAATATTAAATGTGTGATAGAAAACAAGAACTCATTCCTTTTTGAGTTGATTCTATAAGTTGTTATGTTGTTTATTTCGTGTACAAGACTCGTATCGCTAAAGATAAAATGATGCATCTATAGGAATAGTTAAAATGGGTCTATATTCATATATGCCTAAACCTTGATTCGTATTAATCATACTAGTGTGTTGTTGATTATCAGGGTCGGCCTGAAGAGAGGGCGATGTGGGCGACCGCTCAGAGCCCCGACTCCGCGGGGGCCGAAACTTTTTTTATATAAAAATTATATGTATATTAAGTGTGTATTTATTTATACAGTTTCAAAATCATTCATCAAAGTATTAGGTGTGATTTTCAGTTTCACTTAGAAGGATTGCAAAATTCATACGCGTGTTCGATTACATAAACACATGCTTTAGGTTGCTTCAAACAAATTTATCCACTTTCGTTTTTCACCAACTTATTATTTCCTTTTTTTTGTTTTATTTATTATTTAAACTAAATCTAACTAACAATTTTTAATAATTCTTGAAATAGCTTTTTCTTCCCTTCTTATTATTAAAAAAACTAATGAAGCATGCACATTTTGAGCATATCACGACAATATTCTTTAGGTTTTTTTTTTGCTATAGTGGGTCCATCAAAACACACAAAGTTTCCACCATGTGCAACGCACGGGTCTTACCCCACTAGTTTATATTCTTTTAATTTTTATACATTTTTTAATTCTATTTTAGAAACCCATTTTTTATTTACTCTTATTTTCATAGTATATAAATATAGAGTAAAGATCATGTAAAAATAAGCTTATCGTAGAAAACGTACGAATAAAGTGAAAAAGGTAAAAAAACGCGGTGTAATTTTTTGTAATTATTTTACTCGTTGGGTAATTATCAAAATTACCCTACAATATCATTTGTAGAGTAATTATAATACTCTACAAAATTACCCTACAAGATTAAAATTACCCCATAAGATCATTTGTAGAGTAATTTTAATAATTACCCTACGAGTAAAATAGTTACGAAAAACCACTGCGCTTTTTTTTTTTTTTTTTTTTACTTTTCACTCCATTCGTACGTTTTATACGATAAGATACTTTGTATTTGATCTTTTGTCTGTAAATATGTACTAATTCAAATATATTTGTCTTTTCTTTTTAAAATTGAGTTATTTACTTTTTATTATAGGGACCTGTTTTTTTCAACTCGCTCAAAGACTTAATTTTTTAGAAATTTTGGGGACGATCCTTTTATCGTATTGATGATTAAGTGTTTTGATTAGTGATGCTTCGTAAAAGTTATAAAGTGTCTTTCAAGGTGAGTTCAATGGATTTGCAAAATAAGGCACATATTAAACTAAGACTTTTTATGTGTTTTTAATTGGATGTTAAGAATTGAAGTTCAGCTCGTGCATGTTGAAGATATTCACACAGGACTTGTTAGACAACAAGGTTTGTAAAATCCTTAAGATTGGTTTTATTTATTACAAGAGTAACTTACGTGGTCTAAGTATGTTATGAATTATATGTAACTAGTGGGGTTTCCCTCGCTTCGTGGCGGGACTTTAGCCGACATCTATTCGTTTCGTTATGATACCAATACGTGCTACAACAAAGGAAAAAAGAAAAGTTAAAAAATAAAGTCGAGATATACACTCCTCACGTGTTATACATTAATCGAAAATAATAAAAACGAATACTAGTTTCGATAATACTGATATCAGTACCGATGTTGCACAATCTAATGTGTTTCGGTTTGTCGTTAGTCATGGTATCGATACAATAGTGACACTCATATAGTTTACGATACAAACTATATTTTACCTCGGGTACAACTTCGTTTTATATATATATATATATATATATATATATATATATATATATATATATAATGTCACACCCCGATTTCCACGTGTTTCACCGGTGGGCCCGGTGGGGGATTACCGTGACGTAGTTGGCAACAATATAGTCAAACCACACAATATTTAAATGCACAGCGGAAGCATAAAGATAGATTATATTTCAACCATCAAATGTAATATCCAAGTATCACAAGTAGTTGAAATGAATCCACAGGGGATCAAAATAAAATAGAAAAATATTGTTCAACAGATAACGGCATCCCAAGCTTGCGAGACTCTAACGATGCTAAGGAGTGGCCAGCCTATTACGTGTAGAACCTGCATTTAATCTTTTTGGGGAAAATACGTCAGTTTACACTGGTAAATACATTCAACCGACACTTTCGTAAAATGTTTAATAAAAATTGATTTGAATGCACAAGGCACAAACTCTTTATAACTTGGGATAATTTATCAATTAAATCTTGTAAAAGAATTACATGTTCACTATGCGTTCGGTCGCCCGGGTCGTGCCGGGTTTAAGGTTAATTGACACACCACATAGCATAAAACCGTGGCGGGAAATCCAACGGTTATACCTTTATAATTTTGGACACATTGTCGGGTGTACGCCTACACCCGCGTGTCAAGGTCGTGGCCATTTCGTAAAATGCTGCCAAGGATATCCGGGACATGGTCATTAAGCTCCCAAAGGCGTAAAGCCAACAAAACAAATTTTTAAACGGGTCACATTGATAATACCCAACTACTAATGAGTTGGGGTCAATTGCCCGACCAAGCGGTATTTTTATATACCGTAACCCAAGCCCGTATAACGAAAAAATAAGTTAAAAGTATTTACCTGAGCAAGTAATAACCTCAATAAACAATGCAAGGACGTGTTAAAAGTATTTAGGATTTGAATATAACTTATCCTAATTTTAAACAATATTGTTAGTGGCACAAAAGCCTAGTCACAAGGACGTGTTATTTTATCAGCCAGGATTTCATAGAATCAAAGCATGAAGGTTTGAACTATAGTTCTTTTACCTTTTCTGACAGGGAGTCATAGACTACAACTGTCTTTTGTCTTATATGACAATAAGTATGGCCCGTAGGCACTACATCACTAATGGGTGATTGACAGGTAATCATCTTAATTGATGATTTAAACCCATGATTTATAAGTCATTAACTTAGGTCTTGGAATCCTTGAAGGATTCTTATATAAGAATGACGCGTGTGATTTTAACGAATCACATCTGCCAAGAATGTTAACATGTTTACAGAGGTTAACAGGAATCTGAACTTTTTACTCAGGTCTCACCATCTTGGTCGGGTCTTATTATGACACCAGGCTAGGTCTCACCATTTAAGATTCTTTATTTAGGCAGATTAATTTAAAATGAATGATTTTTAATTTATTTCATATAATAATGTATTAAAATGACAAAAATGAAATTTATAAACTTAACATTCCATTAATCATAATAATGATTACACACTGCCCTAAGCGGGACTTTCAATAGACAAATACCTACGCAGAGGTTTACAGAAAACAAGTCCACGCAGGGACCAAATACAAGAATAGATGTCCGCACAGGGACAAAAAGATAAGTCCACGCAGGGACTGAAAGGAAATTGTCCACGCAGGGACTACACACTATAAATGTCCACGCAGGGACTAAACAAATAAATGTCCACACAGGGACTTGATTTAAAATAGGAAATATAATAGAACATATAAAGACTAATGATCTCGCTTCTTCTTCCCTTTTAGTAGGTTTGCTAGACCTTTAAGGAATCCACGATTGTTCTTTCGTTCTTGCTCAAAGTCTCGTTCTACCCTATTTAAACGGTGAAGGATTTCTTCCTACTCCGGTGGGGAAAAACGTGGCTGCTGCGATGGTTGCTGAACCGGAGTTCTAGTAGGTATTGGGTACCCGTGAGTTGAGTGTCCCCTTCTCCAAGGTGTTTCATAAGGTATCTCAGGATGAAGGGCGTAGTAATTTGTCGTCGCTTCTATGTATGGGTCGCCACCCATATAGTTGTAGTGAGTATGAGTTGGCTGCTCAAATGGATTGTACGCGGTGGAAACGGCGTACGCAGGTATCGGGTTATCGTAGCCGAATGGTGGTGGAGGTGGTGCAACTGGTGCAGAATTCACCTCTGCAGGGTGGCTCGAAGGTCCACCTAATTGTGGTTCTTCAGGCAACGGCGGATAATGACTTGCACTCGAGTGGCGAGGGGTGCTAAAGTGGAATTCCCCTCCTCGGGTGGACATCCGCGCGCCTGATCTCCTACGCCTTAGCGGATCTGGAGGTGCTTGATGAACTGGTGTCGGTGGAGGCGGTGACGTAACTGCCACAAAACGCGAATCCTCGGAAGGATCCTGTTGCTGCTGGTGAGGTGATGAATGGTGAGAGGGTGTAAAGTACCACTCGCACTGGTTAAACCTCGCCTGATAACTGTCGGGACCCTGATAGGGTGTTCCATGAAAGGATGACCCATCAGAGATCTCGATAGGATGGTTGGGAGTACCTCTTGCGGGTTCGATGGGATCCGTGTCCTCGTCCATATCCATCGCGCTGTCTTCAGAAAAGTGATCTTCTGGTCCTAAAGGGTTATAACCTATTGGTTCTTGGACGTAATCAGCCGGGTTGAACTGGCCTTGGAAGAAAGGAGTAGGATCGCCATAAGAACGGTGCGAAACAGAACGCTGGAGAGGTATAAACGAAGGTTGAGGGTTACTGGGCTCGTTCTCCGAATTTGGTCCAAAAGAGTGACGGTATGAAGGTGTCGAACTGTGTGACGTAGACCGTCTTGCGGGCTCAAAGAGGTTTCTTCTACGCCTCTGAGGTTCTTCACTTCTTGTGCTGGAAGAAGCTCGCATATGTGAAGGTCCGACCTCGTGATCATTGTGAGTAGTGATCGGCCCTTTGCCTCTTCCTCCTCTTCTAATTGCTGGTGGCATATTTCCTGCTTAACAAATTTTTTAAATCACAATAAACAATAAAAGACAAACTGGAATAACAATTCGAATTTGTCCTATGTTCTTGTCTAGACTCAAGTATGTGCAATTGTGTCATTGAGATTAAACACATAAGAATAGTGTTTAATTCACTCAACGTTGGCTCTGATACCAACCTGTCACACCCCGATTTCCACGTGTTTCACCGGTGGGCCCGGTGGGGGATTACCGTGACGTAGTTGGCAACAATATAGTCAAACCACACAATATTTAAATGCACAGCGGAAGCATAAAGATAGATTATATTTCAACCATCAAATGTAATATCCAAGTATCACAAGTAGTTGAAATGAATCCACAAGGGATCAAAATAAAATAGAAAAATATTGTTCAACAGATAACGGCATCCCAAGCTTGCGAGACTCTAACGATGCTAAGGAGTGACCAACATATTACGTGTAGAACCTGCATTTAATCTTTTTGGGGAAAATACGTCAGTTTACACTGGTAAATACATTCAACCGACACTTTCGTAAAATGTTTAATAAAAATTGATTTGAATGCACAAGGCACAAACTCTTTATAACTTGGGATAATTTATCAATTAAATCTTGTAAAAGAATTACATGTTCACTATGCGTTCGGTCGCTCGGGTCGTGCCAGGTTTAAGGTTAATTGACACACCACATAGCATAAAACCGTGGCGGGAAATCCAACGGTTATACCTTTATAATTTTGGACACATTGTCGGGTGTACGCCTACACCCGCGTGTCAAGGTCGTGGCCATTTTGTAAAATGCTGCCAAGGATATCCGGGACATGGTCATTAAGCTCCCAAAGGCGTAAAGCCAACAAAACAAATTTTTAAACGGGTCACATTGATAATACCCAACTACTAATGAGTTGGGGTCAATTGCCCGACCAAGCGGTATTTTTATATACCATAACCCAAGCCCGTATAACGGAAAATAAGTTAAAAGTATTTACCTAAGCAAATAATAACCCCAATAAACAAATGCAAGTATCTTTTACTGGTCTCCTATTCTGGAACGAAGGTTTATAACAACCTATTAGAATCCTAACGGGTCTTTAGTTTAGCCTTAGCTTAGACCGGTCAGTTTCAAAGGATAATTACGGTTTAATCGCGTGAAAGGCGAAAACCGGGAATGGAATGTGGTTTGGACCCAACAGGTTTGAAGACTTGTTTTATATGGGTAATATAACCACACTCTGGATTTTGAAGTAAAAACGATAAGGTTTGACCCGTTTCGGCTAATTTATGTAAACTAGTTACATAAACCGAACCGTGCGCGCAAAAGGCGTAACGGGTAACCGTAGGAGTCCTACACAGGTTTCCTAAGTTACTATGCTCTAAAGAGGTTGTGGTATCAGTAGGATACCTTCCATTATGCCCGTAACGAGTTTAAATCCAATATACGCCCCGTAGGGGTATTTCGGTCATTTTAAAGATTATAAAAGAGGTTTCTGAGTTCTACAGGAAATCTGAGTTTTCCAAACAGTTTATAAAGTACAAAATACTCTATTTATTATTTAAAATCAGTAGCAACTGGAATCGGGTCAAAATACCATGTAGAACTCAAGTTATGTCCAAAAAGGGTATATTCGGTATTTACCGAATCAATGCCATAACTGCAGGTTATGAGCAGGTTAAAAATAATTAAAAATCTCAAAATATTATTTTACATCAGTGTGTAAAAGGTTTGGTGTCGAAACTTGGGTTTAGATAGGCCTTACGCTAAATGCGCCGTTTAATTACTAAAGTTTCCGTAATTGCGCTATTTAGCATAACTCCTATTCTAGACCTCAGATTGACGTGAAATTTTAGGGACATGCTTAGAAATCAGTAGCTAAGGTTATTGTCCTTTCACATATCCAAAATCCTCGTTTTAAAGTAAAAAGGGCGTTATGGTCAACTTTTGAGCTTTTAACGGAAATGTGTAAAAGACTCGGACAAACAACGAACCGGTCACAGAGGGTTATACCATCATGTAACCTGGTCCTAAGAGAGTCCTAAGGCATATCTAAATCATACCATAACGGGTCAGAACTGAAGTCAAAGCAAAAGTCAAAGATTTACGACTTTCGGTTCCGAACCGGGTCAAAACAGTAAACGGTCGGATTAAACAAGCTTAGACTAGTTAATATACTTATTATTATGTTGTATGAGTGTTAAAATAGGTTACACGCCATCTACATTACTGATTATGCATAAAATCGTAATTTAGCATTCTGTTGACTTTTTCTAAGCAAGTTTGACTCGACATTCGGACTAGTTAGAGTGGGAATCAGAGGGTGCCCTTTTAGGGGTTTAATGCCCACATAATTACCAACATATAACTACCTTTGATTCGACAAACCACTGGACCATTTGTGATTTATCGTTAAGTCAATCGTTAATTACAACGGATTGACTTTTAAGCTATAACTATGTAAAAACTAAACCACAAAGGGTTAGGCACACTTACAGAAGTTTGGTATACGACCAGAGATACTAGAAGAGTGTTCTTGAGCTCCAGAAGTGATCAAGAAAGCAGATTTAGGTGTGTTTCTAAAGTGTGCACAACAAAGCCTTTTATAGTGAAATTTGGAGCATGAGATCATTACAACAAGGCCTATAATTGTTCATGGATGATCAACAACTGTCCCTGAGTGCTAGGGGACGTTTAGGGGGCGCCCATGCTCTCATTATTGGCTTTAAGGTCGGTTAAGACACCAAACAGTGCTTCTGTCCACGTTTTCTGTATCTGGGGCATTGACGCGGCCCGCGTTAAGGATCATGCAACCTTTACGCGGGTCGCCTGAATCCATACGTCAGAGCCCATATCTTTACTGACAATGCGGCCCGCGTAAGATCCTTTGATTCTTTAACGCGGCCCGCCTGAGACTTGTTTTTCAAGATTTTCAAATCTTTTGTAATTATTGCCCTGGCCTTTCGGTTTCGAAGGGGTAACTTTGCATTTTGGGCTTCGTTAATTTACGTATAAGGGCCTCGTGACTTTTACCCTTGACGTTAAATCCTCGGTTAGTTTATTACTACCCGAAAAGTCTTAACTTTTATTGTTGACGCTTTTAACCCCTTGCATACGAATTCGATCATAACTTTCTCGTTTTAAAACGGAACTTCGCGAAATTTATATCGTATATTCTAGTGAGCGTTATTTACTGTTACAAAGCCTCGGGTTTGTTAAAGGGTCACTCAGAGGTATAACTTAAACATGTTGACACATTTAACCCCTGTAGTTTGTAATCTCTCACTTTCTTCCACATTTCGTTCCGTACGATCCATGATTTATTCGTTTGAAGGTACGAGCATCATTTAGGGTTACTGTACAGTATATTTATCTCTCGTTGATATTTTTAACCCTCGGATTCACATACTTTCAATGTTTGTCAACTTTAGTCCTTTATTTAGTATTTAATACCACGTGTAAACTTATGACACGTGTCAATACATTATTGGACGCAAAAATTTCGAGGTGTTACGTATAATGTGGAGGAAAAAATATTAAACAAAAATGTTAACCTTATATGTTTTTGTATTGTTTAAATACAATTCAAATAACCTCATAATTATTTAAGATCTTATTTATTTTTATGCTAAGCCACTTATTTTTTGTTGTTTGACCATTGGTAATTTGTTATTAACTTATTTCAGTGCAACTGATTAAAAGATATATAGGAAAAAAACTTTCAAATTAAGGGTCTTATTTATATTATAGCTAATAACTTCTTATTTTACATATGCTAGTATTTAAGACCCGTGTTTCACTACGGGGCCGTTAAACAAAGCAATAAGTAGACGTAATAACGTTGAATCATGCACGCATGTTGTGACGTGTTAACTCGTAAAAAATTAACATGAAACTTAAAAACATATAAAAAAAATTACTAAGTTGACTTAGGATCCGCGTGTTGCGATGAGGCAATTGACGCGCAAAAACACAAATGTAAAAATATAACCTACACGCACGTGTTACAACATCTTAACTCGCAAATTATACCCACTTACTCGAGATAAAAAATCCCCTACGTTGGAAAAGGAAATGATAAAAGCTAAAAGAATTTTAACTGAAAATAAGAATAGTAAAATAATAGTCAAACTCATTTTTATAATTATAACTAAATTCATAAGTCTAAATTCTACAACCTATTATGTTCTTTTATCAATAAAGAAATCAAACATTGTTCATTCGTAAAAAATTAACATGAAACTTAAAAACATATAAAAAAAATTATTAAGTTGACTTAGGATCCGCGTGTTGCGATGAGGCAATTGACGCGCAAAAACACAAATGTAAAAATATAACCTACACGCACGTGTTACAACATCTTAACTCGCAAATTATACCCACTTACTCGAGATAAAAAATCCCCTACGTTGGAAAAGAAAATGATAAAAGCTAAAAGAATTTTAACTGAAAATAAAAATAGTAAAATAATAGTCAAACTCATTTTTATAATTATAACTAAATTCATAAATCTAAATTCTACAACCTATTATGTTCTTTTATCAATAAAGAAATCAAACACTGTTCATCACAACTCTAAACTAATATGTATAATATGTATAATGTAAAATTAAAGCTACAAGTGTTTACATAATTCTTGAAAATCTCTTCTTAGAATTGATTATTATAAAAATATTAAATTTGAACATAACTAATTATAACATATTTTATAAATGCCTTAGAATTGAAATAAATACATTAAATTTTGAACACGTTGTATAAGAATGTTATACTTATGGATATGTATAATCATGCTAAAAACTGAATAATATGTTATATATAATTATAAACATGTATAAAAATTAGTTATAGACGTAAAGAAATAATAAAAATCATAGAGTTGTAACTTATGACCGAAACAAGGGAGTTGAATATGCGTGAGTGATCACACCTCTACAACTTACTGGTCATTAGTTAAGGTCTCTCTCTGATTGATTTAAATCTGTATAAAACCGTTCTACCTTGAAGACATAATATTGGTTATTGTGGATTCAAGGGCACCACGTGATGCTCGTATAACAAGTGTGTGTCTTTAAGCTCTATTAAGTTAGTTGAGTGAAGCTCAAACCTAATCAAGTTTAAAGTTTACTTAGCATGTTTACACTTTACACCATTAAGTAAACATTCAACAAAGGGTATGATTGTCAGTTTACTACAAGCTAGATTGTTATATAAATATTTTTTTGTCATGACTTTATGTTTGTACTGAAAGCTAGATTGTTATATAAATATTTTTTTGTCATGACTTTATGTTTGTGCTTGCATAACTTTTATGTAACTAGCAGGAATGTCCGCGTGTTGCGGCAGGTGTCCCGGCTAATATCCAAATCAATTATAATGTCTATTACGAACCACAACCCATTTCGAGTTTTAACATTTTATTCTATATAACCCATTACAAAAATAGTTGTAGAACCTACAAGGTCACAGACATGCAAGGAAAGTCTCTAGAATTTGCATATGAAAAGCCAGGTTTTTTAATCCATAAAAAAATTTCATAAAAAAACATCGAAAGTAAGTTTACCTACAACCTTATTAACAATAATAATCTCAAATAATAAAATAGCCAAAATTTGTACACGTCCATATACTCCAATCCAATAATACACAAATTATAACATGAATCCAAAATTTCAATTCTGCAACCAATAAAAACAACATAAGTTGAATACTTTAATTCAATGCTATGGAACCAATTTAATAATTCAAGTAAAAGATACAAATTACTATTATTATCCTAAACGATTTAGATGACTCATATGAATATATGGTCTGTTACCACTTATTACTTATGATCATAACAAACTATATTAATTAAATAATGGTGAAGACCGACATATGTAAGTCATGAAACACCGGATAACTTAAAGTGTTAATAAGAGCTCTCAAACTTTGTTATTATATAATATTCAAACGTCATCACATGAAGAAACGTCTAGATTGGCGATGACTTTTCAATTAGGGTTGTCCTTAAAGAGTGTTGTTGTGACAATATAAAAGATATAATTATCAAACTTGATTTATTTTCCATTAATCTTCACCTTATATAATACATCTTACAAATATGAAATACAACCGTTCAAAAAAAAAAAAAAAACCGTTCAAAAAAATGAAATACAAATCAACTAAAATCAGTATGAATATCTTAAATATAGAGTAATTTTTTTTAACATATGAGCCACAACGTCTTTTTTTCTAACATTTTTGCCCCTAACGTCTTTTTTTCTAATACTTTTGGCCCTAACATTTAATGGATGATGTTAGTGTTAGGGGCCAAAAGGATTAAAAAAAGACGTAGAGGGCTCAGATGTTAAAAAATAGGCTAAAAAAGTAAAAGTGATATAACCACAGGGGCCAAAATCGTAATTTACTCTTAAATATATTACAAATAGGAAATACAAATCTTCAAATGCAATTAATAAAATATCTTAAATATATATATACCCTATTATTGACTAAGATGAAGGTAAATTGACTGCGGAGATGGAGGAGGAGTCATTGGAAAGGAAGGATGATGAAGTGTTGTCTATGGATATGAAAGAGAACCATTGGCGGAATGCACTGCAGAAGGTTGTTCCGGCGGTGGTGGTTCTTCGAACCACTGCCACCCGAGCTTTTGACACCCAATCCGCAACTTCAGGCCATGCTACGGGCTTTGTTGTTGATAAGCGTCGCGGAATTATACTCACTAACCGCCATGTCGTCAAACCAGGTTCACTTTAAATAATTTTCTCTACCTCCATTCATTAGCCTCTTAAACCAACCAACACTTCTTTGTTTTGGGGAAGAAGTTCATTAAAAAGTGGACCTTTGAAATTGGGCCTTTTTTTCTAACAGAAAATTGGTTTTATTTTGCAATTTTATTGTTAATTTGTGCCTTAACACACATACTGTATGTATATAATAACTTACTAAAAAATGGAGGCCCCTTATTTTTTGGTGGCCCTAGGCCCATGCCTAAGGTGGAAAGCCTAACGGTCCGGCCCTGAGTATTGCAGTTATGCATATTGTTTCTGTTCATGAATGTTTGTGTTCTTTACCTAAGATTGACAACGAACAGAAAATCTCGTTCGGAAAGTGTTTATGAACAATTGGTGAACACATTTATTTCCTTAACGAATGGACACGAACAAGGTCCTGTTTGTGTTTGTTCAGTTTACTTGCACAGCCCTAATGGTCAGAATAACTTTAATTTGACTATCTAGGTTGAGTGATTGTATATTTTGTAGGTCCTGTGACAGCGGAAGCTATGTTTGTTAATCGTGAAGAGATTCCTGTTTATCCAATATATAGAGATCCTGTGAGTTGGTTAATAGACCATTCATGTGTTTTGACAGCTGTGTGTGGTGATTACAAATTACAATGTTATTATGCTTTTGCAATTTCAGGTTCACGATTTTGGATTCTTTCGCTATGATCCTGCTGCAGTGAAGTTTCTGAGCTACGAAGAGATACCTCTTGCTCCTGAAGCTGCTTCCGTTGGACTCGAAATTAGAGTTGTTGGTAATGATAGTAGAGAGAAGGTATTGTTGTTATAAGTATATTTTTATGTTTATGGATTCATAAGTAGAACGTGTCATGTATTTCTTTTACTATTTACCATCTCCTTTATATTAAGTTATATCTTTGGTTGTGTCTTTTTCTCTGAAACCTATAGATCTCTATTTTGGCTGGTACTCTTGCTCGTCTGGATAGGGACGCGCCACATTATAAGAAGTATGATGCTTCATAATATTTTCCTTATATGTATCACTCCTGAAACATTTGTTGGTAGTTTTCAAGTTAAGTTATAGGATTTGCTGCCATTCATCACATGTTAACTATAAGACATATTCTTGTTGCAGAGATGGCTACAACGATTGCAATACATTCTACATACAGGTGTGTTTCCTGCTACTACCAATGCTATTAGTTTTGGGTCCGAATGGGTGAGAAAAAGTATTTTTGCATTAATATTGACGATTAGACGGTAACATGGGCGGGTCAGTCAAAATGGGTGACTCTTGGCTGACCCGCCAACATTATATTTAGAGTTAATTGCCCGGATGGTCCCTGCGGTTTGTCATTTTTTCAGCTTTAGTCCCCAATTTTCTAAAATTACATGTATGCTCCCTATGGTTTGATCTTTTGTTACTCGGATAGTCCCCTGAGTGGATGTCAGTTGGTTTGCTGAGTTAAGTTGATATAAAATTACTAAATTATCCTTACTTTAAATAATTATAATAATAGATCATTTAATATAAACATAAAAATCAGATTAATGGCCATATCATTATATCCCCACCCCACCCAATCCCCGCCTCCACCCCACCGTACCCCTTACAACTTCTTCTTCTTCGCATAACAAAATCAGCATCCGTCACCACCACCGTCCAGAAATCCTTCAAATAAATCATCCCCAAAAAGTCTCACCCATGAACAGACTTTTTGACCGTCCTCCTTCGTAGCTGACATCCTCTCTGCACTCACTCCATTACCTCCATCAGTGGCCGGTAAAGAACTCAACCAGTCAACCGTCCACTGTCACCTCCTCCATATGCAGAGGTATGTTTTGTGATCTGTTCGCTCCAATCTTGCATATTTTCATCTTATTTTCACTATTTATGATTATCTATTAGTAATTAATAAGTCATTTTTTTCTAAATGTAGTTACTCCAACGTTGAGGCTTAGCTTTTGAAATTTGTAACTTTGATGTTTACTACATTGGAAAGGTGCAAACTCTCAGATTTCAGTTAAAGTTTTATAATTTTCAATCGAGGTGATGGATCTAGAGTATCGGCGTTGGCTTGAGACGCAACTGAGAGTTTTCAAGTGTGGCTGCCATGGGACGAATGGGGATTTACGAAGGTCGCTGTCGGTGTTGTGTGGCCATGGTGGCGGCGTGTAGTTGGGGAAAGCGGAGGGAGAGGTGGTCTGCTAGAAGGTTGTGGATAGGTGTAGGTGGAGTGATGGTGGTCCCGGTGTGGTGGTGGTCCGGTGATCGGTGCGATGGTCTGGACGGAGGAGCACATTGCAGTGGTCTGGATTGGGATTATGTTGTGTTTGTTAATTAGTTTTTTTCTTGAAATACACTGTGGGACCCACTTGAAATTTAATTATTAATCACATTTTATAATTATTATTAGAAGTAAGGGCAATTTAGTCATTTTACACCAACTTAACTGAGCAAACTAATTGACATCCACTCAGGGGACTATCTGAGTAACAAACGATCAAACCATGGGGAGCATACATGTAATTTTAGAAAGTTGAGGACTAAAGGTGAAAAAATGGCAAACCATAGGGACCATCCGGGCAATTAACCCTTATATTTAATATGACTACAAACAATAGTTAATTGAGGTTAAACTTTGGAGATAAAATGTAGCCGTAATCCACCCATTTTCAGGTAAACGGGTTGAAATTTTGCACTGCATTGTTTATCTATGTGTTTTAGTCCTGTTACTGTTGGCTTTGATCAAGTAGTTTGGATTTCCTATGTTATTTTGATTTATTCTTTTTCCCTCCACAACAGGCAGCTTCAGGTACTAAAAGTGGTTCGAGTGGATCCCCAGTCATCAATTGGCAAGGAAAGGCTGTTGCATTAAATGCTGGCAGCAACACTTCTAGTTCCTCAGCATTTTTCTTTCCTTTAGAACGAGTAAGTACAAACAAGGGTGTCCGGCTGGGTTATGTTGTGACAACATGTTACGCTTTTTTTGTGGTGTCTGTCAGGCTCTAAAAATGCTCGTGTGTTTTGAATTTTTAATTTGAAATTAATATGTTGGAACAAGAAATGTAATGTTGTCCAAGGAATCATACAGACAGGCTGCAGGGAGTTTTTAAAAGAGGCACAAAATTCTGAAATTTGAATTTGCAGGTGGTGAGGGCTTTAAATATGTTGCAAAAAGGGAGAGATTTGTGTCAAGATAAGTGGGAGGCTGTTACAATACCTCGTGGTACAATCCAGGTTTGTTGGTTGCATTATCTAAAAGTTGATTACATATATTATTAAACTTAATGTTTTAACTATAGATCTCTTGTTTCTGTTAGGCAACCTTTGTCCACAAAGGATTTGATGAGACCTGTCGGCTTGGTTTGCAAAGTGAAACAGAGCAGGTCATTTGGTTTTTATTCAACTTTATTTGTTGATTCGTTTATGCAAAGGAAACGTTAAGTTCTCACGTTTTCGTATTTGGTTTGTTTTTTTTTTTAGTTGGTTCGCAAATCATCTCCACTAAGTGAAACGGGGATGCTTGTAGTTAATTCTGTGGTAAGTCTTGCAGTTTGTATTGTAAAATTGCTATCTACATGTTCAGCTATACATTCATGGCTGACATCATCATGGGCATGGTGTAGGTGCCAGGTGGCCCAGCTTATGACCATTTGGAGCCTGGTGATGTGCTTGTTCGCATGAATGGGGAGGTATGTGTTATTTCACCATATTGTCCCTTGACAGTTGTGGTTATTTAAGCAATAATCAGAAATTGAAACATTCAGTTCATTTGAATACACAATAAACAATCTTTAATATTTGATTTAGGTGCTCTTACTTATTTGTAAAACTGTGCTTCAATAAATAAATATAAGCCATTTTGCAGGTGATTACTCAGTTTCTGAAGATGGAGATGTTACTTGATGACAGTGTGGGCCAAAATGTCGAGTTAGAGTTTGCAAGGGGTGGGACGTCTTTGACCGTTCAGTTGGTGGTGAGTGACCGGTCTCTTACATCTATGTTCTATGCTTTACAGAGAATATTATCATATTTTATTTTTTCAGGTTGAAGACTTACACTCCATAACTCCAAACTACTTTTTGGAAGTTAGTGGTGGGGTTATACACCCGCTCTCGTATCAACAAGCTAGGAATTTTCGTTTTCCCTGTGGTCTTGTATATGTATCAAAACCTGGGTAACTTCTTTCATATAGTTGTTTTTTTTAATTACATTAATATAAATGCTTTCTCTTTGCTCTACTCTGGATGTGTAATGTTGAACACTTTAACCATTATAATTTGTATTTTCCATGTGCAGTTACATGCTTCATAAAGCAGGGGTCCAACAGCATGCCATTATTAAGAGATTAGCCAATGAAGACGTTTCAAATCTTGAAGACTTCATTAATGTTCTATCCAAGCTCTCTAGAGGAGCTAGGGTTCCATTGGAATACATAAACTACAAAGATCGCCATAGAACGGAGGTATCTAATACTAATGTTGGTAGAATATCGTTTTTTTTTTTTCGTTGATAGAAACATGTTGCTGTCATTTTTACTTTGTTTTGGTTGCAGTCTGTTATTGTTACAGTGGATCGGCATGAGTGGTATGCTTCACCTCAAATATATACCCGTGATGACAATTCTGGTATTTGGATACGAAAGCCGGCCCTGCCCTCCGATTCCCAACTTACATCTTCTGCCATTATACAAGTTGCTAATGGTGTTGCCGGTATGAACATTAGTAGCTCTGAGCATGTGATTGCTGAGGTGGAAGATTCAACATCGCCAGGAGATATAGTCGTGAGTAATGATCATGACACATCATCAGACTCTGGTAATGCTTCCGTTGCTGAGCGTGTAATAGAGCCAACTCTTGTCATGCTAACGGTAATTTCTTCAGCATCGAATCACTGTTCACTTATTATTCGTTTAATGGGATTGATGTACAATATTTGGAACATTTCTTGGTGTATGACTTGTCAGGTTTCTGTACCATCATCATGTATGGTTGACGGTGTCAATAGACAGTATTTTACTGGAACTGGTGTGATTATATATCATTCAGAAGAAATGGGATTGGTTGCAGTTGACAAGAATACGGT
Source organism: Helianthus annuus (assembly GCF_002127325.2). Lineage (NCBI taxonomy): Eukaryota > Viridiplantae > Streptophyta > Magnoliopsida > Asterales > Asteraceae > Helianthus > Helianthus annuus. Next base: position 140,840,442 of record NC_035441.2, on the reverse strand, counting down.
TGCCATATCAGCATCTGATGTCATGCTTTCCTTTGCTGCACTTCCAATCGAAATTCCCGGAGAGGTATATACGCACCCATATAAAAAAGAAAAGCAAAAAAGCAGACTGTTGTTTTCGGCTATTAGCAGATAAATATAACAAGGTTTGACTTTTCAGGTGGTGTTTCTGCATCCTGTTCACAACTACGCACTTATTGCATATGACCCTTCTGTCATTGAACCCGCTGGTAATTCATTGGTCCGAGCTGCCGAGCTTCTTCCAGGTAGGAAAACTTGTACCAGATAAACATTTGAGACGTTTTCTCATTTTAGTTATAGAGTATACTAACCGTTCTTTTTTTCTCTTTAATTTATATTTGTGACAGAACCTGCATTGCATCGTGGAGAGAGTGTATATCTTGTGGGATTGAGTAAGAGCTTACAAGCAAAATCTAGAAAATCTGTTGTTACCAACCCATCTGCAACTCTAAAGATAAGTTCAGCTGATTCACCGGAAGTTATAGAGCTTAATACTCGTACATACTACATTATCTTATCCACTTTTCAAATGAATCTTTTACATATTTATATTGATTAATTACTTATCAATGTTGCTTGCTTTATGCAGACTTTGGTAGCAACTTTACAGGAGTACTGACTGATGAGCATGGAAGAGTTAAAGCTTTATGGGGGAGCTTTCCGACTCAGGTTCGTACCAACTTGGTTCTTTTCGAGTCGATAGAAGGTTGACAAAATCTGATGATTAATTCCTGATTGTAGATCAAATATGGCGAGAACTCATCTAAAGGTCGTCAATTAGTGAGAGGTATTCCGATACATTCGATTAGCCAAGTTCTTAATGAAATAATATCAGGCGCCAAAGGACCGTCACTTGTAATAAATGGTATCAAAAGACGAATGCCTCTAGTTAGGGTTTTAGAGGTCGAGTTTTGTTCTACTTTACTTTCCAAGGCTAGAAGTTTTGGGCTCACCACCAACTGGATCCAAGTATGCCTTACTCTGTTCAATTTTTTTTCTATTTAACATATGCAGAAATTGATTTTTCTATAAATTTGTTGTTCACAGGCTCTTGTAAAGAAAGATCCTGTTAGACGTCAGGTTCTACGGGTCAAAGGTTGTTTAGCAGGATCTAAAGCTGAGAATCTACTAAAACAAGGTGATATGGTTCTTGCAATCAATAAGAAGATAGTTACATGTTTTAATGATATTGAAGATGCATGCCATGCCATGGATGTGTATGATGACATGGATGCAAAACTCGAATTGACCATCTTTCGTCAGGTTAATCATAATACAGATACCGTGTTACTCTCGTCCACTTGTTCAGGAAGTAATGTGGGAAATATTAATGAATCCTGTTGTACGGTTTGCTCTCAGGGACATGAAATGCAGGTTAAAGTGGGAACAGATGTAAGAGATGGCAACGGTACCACACACGTGTAATTAACTGGTGTGGATCTTTTGTGCAAGCTCCTCACCCAGCAGTACGTGCTCTCGGGTTTCTTCCTCAAGAGGGTCATGGTGTATATGTTACAAAGTATGGGTCTGATCCTTTTTGACTTGCACAGTCAGCATCATTGTTAGGCAGAATTTAATTTACTCTGTTGCAGGTGGTCCTCGGGGAGTCCTGTGCAAAGATACGGTTTATCTGCTCAACAATGGATTGTGGAAGTTAATGGAAAACCAACTCCTGACTTGGATGCTTTTGTCAATGTCACAAAGGTACAAATGTTCCATATTCTCAACTTGCTTAAGATTCTTTCATATTTTGTTTGTGTTTTTCTTTATTCAAGTAATGTGTGTGTGCATACAGGAAATTGAAGACGGAGAATTTGTTCGTGTAAAGACAGTCCATCTGAATGGGAAGCCAAGGGTGTTGACACTGAAACAGGACCTGCACTACTGGCCTACGTGGGAGCTCAGGTTTGATCCTGAAACCGCCACGTGGCACAGAAGGATTATTAAATCATTGGAAACGGGAGATAGCCTATGAACACCAGATTTGTATAGCATTGATTCATACATAGATTAAGAATATAGAGGGTATCTAGCTGTTTTATTCAGGATTCTGAACTGCAATACATGGCAATATTAGAGCATTTGATTGTTTCTGAGATTGGCTCACAGATTTATAAATCCTATCATATACATATACACCTAAAGCATTCCAAACATGTGACTCTAAGTCTACGACACAAAACTGAATACATTATAAATGGTGGCGTTTTGGGTTCTTTTCTAATAAAAAAACTGAACTATTCTAGAATTGTATTCATAAAATTGCATTATAAATCATTCAAAAAAGAATACAATTATTTGCTAATATTCAGTAAAGTGACAACAGAAATTTGTAACATATGTAATGATCTAAGGTTTATCAAACTATATGCAAGGAAGGTTGAAAATTACACTACAAGAATTCCGAAGGTGAATTAGCATCCGGCTTCCCATGCTCATCCAATCCTCCTGGAATCGGGTGCTGTAAAACCTGTGGAGCCAAACTCCCCAACCCATCACTCGCCGATCCAAAAAACTGACAAAAAAACCGCGCCATGACTCCAAGAATCTGCATTTGATTCTGGCAAGCGTTGGCATGCAACTGCATCATCTGTTTCTCATGCTCGATTTGCATACGCACCATCTTCTCCCTCCACTTCCTCTCCTCCTCCTCCCACCTCTCCTCCACCTTCATCCGCCGTCTCCTCTCCTCATCAAACTCCATTTCTAACCTCACCCTGCTCTCAAATTCCCGTTTCGCCATCACCATCTGCCTCTCTTCCAACTCCAATTCTCGACACTCCTTCCGCTTTCGAAAATCTCTCTCGGTCTTCCTCTCTTCCCTCTTCCACTCTCTCTCCTTCCTCTTCTCCTCTCTCCTCATCACCACATCTCTCAGTTCCAACATTTGAGCTCCCACTAACCCTAACATCCTCCCATTAACCCCCTTTCGCGCTTTCTTCAAACCAGTCTCACCCGAATCATCATCATCATCACCACTCCCCTCTTTATCATCATTATCATCCTCCTCCTCATCATCATTTTGCAATTCATCAAACCCTAACCCTAAAAACTCATCTCCACCAAACACATCATTATCATTATTATTATGATTATTATTAATAAGCCTCTTGTCATCATTAACTTGAAGCTCAATATCTCCAAAAACTTCCTTATACCTCATGAAATTCTCCCAGTGATTCTCACCATCTTCCCAATCATACTCCCTATCTGAAACCCTAATTTTCTGCTTGACTCCTAAATACTGATGACGCATGTTTTGGACCTTGATTGAGACGTCACGCCAAGACCATTTGAAGGGGAACTTGAGCGGATCACGGAGGTGGTGAATGGAGTTGACATGTTCGGCGATTGGTTTGAACTTTTTCTCTCTGGTTTTGAGTTTGGCTAGGGTTCCGGAGGTGAGGAGGTCGGAGTATTTGGTGAGGAGCGTTTGTTCTTCGAGCTCTGACCACTTCTTGCGCTTCATTGATGGATGTTTGTTCTACCGCCGGTTAATCGAAAAACTAGGGAGTGGTGTTCATGACATTCAAGCTTGCATATGTTGTCAAGTGAGAGATTGGGTGGGGAAGGTTATTGTAAAGGCATGTTTGGCTAAGCTTTTTAAACTCCTTCTTGGACTAAAGGGTATGGGGGCCGGCTAGGTCCGGCTAGGACCGGCGCCGGTCCCCCACACCGCCCCCCTAGGGTCGGCTCGGCCCAAACGGCTCCCCACAGCCGAATGAGACGAAGCACCTTTCACAATTTTCAAAAAACTACCGTTGATCAACGGCTAATTTAAAAAAAAAAACCATTTTTCTTTAAAAACTCACTTATTTTCACCATTTTTTCCCACTCTCAACCCAAAACCCTCTCATTTTTATACCATTTTCTCTCCACTTTTATAAAAAAAATTACCTTTTCATCCACAATGCCATCTAATTCTTGGTGGTCCTCGTCTTCGGATGAGCAAGAGGAGATGTTTTTCGCAAACGCTGTGTTACGGGCGGCGGAGATTCTTATCGAGGAGGAAGAGGAAGACGAAGAGGAAGAAGTCTCGTCTGAAAGCGTTATTACCAGGCGGATACGGGTTAACAGAGACCGCCAAGGAGCGCACGAGAAATTAGTGAACGATTATTTTTCGGATGCACCCCTTTACAATGCCGAGATATTCATACGCAGATTCCGAATGAGTCGTCGGTTATTCACACGGATTGCTGATGATTTGGCGGGGCTAGACCCGTTTTTCACGCAACGACCCGATGCTCGAAATTATGAAGGGTTCACCACGTTACAAAAGTGTAGAACATATTTGGAACAACGTTAACGTAGCGGACAGTGAGGAGGACGAAGACGAAGACGAGTAGTGAAATGGACGTCGTAGTTTTTTTTTTTTTTTTTTTAGGAAATGTAATTTTTTTTCGGTAATGTTTTTTTTTTTTTTTAGGAAATGTAATTTTTTTTATGTTATGAAGTGACTTTATTTATGTTTTTTTATGTTGTATTTTTTAACTTTTATAATTTTTTTATCAAGTTAATAAATTAAAAGTTAGACAATTATAAAATAATGAGGTGGGGTAGCCTCATCCTCCATCCCCCTCAAATATGAAGGAGGCCCATCCCACACGAGCCGGTGACGTGGCGCTGACGTGGCGGCTCATCCCCTCCAAGCCAATCCTCTCCATACCCTTTAGTCTTATTGACTTTTTGGAAAATTCAGGATGGAGTGGCTTTTTGGAAAAGTCACTTTTTCCCTCACATACATCCTCATTGCCAAACATCTTTTTAAAGCTTATGACTTTTCAAAAAGCCAATAAATCAATAAGTTGTTTTAAAAAGCTTAGCCAAACATGCCCTAAGTACAACTAACCAAGCTGTTCGTGAAAGAAGAAAAAACGAACAGTTTAGAAAAGTTTGGTGTCAAATTTGATCAAACTTATAACATTAAGGATAAAAATGTTATTTATTTAAATCTATCTATACTCTAAAAGGAGCTTAGAGCATGACCTCACTTTGCTTATGTGTCATCTTCTTAGATATGCCACATTGGATGCCACATAGACTCCGCTGATGTCATAACGCTGATGTCATAATTTCAACCTCCACCTTTAAAATTAAATATAACTATCTATATTTCAAAATTGAAAATAAGGTCAGAGTTTTTAGGAGGGAATTTCAAAAATCAAATTCAAATGGTAATTTTAATCTTTTATTCTCTCTCAATCAAATATAGTCCAGCTCATTTTTTCAAAATTGAAAACATAATCTTCACACCTCTCTCTCTCTCTTCAACTCAGAAGAACATCTTCGATCCGGTTGTCTGCAAGTAACATAAACACAACTTCATCTCCACATATCTCTAGTTTACTCAACAGGTTTGTGTACGTGTGTGTATGTAGTTTCTATTAATTCTTTTCTTCAATATCAACTCAGTAAATTGATGATGATGATTTCAGTTGAGTTTGTTGGAAAAATAGGGTTAAATCGTGATGATGATGATGATGATGATGATGATGATGATGATGAATATGGTTTTATTTCGACCACACAGCTGTTTCTAACCACAAATCACTTCTTTTCTAAAAACCCTAGGTATCAAGAAGCGTTTTCCTTCTGATTGAATCACATACAATCCAGACAATACAAGCAATCAGGTATGAAATCTCACTTTAATCAGTGTTGAATTCAGACCACAGACAGATCTGTTGAAACGAGGGTTTTGTTTTCTGTCATAAAAATCTGCCTTGATGTCTTTGCTTAATTAGGGTTTTGTTTAGTATCTACATGTTTGGCTACACTATATATTAAGGTGAAAATTAAAGATTTTAGGGTTCTGAAGTTATTTTTATTGAAATCTTGATGAATGAATTATATGTATTGAAATGTTGGGATTAAACTGTAGAATAATCTGAAATGAGGGTTGTCTTTCTTTTTGTATTTGTGGTTCATGCATACCTTGAAAAAATATATATTGTGGCCTAAAATCACAAGAAATGATTACGATAAATGACAAACGAATTGGAGACAATACAAGCAATCAGGTATGAAATCTCACTTTAATCAGTGTTGAATTCAGACCACAGACAGATCTGTTGAAACGAGGGTTTTGTTTTCTGTCATAAAAATCTGCCTTGATGTCTTTGCTTAATTAGGGTTTTGTTTAGTATCTACCTGTTTGGCTACACTATATATTAAGGTGAAAATTAAAGATTTTAGGGTTCTGAAGTTATTTTTATTGAAATCTTGATGAATGAATTATATGTATTGAAATGTTGGGATTAAACTGTAGAAGAATCTGAAATGAGGGTTGTCTTTCTTTTTGTATTTGTGGTTCATGCATACCTTGAAAAAAATATATATTGTGGCCTAAAATCACAAGAAATGATTACGATAAATGACAAACGAATTGGAGACAATACAAGCAATCAGGTATGAAATCTCACTTTAATCAGTGTTGAATTCAGACCACAGACAGATCTGTTGAAACGAGGGTTTTGTTTTCTGTCATAAAAATCTGCCTTGATGTCTTTGCTTAATTAGGGTTTTGTTTAGTATCTACCTGTTTGGCTACACTATATATTAAGGTGAAAATTAAAGATTTTAGGGTTCTGAAGTTATTTTTATTGAAATCTTGATGAATGAATTATATGTATTGAAATGTTGGGATTAAACTGTAGAAGAATCTGAAATGAGGGTTGTCTTTCTTTTTGTATTTGTGGTTCATGCATACCTTGAAAAAAAATATATTGTGGCCTAAAATCACAAGAAATGATTACGATAAATGACAAACGAATTGGATTTTTCATTATTGTTATCTAGATTCTGTTCGGTATGCATGTGTTCAGCAGATTTGGTGGTTTGAAGTCGACGGTGAGGTGGAGTTTCCTTTTCCATGTGGGACCTACACCCTCTACTTCCGCTTGCAGCTCGGGCGGTCAGGCAGGCGAGTCTGCAACTCAGACCATGTCCATGGCTGGGATATAAAGCCCGTGAAGTTCTAGCTCTCAATTTCAGATAGTCAAAAGGCGACGAGTCAATGTTATTTGTCGTCCGATTCTAGAACAGCGGAGTCAATGATGAAGACGACAGCGATGCTGTACTTGACAGCAAAGTATCACCTCCAAACTCACCACTTATCGTCTTTTCTTTGCCCTATTGTCCACTGTCCTCATTGTTGTTATTTTTAGGTTGTTGCGTAAACAAAAGTTGCGAGTAAAGTACTTACACAAACAAGTATGACCCGTTATATTCAGTTTTTATTTGAAATTATTGACATTCTACATACGGAACAGTTGGCATAGAGAATGACAAAAGACAGCTCTTATTTATACAGTTGGAAAGAATATTTAGTTTTGACCCAAATGGTTGGTAATTGCAGAACTTCTGCGGGAGAACAAGAGAATGATAGATAAATCTATTAGAGAAATAGAAAGAGAGAGGCAAGGTTTGCAGACGCAAGAAAAGAAACTAATCGTAGAAATCAATAAAATTGCCAAACAAGGTCAAATGGTAAGCTTATTTCTTTCATTACTTGCTCATAAATTTGCAATATTGAGTTTTGTTTTTTCGGTTTATTCCTCCCTAATTTCAGGACCCACTTCATTGATTCGTCTAAAATTAGCTGCTCGTATTATTTATTTCACGTATATTTCCCAGGGAGCTGTTAAGGTGATGGCGAAGGACCTTATCAGAACACGACACCAGATTGAGAAGTTTTACAAGCTCAAATCCGAAACTGCAGGGTGCATCACTTCGAATTCAGGTACAGTTATAGGAAAGACAAATTATATATTATAAAAAGGGAGTGTGTGGACGGCTGGACGCTTTTTTTTTAAAAATCGCGCTTAAGCGCAAAGAGCTGTGCCTTGTGTAAGAATTTCTTATTATGTATTATATGAAATAAGCATATAATTGTTTAGGTGTATCTGATGTAGTGAAGAGGTTTATGATGTGCTTTATTCAGATCCTTTATTTCATTGTACTCTTGCATTTTACTAAATTCATGATACTCAATTAATGCATAAGATTGGAATTAAGTTTCTTTCTTTTTTTTTTGTTGGTCTTAATCCCTGTCCTAAAATTTTACTAACCAGACTAACCGAATTATAACTTTAACCTAAATGCGATTCGAGAGTTTCATTGGCTGTTTCAAGTACCTGAGATTAAATATTTATGTTATTCTAGACAAACTAACATCTTTACTATCTATAAAAGGAGCTTAGAAGCTGACCTCACTTTGATTACGTGTCATGATATTAGGTATGCCACATAGGATTCGATGACATCATAAATCTGACCTTTCTGCATGACATCATAATTCAGATTTCATCTTAAAGGTATGAACCATCACATTCAAAACATTAAATATTATTAATCTTGTCTTTGTTGATTTTGACCATATTTGCCCTTTGAATCTAGCGATGGAGGTAGAAGACAGCTGTGTCATTACTCATGTTCAAGATAAGCTCTTTCGTGTTCATGTGAGCAAGAAGAGAGGAAGACACAAAGGAGGTGTGAAACATAGTTTAGATGATACAGGTTCAGGTGTCAAATCCGTATCATGTGAACTGTGTTTGACACATCCTTTGTGTCTTTCTCTCTTCTTGCTCACATGAACACGAAAGAGGTTATCTTATACATGATGTTATCTATTAAGGGAGCTTAGATAATGACATAGAATTGGCTACGTGTCAACTTCTCATGTATGCTATGTAGTCCTCGCTGATGTCATAATTACGAAACGGTATCCTTTAGTGTTGTTTTCGCTAAAGTTTGAAACGGTATTGTTTAGTGTTACTCTACCTTCAAGGAAAGTCCAAGGAGCAGGTATAATTTAAATTTTGCCTTCAAATTCTTTCTAACAAAACAATAGAAATGTTGTTGATTATTTGATTTTTTTTTTTCATTTTTTGTAGCTATGACAAGGTTTAAAGCTATTGAATGGCTTGAAAGTGTAGTTAGGCCATTGGATACCAAAACAACCATCAAACTTTTTGATAGGTCAAAGCTTCATGTTTCCAACAACTAATGGTTGTTCTATCGTAAAGACTTCTGGTATGTATCTTAAGCATAAACTTTATATTGTCATTCATGGTGTAAAACAATGTGATTAGAGTAGAAGTTCAACATTGCTATGTTGTAACTTAGTTTCAGTTTGAATCTGTTTGTGTGTTTCCGAGGGCTTTTTAAGCAAGGCGCATAGTATAAACTCTAACTTTTGGGTGTTGTAGACTGTTTTAGGTTGATTTCTAGGATTATTTAGGTTGAAGGTAGCCTTCATTAGGGTTTTTATTGTCATCTTTTTGCTGTAAATTAGGACGAAAATCATCTTAAATGACTACACGGTTGTTTTCCTCATTTTACCTCAACATGGTTTCATAAAATACTTTCTTGCCTGTTATACGTCTTTTTCTAATCTCAGGGCTATAAAATTATTTTCGTGTTCACCTTCGTTTGTTATCAAAATATGTTGTTAAATAACCGAACATATATTAAAAGATATAAACTTGAGTTTATAAGACTAGCATATTGAGTGCTGCTGCCATCAATGGACCTTTCGACTTTAGCCCTAGAATATATACAACATAGCAAACAATCTTGTATAAATTAACTGTCATGTAAGTACTTAATCTTGTATAATGTGCACATCATGGTCAGATACAGGACAAGGCAGAATTGTTCTTTGAATTGTGTTCATCAAGTTTTTGATTAAATGCCTAATTAAGTTTTAATTCTGCAAGAGAGCTGGGAACGACTGGAAGTTGTGGTGGCTGTGTGACCGAGGTATAATCGAATTGAAGTTTGTAGAAGTAATTTTATACATCAGCTTGAAAAGGTACTTAACTTTCGTTGAATTGAAGTTTTTCATAGATCTTAACTATTCATATGATCATCATCAAATGTAACTAACAAAGAATCAATAAAATGCTAATAAAACATTAGAATCAATTGATCAAACAACTACACTTGAGTCTGTAAGAGTACCATATTGAGTGCTGTTGTCCCTAATGTAGCTTTTGACTTTAGCCCCAGAATATCTACAAGTACCAAATAATCTTAATTTAATTAAAATTAAGGAAAAAGTTACCCGTGTTTGTTGAAACTGTTTCGCTTCCAAAATTGTTAAAGTCAGCACATAAATGAACATTAAACAGATCATCCATGGTACCAAACAACAATGTTAAGATGTAAAACTAAAATGTGATAAAAAAAATAATACTTATAAAATATGAAGTATTAAGAAAGTAGCAATTACATATAAAAAAGAAAACTAATCAGAGACATCTAACTCTAATTGCAAGAATCAAGGAACTTTAACTTCAACTCCATGGAGCACTGAACCTCTCTGTGTATCTCATTGATCTTTCTCATGAACTCCAGATCTCTTTCTCCACATTCTATATTACTCGCAACACACAGGTCACGAACGGAAGTAGTCGGCATTGCCCTCAAGTCCCTCGAAACTTGGTCTCTTGTCAGCAGACCAAGTTCCAGTCCGTTAAAACACCTCTTCAACTCTTGAAGAGTAGATCTATCAGCCAAAACTTGGTCTTCGATTTGTTTAATAAAGCGTTGCTTGAAATCGTCAGATTTTGCAGAAGTATATGACTCCATTCTAATATATTTATAAGAACAAAGGCAAAACAATAATAGTTGCACTTTTGTTTCACTGAATGAATCTGTTTTGATGAAAAAAAAATTTATTGGCAATGCTATTATATACTATATGTAACAGGCCAAATGTCAGCTTTAAAGGCAAACATTAAATTAACATTTATACTTAAAAACCATGTACATTTAATGATTTAAGAGTAAAAAACGTGTATATGGGAATTGTCTGTTCAGTTATCCTATTAAGCATTTTAATGCAAAACCTTTGAAAAATGAGTTTTCATGGGAAAACAAGTAAAATTAAATATGTAGAAAACCAAGGAACAAAATTGAAACCTTCAAAAAAAGGTTATCATAATTATGAGATGTCTCTTCATTTTCTCTATCAAAGATTTTAAACACTATAAAGCATCATTATTATTTTACTTGAAAACATCAACACTTCAGTTTAAAAAAACATTCATCCTAAAACAAATTGTCCAAAAACACTTACATTCTTCCTAAATGGCAAGGAAAACCTTCTACCACTGGTCCGATACCACTGATCTTAAAATCGAATTTTCAACCTGGTCACTCCAAGAACAAAGAAACGCTGAAGAACTCAACCAAAAGGTTGCTATTGTTAGTGATAAATATTATAAGCAAACCTGGAGTAGCATTGCACTGCTAGATGAAGTTGCCTCTTCTACTCCAACAGAGTTTAAACAAAAAGCAGAAGAGTTTATTACAAATTTGCTGAAACAGGATCAGAAGACCTGTGATATGCTAGCTGATCTACAAATTAAAACAAAAAACGAAATTGCATGGAAGAAGGCGAGAGAACGAGATATTCTATTAAGTGTTAATTGTAATGTTTAATTTTTAATTTTTATTATTTTTCTAAATCATAATTTTGTAATACTATGGTTTATTATTGAATATTCAAAGTTTCACTGCTTTCATAATTTTGCAATTTTAGTTTTACCAGTTTCTTTTATCCAAGATTGCTACTGGTTGGTTAAAATTTTGGGTTTATGACGTGTTGTTTCGTTAAAATTTGGTTAAAATTTTGGGTTTATGACGTGTTGTTTCCTGTTGTAGGCTTACCTCGAGTTATTGTTGAAGGGGAACCGATGGTCCGAGCATTAAATACCATTGAGTATCCTCTGTTATGGTTGCTTCCATATCAACTGAGACCTACACAGTAATTGGAGTACAAGCATTCTAAGTTTGTTAATCTGATTATTGAAGGGGAACCGATGGTCCGACCATTAGGTCGCTTTAGTTTTATTTGTGGGTGATTTTGTAAATGAATATTGAAATAAGTAACCCTGTAATCTGAAAACAAGATTTGTAATGTGTACAGAATGTGCAAGGCGTTACTTCCAGTAAATGAAGAACATTTGACTGATGAAGCCATATGGGAGTCACTTCCTGTAAGTCACACTGCTTTTCTTATCACATTCAATTATTACATTTAATGTGCTAAAGAAGAAAATAGTAAAAAATAGAATAAAACAATTGTGTAGTTTTCTTGTGTTGGAAACTTAGTTTAAAAAAGCGCGCTTTAAGCTCGCTTAAAGTGTTAACCGTTTGGCAAAACGTTTTATTTGCTCTGAAGCGTCAAAACACGTGAAGCGTTTTGAGGCGACGCCTCGGCCCAATCAGGTGCAAAAAACAACACTTCAGCATAGGGTTTTAGGTTTTAACGTTGTTTCAACATTAAAAAAAAACGAACAGGGCGTGCAAAAAACGAACAAGGTCTTTATTAAAGGGTATAAGTGACATTTGATCAAGTTGAAAAACCTTGAGCTTAACTTGGTGCATTTGTTCTCAGGTAAAGCATGATCACACAGTCATCACTAATGACCTTTCAGCATCGAAAAACATCAAATCCAAAAATCTAATGTTTTCTTTGCTTTTTAAGGGGAACATAGGTGCTTCTCTCCTAGGGCATACAAAACACAGGTTGTTGGCGGCAGCCCGCCATATTTAACATATAAAAAAACTTTATATGTTAAATGTGGCGGGCTTCCGCCAACAATCTGTGCTTTGTATGCCCTATGGAGAGAAGCACCCATCTTCCCCCTAAAAATCAAAGAAAACATCAGGAAAAAGCATTATGAATGAGGATGGCCTGAATCTACGTAAGTGGCAGGTTTATTATATTTACCCATTTCAAATTTTATTTCCAACCTTTCTGATTTAGGTTTTTTGCAGACATTGACAATGCAAGAAAGGCTGCACCAAAGCCAGAAACACTGTTTGGGTTTTCCTACGATATTGTACGAAAGGTTGCTGCTAAGTATCCCAAACATCCCTGGATCTTGGCATGAAAGTCATTAGGTTCAAGGTAATGGTTAGATTTTAAAACTGTTATTAATCATGAGTTAATTATAATTGTGATAAAGTTAAACCTTTTAGTTATATTCGTTCTAAAATGAAATTCATCCCAATTGGTCGCTAAGAGTTTGTAGAATATAAACTGATAAGTTATAGAGATAATGGATCTCTATCATAGGGTACATGCTGAGATTATTGAATTTTGACTGACATACCCCATATATAGCTTTAACATCGTTTATTATTATTATAAACATAGTTTAACATTAAGAATTGATTGGAGTATTAAGTGTGTTAGTTTGAACTTTTTGAACGAAATTTTATTCATTCATGTGCTAAAAACTTAGGTAATGGTGTAGTAAAAGGAGATTTAATTATAATTGAAAAACTAACATAAGGACTTTGTTATAAAAGTGCAGCGAACCAGACCATATTGTCATGCGTCCTACGGTTTCTGGAGCAAATCCTTGTGTTGGGGCATCAGCGATTTGGGTTGTTTGTGGCTGCGTGGGTGGTGCCTCGATGCTGTAAACAGTGGTCAAATAACATTGGATAGTAGGGGTAACGAGTACCATAACAAAACAAGAAAAGGAATACCAACAACATGCAATTAGGTACAGTTTTGGGACTGGTAATGGTGTCTAAACAACCGTTATAAGCGATGGTTGCGGCTGCCAAAACAGTTCAGAAAGAGGAAGCCATGCTTAAATGATTCTGGGTCGGTTTTCGGGTTGAATCATAGTTTACAAATTGTGAGTTCGTAAGGTATTTTTAGGGTATGTTAAAGGTTATCTCTATTCCATGTTTTGTATGTAGAGTCTAATTTGATATGTAATAGAAAAAAATATGCAAGTTTATAAACATGGAAGTGAAAACACCATGATCAATATTTCTCTTTTGTATGTGTTCGACTTCTTGACTTATTATTTAAGAGTTTGTTTTGATTTGTCAAATTTTGAAATTTTATGCTTTATCAGAATTTTGGTTATTTTCTTCTTATTAGTGATACTGATGCTTATGGCCACACCTTATATCCCAGTTAGACATGAAAAAAAAATACAAACTCAGTTTAAGAAATATAATTGTTCTGCTTTTCTTAGAATGCGAGTGTCTTTAAAACGTAAAAGATAAAAGATGATGCATTAACTAAAGCAAAGGTTCCTTAAAATCAGCTTTGCGTTTGTTGTTCGATATGCAATCATGATATCTATACTTTGGCAGGGCATTCCAAGTGGTTTTAGGCGATCGACGGCATAGTGGGCAATAAAATGACATTGCCTTTGCATACATGTCTATATACAAGTATATGGCATGTTGTTCAGGTTACTTAGACACAAATGGTTAGAAAACATGAAGAAATGATTAATAATCTGATTTTTAGATACAAATGGTTAGAAAACATTTAGAAATGATTAATAATCGGATTTGTAGACAACATATTATCAATTACTTAGATTATTTCTATATCAAACCTCAACAAATAATTTTTTGAGAAAAATTAAAGCTTAAATTGTATATTAAATCTAATAAATGCAATCTAATAATCAAATCTTTTTTAAATAAATGCAATCTAATAATTATGTGTATACTATATATAACAAATTATTAAAGCCTAAATTGTATATTAAATGTAAAGTTTTAATACATACAATATAGAGAAAACACGTCATACCAACTTCGTAGACTTGACAGGACCTTTGTATATCAACCATGTACACTAACACACAATTTCATTAACATTGTTTTATAAAGATATGTAACTAAATGCAAAGAATTTAAATCATATATTATAATCTGTTTTTAGTATTATCGAATTATACAATAACAATGGACCTTTACTGAATTTTACACCAACAATGTGTCAAAATAAATTAATGTCATATATAAGAAGTTATCACACAACATAAAATTAGGTCATGCTTATCAAACATGTAGACTAAAACAAACTATCTTTAATATTATTTTATAAAGATATGTAACTAAACACAAAAATTTAAATAATATGTTATAATATTTTTTTAGCATTCCGATTGTTATTAGAACAAACCCGTGTGTTCACACGGGTGTACACCTAGTATAACAATAAAAGAAATAAAAGGGTTTCTAAACCCTAATTTTTAAACTGCTGTCTTCCATCGCCCCTTCATCTACATCTCTGCAGCAGGGTTTTCATCTCCATTCCATCTCTATCACAGGTTCTCATCTTCGCCTACATCTCTACAACCTTAATCTTTACCCCATTTATGTCTTCTTTTCTTAAACGGGCCTTCACTGAGCTTCTGGTCAACAAAGCGTGAGCTTTGTAGCTTCGTTGCCTCACCAAAAAATCGCAAAAGCGCTTGCTTCTTGGTTTACACT
This sequence comes from Helianthus annuus, assembly GCF_002127325.2. Classification (NCBI taxonomy): domain Eukaryota; kingdom Viridiplantae; phylum Streptophyta; class Magnoliopsida; order Asterales; family Asteraceae; genus Helianthus; species Helianthus annuus. The sequence continues at coordinate 140,825,154 of NC_035441.2, read as the reverse complement.
CGCCTAGGGTTGCCTAAGGCGCAGAGACATGAGGCATTGTTGCGCTTTGCGCCGCGCGCTTTTTAACTTTGGATAGTTTCTTAAATGTTTAAAGAGGGTTATAGCGGCTTGTTGACCGACAATAATGTAAACTTTGAACAAACCGAACCGTGAGAAAATTATTGTTCAGTTCAAATTGTTTGGAACGGATCACGGGTAGTTCTGTTTATGGTTTCGACTCAAATGGTATTACACTGCATCATTTACACTTCAATTTAAGCATAATTGGTTCTTCACCTGTTTCACAAATTGTTCAGATTGTTATGCATTAATGTATTCTTGTTATTTTAATTTGATTTGCAACTATTTGCTGCAATGTCTCAACTAATCGGTGCATTATCTTTTTATACCCACCTCAAGTTTGTCTGATTATTTAAAGATAAAAATGGAACTTTGGTGTTTTATATGGATTGAAGCTCTTTTATTTTGATATATCGATCTATTAACTAATGTTTATGATTTCAATGTTTGTGTTTAAATTGAAAATAATCTCAAGTTTCAGTTTTGTTGCTTTTTGGCTCTCACTGTTCACTAAAATAAATATTTTTGTGCACTTTCCAGATTTTTAGTCCAAAATGGAGCACGGTTCATATAAGGATCAGTCAGCTTCAACATTTTCTTTGGCCGAGGATCATACACTGGCGAACGCTCTAAGATTTACTCTCAACCAAGAGTCAGTATATGTTTTCTATTTTTTTTCTGATTTCGGTTAATATATTTTGCGGTGCTTTTTGTTAACAATTTAAACTGAACCATCCTATCACAATTCTAGATCTTTCACCACTGCATAAACCCAACATGCCACCACCTTTTATATTCTGTGACTTGGTTTAAAAAAGCGCGAGGCGCTCCGAAGCGTTTTGGTTCCAAAAGCTTTAAGCGCGAAGCAATAGCTTCACGCATATGAAGCGCTCAAAATAGAAAAAAATATTTGTACACACAAAATGACATATTTTACTTGTTAATCAACAATAAACACAAAAACATGATTAAAAAACACACCTAACACATAAAAAACATAGTTAAAACATAAATTAAAGTCGATTATTGGAGAAAGTATGAAGAATCGATGGAGAAGAGGGAGGGAGGGAGCGGCTGAAGATGTTTACTAACGTTCTTTATTTTAGGGTAAATAAAAAAAAAAACCCAAATCTGACCTGATTGGGCCTAAATAAAAAACCCAAATCTGACCTGATTGGGCTGAAGCGTCGCTTCAAACCAATGGTGCTTCGGGCTTAAAGCGCGTTTCAAAACGCTTCATGTGATTTGTCGCCTCAGAGCAAAAAAAGCGACAACCCTAGCGCTTCATCGCCTCACGCTTTAAGCTCGCTTTTTTAAACCAAGTTCTGTGATGCGAAAGTTTTGTACTGTCATGTAATTTTCTGTCAACTTTATTTTGATTATTTCACGATGCTTTATACTTAATTATGTCATTTCAGTCCAAGAGTTTCAGTCTGCGGGTACAGCATTCCTCATCCTTCAGAGGCTCGAGTCAACATAAGAGTCCAGACAACTGGTATGTGTTTGCATCATCTCTTTTCTTACCGTCTTAAATATTTATTAGAGGTGTTATTATGTATTGGTAATTACGTTTATGATTACATCTTATACATGCATCTCAATATTGTTTATACCATTTGATATATATTGTTCTTTTGGATTACTTTGTGTTCCCACCAGTGTCCATTAGATAGGCGGGTTGGGAAAGGGGTCAATGTGGGTTCATGTTAAAACTTAAAACAGTTTGCTTTAGTGCTGCTGGCAATGAGGGTTGGTTCCGTTGGTTTGACAGTTTGATTTGCAAACACTGTGATAATAATAATAATCAATTTTCTTTTTTTCTAAAATAGAACAAAATTATATGGTTTTTAATATAAGACCATAACTCGGGTAGATAATCATAAACAAGCGACCCATCTATTTCGAAAATTTGTTTGGTTAGAATGTTGATCCATGTTACGTGGTTTGGTTTTGTAGGTGATCCCGCAAAAGAAGTACTGAAAGACTCATGTCAAGATTTGATGATGATATGTCAGCATGTACGGAGCACCTTTGACCAAGCTGTTGCTGATTTTAAAAACAATAATGGTTCTGAAAGCGAGTAAATGGACAACTCTTTTGATCTTTTTATATGTCTATCTACTTACAGATTATATAGTTTGATATTATTTGTTATGAATGGTGGAATTATGTCTTTATTTTTTCTCAGACAGTCAGACCCTGATCTGTATTCACCTTATTTAGAGGTTACATGTTTAACTAATGCGTCGTTTGGTCTCTGTTTATATTAGACGGGTTAAATAAAGAAACAGCTTTATAGGGTCTGGCTATATTTTTGTTTGTGTTTTTATCCCAAACAGGCCACTTTAAACACGTTTCATCTCAAACTTGTAAATGACCTGTTACCCGAACTATGCACAATTTTCTTTCAAACCGGTTTGGGTGAAGCCAGTTCGGATCTTGAATTCCTGATCCTATCTCCCGGTTTCACAGTTTAAGTATATATATATATTAATTTGGTTTTGAAACCGGCTTGAGAAAACCTAGTCATATGATATGTTGAATCTGGTTTGAAACCGGTATGATTTTCTATAGAAACCGACTTTGAAATCGAACTGATTTCGGCCATTTCATTTTGACTTTCATTAACCAAATTTGGTTTGGCCCAAGAATCGGTTTTGTTCACCTTTATATCTAACACAGCTTATGAAGCTCATGTCAATTTTTTAGCCCAAAACAAAGGGGCACATACACATCAGTTTTCAACAATCTTTTTGGGTGTTGACCCAGTCAACTTCCACCTCCTTCCATGAACAAATCAGATTTTTTTTTGAGAAAAATGCCCGGATAGTCCCTGTGGTTTCGCCTTTTTTCACCTATAGTCCCCAACTTTCTAAAACTACCTGAATAGTCCCCAAGTTTTCAATTTTTGTTCCCGGATAGTCCCTGGGTCCAACTTCAGTTTGTTTTCCCTGTTAAGTGGGTGTGAAATGACCAATTTACCCTTAATGTAAATACAAAACAATTAATATGTTAATTCAGGTGGGGCCCACATGGTTTATTATAAACATATCCGTTCTCTCTTTCTCTCTCACTATACCCACCAGCACCCACCACTACCCTCCACCGGAGAACCTTCAACCACCACCACCATCTACCCCCTCCACTTCCCCGTAACATTAGTGCCACAACCATCCCCAATTAAATCAACGTTCAAAGCACTTTGCAAACCTAACCTAAAGAAACCTAAAGAAAATCACATTCACAGGCACCAAATTTAGCACAAAACAACAATCAAAACTTAAATCACAAAATTAAATGTCTATGTAAATCAATTAATCATCACAAACTGAAACAAAAACATATAAAACTAGCATTCATCAAAAACCATAGATCCGTATCAATCACACAATGTAACATCGGTTCATAACAAAATCAAAACAATATCACGATGAAATGTACGAACAGGTGAATGAGAAATCATATTCGATGCGATTGAAATCTTCATAAGCAGAGACCTGGGATGCGTTCGTATTGAAGCTCCGATGAACGGAAGGTGTAGCAGAAACGGAGCGAATAGGAAGAAGAAGCTTGTTGAAGAGATTTGATGCTGCAATGGTGCTTCTCTTGAGAAGGGTGGAGGCAGCCATATCTTACTGATGTTGATATGATGGCGGCGGAGTGAGCTGAAACCAAAATCGAATTGGGTTTTCCAGTCAATCAAACAAGGAAGTACCTTGAAGCTAGAACCAGGTTCCTTCTGTCCATCATCACTGATGAAAACAACATCAATAGATCGAAACGATGGTGGTTGTGGCGGGGGGTGGTGATGATGACGGCGGTGGTTGTGGCGGGGTGGTGATGATGGCGGCGGTAGTGGTTGTGGCGGAAGTGGTGGCTGTGACGATGGTGGTGGTGGTCAGTGGTGATGGCGGCAGTGAAGGTGGATGTGATGGTGGTGGTGGTGGTGTACCAGAGGGAGAACGAGAGAGAAAGGGATAATCTCAGATTATTGATCTTGATCTGTGTGTATGTATATTTACAAAAATATAGTGGTGGGACCCATTTATATTTATAAATGACCTATTAATGCTTTAATTTTTTAATGAAGGGTAGTTTTGTCATTTTACACCCACTTAACAGGAAAAACAAACTGAAGTTAGACCCAGGGACTATCCGGGAACAAAAATTGAAAACTTGGGGACTATTCAGGTAGTTTTAGAAAGTTAGGGACTATAGGTGAAAAAAGGCGAAACCACAGGGACTATCCGGGCATTTTTCTCTTTTTTTTTTAAATTACTCTGATTTCTCACACTAGAAGTCGGTATGTCACTCAATACAAAGCTAGTTGTAAGTATAGAATTAGTAGAACCGCATAAACACATGTTCAAGAAAGCATCGAACCGATAAATCCAGTTAAATTGTTTGATCACTTCTAGTTTGAAAGTTGGTTAGTAACCAAATACAATGAACCGAAACACCATAGCTTAGTTACAGACGATCATTCAAAGGGCCGGCCCACATTATGATATCTCATGTTATATGCTCGTTGATGATATAATGTTAGTAAAAGAAATCATACAAGGATAGTGTGATTAAAGAGTAACAAAAACCAACCATGTTTTTATAATAATATCATATCAATATGGTTCTTCATCAAACAACTTAGCATCGTCAATACTACAAGGATCAAATTAGCATAGTCATAAAACAATATGGTATGTGATTAGTAATAACGAGCATGATGGAACATGGGAAATGCATGCATGTACATGTTATCATGCATCATGACATTCTCCATACACATACCACCATGCATGTTGCTGTTCATCATCATGGGTAACAGATTGGTTTGCTCATACATGGGCATACTTGAATGATGATCATCATAAGTTTGTAGTCCTCCTCCACTAAGTTGACTTCCTTGTAGGTCAATGAAACCAGACCCATTTTCTCCATCTAGACTCATATCAGTCCCATCCCATCCCATGTCCATACTTTGCTTCAAGTATTCAAGACTTCTAGGAGTCAACAGAGGTTGACTTTTCTCATTGACCAGATGGTTTTCATCATTGTTGAAATCTTGGTCATTAGATGGCCATAGTTGTGCATACTTACCTGATTTGAGCAGTTTCTTGATTAGTGTGGTGGAGTCAACATTTCCATACACTTTGACTTTCTGTTGCTCTGCATCTACAACTACATAATAAACTCCTACACACAAACAAACAAAAAAAATCATGTTTTGAAGATGGTATTAAGAAACAAGTGAATAAATTAAATACCCATAAAAAAGTGATCATAAGTAAATAAAATGGAGTTAACAGTGAATGATTTAATGGAAAACTTAGGAGATTAATTACCTTCAATTTTTCTGAGTATCTTCTTAACCTTGTGCTTGCATCCATCACAGTGAATGTTAACTTTGAGTGCAAGTTCCTGTTTATGCAACCAAAAAAAAAGGTAGTTTATTAACACACATAACAGCAAGAAACACATTGTTGGTTAAGATTTATGAATCAAATTAATGGAAACCTTTATCTTTACTATTTGAAAGTGCTCCATGGTTCTTGAAAAACAGAGAAGAAATATTTCTTGTTTTGTTCACCTTTTACCTTTCCACTTTGAGAAAGAAATGATAAGTGTTTTTGTTCATGAGAAGAAGATTGTACTCAAATAAGCATGGTATGGTACAAAAGGATCATGATACCAAGCACAGTCTGCATGTAGGAAACAGAGTAGTGGACAGAGGGAAATAGTGTGTGATTTGACCGATTTGTACAAACTTATTTCTTTTGCAATTTAATAACTTAAATTAATTATTTTAGTACTTAGTATTTATTGAAACATAACTGAAATAGTTAGAAAAAAACTAAACCGAAGCAACATAGTTGAATTGATTGACAAACTAATTTTTGGTTATGGTTTTTTTATACCTGATCTTTTTAGTTATATGATTTCGTAGTTATGCTTACATGTGTATAAGTAAACGAATTAACCAAAACTAGGGGCTGTTTGGTAGCCTCTGAATGGTCATTAAGAGGATACCTCTTAATGGAACCATTAAGAATTTTACCGATGAGAAGGTAGAATAATGTGACATGTGATGATTTACCATTCAGAGGTTACCTCTTAACGATTCAGACTTGAGGTCAGTGGCGGACCCAGGAATTTTTTCATGGGGGTGCGAAACATTTTTAAAAATTTTAGGCCCCAAGGTATATAAGTAAAAAAAATTGGTTCGTATCGGGTCGGTTCGAGTCGGGTCGGGTCATGTAAAACAAAAGAACATCAAACTAAATGGTTGATATGGTCCTCTTAGTAGATATGCCATTCTAATCTCATCTCATTGATTCACGTTATATGATTCAATCGGCTTGCGATTATAAGGATCCGAAGGAAGAGTATCCACATCAACGAACTCGGAAGATGTATCAACTTTTCTCTTGAGAAATCGCGCCATAACGTCCCTACTCATGGTTCCTATCGGCTATCACAAACCAATTGATCTATAAGTTCATGGCTCCATAATATATTACATAATGTATCAAGTATTTAAACACTAGAAATCATAATGTAAATCACACTAAAAATCATCTAAACATCATATACACAATTAAAAAAAAAACCCAAACATCAGGTCTGATCGTATATAACCCACCACAAAAAAGACAAAATATCACCATCATCACTAACAAAATATAAATATATAACCCACCACAAAATAAAATATCATCACTAACAAGAAGCACATGTCTCCTACCATCAAAAAATCACTTCTGGTGGCTACCGGTTCCGTCCCACCCCACCAAAAATCATCAAAAATAACAAAGAAAATTACTTGTGTTCGATCGGCGGTGGTATGATGGCTGATTACGGTGGTATGCGGCTGCTGTTATTGCTGATGTTCTAATCGCTGGCGTGCGTGCAAGGATGATAGAGAGCGGGAGAGAATATGTAAGGGTTTTGGGCTTGTTTATTTTATTTTAGTTTGAAATATTGTTGATTTGTTGGGTTTGTTTATTGGGCTAAGACTTAGTAGTGGGCTAGTTAAAGGTATTAGGTATTTGAGTTTAGTTATTTAGGTATTAAAAGTTATATAATTTAGGTAGTGGTTTTAAAAAAATAAGAGTTTACTAAAAAAAATTTAAAATATAAATTGATAACACTTTTTACCTAAGGTGTGCGGACAAAAAAAAATCCAAGGGGTGCGGACAGAAAATTCCAAGGGGTGCGGACGAAAAATTTCAAGGGGTGCGGACGGGATTTTCGACGGAACTTAGCACTAATTTTTTTTTCCCGGGGGTGCGCCCGCCCACCTTGGGCAACCCTTAGGTACGCCCCTGCTTGAGGTTACCTCTTATTCATTCAGATGTCTTAAACCATTAAGAGGTAGCATCTGAATGGTCATTAAGAGGCTACCAAACAGCCCCTAAAGATAACTCATATTTTTCTTGTAATTAATATGTTATATGCTGCAAAAAATTTGTTATAAAATTTTATGGTTAGCGTATAAATCGTAGCTTATTATTCTTTACAAATTTAAAAAATGTACCAAATAAATATATGGGAGTTAATAAAACCGCACCCTAATCGAATATTCGACCCAAACATATAACCCAAAATATAGCGATAGGAAAAAAAAATTGGTCCCATGACTTTCCGCACCCCCCCCCCCCCACCCGCTCCCCCACAACTTTTGTTTAAGCTCTACCACTGGATATGGGTTATATAAAAGTAGGGTGTGAAAATAAGATGTGTAAGGTGTCTGAATAGTGAGAGCTAAATATATCTATTAACCGAAATTAGCTTGAATTTGCCAATGTTTAACACCGGCGGCTAACCAATTAACTTTGCCATTTTTTTCAATAACAAAATCATTTATAAATCGAAACCGGTTGGTTATGTAAAACTAAAAAAATACAAAACATTTTATACATTTGATTTTAGCTCGAATCACACAAACTCATGTTTATCCCGTATCATTCCTATCATTAAATAGCTAAATCTTAATTAAATTTATTCTTCTAGTGATTAAAAAAACAATTATTGTGAACCAAAACAACAAATCAAACTAGTACACACATACATACACATAACAAACACATACATACAGCTACTGATTCCGTACCGAGCCGGTACCGTACAGATAGTATCAATATTGAAAATATTGAAATTTTGCTAAAACCAAAACCGTTCAATTGGTACCATTGAGTATCTTTTTCTTCTTTTATATATATAAGAGAAATATCAATTCCCTCTTCCTCACACGTATCTCTTTTTACCTTCTCTACCACAATGTTCGATTGGTATCATATAGTATCTTTTTCTTCTTTTACATATATAACAGACTAGGTTATCACCCGGGAAATGCTTCCCGGACTAGAGAAAGTTATACATATCACTTATTATTTAAAAGCAATACATATTTAAATAAAATGATAAAAAAAATAAGTGACATGATATATGAAATCAAAAAGCAACAGTTTACATTATAAGCTACCAAAGACTTCTTTATAGACGACATTAGACGTCTTATTTGTTGGTTTTCCCTCGGCATCAAATATCAATATTTTAACTCCTTCTCTGGTCTTGACCCTTGATAATGCAACGTACAACTGACCATGAGTGAACACAGGATCTTTCAAATACAGACCAACTTTTGATAAGGATTGTCCTTGACTCTTGTTAATTGTCATGGCAAAACAAACTGATAAAGGAAATTGTCTTCGTTGGAATTCGAATGGCATTTTTTTGTCTGACGGAATCATATTAAGTCTTGGAATAAAAACTCTTGTGCCGATATTACCGCCGGATATCACTTCAGCTTCTATTACCCGTTTGCCTAGAAAAGTAATTCTTAGCCTTGTACCGTTACATAAACCTTTTTGTTGATCGATGTTTCAGAGAAGCATGACAGGAACACCAACTTTAAGAACTAATCTATGATTAGGCAAGCCTGAAATCTTAAGAGCATTTAAGTTCTCCGTTGAGTATAAACCTTCTTGAAATGAATCAAGCATTTGTTCAGTTTAACATATGCTATCGGAACTCAAATACTCTTTAGCATCACCTGGAAATAACGAAAGCAATCGATCGTTAATTTCATGAACTACGTCATTTTTTGGTGCTAGAATTGCTCGCTCAGAAAAAAAACCAGGATTCCGAAATTGTTCCATAATTGAAGGGTAGACGAAGTCAATTAAGCTTTGTATTGGATCAGAATTATCGGTGATTAATAGATCATCTGGTATCTGAATAATTGCTTCACCATCGTTATCATCTCCCAACTTATCTTCACCAATATCAAGCAGCCATTTCGCAAACTCCCTGATAGACTCCATATCAAAACTTTCAGCTCCAATTGTTAGGCGCATGTTTTTAGTCAACCATAACAATTTGCACTTTGACCATATATATGAAGAGCTTAAAGAAGCACAAACTATTTGTTGTCTAGTACCATTAGGAATAACTGGTAGGATTTGTCTAAAGTCACCGTCGAATACAAAAACTTTACCTCCGAACGGAACATCAGAGCGAATACTCCTACCTTCAGAAAATACGTCAGACATCGTCCTATCTAAAGCTTCAAAGGCATGTTTATGGACCATCGGTGCTTCATCCCATATGATCAATTGAGTTTCCTTTAATAATTTCGCGATATCACTATTTGGCTTAATATGACACATGGAATCTTCAGTCAGATTAATTGGGATATGGAAGCGAGAATGGGCTGTCCTTCCACGAGAAAGTAATAACGAAGCAATGCCACTTGAAGCAACATTTAAAACTATCTCACCTCTACATCGAACTTCTGAAGACAAAGTCTTCCATAAAAACGTTTTTCCAGTTCCACCGTAACCATAGACGAAAAATAACCCTCCTTTACGGCTTGCAACTGCTGACATTATTTCGTAAAAAACAGATCGTTGTTCATCTGTCAAACATTGATGCAAATTATTAAACTCAGCTTCTACTTGATCTACGCCGTGTGATAGCTCTTCATTGATTAGACGATTAGTAGCATCACGTAACGAATCATCATCAGGGAAAGGCATCGTGTTAAATCCTCATAACGACGAACCATTCGAAAGTAAATATTTTTCAATTTCCAACAAAGTAAGGTTTTTAATTTGATGTTCAGGAAGAAGTAAACCTAAAAAAAAATTAATTGTTATTGATAATGAAACGAAAAAGTAGAATGTAAAATAGAAAGACAGGTAAGAACCTTGAATATTTGTTTCTTTTTGACGTCTGTATAAAATATCATCTGCTAAGTATTTCCACGTGTTCTCCCAAACAAACTCTGGCCGTGAAAGTGTATTTGACAATAGCAAGGTAGCAAATAACGCTCGCAGATACCCAGCATGTCCTTCAAAACTTGCTTCTTTAATGGCCTCAACATATTCATTGTCATCATCTAAGAGCCCCATTGCGTAGCAAGCATCTCTAAATGTCGGGAATAACTGACCGTTAACAGTACGTATTTCCTCAAAGGATCTGGGACCTCTAACTTTATTCAGAAGTATCCTCAAAAAATAAGGTTCTCCTAATGCAGGAGACACAGAATGTATACGTCCAACAGTTTGGTACGTCTTACGTACCTGCCAAGATCTATCTTGAGGTTTCCAAACAAATTTGGTAGGAAACTCGACATAAGTCAACTTTCTAGCATTTTCATCTGACTCGTTTAATTTCATCCATTCAACAAATATTGAAGAAGCAACAGAAGGCTTGCTTAACACATTATCAATATCGTCATCCGCACCATACACAACATTCTGTTGACCCGACATATGAAAGGGAAGCCTCATAACAGCAGGATACCTATAATGAACCTCGTTTGAGAATATTCTCCATGATGCTTCACAAGCTGAAATATATCTGCAATCATAATATTCCTTGATCTCATCTCTTGGCTTATCCTTAATGGTTGGATTTGAAACACCAGAAACAACCGCAGTAGCCATATCAGGGCCTTTATTAATGTACTTGAACAAATATTTAACTGAACCAGATTGATTACACCATTCTACATTTATGTGTGCTTGATATCTTTTTAGAAGCCTTTTGTTATATGGAACAACGCTTTTGTTGTCCAAACTAACACCAGATTTTATAACTGTGTGTCCGGAATCTCGTCTTCGGTATACAGGGAAACCACTTGAATCAACAGTTGTATGTGATGAAAATTTCTTTGGAAAGTTTTTTGAACATCTTTTGTCAACCATGCAAGGACAATTCAAATTAGCATTTCCACATGGACCGTGAATCATATAATCACTTACCAAGGAATAAAGTTCCGGATCTTCATTTTTATCAGGAATCTCAGCGGATATGAATGGATCTATGTGATCTACTGTAGGAAGTTTGTGATCGACATTCATAAATAAGAATATATGTGCATGAGGAAGACCACGCTTCTGGAATTCTACAGTATAAACAACTAAAAAAAACACATATTGAGTACTTTATAAAAGTAATTGCAAATTATAAACGAAAAAAAGAAAAGTAAAAAATAAACTAACATACCAGCATTAATCTCACCGAGATAATTGGAATCCTTCAAATCTTTCAGTAGGGAATCAAGCTTAATTTTAAACAATCGACACAATATGTCAGGCCTGTCTTCAGCTTTGATGGAGGAATCTTTTAGAAATCTCTTTACTTCTGGCCATTTTGGATTACAAGTTATAGTTATGAAGAAATCTGGATACCCGAATGACTTACATAAGGCCATTGCATCAAGGTAGTTTTGTTGCATGAATCTTGCACCTCCAGTAAATGAAGAAGGTAGTATAACAGCCTTTCCAGTGTCTTTTAAAGTTTGTTTACCTTTAGCTTTATGCTTCTGAAGATTTTCAAATGTCTCAGATCGAAGTTTTGTTTGTTGTCTCCGAATGAAATGTAGTCTCTCGCTCTCGATCATAGTATATGCATCAACCAAAAATTGTTGAAACAACCTTCTTCCATTAAGAATTAAGGAAAAACCATAATTTCTATCTTGGATCCTGTATGCAAAAAATTCTCTCATGGTGCACTTTGGCTTTATTTTCTTTTGTGTCACAGTGAAATCTCTATGGGGAATATCAATTCTATATCCATCATCACCATATGGGAATAGCAACGGATATTGCAAGGCAAGATATGATGGATGTAATTCACTAATACGCTGGAGCATTCCAGACTGAGTCTCCACAAGAATATCACGATGATCTATAGCTTTATCTATGTCTCCGACAACCAAAGCAGCAATTTCAAACGTGGTTGGTAAGTTATATATTCTGCCATCTTTTTCTCTTTTATACATAAGACGGAGTTTAAGGTTAGCCTCTGGGGATTCGTGAAAATGGTCTCTGACCATCCTATATGTCTTAACCAACATATTTTCTGAATCTAATAAATTCCTCAAATACTGTATCATTTCAACATCAAGCTCTTTATCATTAGAGGACGAAGATTTGCTTGTTTTCCTGACAAAATATAAATAAACGACATAAAGTTAATATAGGATAATAATAATAATAATAAAACATCGTTTTTTTTAAATAAATATAAGTAAAAAAGATGGTGCTTATAATGAATCATACCCGAATAATGTCTGTCTGTTTGTTATTTCATTTTCAGTGTCATATATGTATAGCTGACAAAACTGAGGTTGATTTCCATTAGAAGGTTTAAGACTACCGATGCAATGATAGTTTTGGCCACTTATACGATATATAAATGGAGCGTTGCCCTTGTTAATAATTGAATCAACCTTTCCACCCATAGATGTAAAAGAGAACATAGAGTTGTATCGTCTAATATTCTTCTGGAAAAACTTGCTTTTTTCATTTGTGGAAGAAAACAAATTTTGATAAGACGGATGCGCATCCTTTAAAGGCGGTAGCTCAACTTTACCATACCCACAACACATACCATAACAAAGCTTATTCATAGTTATTCGACCTTTTCCACCTTCTGATGTCCATAACTTTGCACTACAGATTTGGCATGTAAGAACTTGGTCACCATGGTCCAAATAATCTATTAAAAAATATTAATGGTTATATTGCAGTTTCATTATAAAATATATCACATAATAATATGAAATAGAATTAAACCTTTAGATATCCCTTTGTAAGGGTCGTCCACTCTAACTAAAACAACATCATCTTCATCAGAATCCAAATTGACCATAGGTATAGGAGTGGTATCACGTTTCTTGTGCTCAAGCTTACGTTTACCAGAAGACAACCTTGTAACTGTAGAAGTAGTACCAAATACCGCTTGATTGTTACTAATATTGATGCGAGGAGAAATGGAATATCTACGAGTTTCATTTGACGGTGTGGATTTGGTTACGGAGTTATCTAAAGGTTAAATAATTTATCATAAATGTTAGTATAAGCATCTTGTTTAGTAAGATGTAATAGATAAGAAAGACAAAAGAAACTTAAGACATACCTGTTATGTTTGAAAGTAATGAACTTGTATGATTTATACTTGTATGAGGAGAAAAGGAGTATACGTTGCGATCAATAGTATTAGAAGACTGCAGCGAACTTATGTTGTCAGGAAATATGTTAGAAACATTTGTTGATGATGACGATTTTTTTGATCTCTTGGTATCATTAGAAGACTGCAGCGAACTTATGTTCTCAGGCAATATGTTAGGAACATTTGTTGATGATGACGATTTCTTTGATCTCTTGTTATCAAGTATTATTTTCCGAAGCTTACGTCTTTCAGCAGTTGAATCAACTTAATAATTAAAAAGTTAGAATACTTAAGAAACATAAGAATTAGTAGCATTCGAAACATAAAATGTAAACATTATAGTTTTAATTAGATTTAACAGAATTTACCATTTGAGATATCTGAAAGAGGAGTTCTGATAATAGGACCTAAAAAACACAAATATGAATACAGATTTAATATAAAAAATGCATCATTTGTGGTTAGGTAAATGAAAACTGAGTAACTTAGTATGTCACTTACTATTAAATCTTTGTTGTAATGAATTCTGATCCTTTAAAGATGAACGCGAGTTATATGATCTTTTTGACATAGTATATGTGAATAATCACAACTTCATTAACAACAACCACAAAGAAAATTATTATAAAACAAAATTGTTCATATTAAAATTGTAGAATAGCTAAAGGAAATGGAATTGGTGATAATTACATCTTGTATGTAATATGCACTAATGATGAATACATATAGAATTACCTTCAAAAATCTAATGCGGATGAACTGGAACATAAAGAATTGAAATGTGTGTATGAATGTCTTTCAAAGTGAGAAGTTGTCTCTTTTGAATTTCATTAAATATTATGCATAACAAATATACTAATGCAAAATGAGAGGCTTAAATAAGGTCTTTTATATATTAAGCATTAATTGAGACTAACTATTAGAATTGCTGAATTGATTTTCGATTATATTCAGTTATATAATTTCTAAATTTAGTTTAAATGTTCCATTTATACATAGTCAAAAATATTACAATATGAAGTTCAGAAATGCGAATTTTAAAGCATTCAGTATAACTAAAGAGATTATAACGGAAAACACCAAAACTTCAATTATAAAAATTAGAATCGAGTCTAATACATAAAACAAACTTCAAAATCAAATCTTTAAACTCGTGTGACTAAACAAAAATAAAAAATAAATTCTTAAATAGTAACTCTGTAAACTTCAATGAAAATCTTTCCCAGTTTTTTCTTCATCAATCTTACGCTTTGTAGAACAACTCGGAAATGCTGGATCAACGTCGTACAGCTCATACAGATTACGTTTACCTTTTGCGATATTCTCCTCCTGTAAATGCAAAATATTTTTTCTATTAGTTACTTAAATATGTAACAGTTTTCTATAATAAGTAATAATATGTATTGCTTATAAGCAATATTTTTACCTGTTTAGTCAAAAGGCTCTTTTTAACATGAGAAATAAGAGAATAATCGCTGCTTATCGCAGTGGTATCATAAACTTCATCAAATTTTTCGATATTTTCATGGGTAACTTGAATCTTATAAGCAAACAACTTCCCAACCAAAGATTTAATCTCCTTTGGAAATGTTGAATATCCATCGATCTGTTAATATTTTACAAATGTTAAAATAAATATTATAGAATAAAAGTATTATAAACTGAAAATATACCGATTCATTATCTTTTAGCAATTCAGCAGCAGATTTATTCAAAACCTGTACAGCTTGATCATGAAGTAATATAAGATGAGTTGAATCAGTATCGTCGTCAACTTCAATTTTGATCTTAAATTTCGGTAGAGGTTTTATGATGTGTTCAAAACATTCATAGTTAGAGCAGTGATAAACCTCATATTTCTTAGAATCACAAGAACCATCAAGTGGAAGATATTCCTCAATCTCCATAGTAGCCTCATGCAAACACGTTGGACATGTCATGTAGTACCAACCAAAACCAGTAACTATGTTCTTGATGATACCGAATATGATAAGAGACTTTGGCTAAAAAAAATTGCAAAATACAATAAATACTTAAAATAAATAATTGAAAAGTTTAACAGAAAATTAGTTACACATACCTTAGTTGTCTCTCATAAAACATCAATGCTACTGAAAGATGCATTGTTAAAAACACAGAAGAGACATCATTAGATGTTGAAAACATGATTGCTTGAAAATAAAAGCCAAAGTTCAATTTGAGATAATAGGTTTAATGTAAAACCGGTTGTATTTATAAGGTTACATAATTCATTAAGTTTGAAAAAGATTATGAAATAACAAATGTAATAAGTAATATTATTTGGAAAGATTTGAATTGATAAAATATAATGGAAATTTAAATACTTTAATTATATGAATTATTTAAAAATAGATTGTCTTTAATATGAAAGTAATTAAAATCGTTTATATTTAAAATCAACATAATTCAATTGTTAAAATAAATAATATATATTTTTTTCTTATTTGTAAGTTAAATAAAGAAGAGATAAATAATAAAAAATGTTAACAAAACTAATTATTACATAGCCGTTGTTTATTATCATACGTCACCTCAATACCTTCTTTCAATGTAATACCATCATTACTTTTACTTAATCCATTCTAACAAATTCAAAAAATACTATTATCACTTCAACAACAACAAACACCATCGGTTAGGGTTTTGAAGTTCCTTTCTTACATGTTCTTGCAGACAATCAAAGTGTACGGAAGAAAGATTGGTGTATAATTTCAAAGAAAAGGTAAGATTCGTATCTCCAGTTTCGTTAATCGGTTAGTATTTCTTGGATCATACATTGATTTATTTAGATATTTAAATTTAGATCTGATACATAATGAACAGGAAATCGATTAAAACAGAAATTCAGTAGTAATTAAACATTGCATGTTAAGAATATCATGGATTTAGAGTGTTAACAAACTTGATAGATGCTATAACTCATAAAAGGAATAACTTTATAGTTAAGAAACGAATGCAATGGTTAAATTAATTAATTATTTTATAAAATTATGTAAATATCATACCTGTATGTTAAACATATACCTACTGGGAATACGGAAGTAAATAAAGAATGGGTAAGAAATAACTTTTTCTTTTTACAAATAATCATAACATTAGAAATTATGAATTTTAGTCAGAATTAGATGTTTGGATCAATTATGCAAGATTTATGTCTTTTTGATGATTCTTAATAAATCTTTATAATAAACTTATTTAACTATAAAAAAATGAACTCCAAATAATAAGTATTATGAAATGCAGTGTACAAAATGGTTCTATGGTTTGTTCAACTGATGGAAGATCCTAAAGAGCTTTCGTTGGTATGTGTACTTTCCGTTTCTAAGTTGATCAAATATAAGGTTATAACAATATGAATTAATTAAATATGTTACTTTGTACCTAAGACAACCTGTATAATGTAGATGGTACCTGTTGCATTTGTTAAAAAAATGGGGCAATGACTGGCAACATATGAACATAGAGGTTCGTCATGAAGACGGTAGACATTGGATGGTAAGACTTAGACACATGGATGATCTACCAGTATTAACAGATGGTTGGAGGGCTGTTGTTAATAATCTTCATTTGTTAAGAAACACATGGCTGTTATTTAGAAGCATCTGGGGAAAAGTGTTGGAGGTTTTTCCTTTCATAAACAATGTTCATGGTGAATCATACATAACAAAGAACAACTACACAAAACTCGGTCTTACGGTAAGCATAATGTTTGATAGTAAATTAAATGTGAACATTGTAGACAATTGAAATGTAATACATATTTAGTAAGTATCATTATTAATATGATTTAATAACTTGCAGGTAATTCCAGATGAATTTATTAACATGTTCTACAAAAACCACGAGCTAAACGACAGTTACCAAGTATTTGCAGGAGGTAAGTACTGGGATCTAATGGCAGCTAAACTACATGTTACTTATGCTTTTACAGATGGATGGCCGAAACTGTGTGAAAGTTTGAACATATGTGATGGTGACACACTAGTATTCGATAAGATTGGTAATGTGATATTTCATCTGAGGGCATTCAGGAATGGAATCGAAGTTGGATTGGGTATTCAAAAAGAAGCAGTAGAAAGCGATTTCTGTGAAATAATATCTCAATCAACATATCAACGAAATGCTTATTATGTAAGTATCTTCCAGTTTAAAAAAAAAGGTTTATCAAATAGATTTGATTATTAATATTTATAAATTTTATTTACAGAAATTTGTTGATTCTGATAATGGAACGGATACAAGTGGAGATACGTTGATGAATGAGGTTGTGTGTTATAGTTTGTATTTTTTTTTTAATTTTTAATACAAATTTTATTAATGAACTAATGTAGTTTTTTATTTTATGTTTTTTATATAAATTAAATTTGAATAAAATTTTAATATCAGGTTAAAGACATTGGAAGTGAAACTGAGAAGATGTTGAATACAAAAAAAGGAGTTCAAGGTAGTGACAAGGTAATAATCACTTAATATAAATAGAAACAACATTCAATATGATTAGTATGTATTTGATTTAGAAATTTATATGTTTAAAATATGTACTAAATAGATTGAAAAGAAACGCAAAAAGGTTGCACAACTTTTTGATACAACATCAAAAAAGGGAAAGCAAATTGAAGAAAAACCAGAAGTTGTCAAACCAGATGTTTCAAGCTGTCGTAGATCATCAAAAAAAAGAGAGGTAACAATTGATTTAATTAGTGATTGCTATAGAACCAAAATTATAATTACTTATTGGTTATTATTTATTATTGATATTAACCTTCAAATGTTGTTAACTACTATAATAAGGTATCTAAAGTTGGAGATGAAAGCCAAACCATACAACATAGTGGAAAACGAAAGAAGCCTGAAATTGATGAAGAAAATTATGAGTTTACAAAAAAAGGAGAAAATATATTGGTATGATAATTTGTATAATTACTCGTAGTTAAATAATGTATAAATTATAGTGTAAATTATAATAATATAATGAAACATTTTTTATGTAGAGGCTTCCTGTTGAAGTGGCAAGGAGATCTGGTCTTACAAAGAAGCTCCATGCATTGAAGATTAAAACTCTGGATGGAACAATAATGGAGAACGAAGTGGAAACCGAAAAAAATGGTGACGTACCGCGTTACAAAATGGTCAATTGGGGTAACTTTATGTCAGCAAATAGTTTGAAGAATGGTGATATTCTTCACTTCAACTTTGTTACCTCAACACAGGTGATGGAGTTAACAAATGTGGATCGAATTTAAGGCATGTCGAAGGATGGTAATACATCTTTTTGTTGGTTTATGGGTGGTTAATAGTTATGGTTGTTTTGGATAGTTATATATTTTCATATGAACATGTTGTTGGTAGTTGGTTTTCTAAAACTTTAGTTAATATTTCAGTATATGTATGATGGGAAGTTTTTGAAACATTATATTATATAACAATACGTATGAATGTTAACAATATTGTTTAATGATACTGATAGTTAGCATCATCATAAAGTTGATAGAGAGTACATTGACCATTCTCAATTATCACCAGCTAATCAGAAACCTTTAAATTTGTGTCACTTAACTGTTGATCATGAAACCTATGTTAAAATAGGTTTATGCAACCAAAATTATAGCATAACAGAAAAAGTAACAAAATGACCTTATTCTTGTAGCATTTCTTCCAAAATCCGATTATACAAATATGGAATTGATTAGTTAACAATATTTTCGAAAATTAACATTTAGAAACTTCATTAACATTTTTGAATTAGATTTCGTTTCTTTTTTTTTTTTTTGGTTTATTCAATTAGGCCCAACTAATTCTACTATATAAAGGATCAACATAGCATCTTCAATTACAGGTTTCAAAACCCTTTCATAATGGTTTATATTTGTAACACCTCGAATTTTTGTGTCCAATAATGTGTTAGCACGTGTCATTTGTTTACACGTGGCATTGATATTAAATAAAGGACTAATCTTGACAAACCCTGAATGTATGTAAATTCGAGGGTTATAAATGTCAAACAAGGGTAAATATACTGTATAGTAACCCTAAGTGGTGCTTATACCTTCAAACGAATGAATCATGGATCGTACGGAAGCAAAACGCGGAAGAAAGTGAGAGATTAACAGCTACAGAGGTTAACTGTGTCAACATGTTTAATTATACCTCTGAGTGACCCTTTAACGCTCCCGAGGCTTTGTAACAGTATTATACGCTCACTAGAACATATTGTATAAATTCCGCGAAGTTCCGTTTTAAAACGAGAAAGTTATAATCAAATTCGTATGAGAAGGGTTAAAAGCGTCAATAATGAAAGTTAAGACTTTCTGAATAATTAATAAACTAACCGGGGACTTAACAACGCGGGTAAATAACACGAGGTCCTTAGTTGTAATTAATCGAGGGCCAAACCGCAAAGTTACCCCTTCAAACCCGAAAGGTCAGGTAAATCATTACGAAAGATTTCGTTATTAATTACCAGATTCTGATAATCATTACAAAAGATTTAAAATTTCTGAAAATCTAACCTCTCGCGACCCGCGTGATGTTTTGGCCTAAGTTGAGGCGGGCCGCGAGCCACCTAAGATACGCGCCTGATATTTGAATCTCAGGCGACCCGCATTAAACATGCATGGAACTCCCATGCGGGCCGCATTAGACGCCCAGATGCAGAATGTTTGTAGTTTCTTGCCTTTTGAGCTTGTGAACGATCAAAACGCCAATAAATGAGGCATGGGCACCCTATACTCGACCCATAGCTCTATGGGACACCTGCCCATCATCCATGATCAGTGTAGGTTGTTGTGTAATGATCTTGAGGGCTTTGTTGCACTATAAATAGCCACATTGAGCTCATAACATTCACACAACTCAAACACTCAACTACTGATCATTCTAAAGCTCTCAAGCATTCCTCTCTGCTCTCTAAGCAAGATACAACTTCTGTAAGTCGTTCAAACCCATTTTGGTCTTATATTTCCATAGATTTAGCTTATAAACTCAACCGTCGTAACTAACGGTTGTCATAACGATAATTCACAAATGGTCCAGTGAATTGTCGGATCAAAAGTAGTTTTGAGTTGGTACTTATGTGGGTAATAAACCCCTAAAAGGGTTCCCTCTGATCACCACTCTAACTATGTCAAATATCGAGTCAAACGCGCACTTAAAAAGTCAACAGAAAGTCGTTTTGCCATATTGTACATAATCTGTAATGTATATGCTATGAAACCTGTTTTGATAATCATAAAACATGATAATAAGTATGTAAACTTGTTTGCGCTCGTTTGAATCGACCATTTGCTATATTGACCCGGTTCGGAGCCGAATGTCGCAAAAGTTTGACTTTTGCTTTGACTTCAGTTCTGACCCGTTTTAGTGAGGTATAGATATGCCTTAGGACTCTCTTAGGACCAGGTTACATGATGGTATAAACCTCTGTGATCGGTTCACGAGTTATCCGAGTCTTTTGCGCATTTCCGTTAATCGCCTAAAAGTTGACCGTAACGCCATTTTGAAAATAAAACGAGTATTTCGGACACGCGAACGGACCAGAACCTTGCTTATTAAATTATAAGCATGTCCTTAAAGTTTCACGTCAATCCGAGGTCTAGAATGAGAGTTATGCTAAATAGCGCGATTAAAATAAACTTTTGTAATAAAAGGCGCAATTAGCATAACACCTATCTAAACCAAGATTTCGTCACCAAAACTTTTACCCACTGTTATAAAATAATATTTTGGAAATTTTAGAGATTTTTAATAATTTTTACCTTGCTCATAACCTGCGGTTATGGCTACGGTTCGGTAAATACCGAATATGCCCTTTTCGGCCAAAACTTGAGTTCTACAAGGTCTTTTGACCCGATTCCAGTTGCTACTGATTTTAAATAATAAATAAAGTATTTTAGACTTTATGAACTGTTCGGGAAACTCAGATTTCCTGTAGAACTCGAAAAGCCCTTTTAAAAGTCTTTAAAACGACCGAAAAGCCCCTACGGGGCATAATATTAACCTAAACTCGTTACGGGCATCACGGAAGGTATCCTACTAATACCACAACCTCTTTAAGGCATATTGACTTAGGAAATAAACGTAAGACTCTCATGGTTAACCGTTTCGCCTATTGCGCGCACGGTTCGGCTTATGAAACTAGTTTTCATAAATTAGCCGATACGGGTCAAATTATATTATTTGGACCCCAAAATCCAGAGTGTGAACCTTAGACCTATATAAAACAAGTCTCTGAACTTGTTGGGTCAGAATCACACTCCATTCTCGGTTTTCGCCTTTTCGCGCGATTAAACCGTATTCACATATCGGAACCAACCGGTCTAGGCTACGGCCATTATAAAGACTCGTTAGGATTCTAAGAGGTTAATTAAAACCTTCGTTCCAGATTAGGAGCCCAGTAAAAGCTATCGGTGATTTAATCAAACTAAGGAATAATACTTGCAAAGGTAAATACTTTAACTTATTTCCCCTATATGGGCTTGGGTTACGGTATATTAATACCGCTTGATTGAGCATTATATTTTTCCATCGCTTAGGTGGTTAATTAAATAATATGATCGGCTCATTTAAACAGTTTTGTTTCTTAAAAGCCTTTGGGGGGTTTAATGACCGTTGTCCCGGATATCCTTGGCATCATTTTACGAAATGGCCACGACCATCGACATCCCGGTGTAGGCGTACACCCGGTATACATTGTCGACATTAAATTAAAAGACGTAGCCGTTGGTTTTTATACTACGGTTTTACGCAATGTGGTGTGTCTATAAATCTTTAACCCGGCACGACCCGGGCTACTGAACGCATAAAAGAACATGTAATACGTTCACAAGATTTTAATAATTTTCCCAAGTTATAAAAGAGTTTGTGCCTTGTGCATTCAAATCAATTTTAATAAAAATTTTCAAATGTGTCAGTTGAATGTATTTACCAGTGTAAACTGACGTATTTTCCCCAAAAGATTAAGTGCAGGTACTATACGAAATGGGCTGGTAATAGCTTCCTAGGCATCACGAATAGTCTCGCAAACTCGATGCCGTATCTGAATGAACAATATTTTATTATTATTTTGATCCGCTGTGGATACATTCGACTTCTGTAATACATTTGATATTACCGTCAGAGGTTGAAGTATATATTTATCTTTAAAGCTTCCGCTGTGCATTTATATAATTGTGTGGTTTGACTATATTGTTGCCAACATCGTCACGGTAATCCCCCACCGGGCCCACCGGTGAAACACGTGGAAATCGGGGTGTGACAGGTTGGTATCAGAGCATCAGTTGAGTGAATTAAACACTATCCTATTGTGTTTAATCTCAATGACACAATTGCACATACTTGAGTCTAGACAAGAACTTAGGAAAAATTCGAATTGTTATTCCAATTTTGTCTTTTTCTTTTATTATCGGTATTTAAAGTTTTATAAAGCAGGAAAAATGCCACCTGTTATATTCCGAGGAAGAGGAAGGGGAAGAAGAGGCAGAGGAGATATCGTGACACATCACGATCACGAAGCTGGACCGTCTGGTACAAGACCTCCTTCAATGACAAGGAGCGAAGAACCACAACGACGAAGAGACCTTTACGAACCCGCGAGGCATTCCACCTCGCACAGCTCAACGCCATCATACCGGCACTCCTTTGGGCCAAACTCAGAGAATGATCCCAACAACCCACAACCTTCCTTCATACCTCTACAACGTTCGGTATCGCACCGAAATTACGACGACCCTACTCCATACTTCATAGGTCAGTTTAATCCAGCTGACTACATACAGGAACCTTCAGGCTTTGTTCCATTAGGGCCACAAGATCACTTCTCCGAAGACCATATGGATGAAGATACTGATCCAACAGAACCTGCTCGTGGTACGCCCACGCATCCGATAGAAGTCTCTGATGGGTCATCCTTCCATGGCACACCCTATCAGGGACCAGATAGTTTCCAAGCGTTGTTCGACCGACATGAGTGGTACTACACACCACCTCAACAGACATCACAACAACCGCGACATCCACAAGATCCCTCTGAGGATTCACGCTTTGAGGCAGTTACGCCACCACCTCCGCCACCGGCGCAACCAGTAATACCTGATCCGCCAAGGCGTAGGAGGACAAATGCTCGTATGTCCACACGAGGAGGAGGGGGTATCCACTTCAGCACCCCTCGACACTCTAGTAGTAGCCACTATCCGCCACTACAAGAAGAAGGACCTTCAAGTCCTATACAGGAGGCGAACTCCGCACCAGCTGCACCAAATTCGCCACCATTTGGGTACGACCAACCCATACCTGCTTACACGGGTCCAACGGCTTACAACCCGTTCGAACCGTCACAAGCACATTACAACTATAATTATGAGCGCGACCCATATGTGGTGTCGGCTAGATATAATGCGCGCTACCCTGACGAAGCTCATGGAAACATGGGACCACCGGACTACTCAGCTCATGGGTATCCAATACCTCCCAGACCTCCAGTTCCGCAACAAGCGCCACAACCACGATTCTCTCCTCCTGAACAGGAAGAGATACTCCATCGACTAGATCGTGTGGAGAGAGAGTTCGAGGAAGAGAAAAAGAGCCACCGAGGATTTCTCAAAGGCTTGGCGAACCTACTAAAGGGCAAAAAGAAGAAACGTGACCACTAGCCCTTAATAGTTGTACTAATGTAATTTCTACTTTGAAAGAAGTCCCTGCGTGGACATTTATCGTAATTCAGTCCCTACGTGGACTTATCTTTTAGTCCTTACATGGACACTTATCTTATGTTAGTCCCTGCGTGGACTTGTTACCTATTTTAAACCTCTATGGAGGTATGTACTATTTGAAAGACCCGTTTAGGGCAATATGTGATGGTATTTGAGATTATGGAATGTATGTTATGAGTTTTGTTTTAATATGTATGAAATAAATCAAACCATTCCTTTTAAATTGATCTGCCTAAATAAAGAATCTTAAGAGTGAAACCTAGCCTGGTGTCTTTTAAGATCCGGCCAAGATGGTAGGACTTAATTAAAAGATTCGGATTCCCTGTTAACCTCTGCAAGCATGTTGACATTCATGGCAGATGTGATTCGTTAAAATCACACGCGTCATTCTTATACAATAATCCTTTAAGGATTTCAAAGCCCAACTAAATGATTTATAATCGTGGGTTAAATCACCAATGAAGGTGATCAATCGTATTAAAACATCCATCAGTGATGTGGTGCCTACGGGCCAATCTTATTAAAACATCCATTAGTGATGTAGTGCCTACGGGCCAAATCTTATTAAACCATCCATTAAGTGATGAAGTGCCTACGGGCCAACCATAATAAAACATCCATTAGAGGTGTAGTGCCTATGGGCCGTAATAATTGTCTTATAAAGACAAAAGGCAGTGGTGGTCTATGACTCCCTGTCAGAAAGAGATAAAAGAACTACGGTTCAAATCTCTATGCCTTTGATTCTCTGAAATCTCGGCTAACATTATAAAACATCCTCGTGATTAGGCTTTATGCCGCCAATATTATTGTTATAGCTAAAATAGGATGTATTCAAATCCTAAAACTAAGTGAGTAATAAGATAACCAAATATGGTCTCTGTTACCATGGTTGACAAATTGTCATAAAAGACAATTATATAATAATCTCCTGAATAAAATTTTGTTATCTTCTGTAACAGATTCAAGTTACAATGGCGGATCCCAATGGAGAGAATAGCCATACTAATGAAGATGACTACGACAATGCGCCAGTGCATCTGACAGGCGCACAGCTAAAGGCTCTAATTGACAATGCTGTCCAGGCAGCTCTTGATCGTCAATACACTGAGTCTCATAGCAGGTCTATAACAAAACCACCCTCCAAACCAAAGACACACTCCAAACCACCCTCTCAACCTAAGAAGGATGACGACAATCACTCGTCAGCTGAAAATAGTATTCGTCGTGAACGAGAGTACACTGATGCATCTGGTGCCAAGGGTTGCACCTACAAGTATTTTGTATCTTGTAAGCCCCGGGAATTTACGGGGGAGAAAGGTGCTGTTGATTGTATCACCTGGCTAGATGAGATGGACACTATTGTGGACATCAGTGGGTGCGCAGAGAAGGATGTGGTGAAGTTTGTGTCCCAGTCATTTAAGGGCGAGGCCCTGGCATGGTGGAGAGCGTTGGTGCAGGCATCAGGTAAGTCTGTTTTATACAAGATGACATGGGAGGAATTTATTGCTCTCATTAAGGAAAACTACTGCCCTCAGCATGAGGTTGAGAAGATTGAGGCTGACTTTGTGTCACTGGTGATGACGAACCTGGATTGCCAGGCTTATTTGACGAGCTTCAATACGATGTCTCGCCTGGTTCCGTACCTTGTGACACCAGAGCCCAGAAGAATCGCCCGTTTCATTGGGGGCTTGGAGCCTGCGATAAAGGCGAGTGTAAAGGCCTCTCGGCCGACGACCTTCAGGTCAGTTACTGACCTCTCCTTGTCTCTCACCTTAGACGCTGTCCGTCTGAGGACACTAAGGAGCAAGGAGGCTGAGAAGAGAAAACGTGAGGATGATACCTCACGAAGGTCAGGGAAGAAGCACCGTGGAAACGGTGAAGGCAAAAGAGGGTCGGAGGCGAAGAAAGATGGGCAGGCTGGTGAAAGACCCAATTGCAAAATCTGCAAGAAACCCTACTCTGGGAAATGTAGGTTTGCGTCGAATTCACAGTCGCAACCAAAGACTCCTTCCTGTGGACTGTGCAAGTCCAAGGATCATAAGACAGTGGATTGTAAGAAGATCAAGGATGCAACCTGCTATGGTTGTAATGAAAAGGGGCATATCAAGAGTAACTGCCCTAAGAACGGCAAAAAGGCGGAGGAGACCAAGAAGTCAAATGCGAGAGTCTTCCGCATGGATGCAAAGGAGGCAGTACAGAACGACAATGTGCTTACAGGTACTTTTCTCGTAAATAATATATTTGCAAGAGTACTTTTCGATTCTGGCGCTGATAAGTCCTTTGTAGACCAAAAGTTTTGTAAACTATTGAACATGCCGATCAAAACCCTAGATGTAAAATACGAGGTAGAGTTAGCAGACGGCACGATAGAAACCGTCTCCACTGTTCTAGAGGGAAGTGAAATGTCCATTAAGAACCATTCTTTTCCTCTATCTCTACTTCCCTTCAAACTAGCGGGTTTCGACATTGTTCTAGGCATGGACTGGTTATCCCGTAATCAGGCCCAAATCATTTGCGGCAAAAGGCATATAGTGCTAAAGACTCCGAGTGGTGAATCGCTTACCATTCGAGGAGATACGCAGTACGGATTACCCGAAGATGTATCTATGCTCAAAGCTTCTAGGTGTTTGAACAGAGGCTGTGTAATTTACATGGCTCAGGTGATAATTGAAGAACCGAAGCTGAAGATCGAGGATCTTCCTGTCATTTCTGAATATCCCGAGGTTTTTCCTGAAGAACTACCTGGTTTGCCACCAGATAGACAAGTGGAATTCAGAATAGATATCATACCAGGAGCAGCTCCTATAGCTAGAGCACCTTACAGGCTAGCTCCTACTGAAATAAAGGAACTAAGGACCCAGTTGGATGAACTGTTGGCAAAAGGTTTTATCAGACCTAGTTCGTCTCCCTGGGGAGCACCTGTCCTATTTGTAAAGAAGAAGGACGGATCGATGCGTCTGTGCATCGATTACCGAGAGCTAAACAAAGTTACCATGAAGAATAGATATCCTTTGCCAAGGATCGACGATCTGTTCGATCAGCTGCAAGGAGCGAGCTACTTCTCAAAGATCGACTTGAGGTCGGGCTATCATCAGCTAAGGGTCAGAGATGAAGATGTACATAAGACAGCATTTAGGACTCGTTATGGTCATTACGAGTTCCTAGTGATGCCTTTTGGGCTCACAAATGCACCGGCTGCGTTCATGGATCTCATGAATCGCGTCTGCAAGCCGTATTTGGACAAATTTGTCATAGTCTTCATCGACGATATCCTTATATATTCCAAGAACCAAGCTGACCACGAGAAGCACCTCCGTTGCATTCTCGAATTACTACAGCGTGAGAAACTCTACGCCAAATTCTCGAAATGTGAATTCTGGCTATGAGAGGTTCAGTTTTTAGGTCATGTTGTAAGTGAGCGTGGTATCCAAGTGGATCCAGCTAAGGTAGAGGCAGTCATGAACTGGCAAGAGCCAAAGACGCCTACCGAAATTCGTAGTTTCCTGGGGTTAGCAGGATACTACAGAAGATTTATTGAGAATTTTTCGAGGATTGCGGCGCCCTTGACTTCCCTAACCAAGAAGAAAGAAAAGTTCAATTGGGGCCCAAAGCAGCAAGAATCCTTCGAAATGCTGAAGCAAAAGCTGAGCAACGCACCTGTGTTGACCTTACCTGAGGGTACAGAAGAATTCGTAGTTTACTGCGATGCATCACACACAGACATGGGGTGTGTGCTTATGCAGAAGGGCAAGGTTATTGCCTACGCTTCACGGCAATTAAAGGTGCACGAAAAGAATTACACTACCCATGATTTGGAGTTGGGTGCCGTTGTATTTGCACTGAAATTGTGGAGGCATTACCTTTATGGTATTAAATTTGTGATTTATTCTGATCACAAAAGCCTCCAGCACCTGTTCAATCAGAAAGAGCTGAACATGAGGCAACGTCGTTGGATGGAAACCTTGAATGACTATGATTGCGAGATCAGGTACCATCCCGGCAAGGCGAATGTAGTCGCTGATGCCTTGAGCAGAAAAGAAAGGGTAAAACCTATTCGAATCAATGCCAAGAGCATTGAAGTCAAGAACAATTTGATTGAGAGGATATTAGCTGCACAGCGGGAGGCTGTGTTGGAAGCTAATTATCCTAATGAAAAGTTAGGAGTAACTGAGGAGCAGTTGACTCTTAGCAAGGATGGAATCCTTAGATTGAACGGACGTATATGGGTTCCAATTTATGGAGGACTACGAGATGTTATCCTCCAGGAAGCCCATAGTTCCAAATACTCAGTCCATCCTGGTGCAGACAAAATGTATCAAGACTTAAAGGCAAACTATTGGTGGATAGGCTTGAAAAAGTCTGTAGCCGCCCATGTAGCAAAGTGCTTGACTTGTGCTCAAGTCAAAGCCGAGCACCAAAAGCCGTCTGGCTTGCTACAACAGCCTGAGCTTCCCGAGTGGAAGTGGGAATGTGTAACGATGGATTTTATTACCAAGTTACCAAAAACCAGGAAAGGAAACGATACAATATGGGTCATAGTCGATAGGCTGACTAAATCAGCTCATTTTCTACCCATCAAGGAGACGTATAGCTCCGATATGTTAGCCCAACTTTATGTTGATAAGATTGTAGCCTTACACGGCATACCTGTGTCTATTATCTCCGACAGGGATACTAGATACACGTCTCATTTCTGGAAGAGTTTCCAGCAATCTTTGGGCACGCGTTTGAACTTCAGTACGGCTTACCATCCACAGACGGACGGTCAGAGTGAGCGTACCATTCAAACGCTAGAAGACATGCTTCGTGCATGTGCGATCGATTTAGGTGGTAACTGGGATAAGAACCTACCCCTAATCGAATTCTCCTACAATAATAGCTACCATACCAGCATAAAGGTTGCGCCTTTCGAGGCATTATACGGTAGGAAATGTAGATCGCCTGTTTGTTGGGCGGAAGTAGGAGAGGTCCAATTATCGGGACCAGAAATAGTGTTCCAAACAACGGACAAGATTGTCCAGATACGGGAACGTCTCAAGGCTGCCCGTGATAGGCAGAAAAGCTACGCCGATCCAAAACGTAAGGATCTTCACTTCGAAGTAGGTGAAAAGGTGTTGCTTAAGGTGTCACCCTGGAAGGGAGTGATGCGTTTCGGCAAGAAAGGCAAACTGAGTCCGAGATACATAGGACCTTTTGAGGTCATTGAACGTGTCGGGTCAGTTGCCTATAAGTTGAACTTGCCGGAAGAGCTCAATGGAATTCACAATGTGTTCCACATCTGCAATCTCAAAAAGTGCTTCGCCGATGAATCATTGGTGATTCCACACACAGATGTGCATATAGATGAGAGCTTAAAGTTTATAGAAAAACCTTTGTCGATTGAGGATCGACAGGTGAAGAAGCTTCGAAGAAAGCACGTACCAATTGTAAAAGTCAAATGGGATGCTCGTAGAGGTCCCGAATATACGTGGGAAGTCGAAGACACAATGAAAGAAAAGTACCCCTATTTATTTGAGTAAATCTCGGGTCGAGATTTATTTTAAGGGGGTGAGGATGTAACACCTCGAATTTTTGTGTCCAATAATGTGTTAGCACGTGTCATTTGTTTACACGTGGCATTGATATTAAATAAAGGACTAATCTTGACAAACCCTGAATGTATGTAAATTCGAGGGTTATAAATGTCAAACAAGGGTAAATATACTGTATAGTAACCCTAAGTGGTGCTTATACCTTCAAACGAATGAATCATGGATCGTACGGAAGCAAAACGCGGAAGAAAGTGAGAGATTACAAGCTACAGAGGTTAACTGTGTTAACATGTTTAATTATACCTCTGAGTGACCCTTTAACGCTCCCGAGGCTTTGTAACGGTATTATACGCTCACTAGAACATATTGTATAAATTCCGCGAAGTTCCGTTTTAAAACGAGAAAGTTATAATCAAATTCGTATGAGAAGGGTTAAAAGCGTCAATAATGAAAGTTAAGACTTTCTGAATAATTAATAAACTAACCGGGGACTTAACAACGCGGGTAAATAACACGAGGTCCTTAGTTGTAATTAACCGAGGGCCAAACCGCAAAGTTACCCCTTCAAACCCGAAAGGTCAGGTAAATCATTACGAAAGATTTCGTTATTAATTACCAGATTCTGATAATCATTACAAAAGATTTAAAATTTCTGGAAATCTAACCTCTCGCGACCCGCGTGATGTTTTGGCCTAAGTTGAGGCGGGCCGCGAGCCACCTAAGATACGCGCCTGATATTTGAATCTCAGGCGACCCGCATTAAACATGCATGGAACTCCCATGCGGGCCGCATTAGACGCCCAGATGCAGAATGTTTGTAGTTTCTTGCCTTTTGAGCTTGTGAACGATCAAAACGCCAATAAATGAGGCATGGGCACCCTATACTCGACCCATAGCTCTATGGGACACCTGCCCATCATCCATGATCAGTGTAGGTTGTTGTGTAATGATCTTGAGGGCTTTGTTGCACTATAAATAGCCACATTGAGCTCATAACATTCACACAACTCAAACACTCAACTACTGATCATTCTAAAGCTCTCAAGCATTCCTCTCTGCTCTCTAAGCAAGATACAACTTCTGTAAGTCGTTCAAACCCATTTTGGTCTTATATTTCCATAGATTTAGCTTATAAACTCAACCGTCGTAACTAACGGTTGTCATAACGATAATTCACAAATGGTCCAGTGAATTGTCAGATCAAAAGTAGTTTTGAGTTGGTACTTATGTGGGTAATAAACCCCTAAAAGGGTTCCCTCTGATCACCACTCTAACTATGTCAAATATCGAGTCAAACGCGCACTTAAAAAGTCAACAGAAAGTCGTTTTGCCATATTGTACATAATCTGAAATGTATATGCTATGAAACCTGTTTTGATAATCATAAAACATGATAATAAGTATGTAAACTTGTTTGCGCTCGTTTGAATCGACCATTTGCTATATTGACCCGGTTCGGAGCCGAATGTCGCAAAAGTTTGACTTTTGCTTTGACTTCAGTTCTGACCCGTTTTAGTGAGGTATAGATATGCCTTAGGACTCTCTTAGGACCAGGTTACATGATGGTATAAACCTCTGTGATCGGTTCACGAGTTATCCGAGTCTTTTGCGGATTTCCGTTAATCGCCTAAAAGTTGACCGTAACGCCATTTTGAAAATAAAACGAGTATTTCGGACACGCGAACGGAACAGAACCTTGCTTATTAAATTATAAGCATGTCCTTAAAGTTTCACGTCAATCCGAGGTCTAGAATGAGAGTTATGCTAAATAGCGCGATTAAAATAAACTTTTGTAATAAAAGGCGCAATTAGCATAACACCTATCTAAACCAAGATTTCGTCACCAAAACTTTTACCCACTGTTATAAAATAATATTTTGGAAATTTTAGAGATTTTTAATAATTTTTACCTTGCTCATAACCTGCGGTTATGGCTACGGTTCGGTAAATACCGAATATGCCCTTTTCGGCCAAAACTTGAGTTCTACAAGGTCTTTTGACCCGATTCCAGTTGCTACTGATTTTAAATAATAAATAAAGTATTTTAGACTTTATGAACTGTTCGGGAAACTCAGATTTCCTGTAGAACTCGAAAAGCCCTTTTAAAAGTCTTTAAAACGACCGAAAAGCCCCTACGGGGCATAATATTAACCTAAACTCGTTACGGGCATCACGGAAGGTATCCTACTAATACCACAACCTCTTTAAGGCATATTGACTTAGGAAATAAACGTAAGACTCTCATGGTTAACCGTTTCGCCTATTGCGCGCACGGTTCGGCTTATGAAACTAGTTTTCATAAATTAGCCGATACGGGTCAAATTATATTATTTGGACCCCAAAATCCAGAGTGTGAACCTTAGACCTATATAAAACAAGTCTCTGAACTTGTTGGGTCAGAATCACACTCCATTCTCGGTTTTCGCCTTTTCGCGCGATTAAACCGTATTCACATATCGGAACCAACCGGTCTAGGCTACGGCCATTATAAAGACTCGTTAGGATTCTAAGAGGTTAATTAAAACCTTCGTTCCAGATTAGGAGCCCAGTAAAAGCTATCGGTGATTTAATCAAACTAAGGAATAATACTTGCAAAGGTAAATACTTTAACTTATTTCCCCTATATGGGCTTGGGTTACGGTATATTAATACCGCTTGATTGAGCATTATATTTTTCCATCGCTTAGGTGGTTAATTAAATAATATGATCGGCTCATTTAAACAGTTTTGTTTCTTAAAAGCCTTTGGGGGGTTTAATGACCGTTGTCCCGGATATCCTTGGCATCATTTTACGAAATGGCCACGACTATCGACATCCCGGTGTAGGCGTACACCCGGTATACATTGTCGACATTAAATTAAAAGACGTAGCCGTTGGTTTTTATACTACGGTTTTACGCAATGTGGT
The DNA here is from genome assembly GCF_002127325.2 of Helianthus annuus. NCBI lineage: Eukaryota > Viridiplantae > Streptophyta > Magnoliopsida > Asterales > Asteraceae > Helianthus > Helianthus annuus. Next base: position 140,792,467 of record NC_035441.2, on the reverse strand, counting down.
GTGTCTATAAATCTTTAACCCGGCACGACCCGGGCTACTGAACGCATAAAAGAACATGTAATACGTTCACAAGATTTTAATAATTTTCCCAAGTTATAAAAGAGTTTGTGCCTTGTGCATTCAAATCAATTTTAATAAAAATTTTCAAATGTGTCAGTTGAATGTATTTACCAGTGTAAACTGACGTATTTTCCCCAAAAGATTAAGTGCAGGTACTATACGAAATGGGCTGGTAATAGCTTCCTAGGCATCACGAATAGTCTCGCAAACTCGATGCCGTATCTGAATGAACAATATTTTATTATTATTTTGATCCGCTGTGGATACATTCGACTTCTGTAATACATTTGATATTACCGTCAGAGGTTGAAGTATATATTTATCTTTAAAGCTTCCGCTGTGCATTTATATAATTGTGTGGTTTGACTATATTGTTGCCAACATCGTCACGGTAATCCCCCACCGGGCCCACCGGTGAAACACGTGGAAATCGGGGTGTGACAATATTCCTTTCGATATCATACTGTTTGAAATTTTAATTAGGCTCAGTGGTAGAGACATTGAGCAGTACAAATGTGTATGCAAACAATGGAATGAAGGGCTATCATCATGGCCGTTTGAATGGTTACACGTCAACTATGGTAAACAATATGCGGTAATATATTATACTTATCTTGTACTTACATTCAATATTTAAATTACTTTTTACAACAATGTCTGTTTTTTCTTCAAAATTAATTTCCGATTTATGGACGCAGGAAAGTTTCTGGGAGGATTGCCCAACGCTATATAGAATCATTTATGACGAGTACTTTCCTCCTCAATCGAAACGCAGAAAGTTAACTGAAAAAGATTATGACGCAATGGAATAAGATAACATGATTGGAGAAAAAAATCATTAGTCTTTTGGAACATTTACCTTATGGCTTGTTTGTTCGTTATAATAACTGTTTCCTACCTTATGAATAATATTTCTAGTTTTAATTTTGGTTGGATTAAATAAAATTGTGATATGCAAACGAATGATTTTTGCTTATTATAATTATAATCTGTAATATAATATGTGTAATATCCATTTTTTAATTATGTTTTTTTTATAAAGAAAACAACAAATTAATAATTCGTAACATGCAAATAGGTTAGACATCTAATTTATATGTAAATGGATTTAATAATTTTTTGTATGGGCCTGGTCCAAAACAATGTCACATCTTTTCTGACCCATTACGATTCTCATATTTTACTTTTAAAATATATACCATTACTATATCTAATATATATAATATATTTTGTCATATTGTTTACATATTTTTTTTTCTGCCGGATAAAATATAAAATTATTAACAATATAAAAAAAATTCAAAATATCATAAATATTGTTAATCGTGTTGTAAGCATATAATATCAAGAAAGATAACAGATACTATTTTGGAATTATGATTTGTGTCTTTTAATGGATGGAATTTGGTAATAAAGAATGCATAATACCAACGACAATCAACACATAATTAAAAACAATATTAATAAAATACAAATATCAAATGACTAAATATTTGATTTTTTTTTTATAAAGATTTGAAAAATTGGAAATACGACACTTTAAAAAAGTGTTAATATCGATAGTAAAACAAAATAATATCAGTAACATCAACTTATAAATTCTAAATAGGTGAGACAACGGTCTCTTCATACGATGCTACATTGTGTAGTCCTTGAAAAGTCTCAACGTCGTGAAAGTATTGAAAATCTTTCAGTCCAAATTGTATGTCAAAAATACCACACCGATCGATCTGAACAGACCAAGTGTCACCTTTGTTCTCAGCTAATTTGTTACGCCATGAATCAAATGAGTAAAATAACTTTACGTTTGTAAAAGACGATACTCCTGACCATAGATCATCTTCAAATTTATATAGCTTCACGTTTGTTTGTTTGAGGGGTCTCTCCAACAATAAACATATGAAGTGTGTTGCGGATGTTGATAAAACAGGTTTGGCGACCAATAACATCAGTAGATTGGGGTATGGAAACCTTCGAGAAAGTTTCAGATTCCACGTCAAAAGCAATCGTATAACTTTTAGCAGGCGTCCAATAATGTGGAGATGGAAAATATAAAACATTATTGCATAAAGTTCCGGAAGACCACCAATATAAACTTGAAGCGTAATCAGCTCCTTTCAAGAAAGTTAAAGTTTTCCATTCACATGTGTTCCGAGAATACACACGCGGTATAACATCATCCTTACGACGTTGGAGAAGTAATATTTTTAGATCATTAGATGAATCCATATAAATCCCAACTGCATCTTCCCTTAAATCAAAAAAATTCTTAGGTTTCTTATCACACATATTCAAAATTTGGTTAGTTGTTGGATTCCAAAGAATCAATTCGTTCGGACGCCACGGAATGCACAACAATAAAATACCATACTGAGAAGCAAGAATGATTAGATTGGAAAGATGAGTGTCAACGGGGAAGGAAATAATCTTCCTTGAAGAAATGTCTAACTTTCCTCCAATCAAGTTATGAATATCAATCGATGTCTTGTTCAACATGATAACCTTACGATAAGGGTTATTAGCCATACGGCGAGTGTATAATCGCAAACAAATGTGACGACAATTCGTAACGCCATTGCTTAGAAACACATCTTAATCGAGCAACACACTTTGTTGGTAGCCTTGACAGGATTTCGTTAGCAAACATTTCAAACTCAAGACGTTCATCCTACAAAAAATTTCATAAGAAACGTTGGATGAGAATTATGTACTGCAATTTTTAAAGTTAGACACAAAGCTGGATGAATGATATACATAACATATAATAATCCAAACTTGAATCGTACGAACATGAATGGAAAAATAAAAACAAAACCTAATGAAAGATAAATAAACAAAGAGACAATTTGTGTTAGTGATAATTACCTTTTATCTCAACACACACATGGTTCTGGCCAACTAAAAAATGGTGTATTTATAATTGCAATGGAAGGTAAAATTTATAATTAATGAGGATAATTTATTTTAAGAATCTATTATCTAAGATATAAACCATTAAATAAAATATGAATGGAAATATTGTGTCCAAAATTAGATAAATGGACCATACATCTATTTCAATTTAAATTTGATTGATTAACGATATAGGAAATAGATGAAAAAAATATAAACCAAAAATAATATTTTCTAAGAAACATTTTTTATGCAACATTTTAATGTAACCCTATTAATTGGCGATATCAAAATATAGTCACCAACATACAATGTCAAATTTTTTATTCAATATTTCAAACTTTGTTATAGTACCATACTAATATAATATTAACTGATATTTTTATCAAACTTAATTACCAAAAAATGAAAATGTAACAACTGTAATCAAATTCTAGAATACTGTTAAGGTAACTTGTCCATAATTGATGAATTCTCAAAAATATTTAAAAAAAACGGTTGACTAATCATGTTAATATATGACAATTAAATAGACAACCAATTAATTGTAAACGTTAAATATCATCACAATTATAAAATGTTTTTGTTAATAAGGTTGTTACGTATCTCAATCAAGATAATGAAATATATTATTTTGTATATAATTTTTAAATACAGTAAAATGAAAACAATGACTGTATGATGATTAGAATAAAACAATATAATAAAATCATTAAATAAGAAGATAAGTCTATTCAATTATAAAATAAAGGGCTATTTATAAAATAAAAAACTCATTGAGAACACATAAGAAAACAAAATCCATGGGTTGAAAGAAAATACCACAATCAAGTCAAATAAAAATCCATTCAAGGATTATCCCATAGATTAAAACCACCAATTCAAAATCCATAATAAACGCAAAACCGCGTGTTCAAACAAAAACCATAATAAAAACCAAACACAGAAATTGTTTATAAAAATGCGGGAAATTATTTCTCAGTCTTCGGAATCAATGTCTTAGAAAGACCAACAACTTCATCTTCGACGATTTCATCACTCATGCGGCGCTTTGTAGAAGAACAACGTAATGCATCATCTACTTCATAAACTTCACCTAGATTGCGTTTTACTTCACAAGAAGACGCCTTCTCACTGCTTCCATCTACATTGGAGATAGGCGTAACATTGTCACCGGTGAATGAGGCATCATCCTAAAAAAAAAACAATAAGAATAAATATTAAAATAAAATTTAAAGTAAAATAAAAATTTATTAAATGGCCTTAGTAACCTCACAAGCATTAGACAGATTGGCGGACAACGGAACACCATACGATTCCGACTACTCATGCTGCAATTCAAAATAAACAATACAATAAAATAAAAGTGGTTATATTTATATAGACCGAAAACGAAAAGAATATGAAACAATAAGAATTACATAATTGCAAATTAGACCTGGTTAATGTTGAATTTGGAGTAGAGAGCAGCAATAATATCATCATCGTTTGTTGCCATTGCAATACCGTAATTCTCGACTTGATATTCAATGTTATAGTCGCTAATATTTATGACAAACGCATATTTCTTTCCAACCAATGTGTCAAATAACTCAGGATAGGGATTGGGTATCTCAGCGGAATTAACAACCTATAATTTTAAACAATTAATTGTTACTGAGTAAGAGTACAAAAATGAATAACATGGAAAATTACTTAGATTACCTGATCTTGGACAGCAAGTAAGTCTTTGGCCGATTTCTTAAATATTTTGAAAGCTTCATAATCAAACAGCGTTAATGAAACAGTACCAGATGAATCTTGGACACTGATAGGTATCTTGAAACTATTATATTAAAATTAAAAACAAATGAAATTGTTAATATTAGATCATACCAAAGTAATTTCAGTTTACAATTGTATAAAGAGATAACAAAATTTTCAAACCGCGGAATTGCATAAATGTCCACTCCTTGACATTCGTTGTTGGTGCAAACCAAACCCTTTGTTTCAGCAGCATCACATGAACCGTCATCACCCTCTTTGGTTACAAATCTATCCTCGACACGTGATTTGCAGTGGTTACAACCATTGTAATACCAAAGCTTATCCGTACATATGGCCGTGACTGTGCCAATAACCAACACCTTCTTTTTCTAATAAAAATAAATAACAATATTAATCTTAAAATGAAAGTATAATACATACCAATATATAATATAAGAATTACAAAATAAAAAAAAAACTATACCTCTAATATTGTTCCAAGTAAACCAATGAGCATGAAATCTCCTTTATTGAGGAACTCATCTTCCACATTGAAATAAGATAAGAACCACCATTCTCATTCGATGAGGAAGAAGATGAAACTTTGGCAACATACCTAAACATAATTATAACTTAATGACTAAAATTATAATTTAAATTAAATTAATATTGTTAGATTATTATGTCGGTATTACTAAATATACCTCTCTCTGAAAGAAGAAATTTCTTCAATGTCAGCGTTATCAATAAAAAGTCTACTTAGATCAAAACTGTTGGCCACTCCACGCTTTCCTGAAATGAAATAGAACAAACAATTAAATCAATATTTACAGCATAAAACATATAAAATATATGTAAATATAATAATAACTTATAAGATACTAAGCAAATAAAAAAAATATGAGATGAAGATTTGAAACGTACCCTTGTAAAGATTTACTGTACCAAAGTGGCAAATGATAACAACATATTTCTCGCGTTTTTTGTCATTCATGTAAGTAAACATGTCGACAGCAAAAGAATCCCACAACGTAACAGGACATTTTTTACCTCTAAAAATAAGAAAATATAAAATAAATGAACCAAAAACACTTTAAGACGAAGATAAAATTGTAAATGTTGTCTACTAAATAAAATACTAACTCAAGGTCTTCAATTTTCAGATTCAGTCTTTTTCCTTTGCTACCATCTTTCTTTGTTGTGTCTTCAATGTTGAAACACACTTCAACAAATCCAATAAAATCTAGACAAAAAAAATAAGTGGTTAAAAAAACTTAAAATATAACACAAACAAACTAAAAGAGGATGTAACACACATACCAATAGCAGTATTAACTTCTACTTTATTCTGAACAACATCTTTTAGATTGACAAAATTAAATTTGTATTTCGGACCACACCAGTCAAGTACTTTCTCAACAGAAGTGTAAAAATACAAAGATATTTTTTCATTCCTGTTGACCAATTTAGAAGATGACTTATTAGCAGCAAGAGAAGGTTTAGTAATCTGAATACATTCATCAAGCTGCAGGAACTCTTCGAATCTTTCTAACAACTTATGAAGGCAGCTAGCTTGTATCATATTGCCCTAAAAATTGAAACGACAAAATTAGATATATAGATTTCATATAAAATTAGATTTTTTAGATTTAACAAAAAAAAAAAATTAGTTGAATAAAAACGGTACCATCTCATCCATAAAGATCATATCCAGCCGATATGTTTCATTCTTATTCTGATTCATCATTTTCCTTGATGTGCTAACGATCTTCACTCTAATGGAATAGTTATTTGAATAACTATTTAAATCATTAAGCATAGTAACCTTTGCAACCTCCATTTCACAGCTGAAATTTAAAAATTAAAGAGTAAGTGCCAATAAAATTAGCATTAGCATCAATGTAAAGTTAAAAAAAAAAAACTCTACACTTGGAATTTAATTTACCAAACCACGTTAAGATCTAAGATTGAATGAAATGAGAAAAGTGATTTGCAATTGTTGACCGAATTCGATTTATATAGGATGCCAATGATTAATGCAAATTTGGAAACGTTATTCATGCTAAAGGAAGGTTTCCTATTCAAAATAATTAAAAAAATAAAATACTTTTATTACCTTGATAAACAAAATAACAGTTGTATATAGGTTGAATTTGTATATGAAATCTATTTTTATTATTAGAAACAGACAAATTAATACAAATGTTTAGCTAATTTATCGAAATTGCAGTTAAAGGTTTCTATCTATGCATGTAATGATTATAAACAGTGCTAAATCTCTAACGAAATTTAAATTGAAAATTTATTTTTAGAAGTATATTGAATCGCTACTAATGGATCATCATTATTAGGCAGTTATTAACAAATTTGTAAACGGTATTCATATTAAAGGAAGATTTCCTATTGGAAATAATAAAAAAAATAATATATTTTTATTACCTTGACACACAAAATAACAGTTGTAGTTAGAGTGATTATGAAATCTAATGTTAATTTTAGAAAAGGATAAATTAAAACAAATGAGTAGCTAATGTTTCGTAATTGGCGTTAAAGGTTTGTATCTACACATGGAAAGTTTGGAAACAGTGCTAAATCTCAAACCAATTTTAAAGTGAAAGTCTATTTTTAAAAGTATATTGAATCGTAGTAATGGATCGAGCATTATTAGGCAGCTTTTAATAAATTAAATTTGATGGTTACTCAATGTTAAGTCGAAAATTAAAAGATACACATTGTGAATACAAATGGGTGACATTATATTATATCTTGAAATCATCAACCAAAACTTAATAACCAAACATGTTGTTCAAAATCATAGATAGGAAAAAGGTTTATATCAAAAATACTGTTCAAAACAAACCATCCAAACATGTTCGAAAAACAAACTAAAAACATACTAAAACATGAAATATTGTTCCAAAAGAGTGGATAGTAAAACAATAAAATGAACTACTTCGAAACTTTCTTCAAAATCAACTTATCTGCATCAGGAGAGTATACGAAAGTGCATCTATGAGGTGCATTGATTCCATTAGGCTTTGTGAACTTGGTACGCCATGCATTCGCAACATATCTAAATCCTCCACCATGTTTCTCTGGTCGAAAAGTAACAACAGTATCAACGCCAGCAAGATTTTGAACTGTCATCTTCCCAGATACATCAACACGAGCTAGACTTGCAACTTTGCTATTCAGTCGCTACAAAAAAAAAAAGAAAAAACAAATTCACCAACAAAAAAAAATTTCTAAAATTTAAGAACAATAATCAGCAAACAATTGTTACAAAATATATAATTAATAAAACTTACAAAATGACGTGGATGATACTCCCATTCAAATTCTAAAGGTTGATAATCAGGGTCCTTTTTGTCATCATCAGATTCACCGGTAGAATCTTCAACGTCATCATCATCGAAATCATCATCAATGGATAAATCACTGTCAGAACTACCAACAACGGATTCATCAGAATCAGAAGGCTCAAATAAAGCATCTACCTCCGGATCAAGTTCAGATTTTATATCATCATCATGATGAAAATCATCAACATTGTTTACCAACGGAGTTGAAGATGGAAATCCAGGATCAGAATTAAACTTTAAAGCAAACCTAGGGATAACAACCTCAGATCCATTCACATCAAACAATGTCAACTGAAAGTTGTAATCAAAGATATAGCGTAAAACAACCAAATTTTGAGTACGAACACCTAGATGTTGTACAATGTTGTTCCAACCATTGGTAAAAAAGTAACATTTGCTTTCAGAATCTTTCTCTACAAAAACATCTAAAGAGTCCCATGAATTAAGATGAACCTTCATTGGTCTTCTAAGTTTACCAACACCAATAGTGTTTTTAACAAAATACGTGGGAAGAAGCTAAAAAACAAAAAAATATTACAATTAATAGTGTAAATATAAAATAAAAATTATACATTATATACTAAAAAAACGTTTTAAACATACCAGTGTATTAACACTTTGATCATTGAAAACATGGCAGAAAGACTCTATGTAATTCCTATTCGGCAAAGATGAGATGGATAGAAACAAAGTGATGCCTGGATCACATAGTGGATAAGGTGTTTCCTTTAAAAAAGGTGTGAGTATATAATTATACGGATTAACTTGCTTGAAAAGAAGTATACAACCATCAGATAAACAAAGGTCACCTACAACCTTTGACCATCCTTCTGTAAAGGCAAAAGTACCATTGTTCTTGGAGAAATTAACATTCCAAACCTTTTCGTTGATACTCTTTATGACTACCATATTATCACCAACAGCAGAAGATAACCATATCTTTGAAAACTGAAGAGGTATAACCTTCAGAGTAAAAAAAATATAAAAAAATGTTAAATAAATATTAAAAAAATAACTGAACATCAATGAAGATGAGAGTACCAAAAAATCTCTGGTAAGTGCAGACATTGACTTGTAAAAAGACATTATTGCGTTTGTAATGTTGATCCTGAAATAAGCATGATAACATTCATACCAAAAACATCTAAGCAAAATAAATAAAAATATAGTATGTAAACATATGAAAACTATGACCAATGTACCAAAAAAACCCTAAAAATTAACCATACAACATGCATAGAAACAGCAAATCAAAAACCCTAAAATCATAAAAAACATAAAATTATAATACAAAATAGAATAAAGATCAATTAACAGAACTGTGAACAAATTATCATTCGGATAAAAAACCCTACTCTAAAAAAATAAATCGACGAACAGTAAGTCATAAAAATTTCATTAAACTGAACAACAACACAAAAACTACTACTTGAAAGAAAATAAGGTCTGTAAAAGAAAACATATATTATGGAGGAAATCAACAAAATATGATTAAAAGATGATATTCAAAAAACAAAAACTATTATGAAGAACATGAAGACCTAAAGATAAACCTGATATACACTAAATGACTGTAACTTGAGTACCTTCAAAAACTAAATCTGAATATGATCTAAAGATTGTATCGCCGATTGAAGATTGGGATGGAAGAGAGTTGATATGATAATAGGGATGGAAGATTGGACATAAAGGTATGAGATTACCAAGATTTTTCTGACAAATAAAGAAAATAGGGAGAGAAGTAATGATCGAAATCCGGTTGTGAAAAGAAATAAAGAAAAATAAACGGGTTATATAGGATCCGAAAAATCGGGTACCACATCAATGAATCAAGATCCGCGTGAACCATCTTTACCAAATTTCGTTTTCCCGCCAAAATGAAAATCTAGATGCTCTAATCTACTGCCACATCAGCCCAAATCTTTATGTTTATTATATATAATAGATGTATCACTTCTCTTTTCCTCATAGCATTCATATTAGACACTCCATCTCCTTGTATATATTTAAATGAAAGGGTATATTTTTCTTAAAATTTTGTTAATTTCTAAAAACCCTCTCATATCCAACCTGCTATCTCTACCTCTATCTTACTCACGTTAACTTATTTTATTATTATTTTCTCTTTCCTAGACACACATAAAAAAAAATAGAGAGTTTAATATAACACTCTAAATATAGAGGTGTAGTTTGTTTTCTTAAAATTTTTCTCTATACTATAGAGGTTCTAATGTAGTTTTTTTTCTTCTACCTTTTCCTCTATAATATATAGAATGTCCACATATAGAGCCTCCAATGTGAATGTTCTCTATCTATAAAATTTAATCAAAAAATACATTTTTTCTTTAAATTATCTTTACTTTTCAAAAACCTTTCACATTCAACTCTCTATCTATATCTCTATGTTACTCACAATCACTTATTTTATTATTTATTTCTCTTTTCTACACACTCAAAATAAATATATAGAGATTTGGATATGAGTCTCTCTATATAGAGGTGTACTTTAATATCTATAAAATTTTCTCTATTATAGAGATTCCAATATAAGGTGTTTTTATTGTTTCCTCTATATTATATAGAATTTATTAATATAGAGGTTCCAATGTGAATGTTCTTACAACTATCTCTCTTTCTCTATCTCAAGTTGGCTTCGGCTAAATGTGAAGGAATCAATAAACCGGTAACCCAAAGAAGGAGGCATATGGCCCCGGATCAAGCTAAATCTATCGCCAAAGATGTAAAGAGCCTTTTGGACGCAGGGATCATCCGTGAAGTCCGATACCAGACTTAGGTTTCCAACCCAGTCATGGTTCGAAAGAAAGATAACTCGCGGAGGATGTGTATTGATTACACATATTTAAATGTCTGTCCAAAAGATTGCTTCCCACTCCCCGAAATTGATGAAAAAATTGACTCTGCTGCTACGTTCCGTATAAAATGTTTTTAGATGCGTATAAGGAATATCACTAAATTTAAATGGCCGTTGAAGATGAAGATTAAACAGCTTTCGTCATAAACGAAGGAATCTACTGTTTCACCAAAATGCCCTTCGGGCTAAAAAATGTTGGAGCCACATATCAGCGCTTGATAAATAAGGCTTTTAAAGATCAAATCGAATCGAACCTGGAAGTATATGTCGACGGCATTGTAATCAAAAGCAGCGACGAGGATATCATGCTTAAAGATATCCATGAAACTTTCACTAGGCTCCAGAGCATAAATATGAAGCTGAACCCCAAGAAAATGCATGTTTGGTGTTGAGGAAGGAAAGTTTTTAGGAGTTATGGTTGGATCGAACGGCATGCGAGCTAATCCAGATAAGATAGATGCGGTACTCAGCATGAAACCACCGTCTTCAGTCAAAGAAATCCAATCTTTAACGGACGCCTCGCAACACTCCATCGTTTCTTATCCAATGCACCGGATAAATCTATGACGTTTATGGATGTCCTCCGAAAGAGTTTCAGGTCGGAATTCAAGTGGTCGGACGAAGCAGCACGAGCCTTTGAGGAATTAAAAACTTGTCTAAGCACCTTACCAGCCCTCACAGTGCCGAAAAAATGAAGTCTTAACAGTTTATTTGGCTGCATCACACGGTGCGAACCGGCTCTCAGATTCTAATTTGTTATGTTAGCTGGACCTTGAAAGACTAGGAGACAAGATACCCGAGCTTAGAAAAGTTGGCTTTAGCATTAGTACACGCCTCTCGAAGGTTACGACGGTATTTCCAGGCTCACCTGATCGAAGTCCTGACCAATCTGAGGATCCAGCATGTTTTGCAAAAACCAGAAGTGTCCGGGCGAATGGCAAAATGGGCCATCAAACTCGGTGCTTTTGATATCATGTTCCGAACAAAAGGCCCACTAAAAGGTCAAGTAATAGCAGACTTCTTGGTAGAAATTCTCGAAGAAAGTGGCAAAGCACAAAGCCTTGATCTTGCCTCGAAAAAACTCTGGCTCCTATACACGGACGGAGCATCAAGCGCCGAAGGAGTAGGAGCTGCCGAAGGAGTAGGAGCTGGTTTGATTTTAACCGATCCAGAAGGAACATATGAGACGTATGCTTTACGCCTTGAATTCAAAAGTTCAAATAATGAGGCAGAATACGAAGCGCTACTTGTTGGGCTTCGTTTGGCAGATAAGGTTGGAGCTAAAGATGTGATCGCCCACTAGAGGTGAACAAATCGGATAATTTTAAAATCTGGATCGGATTTTATCTGATCGGATAAGTCAACTCTCGGTCAGAACCGGTTTCAAAAAAATCGGGATCGGATTTTATCCGAATCCAAGGTTCCAAAAGGCCGATCCTATAGCATCCGGACGTTTAGTCCGTCTTGCACCACCGAGTTGATGATGTGTGCAACACATCGACTATGGAAAAACATTCCGTCACAAAACGGTTGATATTTAAATTTTAAATTTTGAACCGCATTTGTATTATTTGAAGCGTTAATAAAAAATATTGAAAACAGTTTATCTTGTAATTTAAAAGTTTATACTACACTATCTAAGATATAAAATAAGTTTTCACTGGTATGTGGATATCCAAATAAATCAAACGCAATCGTACGCTTCATCATTTGCCACGTCTCGGGTTGAACCCAATGTGCGGTAACACAAAGGTATGATTCCGGTAAACCATGTGGAGCCGACCAAACATCAGTGGTTAAGTTAACACCGGTTTTTAAATTTTCAAAACATAAAGTTAAGTGTCTTTTAGCTTTTTTCCACATTTTTATGCCATCACGTCTTAAAGTAGAACGACTTACATGAGCATAACGCGGTTGGAGTGTTTCTTGGATCATCTTTGTCAAGCGCGGGTTATCGAAGTGATCAAACGACGATCCCTCTTGAATGACGAATTGTGCCATCTTATCACGAACCATCTCGGCTTTAAAGTTCCAAACACCTCCCTCGTTTGACATTTGAGCTTGATCTTGAGCCGGATTGTTTCTCAACGCCTTACAATGTTTTTGAATATGATTTCTCAAAGTCGAATTTCCCGTAGCACCTATATTCTTACCACAATTTTTGCATCGAGCCTTTTGTGACCCGTTCGCCATTTCACATAAATCAAATTTTGACCATATATCTTGGTTCCTCGTTGTTGGTATAATCCTCACCACGGTTAGCTCGTTTGTGGAACCACAACCAACGAAAGCTTGAGTGCTATCAGTTGCCATGAGTAATGTAATTAATTTTTAATTACATTAAAAATTAAAAAAAAACAAGTTAAAATCCATGTCATCACTCGACGTTAGCATCAAATAAAAGGGAAAAAATAAACAAAAATCCACATAACCACGGTTAACTATGAAATGGATGAAAAACCACTTAATTTTAATGAAAAGTGAATGTTGAGTGACCTGATTGGAACACTTTTAAAACTTGAGTGACCTGATTGGAACACTTTTAAAACTTGAGTGACCTAATTGGAACACTTTTAAAACTTGGTTACTATTCTACAAAGTTACCCCAATTTTTAATAGAATTAATTACAATTCTTTCAAATTCCAAATCCAATTCCTTCTAAAAATTGTGCCATCTTGAATGAGGAATTGTGCCATCTTATCACGAACCATCTCGGCTTTAAAGTTCCAAACACCTCCCTCGTTTGACATTTGAGCTTGATCTTGAGCCGGATTGTTTCTCAACGCCTTACAATGTTTTTGGATATGATTTCTCAAAGTCGAATTTCCCGTAGCACCTATATTCTTACCACAATTTTTGCATCGAGCCTTTTGTGACCCGTTCGACATTTCACATAAATCAAACTTTGACCATATATCTTGGTTCCTCGTTGTTGGTATAATCCTCACCACGGTTAGCTCGTTTGTGGAACCACAACCAACGAAAGCTTGAGTGTTATCAGTTGCCATGAGTAAAAAGAGAATGAAAGATTGTGAGATCAAGCTTGTTTTGGTGTTTTATGAACGTTTGTGTTTTTGCTTGCTATGAGAGCCAGAAAGGTTTTGTGTTTTTTGACAATTATAACTCTAAGCTATTTATAAGAGGCTAGAATTGTAAATAAAAAAATGAAAAATTCAATGGGATCTTGGGATTTAATTGACCCGATCAAAAAATATAAAATAACAAACGGTCATAAAATATTTTAGGGAACTGTATAGCTGTTGCCCAAAAAAATACAAAAGAACAAACGGTCAAAAATTATTTAAGGAAGATATATAGTTGTTGCCTATTAGGCTCTTTAACAAGTAAAATAAATGAAAGAAGCTAGTATAAAAAATCCATGGGTTATTGGGATTTAATGTAAAGAAGCAAAAATTAAAAAGCTATATGTTTATATTAACGTGGCTGTGGGATTTAGTGCAAAACGGGAAAATCCGGATTTTATCAAATCCTAAAAAAACCGGTTCGGATCCGGTTAGAGATTATCCGGAAATAATCCGGTGTGCTAAAAATTTTACAAATCGGATTGGATCCAGCGGATCTTATCGGATTGTATCCGGTTTCAAAAAATCCAGTTTCTCCATCGGATCCGTTTCAAATTATTTTTCGGATCGGTTTCGGATGCGGATTTTTTGTACACCTATATCACCCACGTCGACTCTTTGCTTGCGGCGAACCAAGTAAATGGCGAATACAAAGCACGAGAGCCGAACATGATTAAATACTTGGAATGAGTAAAATAGGCCATGGGAATGTTCGATTCGTGCAAAGTCGAGCATGTTCCCCGAAGCAGAAATAAAAAAGCCGATGCGTTAAGTAAGTTGGCTTCGGTTTCATTCAGCCATTTAGCAAAAGAAGTACGAGTCGAAGTCCTAACCGCACCTTCCATTGCCAATTCGGAAGTCTTACAAGTAGAAACTCGAGATCAATAGTGGATGACTCCAATTATCAATTACTTGGTTCATGATGTTTTACCCATCGATAAAGCCCAAGCCCGAAAAATCCAGGTGAATTCCCTCCAGTATCAAATGCAAGACGGAAGCCTATACCGAAAAACTTTCTTAGGCCCCCTGTTAAAGTGCCTGGATCCCGAACAAGGAAAGTACATAATAAGGGAAATTCACTATGGAATTTGCGGAATCCACGTTGGACCGAAAATGGTGGTAACAAAGATCAAGAGCGCGGGATACTATTGGCCAGTAATGCATGAACGTGCAGTCAAGGAGCTTCAGCAGTGCGACGAATGTCAGTGATATGCTCCAGTAAGCCTTCGAGCAAAAAAATTAAATGATCTCGGTGACAGCGGCTTGGCCGTTCCAAAAATGGGGTGTCGACATTGTCGGACCTTTCCCCAGGTCGAGCGGGGGTGCACAGTATCTGCTGGTAGCTATTAACTATTTTACCAAGTGATTAGAAGCCAGGTCGTTCTCTATAATCTATGGATACAATGTTACAAGGTTCTTTTGGGAACAGATTGTATGTCGATACGGACTGCCATTGTACATCATAAGTGATAATGCCAAACAGTTTGCTGAAAACCCCTTCAAACGGTGGTGTGAAAATCTAAAAATCTGTGACAACTGCCACTTTTCGGTGACTTTCTTACACTTAAAATACTCATTTTTAGCCACATTTTTATGCATTTTTAACACCCGAATTGCTTATTTCGTGACATACACTTAGAATACTCATGGAATACTTACTTAGGATGCATATGATTCATTTTTATTAAGTACATTTGAAACAGTTTAAACAATGCATCGAAACTACTAGAAAAGCACCTAGTAAACTAGTATTCTGACAAAACCGCAGGATCCGCAGAAACCATCTAAACGACATTTTTAGGACTCAGACGAAAGTCCAACATCTAATATACATTAAACCCTAACTAGGAATGCAAGGGTTTGATTTAAAACCTTTCTGAAGTCCGATAACACTAAAAATTGCCCGAAAAGCACTAAAAGCAACGATTTCAACACTTTTCCGCAGAAATTCTGCAGAAATCAGCTTTCTAATATTTTTACAACATGTAAAAATGCTATCTAACATAGAATTCATGTGAGGATACTTTCGGGTATCATCCGAACCAATAACTACATCAATTCACACAAGTTGCACAACTTAGCGTTCAATTACCGACTAACGGAAACAAAGCGAAACCTCAGAATACGGGACCTTTCAAACAAGATAGGGGTTACCTATATATCCAAGCAGTTTTGTTAACCCACAGAATAAGCAAGTTTGATTTTAGGTCTATATCTCGTTACAGTTTACTAAATGTGCGAAAACCTACTGACACATCCACAGTAAGATTGTTTATCACATTTTTGACTATACATTTCTTTAGCGTGTCGTGATAGTCCACTGATGTACTATCATTTCCTCTTTTATGCAACAAAAACTCATTTTTCAGTTTTATCATGTTTTTATCTTTTTCAAATTTTCTGATGTTTTTGGATTTTCTAAAAATTCTTACTCCCCCTAAAATTCAAATACATCTAATAAAAATTGAAAACCAACTGTACAGAACATGACAACTGATATCGAATCGCTTCAATTCTCCATCCGTTTGGCTTAAACAATCAGAACTCCCCCTCACAACAAACTATTTTCCCATAATGATTTCAAAACACTTAAGTTTGTTTTAATCAAAATGGTTTTTTTCCGGAAAATTAGTTTTGTTGATTATATCACTTGTAAAATTGGGGATCAAATCATCACATTGTTTGCCAATTTTATGAATGACAGTTAACTCAAGTTCAATTTAATGACCTTGATTTAACCACTTGTAAGATCAACCTAGTTCAAATTCTGAACCACTTATAACAATCACAAACATACAACTCAAACCTGTTTTTCAACCAATTACCATCCGTTAATTGAATTCTCAAGGTGCAGATTCCTACTCCACGCTTACAAACCTGGGAGTTCCGGCAAGTCCTGCTTTTCAAAAACATATTTTTCAATCATGATAAAGAATGATGCCGATTCATGCTCCGCGATTACCAACTTGGGAGCTCCGGCAAGTCAGGTTTTTATTCTTTGAAAAATATATCCACCCAAGCCTGACCTTCCTTGGGTGTAACAATCTTATCATCTTTTCTTTCAACAGATTTGTGAACACGTCATTTAGAAGCATAAAAGTCTTTGACACTTTTTGCCCTACCATTGACCATTTGTCCAAAGATACGTTTCACATTTCCGTTTTAAGTTTTTTCAACATCAAATTTCTTCTTGTCAGAATAAAATTGATTTGAAATTTCAACTTTTCCAACTTTCTTCATAAAATTTTCAGCACACAACGGTGGAAAATTTTCATCGTTCATAGTTGGAACTGATCTTTCAACTTTTTTCTGAACACGTGGCTCCTCTGATTTTGTGGAATCAGATTCATCACCAGACTTGTTACCTGAACCTTTCACAACCCATTTTTGATTTATTACATTTTCTTTTCTTTTCAAAGCACTCTTTGAACATTCTCCCTTTTCAAAAATTGAATTTTCAAAGCCTGTAAATTTTCGGGTTGAAAGTTCAGTGTTATCGACAACTTTCTCTTTCAATTTACCAGAGACTTCCTGTTTTGGTTTGAATGTTTTCGGACAATTCTTAGCAACATGACCAGCAATCTTGCACTGAAAACAGGTTCTGGGTTCTATCTTCTCCTGAACAACATTCTTCTTCAACACTTCTTGCTTCTTGGCAAGGAATTCCTGATTTGTCTGCTTTCTGAATGATTGTTCTTTCTCAGCCTCTGATGTTATTCCTGAAACAAACACAGTTTTTGGTTTATAAACTTTTTCATTTTTATAGTTTTTCGGTGGAACAAAACCAAGACCTTTCTTTTTGAAATTACGATTATGGTTTGATTTCTTTTGGAAATTATAACCACGATTGTAACCCATTTTTTTGTTAATTCTTTGTTGCACTCTTGAAGTGTATTGTTTAGGTTTTCCAGAAAGATTTAAATCTTTTATTTCAGAAATATTAATTTCTGTGATTTTGAAAACCTTTTGAATCATTTCAAATTTGACGCTTCTTATTGGAAAAGCATCATCAGAATATAATTTGTCAGAATCTTTCAAAGTATAAGCTACTTTGAATGATTCATCATTCAAATTAGATTTTGACATAAAAAACTCTTTATCATAAACCCGTTTGTCCTTTTTGAATGTCGGCTTTGATGCATTGGACCCAGACTTTAACTCGGGTTTGGACTCCATGTTTGACTCCTCACTATCATCTTTATCTAACACTTGATCGACCACACTTTTTATCAACTTTGACTCATGATCAGTGTCGGATGACGTGTATGTAACATCAATATTTTCTGGCAAGTTATCCGATGGCCCAGACTCCCATTTTAAGTTTATTGCTTTTTCGACTCTCTCAGAATTTGGATTTCGAGGTGAATATCCATTTTCGACCGGGGGCGGACATCTATTGTAGACCACACTTGATTTCTTACCAGAAGTCTTCACCTTTTCTTCGTCTTTTATCACAAATTTCTTTTCTTCGGACGTCTTCACTTCTCCAAACGTCTTCAAATTTTCCACAACTGGATAAATCCTATCAACAACAAAAGAAGAACATGAGTAACTTTCTAATAACTTTTTCACTTTCTCAGTTTCTATCTTTTGTGTTGCTAACTTCAACTCCAGATCTGCACACTTCTTAATATCAAAATTAGCATCATCAAGCTGTCTCAGGTACGCTATCTTCAGTGTATTCATTGCCACAGCTTGTTCACCACTTGAATTAGTATACTTGTTGATTTCTCTGTTCATTGTATCATATGATTCTTTTAATCTGTTTATGTTATGCAGCAACTCATTGTTCTGCTTGATTAAAGAATCACAGTTCATGCATTTTTCTGGAACTTCAACTGGTTCAGCATCAACTTTTACTTTAAATTCAGGAACCTCTTTGACTATTCTGCTTGATCAAAAACTCAGCTCTCCTCTTTTTCTCAGCTTTAGCCTCAGCTTTTAATCTCTCTTCCTCTTCTTCCTCTTCCTCAAGCTTTCTTCGTCTTGCTTCAGCAGCTTCTATGACTCTTTTATTTCTTTTTGCGCATTTCAAATCATAAGCATTAGCAATGAAAGCATGAGTATTGAAAAGATTGTTGGACATCTCTTTGGCCATGAATTCTGGATCTGGGCAAAAATTGTCCCAATTGAACCCTTCGGCCAACTTTTCATCATCTTGTTCTGCCACACAAACTTTGTTGTCTTTTGGAATATATTTATCCCATGAAAAATTTTCATATTTGCTTAGACATGCTCTTTTATCAATCACATCTCTTCCGTGAGCAGTTTGTGCCTGATGCTGTGCTGGTGACGTGACTTGATGATAAATTGCCTTTTTGTGATAATCGTTGTTTCCAAAAGGATTTTGGGCTCCAGTAGCTTCCCGGTTTTTGCACTCCCTCTTAAAATGCCCCTTTTCCCTGCAACGAAAACACGTAACTTTAGATTTATCAAAGCCTAAAGTTGAAACATTGCATCACGAAAATCATCTCGGCCTGTAATTTGTCTAAATTTTTCAGCACGTCTCATCACACTAGCCATACACCATTTTATGTCCATTAATTCCATTTCCTCAGCATCAATTTGATCGTAATCCTCTTTTGTAAGCATTGGATTACCGATCTTTTCGGCCACAAAACAACTATATGACTCTAAAATCATTCCCAACAACGACATTTGATTTTTAGCAACCTCTTTAGTATAATCTTGATCATTTTCAAGACTTAATACAATGTTACACTGAAGTTTTCTTCCATTCTTTGTTGCAGAAATGTTTGGATCGAATGATGAAAATCTTGTGCTGCTAGATCCATGGGATGACTTCTTTTCAGGAGAATCTTTAACACTGAAAGCAGTTTCGATTTTCGGAGAATGATTTGTTGATCCAGGAACACCTCCCTTGTAGTACAAGCTGATATCCTGTTCTCCATCGTAATTCTTCATCCTGGCAATCTTCCTTTGCTCCATCTCTTGAGCTTCCAGGTGTTTGATGAAATCTCCCAGTGTCATATTCTTGTAATCCTTTCTGTTGGATCTTAGCATCATCAGAAATGTTCCCCATGTTTCATGTGGTAGTGCATCTGCAAGTTTTTCAATCAATTCATCAGTATCTTTCTTAATTCCAAGTTTTGACATGTTTCTCACCAAGTTACAATATCGATCTATTATCTGCTTGGTATTTTCAGTTTTCAAACCATGGAATAAGTCAAATTCTTTTTTCATGAGAGACATCTTATTCTTGAGCATGTCATCGCTTCCAATAAACTTTGCTTCCAATTCTGTCCATATTGAATACGCAGTTCCATCATGTTGAAGCAGTATCAAGATATCTTCTTTTATAGCTTGCTGAAGCAGTCTCACCATGAGTTTCTCATCTCGATATTTCTTTTTGTCTTCCGAACTCATTTCTCTAAGTGTTAACGGCACACCATTTGTAACATTGTTTTTTGTGGGCCTAACATATTGTTCCTCAGTGTGTTCCCACGCATCTAGGTGATAAGCCTCAACCCAGTTTCCAAAACGTTCAGACCACACGTTGTAATCATCAATATCCATGAGTTTAGGTGGTTTTTGTGCAGTTCCCGTTTCGTTTTCTAGATTCATGTTTTTAGCAATGACAGCTGGAGTAGACGGAGTAGCAAACGCGTTGTAGAAATCTTCGTCCATGTTTCAGTATTTGAAATATCACAAACTTTGAATTTTCAAATGAGCTGGTAAACAAATCACCTTGTACAATAATACCTGACAAACAAATAAACAAACAAACAATCAGTGTAAACGGACAGAATACGTAAAAGTGTGTGACGATTGAATTGATCTCGTGTCGAAGATTTGTGGACTTGTTTCAATGTTGTTGAAGTGATATCAATGACTGAATGATCTTGCCAAAAGGATATGGATTCAAGTAATCCGATTAAACTCGATATTGAACCAATTCTGCTTGGACCTTGATGCAATAAGTAACAAATGGCCGACAAGAATATCTTTTAAAAATCTTTGATTGGGCCACAACTGTTCAACACTTAAAACATTTGTGATTGGACCTCCTCGTTAATCACATGGGCTGATGAAATGGACTTATAACAACAATTAGTGACAGTTGATTGGGTCGTTTAATCCAATGAACTGACAAATGATTGGGCCGCAAAAATATGAGGTGGACTGCCGACAACTTTAACTCATTTGGCCGTGAACTCCACTAACTCAACAACATTTTTTTTATTGGACCTTTACTTTAAAGTGTAGATAAATTCTATTGGACCTCCAAATTAATTGCCGACAACTTGTTTTAAATGTTCAACACAAACCAATTGGACCTTCAAATCTACTAAACACGTGCAAACATATTCAATACATGAATATGGATTGGGCCAAAAACACTACTGACAACTTTAATACCCAACACAAACTAATCACATGCAACTGATTTTCATGTGTCGTTTCAAACGGTGTGTTGGTTCAAACGATGTGTTGTTTCAAACGATGTGTCGGTTCCAACGATGTGTTGTTCAAACGATGTGTCACTTCCTCAAACGAGATGGATATTTCAAACGATTCTTTCAAACGGTATGGACTTTTTCAAACGACAGAGATCATTTTTCAAACGAAAGTGATGTTTCAAACGGTGACTTCAAACGGAATGGTCTCTTTCAAACGGAATAGCAGTTTTCAAACGATAGGAAGCAGATTTCAAACGGAATGCTAGGCTTTGTTCAAACGTACACTAGTTTTCAGTCAATTTTTGCCACTTTTACATTGAATTTTGAACTAATATTCTCAAGGGTTTGTCAAAATACAATTACGCACACATTGTGAAAGTTTCATCCAATTTTAACCGTGAAAACTTATAATTTTCGAAAAAGAAAGGTGTAGAAACAGAAATCGCAGCTGAATTGTATAGAACTCTTCTTCCTGAGCTCTGATACCACTTGTAGGATCGATTTCAGACCCGAACGAGTCGATCAGAAGAGTTTATCTCTAAACGAACGGCGGAAACAGACGTGTAGAGGTCAATTCAGCTAGATTTACTCTTTAAACTGTTGTATGATTGATTTCGTAACGTTTTACAACCTGACAACACTTCGCAGCACTTCGTTGCACAAGCCGGAAAGTTACAAATGGTGAAAGTTTGAAACCTATTTATACTACAAGACCCTTCCGTTTGAAACTCTTCAAACGGACAGGACATTTCAAACTAAACCCCTATTTCAAACTTTCAGCTGCTTCAAACTTTCAGCTTCAAACTTTCAGCTTCAAGTGTATTAAACCGAGACTCGATATAAGACGAAGACGACAGACGGATGCACCAACAGGTAATGCAGCTGTATCATGGTGCTCTAAGAAAAAAAAGTACCGTGGCTCTCTCTAGCACAGAAGCTGAGTATATTTCAGCTATAGGAGCTGCTTGCCAAGTGGTATGGTTAAGAAGGATTCTAACTGATCTTGGTGTAGTTCAGGAGCAAGAGACTACCTTATTCTATGACAGCAAATCAACTATAAACTTGTCCAAAAATCCTGTCACGAACAGTCGCTCAAAGCACATTGAACTCAACTACCATTTTATAAGAGATATGGTGAATCAAAGTCAAGTCAGGTTGGACTTCTGTGGAACTGAAGAACAGTTGGCGAATCTTATGACTAAGGCAATCTCAAGGGAGAAGCTGGTGTATTTCAGATACAAGAATGGAGTGCAGGAGTGTGTATCAAGGGGGTGTTAAAGGTGACACAACATTCCCATGCAAAGTTGAAAATGAGAAAAGCATGCATATGTAGCTTTCTGCACGTGTTGGGAAATGGTCCAGAGTTGTTGAGTCTTTTCTAGTTGATTGAGTCAGTAGTTTATGTTTAAGTTTGAATAAGTTGTTTAGGGTATGCGAGTTATAAGCATAGCCGTTTGTGCTTCCGTTTACTATTTAAAGGGATTTTCCTTTTGTTTCATGTACTGCAATCTTGAAAGAAATAAAAAAAAAAGACTCATTACTCTCATATTCTCTCATATACAAAGTGTTGTGATATTAACCTCTGATTTTATCACAAACTTGAATAAAACTTTCTTGTGTTTGACTTTTTCACCCACAAAAAGCAAACACACTTCCCTATTTTCTAGGTTACGTACCCACAAACTTTAAACGCTTTTGGTTCAATCACACTAACGCCTTAAACATTCTTAATTAGTCGAACCACACAACCACACATGTAACTATCTTGATTCACACAGAAATTATCACTCACAGAGCCATCTTGTTTTCTTCACTTAATGTTGCACCTTTTCGTCACATAAGTTTTCATCTTGAATCACACGCACCACACACATCTTCTCTACTCGAATCGCTGAACCACATAGGTTCTTGTCTCCCAAGCCACTCATACATAGTTGTTTTTTTATCACATAGATCCATCGGTTCTTTCTCTAAACTGCACAATTATTTTCCCTCGATCATACACATCATCCCTTCTTTTTGTTAACACAGAACACTTCTTCCTCTTAATCTTCTCTTCTCAATTGATTCACACAAAAATCGGACTTAAATAATCACTCATTCTTTATACGGCTCACACAGATCACCACATCGGTTCACCAAGAACCCTTTTCTCGTTTCAGTTAGTCTCGTTTTCTTATTACCCAGATGTTGGTTCACCTAGAACAATCTTGATCACACAGATCTTCTTCTTTGTTTTCTCCTCCCGGCTCACTTAGAATCGTGTTCGGTTCACACAGAACCTCCGCTGCCATTTTCGATAATCGATCTCGCCTTCTTCTTTCTATTCTTTGATCTCTAATACTTTCGATGTGTCTCTCTTTCTTGATTTTCTCAGCCCCACAGTTTAAAGGGACTGCTCCTTCTTCTCCGAAAATCGATTACACTCAAGAACTCATGAAGAAGATTAGTATTTACTGCTTGAAAACCCACACTTTTCATAGATTACAAATGTACATTAAATAGACTCTAAACAAAACTAACCATCTCCTAAAACCTCTATATTTACAAAACTGACCCATATCCATGACACGCTTTGAACCCCTCAAGATTAATCAACATATGGTCCCCACCACTATCCGAGTTTGGGTGTTCTTGGCCAAAACTGGCTGCCCAAAACCGAGAGCCAATTGATAAGTGAAAACAACTGAGTGGAAAAACAAGAAAAACCTACCCTAAAACGACTTCTTGTGGATGCTCTTAGAACTCGAGGTAACATATGACCATATATCATACTTAAACTGTATATGACCATATATCATGCTAAAACTCGTTCAAAATAATTTGAAAATGCTTAAATTTTTCAAGTACATTGGATTAGGAGAAATGCATCATTCAAAACATCACGTACGTATTTCACATGTATAGGATTTTAGCTTTGCCATTAAAAAGTTTACAAGGTGACTGGCCATCTGTTGACTATAAAAGACTATTTATTATTGTTTTACTTGCAACACATACAATAGGAACAAAACCAACAAATTAAGCAGCATACACTTTTCCCCTTTGACAAAAAAAGAAAAAAGAAAACCAACAATACGAAGAGCACACTTATTTGGGTTTACGAGTGTATCACCTTTTATATCTAAACTTATCGAAACGGTAGGACTTTTAGAGGTGACCTAACTCTATGCATCAACATGATACACATCACTGGATAAACGAGGTCTAAGCAGGACATCAAGTGGAGATGCTTTATTGTTGGTCAGTAGGAAGATCTCACTCGTATCAACCGGCCCATCGGATGATTTGGCTAGCTCAAACCCTTGAATCAAACTAGCTAATGTTAAATGCAAAGACTGGAGTGCAAAAGAAACACCCGGGCACATTCTTCGACCACTACCAAACGGAAGCAATTCATAATGTTGACCCTTGAGGTCAATATCCTTTTTGTCTGTCAGGAACCTCTCGGGTCGAAACTTGTACGGATCTGACCAAACATTAGGATCACGATGTAATTTCCATAGATTTGCTATTAAGAGGGTGTCCTTTGGGACCGTGTAGCCACCAACAACACAGTCTTCTGTTGACCGATGAAGAAGTGAGATTGGTGCAGCTGGGTATAAACGTAAAGTCTCTTTGATAATAGCTTGTAGGTAGACTAAATTTTTGATGTCTGATTCATCCACCAGTCTCTTTCTTCCAACATGGAGATCGAGTTCCTCTTGAGCACGTTTTAGTGTTTCTGGGTTGTTGAGCAGCAAAACTATAGCCCATGTTAAAGTTACAGCCGTTGAATCAAAACCTGCGGTGATGATTACCTGCAACATGTTCAAAAGACATATGCTTAAAATTTACAAATGGAAGCATGCATACGTGGGATTAATGGTAGGGTTATTTAGTTTACGAGACACGTTGATCTGATGACTGTGTCACGGTCATAGCCAGGAAACTCATCTTTAGAAGCAGCTTCAACTATGGAAATCAATATATCCATGAAGTCCTGTTTCACTTCATTTGACTCTCTCCTTTGCCTGTGCTCATTTAACCATCGTTCAATTATGTCATCCATCTCTTTCGCGACTAACTTCATTCTTTTCACATGTCCTCCTAAGTCCATAAACTTCAAAGAGGGAATGAAATCAGACACCACGAAAGTGCCCAAAAACTCGAAGAATCTTTTAAGCACCGCGTGAATTTCAACCGCTTCTTCATCACCGGGCGAGAATCGCTTTCCTGCAATTGTTCTTGTTATAATGTTAAACACCAGATTGGCAAACAACTCTCTCATCTCCACCTTCACCGTATCAGAATCTTCTACCTCTTTGTTTCTCAAGCAAGCCTCGTAGGTGTCTTTCATGAATGTTCTAACTTCGGAGACTCGAACGTGCTTTAGCATCTCAACACGTCGCTGAGAGAGAAGCTCAACTGTAGCCAGCTTGCGCACTTGTCGCCAGTACTCCCCGTATGGACTTAACACGAACATGGCGTAGTCGTAGCCCATGATAACCGAAAGCAACGACGTGGGTCTGCTGGCAAAGGCTTTATCGTTGGTGGTGAAACACTCTTTAGCAATCTCCGCATCGCTCACTACCAAAGCTTGGCGAACACCTAATTTGATGGTAAAGACCGGCCCATTTGTATCCGCCAAGTCACTGAAAATTCGGTGAGGTAGCGCAGATCCACCTAGAAGGTGTAGATGTCCTATTATAGGCCATGCACCCTTCGCTTGAGGTGGGTTTTGCTTCTTGCTTATCTTTGCCCTCTTTTGGAACAAGATTTGGAATATGAATATTAGTAGAATAACGGAGAAGGTGGCTATTGTAAGAGGCAGATGTAACTCCATGATTCTGGGGTTGTTTACAATGATCGTTATGACTTGAGGGTGGCTCTTATATAGAGTGTGTATTTTTTTTTTTTTTTTAAGTAGTGTATTTTGTAAAAGTGTATTGGTTGGTCAAACAAATATATTAGGGCCTGCTCTGTTGTTATAATTATCATATTTTAACGGTAACAAACCAATCAGAACTCAGTTTTATTTAAACTCACATTTAGCCGTCTTAAACGACCACACCATTAGTTTGGTCAACTACATCAACAACTACAGCATTAGTTTGCTCCCTTTAAAATTATTTTACAAAATCTTCTAAAAAAAAGGGTACAAAGTTACAATATAACATAATGTCAACCAAAATATAAAACAATGCTAAGAAACATAATACAATATTAAAGAAAAAAGACATAATGAATTACAAATTAAAAAGAATACAACGATGCAAATATAGAAAAGATACAACGTTAAATAAAAAAAACATAATGATGTAAACAGAAACTATAAAATCTGCAAGCTACAAAACCAAAAGCGAAAAGCAAAAACCTACAATCTCATATCGTAGTGTTCGACGATATGGTTCCAATATCGTTTAAATGAGGTTAAACAGACTTCGTTTGATACCCTTCCTATGACAACCTATTTTTAGGAGATTATGTATTTAATAATAACCTTACTTGATAATCCATTTAAGAAGCTGGTATTTGTTATTGGACTTTAATTGTCTAAGTCTTATTGATCAAGTTTGAAAGAGAAGATACCAGTCACAAGTGTAATTAGTATAAAGTATGTTTACGTTTTAATTAGAAGTTATGTCATAGTGTAAGGGTTAGTTGTGTTAAGAGCCAAAGATTATAACCTACAAGTGAAGGGATGCGACGTACCAGAATAGATACGTCGATCAGAAGAGGCGGCAAATCAAGAGGACATGTCGATTGGAAGCAAGAGTCGTGATGAGTGACTAGGAGACGCGATGGTTCAAGACGCAACCGTTCAATATGTATAAAAAGGATTAAGGTTTCAGTTTGTTTTTTTTTTTTTTTTTGTACCTTGAAACAATCAGATTCAATTGTTCAGTTTATTAATGCGATTGTTTATTAGGGTCTATCCCACTCTTCTTGTTCTTTGTTCAATTCTTCTTTTGTTCTTAATTGATGGGTTGAATTCATGGTCTCCTGGGATCTATATTGGTATCAGAGCCAAGGCTCAAAGAATCAAGATCATGGGTTCAATTCTTCAATCAAGAAAAGGATTTTGGGGTTCGGAAGAGTCATCTGAGGGAAGGCAGGAAATCATCGAGCGAACCGAGCAGTGGTGAAGCTTGAGATTTCCGACCGGGGGGTCGAAAACGGACACACCCAAAAAATTTATATAAAACGGGGGGTCGAAAACGTATATACCTAAAGATTTTTATACAAAAACTAAATACTCTCCACTACTGAGCGAAAAGTTCGGGGGTCAGCCGCCCACTCCCGCCCCCACTATCCTATGCTATTGGAACCGAGCATATTGGTGGGGTCTGAATAGAGGAAAGAGCGTTAAGGGCAGTGGAAAAGGTAAACAGTACCCGCAGGTGAAGCCATCCTTCGTTCATGGAAATCACCAATTAACAAGTCTTCCAAGAAGTTGATCTCAAAGTCCCATATGGTTAAAGACACCGGGTTTAGAGATTGCACAGGAAGGAGCATGAAGATTGGAAGAACAAGACTTAAATAATTAGGGGGGAATTGTTGGACTTTAAATGTCTAAGTCTTGTTGATCAAGTTTGAAAGAGAAGATACGGGTCAGAAGTGTAATTAGTATAAAGTATGTTTACGTTTTAATTATAAGTTACGTCATAGTATAAGGGTTAGTTGTGTTATGAGCCAAAGTTTATAACCTACAAGTGAAGGGATGCGACGTACCATTATAGATACGTCAATCAGAAGAGGCAGCAAATCAAGTGGACATGTCAATTGAAAGCAAGAGCCGTGATGATTCACCAGGAGACGTGATGGTTCAAGACGTAACCGTTCGGTATGTATAAATAGGATTAGGGTTTCAGCTTGTTTTTTTTTTGTACCTTGAAACAATTAGATTCAATTGTTTTGTTTATTAATAAGATTGTGTATTAGGGTTAATCCCTCTCTTCTGGTTCTTTGTTCGATTGTTATTTTGTTCTTAATTGATGGGTTGAATTCATGCTAGGATCTATATTTACAATCAATTAATTTTATTTAGATTTGTACTAGTTTGTTTTTTTTTTCCTTCTTTTATAGTTTAATTCTTAAATTAGATAAACAAAACTATGTAACTCTTTTTCTATAAAATTATAATCCTAAGAACACCTAGTTTGATGGTAAAGACCGGTCCATATGTATCCGCCAAGTCACTCACTGAAAATTCTGTGAGGTAGCGCAGATCCACCTAGAAGGTGTAGATGTCCTATTATAGGCCATGCACCCTTCGCATGAGGTGGGTTTTGGTTCTAGCATATCTTAATTTGCCCTCTTTTGGTACAAGATTTGGAATAGGAAAATTATTAGAATAATGGAGAATGTAGCTATTGTAAGAGAGAAATGTAACTCCATGATTCTGGGATTGTTTACTATGATCGTTATGACTTGAGGGTGGCTATTATATAGAGTGTGCGCAAGTGTTTCTTTTTTTAAGTAGGTATTTTGTAGAAGTGGATTGATTGCCACTAGGCTATGGTGCCTGCTCTGTTATAATGATCATATTTTGACGGTAACAAACCAATCACAACTCAGTTTTATTTAATCAAGTTTGACTACAAATTTAACCTACATCAATAACCACAACATTAATTTGGTATTTTTAATTACTTCTTAACCCCCTATGTCATTATACCCTAGTGACATCTTAGTACTGACATAAGACTTAGTGACCATTAGGTCATGGGTTTTGATTCTCACAAGAGGGTTTTTCCCAAATTTATTGGGTTTCCTCGTGAGTTGGTGTAGTGACATTATTGCCTAGTGGAGATGTATATGATTGGGTGGTTTCGCTGGTGGCACGATAATACTCTAGTGGTCTGTCAATGATCCAAATTTTCCGTTAAAAAAATTACTTCTTAACCAGCGCTAAATTTATCGTACGACTTTCTTTTTTCAAGAGACTATGTATCTTATCCTAACCCTAATCCAATCAAGAGACTATGTATTTTATCTCCCATGCAAGGGCATGCATCTTAGTGAATCATCTAGATAAAATTGATTGGAGATTCGAAATAACATGTAGTAAATACAGCTTCATGGCATGAGCGGTAGAAGAACACGAGGAATGGAGACCGATTTTCAAAGATTCGAAGTCAGTTTCCGATATGGGCGAAGACAACCGGAATGAAAAGGAGTTTATTGGTGCCCTGGACGACGGATCATAGTATGAGGATTCCTTGGACAACTCGGGGGTGCTGGAAACGGAAATGGGGGTAGGCTTGGGCGGTTCTGAGGCTAGCAACTCCGGCACGGTGGATTTGGAAGCGAGATGGGGGAAGCTCGTTCCCCGAGATTGATTGCAACAGATGACGAGGCGCATGGGGACGTTTCCTCTTCCAAGATTTCTTGAGGCATTATTAGGTCTCCATGAAATGTGGGAAAGGTAAAAAAAAGTTACTACACAAGTGGGGCCTCAGGTGTCTTTATCAGGTGTAGGTAATATGGATGGTGAGCCAGTTGGTGTAAACTGTAGTGATGGTGGCCTGTTGGCATCGGGTGTGGGTCATCCTACTGGGGCTCCTGAAATTGTTAGTACGGGAGTTGCAAATGTCTTCAGAGGTGTGCCTTCATATAGCCTAGTGGACAAAACCTAATAATAATGACTTCGATTTAAATGAGTTAAGTTTGCTGATTTAATATTACTAGTTTCGTCCGCGCACTTGGGGTTTTGTTTAGGGTTGTCCTCGGGAATATTTTTGAGGGTTGTTACACCTCACTACCTGTTAGATCATTGCCCGATTGTTTTTGAAGTGAGAGAGCATAGGTTTGGGTTGATTCCTTATATTTTTATTTTAACTCTTGGCTTTTGGTTAATGACTTGAAGCAAGTGGTTGAATAATCCTAGGCGATTCTGGTTACTTTTGGACCACCCGAGGTGATTATCATGAGAAAATTTAAGCGGCTAAAAGATGATATCAAAAGACGGAGGGTGTCTTGTGTGGCCAAGGAGAAGGCTAAAAAATTTAGACATGAAATTAATATCATTAAGCTAGAGTTAAAAGCTGAATGCAGGTCGCTTAGGGTGCTGAAAGGCTGGAAAGGATTAATGCCAAAAAAGGATTAAGGAGCTGAATTTGGTTAAGCGTGTTTAAATTTAATTCAAAAGGCGAAGGTTAAATGGGATGTGGAGGAAGACGAGAACAATAGGTTTTTTCACGGTACTTTGAAGGGCAATTTGGCGCGATCGAGAATAAATGGTCTATTCATTGATGGACATTGGGTTACGGGTCCGTGTAGAATTAAAAGCGAAGTGCTCAACTTTTTAGATGAAAAGTTTAACGAAGCTCAGTTGAGGAGGCCGAAGCCAAGAATTCTCGGTTTACCATCTTTATCAGTGGAGGACTCGGCTGGTTTAGAGGGTCCTTTTATAGTCAATGAAGTTAAAAGAGCCATTTGGGACTGTGGCAATGATAAAGTGTCGGGTCCCGACACCTTCACTTTTAAATTTCTAAAACATTTTTGGAAGGTAGTCGAGCAGGATTTTATGAATTTTGTAAAGGAATTTGAGGTAAATGTTAAGGGAGGGATTTGATTTTCTAAGAGACCCAGGTTCAATTCATACCCTCTTCATTATTTTCTGCGGCACCTGGTATGAGGGGAGATTAGGCGAATAGGTGGAGATCGCTAGTTCGATCCTTGAACTGAGCGGGTTTTACCTCACCATCCTGTCATGTCTTCGTACAAGTGTACATTGGTTTTGACCCTAGGTGAGGGTTTTCCCCGGTTCGGAAGCGAGTATATCCTGATGTGGAGAATTGTAGCCCATTTGGAGGATTCGTTAGGCGGTCAAAAAAATACATATAATTACCACTAAATTTGGTAGTTGTGAAACTTCTGGATTCACTAATCAATACATAGACTTACCACTACATATAAAACAAATACCGAAGGTATCGATCCTAAGGTAAGTCAGGGCATTTTCAAGTAAGTGACTCACGGGTATGATCCCGAGTCAGAACGCTGTCGCCACTCCTATGAGTTAGGCGGACGGGTTCGGCTAGCCACTACCACAACCTTTGTAAGATTTACAATTTCAATGTTTTTACCGTTCCTTTTTGACTATGTAAAAGTGTTTTGACTGTTGCATTAAAAAATCAAATTCAGAAAATCAAATAACTTTTTCTCTATAACCAAATCATTCCATTATTTTTAATCTACCCCATCTGTATAAACTATCTCAATTTTTTGTTTCTATCTACAAAAAACTCCTCTCAAAATGTCAAGTAATTCGTGGACCGAAGTGTAAGACATTACGTTCGCTATGTCTTGGGTCACAACCCATCTGAACGAGCGTCCACTAGTAGAAGGGTTTTGTTTTGGACCCGGGTTTTCCAACGATTTTTCTCAATGGTGGTGAGACCAACCGAAATATGGATCAACTTAACTCACATTTCGCGTTTATCCGTTTCAGATGTACAAGATTTCATGGGAGGTTCATCAATGTGGAAAATCCCAACAACAAGCTCTGGGAATCTGAAGTCATTCAAGTGGCCCATGTGTACGTTTCTCAGCGTGACAAATTGTTAAGATGTATGGGTTTAGTTTTTATGTAATGTTTAAGTTTTATGTAATGTGTAAGTTTTATGTTTAATTATTGAATGTTGTTTTTATTTCAATGAAGTTTAACTTTTATCTAAGATTTGACCTTTTTTAAATTAAAAGAAATAGTTTATCACATGGGTAGGCACCACAAGTATTGTTTAATGGCAAATGAGTACTTTGAAAGAAAATTGACATGGAGTGATTTGGTTGGTTAAGGCATGAGTACTACCTTACTACCTTAGAGTGCCTCTCCCTCCCAAAAAGGGTTGTAGTGGGCAACCACACACGCCCATTTTCAAGGGAGGCCTTTGTTTATATACCGTGGGTTGATTTTTTAAACAATATGGTTTCGTCCCAAGAAAAAAATTTAACACATATACTATTGATTTTATGCATGTTATTTGCATAATTACGCACGTTATTGTCATAATTACGCATAATATAAAAAAATCAAAACTCACGTGCCACCAAACATGAAAATTACACATGTTAAATATAAAATTACGCATGGGTTGTTTCAAACCCCTAATTACGCATGTTATGTACATAATCACGCACGTTAAACATACTTTCGTCACCAGTTGTATGCGCTTAGGGACCAGTAACCAATGAAACATTCACCATGCAGCCTCGAGACCCCAACGGCATCCGCCAAACTTCTGACCGTTCTGAATTCGAATTTCGTGACTCATGCCCTTCCCCTTTCTGACCTACCTTTCCCCGTTCTCACCTGCCCTTCCCCTTTCTCACCCGCCAGATTGTTAGGCTTTTCAGGAAGATTAGGTTACCGAGAATTTCACCATCCCCCACTTCAGTCTCAACTTCCATATCAGAAATCTCGATAAAGGAACCTCCTGTCTATGTGTTGTTGTTACATAGGACAACCTTCCGAACAGCATCTTCCACATCGATGATTACTGCTTTCGGTTTATTACTTAAACAAAAAATCCGGACTCCAGTTCTTTTCAATTTCAATCACCTAAACCGGGAATGAAAAACATTTCCAATATCCTAGAGTACCTCTGCAATTACGTTGCTATCTTTGAGCAAACGACAACATATTCTTCAGCCAAATTACCATCCCAAGTGGACTCCATAGACCCAAGCACTATAACTCCGAAAACCTCTGCGTTCGTGGAAAATCGGCCTTATCCTAGAGGTGTACAGGCACATCGGTGATCTTTAGCCATACGACACGCTCGAAAGGTACCGCCTATCATTCCCATACATCAAACAACGAGAACCAAGAGGACCACAGTTCAATTTTCTCTCTTAAGAACCTATCCACCACTACACAGTGTGGAAACATCACAAGGACGTTCATACCACGCACAGATCTAATTGATATACCCCCCCCCCATTTTGATTGCTTGAAGTAACGAATCCATACGGCAAAGCCGCGTCACATCGAAGACCTTCCCAATCAGCGAACATCTCCCCCAGGATAACTTTGTTTGATAGGTTTATCTGGAATCTAAACGGTTTTACCTTTACCTTTATCCCTCGGCTCATGTTGTTCGTTATCAGCCTAAGATCAAACACAAAAAGTTTAATGTTATAAGTCTTGCTTAAATGAAAAATGAGAGTACACAAATAACCTACTGCTACTACCTTATTTATAATTAACAGAGTAAATAAACACATGCAAAAGTAACCCACGAACTCCTTTATTCTCACAACAACCACTACTAAAAAATACACATTTCTTGACGCACATTGTGCGTCATAAAACGGTAATTATGACACACAAAAGCGTGTCGTTGATTGAGGAGTCATAAAATTAACATGACATGCATTTGTGTGTCATGTTTTTATGACACACATTTAATGACACACAGTTAATGACACGCATTTTATGACATCTTTTAATGACACATTCA
Source organism: Helianthus annuus (assembly GCF_002127325.2). NCBI lineage: Eukaryota > Viridiplantae > Streptophyta > Magnoliopsida > Asterales > Asteraceae > Helianthus > Helianthus annuus. The sequence goes on along the minus strand of NC_035441.2, from coordinate 140,758,581 downwards.
TGACACTCATCCGAATGATATCAAATCTTTTTTTAGTGACCATCTAACATTATTTGGATCATTTTGGTCTAGTAATGGTCACTTAACACATTGAAAACACTTAAACACTTAAACATCTAAGCTTTTTCTAACAATTTCTAATAAAAACTAACACTAACTAGTGAAACAAGTTACAACATGTGGGACCCCTTTTTTTTTACCTTGTCTCCACAAATATCTTTGATATTTACCTAGTTTGCAAGTTGTTTACCAAGTGGGACAAGTTGGTGAATATGGTGAAAGATTATAACACTTTGATTCACTAGTTTACTAGCACATTTTCATCACTTTTCATCTTTCATAACACACACTTAAAGACTCTCTCAACCTTCATCATTTTAGCCAAGAACACCCACCAAAAACCTTCATTTTTCTAGCTACTTTCTTGATGATCAAGATGCATTTTCATGGAACTTGAGAAGATCTAAGGCATACACAAGTTGAAGCAAGCTTTCTCATCCATGTAAGAGTTTTCAACCATCAAATCTTCATCTTCTTAGCTTTTCATTTTCACCTAGATCATCCCTAGCCAAGAGCTAGAAGTAAGCCTTCTAAATCCTTTTTTTTCTTACTTATTTATATATTTATTGTTTAAAGAACAAGTTATAACTAAAACAATCATACAAAATAAGATGAAGATACAAAGAAGCATAATAAAAATCATGATATATAAGATTGTTTATGTTGTGATTTAAAGCTTATTTCTTGCATATTTGATCTAGTATTGATGAATTTCATACAAATAACTTGTTAGATGATGTTTAAAAACATGATCTAACAAGTGTACATGAAAGTGTTAAAAGGGTTTTTGTTAAACATAAGGTTTAATGGATGATCATAATATTTGGTATTGTTAAAGTAGATAAAGTTTTTAACTAAAAATAATGCTTTTACAATATTTATAAAAAGAAGCATACAAGATGGGTTTTGTATAAAAGTTTGATAAAACTAGAAGTAAAGTATGATTTTTGAACTAGTAAACATATGTAAAGATCATACCAAAACCCTACATGATTAAGAGTTCATCTTGTTAAGTTTATGTTATAAATCTCATATGTTTTTGTTAAGAATATTATGAGTAAATTGTTGGTGATTTTGAAAAGAAAAATATATGTTTTATTAAACATGGCAAAGTCCATATTTCTAATGAAATATGGCCAATTTTTTTCTTAGAAATCATAAGTTATGAAAACTATTATTTTTGACAAAATCTTTATTAGATTAAAAATATTTTAAAGAAAAGTTTTTATAAAAGCAAATTTGATATAAATATATATTTTTAAGAAAATATATATTTAGTTAACTTAACAACTTAAGTGCTATGTGTTATTTGTTTGTATTAGTTATATGTATTATAACTAGGAACTTGAATACAATGGTACAAATAAACACAATGTACATCTCGACTAAAGTCTTACAAGACTACACGTAAACACGCCTTAAAAACAACTTACGGACATTCTGAGCTTTCGGACACAACTTATGGTCAAAACGGACGACGAGCGAATCTATGAACATATCGCCATTCCGAGGAGTTACTACGACGCTTAAGCGATCATTCGACGCGAATACATATAAATCACCAAAAACAATATCCGGATGTTTTGAAACTTATAAAAACTATTATGTTTTTTATTAACTAAAACTTGGTGATTTTTATATAAATTACAAGATTTTACTAAATGGGCTTATATTCACAAAATGGACTTATTTTTACTAAATGGGCTTATATCTTTACAAATGGGCTTGTTTTATACAAATGGGCTTATTTTAAACAAATGGGCTTATATTATATAAATGGGCTTATCTTCCTAAATGGGCTTAACATAAATACATGGGCTAAGCCCAATATCAAAAATTTACGGGCTAAGCCCAATACCAAACATATGGGCCAAGGCCCAATAACATTAAGCCCAATACTATTTAGGCCCAATACTCTTAAGGCCCAATACTATTTAGGCCCAATAACATAAATTCTTGGGCTAGGCCCAATAACATTAAGACATGGGCTCGGCCCAATGACATATAATTTATGAAAATACAATTATACAATTTATTCAGACAAGACCCAATGATACAACTCCCAAGATACAAGATTTCATATACATATATATATATATATATATATATATATATATATATATATTTGGTGAAATATATATATATATAACAGTTTAACAAATCATACATCTAAAACACAGTTCAACGAACAACAAAGACATACAAGTCTTACACATATTTAAGACACAAGACTTGTACTCAAGTCATTTATAAAGACCGAAGTGTCTAACTAATATAGAACGTTTGTAGGTCGACACTATTCAGGACGACCGTACGTCAGATCACAGTTACTTACCATTCACGGACACAATTCTGTGAGTTCATGTCCCCTATTCATTTTAAATGTTTTACAACTTTACAACTATCGGGGAAAATACATGTTCAATTGTATGTTAAGTCATGGAATGAAACACCTTAGATCATGTGCGATTAGGGTCATACATCTAAGCACCATTAACCCAGTTTGGACCTAGGTACAGAGGGTTAGATCTAATGGGTTTTGGCGAGCCCCACTCTTGGTCGTGGACCCATACAGAAGAGTGCGTTTGTGTCCCAGTCGATAGTAGTCGACACGAAATCGTCTAGGTTTGGATTGCTTCCTATTTCGTCACACATATTAATGTCCTCGCGAAACATTAATGATCAACGATTTCATTGACGCTTTACATAATACGTCTTATATACTGGTTTCATCTTATACAACTCACATTTTATGGATACAGTTTATACAACTCACATTTTATGGATACAGTTTATACAACTCACATTTTATGGATACAGTTTATACAACTCACATTTTATGGATACATTTTATACAACTCACATTTTACAGATACATTTTATACAACTCCCATTTTACAAATACATCTCTTACAGCTAAACTGCATGAACTCGCCAACTTTTGTTGATGTTTTCAAACTTAACATGTATGTTAGGAAATTAGTGGACCATGCGGACATTTCAGTCAAGGAAAGCAGGAATCAAGACTCCATGCCACCATTTGAAGGGCTTGCCCGTTATATACCGCCCCTTTGCGGTGATATAGTGGTCAAAGCCTTGACATTTTATGACTTACATTTTGATGTATAAAACAATGACAACTTATTTTCATTTGATAGTTTGTAACCATTACATTTAACTTATGTCGCGTTCTTTTAAAACGATTATGACAATGGCATTGGAGCTTGTTTTTTTTTTTCATTTAGTATGTTCACTTATATTGTTATGCAATGAGAACCGATCAGATCACACCTCGCGCTTCCGCTATGAGCGGGTGTGACAGAATCAACCAGATCTTCTCATCCGTCACTCATCCGCAGGGGAATGGGCAAGTCGAACAAATTAACCGACGGATTGTTTATGGGATCAAACGAAGATTGGGGGGGCACCGAAGGAAAGGGTTGGGCAGATGAATTGCCAAATGTACTATGGGTGCACCGAACGATGCACAAAACCAGCAATGGAGGAACTCCATTCGGCTTAACCTATGGCGCCGAAGCTGTTATACCATCTATGAGAAAGAAACCGGTGGAGATGTGGATGTGATGTCATAGAATAGTAACCAAGTTTTAAAAGTGTTCTAATTAGATCACTCTTATCGTTTTTGTCCCAATTAAATAACTTAAAATCAAATCGAGCCATGTCCTTTTTTCCATGTGTCAAGAAAAAAATAAAGCATAAGATGCTGGAGTCGGATTATTTTAATATATGAAATTATATTTATAAAAATTATAAACACTTTAATGACATTAAAAATTAAAAAAAAAAACAAGTTAAAATCCACGTCATCACTCAACGTTAGCATCAAATAAAAGGGAAAAAATAAACAAAAAACCACATAACCACGGTTAACTATGAAATTGATGAAAAACCACTAAATTTTAATGAAAAGTAAATGTTGAGTGACCTGATTGGAACACTTTTAAAACTTAAGTGACCTAATTGGAACACTTTTAAAACTTGGAACTATCCTACAAAGTTACCCCAATTTTTAATAGAATTAATTACAATTCTTTCAAATTCCAAATCCAAATCCTTCTAAAAATTTTATGCGAACCAAACGACCCAAAGGTATAGGAAAATGTATAAGAACTGGTATAGGAAAACACATTTTAATTTTTCCAACAAAAGTATAAGAAAATCAGACAATAAAATTATGAATGAATAAAAAAATGCTTCTTTTATTGAAGTCTTTAAACCTACTTTTAGATTAAAAAAAATTTGCTTCTACAACTTCAACTAGTCAACTTCTTCAGCTTTTGACCTCTCAAACCATTCCAAAATGCAGCTGCATTCACCACTTTCTTACCTGGCAGCTGAACTTCCAAGATCTAACATTTGTGAAATTAACATATCACCAACAATCTTAATAAATAAATCAACATTCAATTTATGTTTTTTTACATAATTTTTTTTTTAAAGTTGCTCACCTCAAGAGCTGTGTTCCGGCCACATGGTATGATCAGTGACCCTTTCCTAAAGGTAACCTCGTCATCTTCACTACTCTGAACATCACTACCCCGATAAACCCTTGAAGTGATAACTTTGAGCTCAAGCTCGCTGCGTTTATCACTCTTTTCATCGATTACAAGAATTCTAGCTCGGGTTCCGGGCCAACCTGCAAAAGCCCGCACCTAAAAGGTTGTATGTCATGATAACCGACTTGAATTAGACAAGATGTAAGTAAAACTAAAGGCGTACCTTATTATGTAGAACTGAAGCTTCTTCGTCAAAAGACAGCCATGACTCCTCTTGACTTATCTGCATAATATGTGTTACCAAATTCACATTCTACAATTTTTTTACGGTCAACAAACAGTCAAGCACAAAGTAAAGTAAACATACCTTTGGAGCTAAAGTGGCTTTTGAGTCATCCTGCGCTTCAGCTTTTGTCATTGCAGACCCGTCAAATATAGACGGAAGCTCTTGAATTAGAAGTTTAGAACCTTGTGCAAATAGCAGATCAAGCAATTCTGGAGCCTGCATAAAAATATATTATTCATTTAAATGTAAAATGATTTGTGGTTCGATGTAAGGTTGTAAAACTGCATACCTTAATATTGTCATCTATTTCGATTTCTTCACGTGCAATAATGGGCCCAGCGTCTAGAGCTCGGACAGTGAATGCTAATGATACTCCGGTCTTTTTAACTCCATCCTGATAAATTTTGTATTTTTACAGTGGCGTAAAAGTTTACTAGTTAATTTCAAATTTATGAAAGTAAAATGAACCTGCAAAGCTCTCTGAACAGGAGCTGCTCCACGGTATAAAGGCAGCAAACTTGGGTGTATATTTACAGTCCCTAAGAACAATCGAAAACATTTATGCCTAAAATCAGAGTTCCGTGAAACTTTTATTCACATAAAATTAGAAAACTGTAAAGCAACTTAATACGCTTTTACGTGTTTATGAGTTATTATATGAGTGATGAGACTGCAACATATGACCCTCTAGGGTTACAAAAGTCTAGATGAAAAAATCATGAAAAGTTTTACAAACCAGAAAATGCTGATAAAAAAACACTAACCTAATGATGGAATCTTTAAAAACTTGGTTGGTAATATATTTCCATATGCTGCGGTAATGCAAAGTTCTGGCTCAAGTGCTCTAAAGTCAGACAAAAATGCTTCCTGCATGACAGTGAAATATGAAGTATAAACTTTAAGCTGATAAAATAATTTGAAAGTGAAAACGATCATATGAGAACATTGATTTTAATTATCGCGTTCTTTAACTTAAATGAACCGCCAGCCTGTTCAATGTTGTTTCAAATAATACGGTACACACTAGTATGAAAACAAAGATTGAATAATCAACAGAATGGTCTTTGTCTTGCTTTTGGTATGCCTCTTAATCCTTTGTGTTCTACGAATCTTGTGATTAACAATAACATCTTGTAATTGCTAAGTGAATGAAATTGGTTAATAGATCTGGATGTTGATTTATTATTGCTAACAGATGACTGTTTGATTAGAAGTTGATGGTCGATACGTAGCTTGTGCTTATTGAAATAGTTACCCTTGGTGGTAAACCAATTTTAGTGAACATGTTAATATTAATCTGTTGATTAGTGATACCTTAATTTGACTGGACATGTTATATGCATAGGCTACGAAATGCTAATTTTAACGTATATATATTATTGTTAATGTTGAACCTTCTGCAAGCTGTTCACTCCATGTTAATGAGTTACACTCCTCAGTGAACTCCTCATGACTAAGCCCATAAGACATTTGTGCCTAGAACTTTACGTAACACTAAGTAAAACATAAAGAAAATCAAAAAGGCAATTAAATACAGAAGTGCATATTTAGGAAAATACTATAATGTTATCTTAAGTAAGCTATAACCAGTACTAAGATATAGTGCGTTCAATATAGAACCAATTTGAAATAGAATACCACAAGAACTGCATAACCACCGGTGAAATACAGTGAAAGAGATGTGCTTAAGCAGTTACATAACCGCCTTATGTATAATAGTTAAAGATACAAGTGTTTATGTGTTTCTTGCCATTCTCGACTTAGAATTGGTTCCGTATGGACCGCCATAGTTGTTAATGGCAAACAGCGACAAATAACGATAAGGTACCTATATGCTACATAGCGAATAGCGATACATAGCGGGCATCTATTTTACAAATAGCAATACACTAGAAAAAAAAATGAAAACTTTTATATGTATATTATATCAAAATACCCTAGTATATATGCTATTTTACATGTGTATTTAAAAAAACCTAAAATCCAGCTAATTTATAGCTATATGTAATTGCTGTTCATATTTAAAAAAAACAAAAAATAAATAAATTGTCGCTATTATCGCTACAACCCTAATAGCGAGCCTAGACCTATACACTATGTAGTGTGCTATAGCGATCACTACGCTCACTATTGACAACTATGTGGACCGCTCCTGTATATGTAACATTCATTCACAAATTTTTCAGTACATGTATTACACTCATTCTGTCATTCACCATCTTATGATCTGTCTAATGCAAGTCCATAGATGAATACCATATATATTAAAAAAAAAATTACTTCAATCAAGTGCAGAAACCCCAGTCTCTCAGTAATTTGCAAAAACATAGCAACTAATAACATGGACACTGATTATAGACAACTAATGGATAACAATAAACATAAGCGATTATAAAAGATAGGAAATCAGTAGACAAAAAAGAGAGACATAGTACTACCTCACTGGCTTTAACAGGTGTGAAAATGAGATCTGCAGGGAAACCTCTATGAAGAGCATGCTGTGCAACAGGAGATGGCAAAACCTTTCTTCCCCTGTCTCTTCCTGATGGCGGCTGAGTAACAATAGCTGCAACCTGATTCACAACAGGGAATTCAATCCAATCCAATCATGCTGATTTGAACTTGAGTGGTTATATTGAAACATTGAGTACAGTTCATCAAAAGTTGAGCAAAACCTCAAATATAGAATTAGAAGCAGATGACGCGTCTAGAAGAGTCTCCAGAACAGAAGCAGCGACCTATATCGAATCATCACTCAAATCTCAATACAATGCTTTGTTTGTATAAATTGTACAAGCATGGAGGTAGCTAGAGGTTACCGATGGAGACCCCAAGAAAACGAGTTTTTTCTTCCTGCCGGAAGGAGGGGTGAGAGAAGCAACAGAAGTAGAAAATACAGCAGCAGCAGAAGACGAAAAGGAAGGCGTTGCCAAACAGCAAAAGCGGCGGAGCATCAGTGACGACGGTGTTGATAAATGGTGCATTTTCTGGCTGCTTCCGATTAGTAGAAGAAACGCGTTGTATGTTTATTATGAAGACCCCCCCATATTATACAGTGACGAATCCAGGATTTTTCACCCCAAACCAAAAATGGGTTAGGTCAACACAAACCTATAACAAAGAACAAACCCAAACCCAATCAATAAAAACCACTAGCATCGCGTTTAAATTCCAATAAAAACTTATTTTAGACCCACCACCAGTACACCAAGTATGCAAATCCATTAACATCTCAAGTACGCGTAATGGGGTTCAATTTTACATACAAACTGCTTGTTGGATGTTCGGCATAACTTGTAGTAGGTCTAATTTACATAAATCTTTCTATAATTTTCACCTGGCAATTACTTAACAAGGTTCAAAGAAGATAAATTTGCAGAAATTTGATTTCAAAACACACTTCAATTTAAACCATTAGCATGAATCCCAACTTAAAAGGTTCGTATCCTCACCACCTAATGATCCGACAATGTGAATATGAAATCAGAAACCTGTACGTTGTTACCTGCGAATTCAACTCGATTTGGATTTTGTGTATGGAACTCCCAACTCGATTTTAACAATTTTAATCGGAATTTGGATAAAACAACTCATCGGCTGGGTGAGTTTCCCTTTAGTTCTTAGGGCCTGAAATTTTGGGCTTGAGAAAAACCATGGGCCCATTTTAAGAGCTGAGTGAAGGCCCTGATGGGATCCTTTACGCGTTGAACACTGCATGAAATTTCTGAAATATTTAGGCTTTAATTAAAATGACTATACTAAGTTCAAATCAAGATTCTTGAAATACGGATCAAAGTATGAATAATCTTATACGGAGATTTGAAATGTGATAAGTTTGTGAAGGGGTATGGTCTCAAAAAGCCACGCAGACCAACGAGCTGAACCATACTCCTTATTCACTAACCTGTTTTTTCTGCAGACCCTGCGCGAGCAACTTAGACAATACCTTAGCCTCGCGCGCGGGTCCAAGCAAGACATTACATCAGGTTTCACACTTAGCATCCTGAATAAGAGCCCTCAACCCCAGAACCTTGCGTCGAATACTTGGGCACACACCAAAGGTCGCGCGAGGGTAACGGCCTAGGGCCATTCGAAGAAGCATCAAAGGTACAAGTGGTAGAAGAACAAGCCAATCAGCGTCCAGCAGGCTGTACCCTATCGTGCTCCACGGTTAACGATCGTGAAGGAGACAAAAGGTACACAAGGACGCTTACGTGGCACCAATCAGGGGGCGACGACAACTGCCCCACGATCTCCACTCACCTGCCGAGGTCAGAAGGACAACAGGGCCGACAACTCGGACACGTGGCTCCAATCAAGGTGCACCAGCACCGAAGATCTTCTAGAAGCCACTAACGGTCGTCACCAGAGAGACAAAGAGGATATCCCTTGTTGTCACCTTCCAGCCCAAGGCCCATCAACTCATCTCCTCCTACACCACTCCGACTATAAATAGGCACCTCCATACACAGGTTAAACATTCCGTTCTCTCTACTCTCACTCTTAACACACACTTATTTTCCTTAAAGCAGTTACTTATTCTCACGCCGGAGAGTGGTTAAGAGGGAAACCCCCATATTCCCCTCTTAACGAGCTTAACGGTGTTACTGTTTTGCAGGAAGGATCACACTCAGCTCAGGAAGGATAAGAAGATTAACCCTCATGTTTGAAACATAAACCCAACTAATAAACCTAAAATTAGTTCCGTGTTTCTTCAGTTTATAATCCGCGAGAAATTTATAGTGGTAAGAGTACTAACCGAGGAAGTTGGACGTTCAAAAAATAGGTGGCTAGATTTGTACCCTCATGTCTCAAAGCATAAACATGTAGGGATGGGATTGGTATCGTACCCGTACCAATATCGAAAATACTAGTACCGAATTTGAACAAAACTAGGTATCAAATGGCGTACCGAATATATTGGTACAGTACAGGTATTTCGGTACGGGCTTTCGTACCACTTTATTTTAGTTTTATTTTTTGAGCACTGGTACGAGTACCAAATAGGTAAAATGTGTAAGACTACCAATACAATAGGATCAAATACAAAGGGTCCTAAAAATAAAAAGTCGTACAAAGGGTTTCAAACGGCCTCTGATTGACCTCTTTCAAGCGGCATTGGAACCGTCTCATCAAACTCTAATATGTGAGATTTTAGGTTTTCACTTTTGGATTTATAGGTTGTAGATTTTAGAAGTTTTGTTTATTATCATTGTGTATTTTTTTATATTTGCGTCATTGTGTCTTTTTTGCGACTTATTGTGTCTTTTTTTCCTCAACGTGTGTTATATTTTTCAGCATTGTGTTATATTTTGCTCAACATTGTGTCATCTTGTGCGATCCATTGTGTCTTTGTACACGTCTTATTTTAAATAGCCTTTGTAGAATAACTTAACCCTATCAAATAGATAAAATCGATACAACTACCATAAATACCATAATACGAAATAAAACATAATATAAAAAAACTTTTAAAGTTCTATATAAAATTCCATACCGGTATCTTTTTTACCTGTACCCGTACTTGTAGGTAGCGATGCCGAACGTACCGAATACCGAAATCAACGTTGTTCTTTTAAGAAACTAGTACTAAACCCCCTGTGTTGCGACGGGGTCCATAAACCGTGCCAAGTAGCACCAATGCTACACCACTGTCAGCGACCATCAACACCGGAAAAATTCGTAAAAACAAAATAAATAAAAAGGTAAAATAACATCTTCAAAAAACAAACGGAAAATCGTTGAACAACACGCATTTGTTGTGGCATGTTAATGCGAAAAAAATTAGACATAAATGTAAAACATAAAAAAAGGATCCGCACGTTGTGACGAACCTGTTAAGTAGGGAAAAATAGACGCGTTCCGAGGGGTCTGTCAAACGGAAACACACGGGCATTACGGTGTGTTAACTCGCAAAATTTAGTACGAAATATAAAACGAAAAAATTGCCAAAGATGAAAAGTATTTGGGATCAAAGTTGAAAATAAAAAAAATGTTGGGGTTAAATTGCAAAAAAAATGAAAAACTTTTGTTAAAAGTAAAAAATTAAAGGGATTAAAATGCAAAGGATGAATGTCTTTGAGTTAAAAATGAAAAATATAACTTTTTTTTTTTTTTTTGAAACTTCCAACGTTTAGAGTACAACTCTATTTATTGCTTATTTATAGTTTGGATGGAAATATATAAATTAATTATAGAAACGCATTATTTGTAAGGAATGGGGTCATTTGGATAGAAAATGTAAGTTAAGTTGACTTTAATACATTTTTAGTTCGTTGATTAAGCCATCAATGTGTAACTATGACTCGTCGTGGGGCAGCTCCTGATCACCAATATAAGTTTGCCAGGCCTAATACCTACGAAGGGCCGTCCAGAGAAGGCGAGAATGATAAAAAAAAAAAAAAATTTGGATCTTGTGTGAGAAAAAAAAGAAAAAAAAAGAGTTAAATGCCATTTTAATCTCTGTGGTTTGTGAACATTTTGTCAGTTTAGTCTAAAGGTTTCATTTTTCGTCTGTAGGTCCAAAAATGTTTCATCGTTGCCATTTTAGTCCACTAGGTTAACTTCATCCATGCCATTTTAGTCCACTAGGTTAACTTCATCCATTTTTTCTGTTAACGAGAAGGGCAATTCGGTCATTTTATATGTAATTCTATTAATTAGAAGGACAATTCGGCCATATAAAATGACCGAATTGCCCTTCTTGTTAACAGAAAAGATGGATGAGTTAACCCAGTAGACTAAAATGGCACTGGTGAAACCTTTTTAGACCCACAGGCGAAAAATGAAACCTTTAGGCTAAACTAGCAAATTGGCCTAAACCACAGGGACTAAAATGAACTTATCAATTATATATTCAAAAACCACGATACGACAATAATTGATTAATAGTCATAAAATAAACAAAACAATAGTAGTGTGCCAAAATTTTTGAACTAACTTACTTAAGCAAATTGTGAGGCTCTTCTAGCGTTTTTGGAAGCAAAGCTCTCGATCAAGTCATTCTTGGGACATTTTCGATCGCAAATAAGTCCTTCTTGGGACATGGTGGATCGCACATAATATTTCGTCTTCAATAGATATCAACACCGATCCATTAAATCTTTGTTTGGACATTGTCAATCGCAAATAAGACTTCAACAACTTCAATTTTAAAAAGCTTCTTTCTATAATTTTCATCACAAATAATATTTCGTTTTCAATAGATATCATCACCGACCCGTTAAGTTTTTCTTGAGACATTGTCGATCGCAAATAAGACTTCAACAACTTCAATTTTAAAAAGCTTCTTTCTATAATTTTCACCTCTTCTATGGATCGCATCGCAAATAATATTTCGTTTTCAATTTTTAAAAAGCTTCTTTCTATAATTTTCACCTTTTCTATGGATCACATCGCAAATAATATTTCGTTTTCAATAGATATTATCACCGATCCATTAAGTCTTTTTTGGGACATTGTCAATCACAAATAAGACTTAAAAACATCAATTTTGAAAAGTTTCTTTTTGTCGATGTCACCGTTACTGGAATTGTCAAAAGCCCTAGAGATGCATTTATAGCATTAGGAAAATGACTGAGCCCCATGATATTGTTTAAAGCATCAGAAGGGCTAACAAGTAAGAATGTTTCAATCAACTTCAACTCCAAATAAAGTTCATTAGCATCAACGTCCAATTCTTCTTTATATTTCAACTTTTTAGGAAACAAAATAATTTTTTTTCGAATCAGTGGTATTGATTAAATCTTGTTTCAAGAGAAACAATAGCTTGATTAACAATCCATAAAAAATAACTGACTTTAAAATCGTTGATGATGATGATCGATTGATCGAAACCCCACTTAGCCGTCCCAATAGCCCCCGTACCTACCTGTGTTGTGCAGAAGTGATGCACAAGCACCAGAGTCTCCATACTAGTGGACTACGATAGCGGTAAAGTGAATCTTCATATAATCTTGGGATACAACACCCTTGACTTACTAGGTCTATGTTGCCTTAATAAATATATTCCCTATGTGACTTTTAAATTGTTTCGGTTCGGTTTTCAGCTATGATATGATGGGTCAAGTTATTCTACAAAGGCTTCTAATTGTAAGAAGTGTAAGAAGTATTTATAGAGTGACAAGTGTCTAATAACCTAAAACTAAACCCACTACATCACCACCAAAAACCTTAACACCCACCCCCACCCCCACCCCCCCACCACCACCCAAAAACCTAACCCCCCCCCCAACCAAAAAACCTAACCCCCCCCACCCCCCCCCCCAAAAAAAAAAAAAAAAACTTAACCCCCCCCCCCACACACACACACACACCCCCAAAAACCTAAAAAAAAATCTAAAAAAAACTAAACACCCACACCCACCCCCCACCCCCTCGGCAAAAAAAAAAAAAAAAAAAAAAAAATTTAGGGTGGGTGATGTGTGTGGGGGGGGGGGGGTTTAGGTTTTTGGTGGTGGTGGATGTTTAAGGTTTTTTTTTTTTTTTTTTTTGTAGTGGGTTTTTTTAGGTTATTGGACACTTGTCACTCTATAAATCCTTCTTACACTTCTTACAATTAGGATCCTTTGTATTTGATCCTAATCCAAGATATCATTACATATTCATTAATGTGAGGAATGGGTCACTCACTATATTTATTACTTTTTGTACTACACATTTGGTCAAGACTTGAACTCCAGTTTCAAAACGTCTTGCATCATTTTGATGATAAGATAAATGTTTGATTTGTACATGTAAACCACCCTTATAAGACTTCCACTAGTTTATTTTTTCAAATTCTACGACCATATTTTCATCAATATAATGAACTGTGTTAAAATATTCCAGTGTTTATAACATACCAATGTTACAAAGTTAAGCTAAAACCATCGCTCTACGTAACAGAGTCAACTACAATCATCACGAGAAGGGTCAGTGCCCACCTCGATGACAACATCCGGCGATCAAGTTTGTATATGATATTATTATTACAAATAAAATTTCAAAATATACATGTGTATATTCTAAAATCCGAAAAGTCATGTTCAACACACAAGAAAATTCTCAGTCACCAAAAGTACATACATACAAAAGGTATTGAACACACATTCTGATATTATTAAAAAAAATCCAAGTTTTGCAATCTATATATTCAGAAAACTTCACAAATACTTTCAGCAATTATAAATGTTCTACTATAAGTAAACTAAAACTTAAGAAAACATATCATTTTCAACATAACCCTACTACATACAATTCCTAAATCCAAGAAAAAACCAAAAAAAAAAAAAAAAAAAAAGAGCAAAGGCTTCTATGGACCATGGTACCTGTCTTCTAGTCACAAACCAACCATCTTTCTTTGAAAAATAATAATAATAAAAACACTTATTTCATTATATGTATAGTGTTTTTTAGCATCTTTACTAGATGGTTTTATTGTAACAAAAAAACATAGTAAAATGGTTTAAAAACTCAATAACTCTTGAAAAAAAATACTTTTTTTTTTGGTGTCAAACTTCACTTAAATCTGAAGGGCTCCATATACAAACCTCCAAATTAAGCTCCCCAGATGAATTAAGATACCCAAACGGGACCAAAAGAAAATCAGACGGAGGAATACCTTCAACCCGGCCCGGTAGAGTCTGTGTGTACGACTTCAATTTTAACGAGCTGGTTCCTCTTTCTGATACAAGACAATACAGAAACTGTTCATTGCTGTTGCCCGGGCCAATACAAGTTACCATAACCGTATGGCCAATATTTTCAGTCCCTTTATTTAGTAAAAACAGAACACCGTCTTCTTCTGCTTGAAGCACAAGAAACGTTTCATCCATGCCTAAAGACACGGGTAACGGGGAATTATACTGAAAACGCCTTCCGGAATCCCAATGTTTCGTGCTGAAATGATCTGATAGTTCTTGAAATAAACCCGTGAAGTTGCAGTTCAGAAGAGGGCATGTACATTGACCTGTGTACATACCTCGATTGTCGTGAGGATTTGTGTTTGAATACTCTAATGGATTTTTGTAGCTATAGTTATCGATTCGGAGAGGTGGCGTGTTCTCGTTCTTGTAAGCAAATGGTACACTTTCCTGCAGTAACTTTGAATCACATGTCAGATTATTTTATTCTAAAAACATTATTTATTTTATATTCAAAAGAATGTGAATGTGTGATAATATTATTTTATATTTTACCAGGTTATCTTCTTGTCGAACCAGAGTACCACGATTAACTCTAGTAGCCACCTGTCTTAACGGGCGCACATCAACATGATCACGGCCATTTAACAACCCTAAACCGAGACCTCTCTCCTTACAAATCACCTGAACAATGACGTATTGAGTGATTAATGTATATGTCGCTTGTAGCCATATGAAAAAAGATGATTTATATCGCATATCGACGGCTTACCTCTCCACTACCGTAACCACCGAGCTCTTTCTCCTGTTTCTCTCGCTCAGAAATAGCTTCTTCGGTCCACAGTGTTATGCATGGAACAACAACGGGGACCGGTTCACACGTTCCTCCAATAGCAACACTTTCATAGTAAAATATCTGCGAATGTTAATAAGTATTAGATTTCCAAACAAAACAGTAAAATGCCATTTTCGTCCCTGACGTTTGGCCAGTTTTGCGACTTTCGTCCAAAGGTTTGTTTTTCCGCATTTGGATCCAAAAAGTTTGAAATCTTGCCATTTTCATCCAACTCGTTAACTTCATCCATTTTTATCCGTTAAGTCGGGGGTATTACTGTCTTTTTAGACATTTTTCTATTAAACTAGAAACACTATAAGAAATAAAGATCCACCTCTGTTGACTTTATTTCTTGTAGTGTTTTTAGTTTATTAATAAAAAGTCTAAAAAGACGGCAATACCCAGTCGGATGAAATTGGCAAGATTTCAAACCTTTTGGATCCAGATGCGTAAAAACAAACCTTTGGACGAAAGTCGCAAAACTGGTCAAACCTCAGGGACGAAAATGCCATTTTACTCCAAACAAAACTTAAAAACACACTTAGCAAATCAATTAAAAATGCATTATAGTTTACCTGAAGAAACAAAAGACAACCACCAACAGCCCGTTGTTTCCCTTGACGATAGCGGGACACCTCCCTAACTAACCTATCAAGCAAAAATTTTGCCCAATTGTATTCATGAATACAATCCATATCCGTCAAAAGATGCAGAAACGAAGGGCTAACATCTAGCCTTGCTGTAGGGCACAAAAGCGTCCCTAAAACATAAAGCAAAAACGCTCTTTTAAAATCATCTCCTGCTTCCGGTTGTCCCAATCGTTCTTCAAGAAAACGAACTGAAATTCCTCGATTTGAAGCGTTGTATTTTAGGCGCAATTCTGCAACCAAGTCGTCAGGACCTGAGTTGACCACATCTTTACCGCTAGCAGGTAAACCCATTACAAGTTCAACATCATGCGGGTATATAGGAATTCTTTCACCGCATATCTCTAAGCTACGCCTTATGGTGTTGAATCTTTCTAACAACCATAGGCATAAACTACGCCTCAAAGTTCTACATTTGAGATCGAGAAGACTACCAAAGCCCATGCTTTTCACGGCTTCCTTTTGGTCTTCCGTGAAGTGCTTTAGCACATTGACTAAACGACCGGGAGAACACCGAGTGACTAAGTTGGCCTGCATCACAAAACCACCCATAAGTAAAAAAGTTCAAAACTTCACCACGTAAAACACATCATGCAAAAAAAACCGCCACGGTGTTACCTGCTTTCTAGGTTTAGGTTCGCGCGCAGGAGCAGCACTCAAGTAGTCATCCCATACTTCACGAGCCCGTTTTGTGTATTTTGATTTTTCTTCAAGAGACATCACTTTCCATGCATCCGAGGCTGCTCTTGTTGCCTAAATAAATAGGAAAACACCAACTCCGGTTAAACATTTTTTAAGCATTTATATATAAAACAATAACAGGTCATCATAATTTAAATCGCAGTCATGATGCTTACAGTTTTCAGACCAGAGGATTCGGGATGGGAAGCACTGTACTCCTTAATAAATTCCCGGCTAAAACACCAATCACAATTACACGTCAGTCAGTAACACAAAGATCAAAAGCCAACACATTTGAATGCAAAAAAAAAAAAAAACAAATTATATCTATTACCTAAAATGTACCCAAGAGCAAGCGGGACGAGGTGTACCACCTTGCTTCTTCTTTTTCTTCCTTCTGCTTCCTTCGTTTTCAAAACCCGTCAACTCTTTTCTCTTCCCCTCGCCTTCACAAGGCACCTATTATAAACAAACAAAAAGAATTTACAGATTCACTAACAACACAATTCAATAGCTCTAATACACATTACAACCAAACTCATAAGATTCAACAACAAATCTTTATATGGCTGTGACAACAGCAATTGATCAAAACACTAATCATCATCCACCAAACTATTTTAACCAATCAGGTTCATCAAAACAAATATAAAGCTGAATTCACATAATCTAAAACATCAAACTAAATCAAGAAAGTAAACGTTTTAACAAAACATAAATCGCTAATGTAAATTGAAGATTAAAGAAATTTTGAAAGCAGAATCGATACCATTGCAGAGTAAATGGCAGCTCCGTCGTCGAAATTGGGGGAATTGTCAGTGACCATGTATGCAAGATTGTAAGAAATCAGGTAAATTAGGGTTGTAAAAGGGGATAAAGTTTGGGTTTTTTTGATGGGGTTGAGGATTGTGATCAAGATTTTGAGCGAATCGGAGGTGGGTTTGGATAATTGAAAGGGGTGAAAACAAACAGAGTTTATTATTGTTAAGGAGTTGTGTTCTGATTCTGATCGGATGCATTTGAAACGGCCCCCATCTAAATGCTGCTGCTGCACTGAATTTTACACATATGGTCCCAATATTGTGCTTCAAGTTGCTTGGGACATGCGTTTCTAAATGATTGATTATAACCACTTTAAACTATGAGATGATTGACTCGTGTGTTTGTATGTACTTTTGTGTTTGTAGAGTGTGTGTAATTAATTGGATTGGTAGTTTGTGGCTTTGTAGGTGCTGAAATGGATGTTAAGAGGTTAAGGAAGTTGTCGATTTCCAAGGTAAAAATCATTTGTTACGAACGCTTCGAGGAGAGAACCGTGGAGGTTTGAGGAGGGTTTTTGGGCCGAAAACTTGTACGTGAAGGTCTTTGGCTTCCGGTTCATTGTTAATTGTAGCAATGTCGATTGAATCTGACAGGGATATGTGGTTTACGTCAAAGTTCGGAAAGAATTATCATGAATTGATGATGGACGAGGTAGCATATTAGCAGCATAGCATATCATCCTCAAGTAGATGATCAGTCTAAAAGAGCCATTCAAACCCTCGAGGATATGTTATGCGCTTGCAGTAGTGCCTTCGGTGGTAGTTGGAATGATCATATGTGTTGTTAGGAGGGTTTTCCTACAACAAAAACTATCATGCAAGTAGGTAGGTCGCCTAACAAGATGCTTTATGGGAGGAGGTGTAAGGCCGACTGAAAGAATTGGGATGTTTAAAGGTTGTCCAAGCCACCCCCAAAAAATGATCAAGATAAAGACCCATATGAAAGCTGCACAAGACATACAGAAGTCTTATGTTGATAAACGGCCCAGACCTAATGAATGCAAAGTCAGGGGCAGAGTAATGTTAAAGGTATCTTCGTGGAAGACTATCATCAGATTCCGTAAACGGGGAAAGTTGAGTCCAAGGTTTATTGGACCATTCAGGATATCATCATGTGTCACACCCCAACCGATGACAGAATCATCGGGGCGCGGCACTAGGCGAACTAGATTGCTCGAGAGATCCATAACAACTATTTGTTACAAATATTTTTAAAGGTTAATTGTCCCATACCAATCAACAACTATCCAACAAGTAACTATTACAGATAACGAGTTTGTCTCAAACAAAACAAGTTCGACAACCTAGATTTCTATTAGTGTAGTTTCTAGACTGCCTATCTTGATTCCGCAAAAGATTCCATCAACCTGTCACATACGTTAAAATAACTCAATACATAAAATGTAAAGGTGAGTACACAAGTTTGCATAGCATATAGTATAGAAAAGCGTTTACGCATAACCAGCATGTAACACGTAACGGGCGAAGCATGTAACTATCAATCAATGACTACACTTAACCACGAGACTGCGTTGTAGAGTATGCGCGACACGCGTTCAACGAACAGTGAAGTAAAGTGTTGTGATCCCTAGCAACCCCTGTCCATGACAGGTGCTGAGTCCAAACTATAGTACTATCGTTGCTAGAGGCGGTATAGTGTAACACTGTATAGCATAGTACAAGCACTCAAAGTACACGTATAGCATGCGGGAACGGTTAGCGTTAAAAGTGTTTGTGTTGTGTGTTGTTGTGTTTTGATATAGCGAACGTACGTAACACCCAAAAGTGCGTTAAAAGAAAATGGGTTCGAGTATACTCACAGTGCGTGTTTAAACAAGTAAACACAACTTGATTGGATTGAAGGGAGCGCGTTGGAGTTAGCCTGAGCATAGAACAGTAGCGTAAGCGTTGAACAGTGCGTAACATAATGTCGAATGGTAAGGTGTTCGGATAGTGATCCGCACGAATGGGAACAACCCATCCGAACGGATAGTCATCCGGTCGGATGGTCATCCGAGCGGATGACCATTCGAACGGATGTCCGTTCGAATGAGAGTGTTTGTTTGTAAATCGTTGGGATTCGAAGTTTTGTTAAAACGTTTAAGTATTGTAAGTTATAAAGGGGCAGGTCATCCGGTCGGATGGTCATCCGAACGGATGGCCATTCGATTAGATGGTCTGTTGTTCGAAATTTGGTACAATTTTCTAAGTAACTAGTTTTGCGTTAATGGAGGCGACGTGATGACGTGTCAGACAATGGAAACATACCAATTTCAATTCATTCGATCGACCAATCACCCATTCGGACAGACGACTGTTCTTGGTGAAATCTCATGTTCAACCCGTAAATCGGTCTATCTCTTCGGTGGAAATCCGTTCTCAAACCGGCTCTCGACTAAGGAACGAGTAGATTTCGTCGGTTTTGTGTAGAAAGTTGAAGAAAAGCTTGAAAACCGTTGAAAAGTGTTGAAATCTTGTTGAGATTATGTTAAAATATGTGAAATCCTTTTAGATCTAGCATCTTCTTGATCAAATGGTGTTTCTCAACAGTTTGCATAAGCAAACAAGTGAAAACCACCTTCAAGAGGTCCAAATCAATGATTTCAGAGAAAAAGTAAGTGTTTGTGTGTGATTTTAATGAAGAAGATGATGTAGAAGTGATTAGAGATGATGGTTGTACAAGATTTGAGGAGAAATACGTACGAAATAGCCTTGAATCGCGATGAAAAGTAACTGAGAGTGACTTGAGTGCGGGTGGTCGGATGGAGATGTCAGATCAGTGAAAGGAGGGTGTACGACGGTATTTATAGAGTGAGAGAGAGGGTTTAAGTCGGTGCACATGAGGGTTGTTCGGTCGGATGGCTTGCCGGTCGAATGGCCTTTCGGTCGGATGGCCATCAGGCGGGTTGGTCATCCGGACGAATGTCCATTTGATCGGTTGTACATTCGATCAACCGAGTTGTGTTTGTTAGTGTTCCAACTTTCATTTCATGTGTTATGCGTTGCGTTGCGTTTAATCGAGTTGCGAGTAAGCATTTGAGCGTATAAGTGTTGCGTTGATAACCACATAACATTTAAAGAAATAATCACATAAATAACACACAGAAGTAAATGCATAAAAGTAAATCCGCGTTTCGAGTTTGCGTTGCATTTGCGATGAGTTTGCGTTGCGAGTGCGTTTAGTCTAAACAAGCGATGAAATGCGATAAAATGCGTTTTAAATAGTATGCGTTGTAAATAGCGTTAAATGCGATAACTGCGTTTTGAATAAGTGTTGTAATATGCGTTTGAAAACATAGTTTTTAACCCTTTTGCGTAAATCGAAATCTCGGAATACAAGCGTTCAAGAGTGAAATGATAACGATAGCTAACGACCCGAAACGTCAGGTTGTTACATCATGGGTAGGGGAAGTGGCGTACAAAGTATAATTGCATGAAAAGTTAGGTGGCATTCATCATATTTTTCACTATTGCACCAACGAGGCTACGAAAATGTCTTACTGATAAGGTAGCTCATGTACCACTTGTTGAAATTGAAGTAGGTGACAGACTAAACTACGTTGAGGAACCTGCGGTAATCCTAGACAACTTAGACATGCAACTACGTAACAAGCTAATTTGTCGTGTAAAATCTCGGTTGTAGCAGAGGAAGGGATCGAAAGCTACATGAGAATCAATAACGAAATGATGAAGTTTACCTACAGTTATTTGCTATATAACAAGTTTCATGGACGAAACCTAATGCAATGGTGTAGACTTCTAGTGACCATTTTCTAGTACTTTCCTAGAAACTTGTGAGAGGGCTAGGAGTTAAAGTTTTACTACAAAGTCCATGAATATCCCCCTCCCTCCTAATTCTCATTATTGTGCCTCATTATATGTGAAGAGAGAGGGTTGGGGATCGGTTTTGCGGTGTTTCGCAAAGGTTGATTCACAGTTACTTTCGATTGCAAGCTTAGAGTTGCCCGCAAGCAGTGAAGGTGTGTGTAAGTTGCTTTCTCGCTAATTCACGAAGGGGTTCGACTTTCGAGCCATGATTCGGCTACATAAAGAATAAGGTAAGAATCACATTAAAGTTTGAGTGTTTACATCGGTTTACGATTGGTATCGTGTTATGATAAGGTTATGATTAATTTCTAACAATAATGTTAGGTTCTTGATGTGAAACAAGCTCAAATCAAGCAACCAGTCGCCATTGTTGCTTGATAGGGTTTGTAGGTATCTTTTTGCATGATGCGCAGATTTCGCTTATAAGCTTTTTGCTCAATGACATTTCGTATGAACACTTCATTTAGAACTTTTCGTTGCATGACCCTAAGGGAAACCCTACATCTCACTCAAGGGACTTTTTGCATGGGATGTTGTGTGAAATGTTTATGCTATGCAAAATATTATGTTCATGCGAACAACATGCCCATGCGAAAAGTAATGATTTCGCATGGAGGGTTTGTGCAAGAGATTGACCTAGGATTATGTTTGTTGCACGAAAAGTTGGCCCAGTTGGCGTGCGAACCCTGTACAATTGATTATGATGGTAAGAGCGTTCTAAGAGGGTCAAGAATATAAGTATAGTAGTTCTATATTTATGCTTTAGTATATTTCACGGAGGTATGCAAACTCAGTAATGTTTTGATTGTAAAGCACGTTTTTCTAAACACTGAATGGTTTTACGAAAAGAAAGGTTTTGGCTTAAAGTCGTAATGTTGTCATGATGTCTATTTAAGATAAGTAAAATGCTTATATAAACTTGTCGAATGGAAATATAATAGTAAAAGGGTTGTGGCAAGGGTTAATTGATGCAAGGAAATGTGATCTTTTTATAAGTCAATACATTGTAAAAATAGGGTATGACGTTTTCCATTGAAATTTTGGGACCTGACAGCGACAACTGTCAATGATATGTATCGTAATGAACAAGCCTTTATGGCTTGCCAACTGGTTGTACAACTAGGGTATGGTATGGTGTGAATACCGTTATATGAGTGATGACGAGTCACCCACTGGGTCACTACGATCTCATGGTATGCGTATGTTACAACATGATGCAAAATCCTGACTTTGTAAGCGGCAAACTATAAAGTATGTAAATGAATGTTTTCCTTAAATGTTACGTATGTATGAACCATGGCTTCATGGTTTAAGTTATGATATGATGATAAAGTAATGTTTGTGACATTTTAATGTATGTAGTATGTTTTAGAAGTTCTTATATAAACTAAAACTCACTTAGCGTATCTGACTTTTCGTATGCATAGCAGGTCGAATTTAGGTATACTTGAGAGGTATGAGGACGTGGATTACATGGATGTGAATGTTACCGTATCTTGAGACTAGCATCCCGTTTTATGATTTTTGTTATAGAACTCTTACATTTAAGAGATAAATTATGTACTAGAGTTGAAAGTGTTTCGTTGCGATGAAATGAACGTATCAATTTATGTCATGTTATTATGAGTAAATCCAAACGCTGAGACCCCGAGTAATTTCATTTTTTGGAAAATTATTATGTTAACTAAAAGAGTAAAGTACAATTTACGTCCATGTCGTTTACACCCACTTACACAATCAGCCCTCATTTGAAAAAAAAAATCAATAATCAAGTCTCTGTGGTTGTCGTTTGCTCGCAAGCAAGTCCCTGTCACTAACATACCGTTTGTAATTCAGTGAAAAGACTAAAATACCCCCCCATAACTTTAGTTACCATTTCGGTCCCTGAACGTATAAGTTTTATATTCCCTCCATATTCAAAAGTATTTCCTAATCTATTAACCAACCATCGATTATCATTAATTAACCAGCAATATGAAGTTAGTAACATCAACAAGAGCCCGTATTAAGACATGCAAGCAGAATTGCACTATGTTTTACCTTTAGAACTTGAAATGGGTTTGACCTTTAGAATTTGAAATGGGTTGGACTTTTAATACTTGATTTGGGTTTTTTCTTTACAAGTTGAATTGGGATTCACATTTGCAATTGCAACGGAGTTGTAGTTGCAGTACTTGAACTACCTTCATTTACTCAAAGGTTTAACCATTTATTATGGTCAAACAGGACAACCAATGGCTACCAAAGTGTATCATCACTGTTCAAATAATAAGCTTATAAGCATTAGTCTAAGTGCTATTGTGCAAACCAAAGTATATCATCCTTGTTTTATTTATATTTAAGTGACAATATGCATAACTCTCCTAAATCCAATAAATCCCTGATCGAGAATCACTAACAGAACTGTAACACCCATCTTCTTAAAATAAGATTTTAATATTAAACAACACATTTTTAAACAAAAATGCGTCATTACAAAATCTTAGTTAAGATAATAAACCTACATGATTGTTATATTCAAGTTAACTTCACAACTAGTTTTAAACATTCAAAACGAAGTAATTAGTGTTTACAAGATCCACTTAGTCTAAACAAAATAGATCACGGCGGAAGCTTCAAAAGTGGTGTGTTCGGTTCTTGTTCCAAGCTTGATCATCATCCGTTAGCATACAAGGAGTACCTAAGTTCAAAACCAACATGTAAGTTAGTTTTGATGAGTTAAAAACATGTTAAAACAAGTCCATTGAACAAAACAAACAAAATCCAAAATTTTTGCAGCAGATAGGGCCCTCGCGGGCCGCGACAGACGTCCCTAATAACCGTCGCGGGCCGCGAAAGACGTCGCGTGACACGACCATGAAGCTGCTTTGGTGTCGCGCGACGCGACACCCTATTTTCGACAGTAGGTTGCTTGGTTTATTGCTGCATATTCCCAGCTCTAAATTTTCTAAAATTCAAACTTTAAACATTCATAACTTTCATTCTATAGGTCCATTCTTTTTCCTACGCGTCCGAAATTTAAATACAAACACGTCTATCATCTTTATATTGTTAAAAGTTCGGTTTATGGACTGAAAGCCTATAAGACCCCTTTTTATTTATTCGACCCGTTTAGGTTTATATTGTACTTATCACTACTTATAATTTATGCATCTAGACATACTTACCCATTCCCCGGGTTTGTGAACTTCGGCGTATTATTACCATTCCATGGTTTCACGCTCTCATGATCCACAATTGTCGAGTGACGTTCAAGTCACTTATATGCTACCAATTCAACCTTTGTTTGACCCGTTTGATTGTCCAATGGAATCCACCATTTCTATGACAACCAAACATAACTTAACCAATTTGTTAACTCGTTTTAACTATTTAGTGAACTTCGTCACTTCTACGAAATATTACATTTTCTCACAACACTACTTCAAGTAACTACATTCAAAATCAAGCATAATGTAACGAAACCAAGGTTATGTACCTTCAAAGCGCTCCTTTCAAACGCGTATCGCCACCGGCTTGTTCGCTTGACATCCCGGTTTCCTTGCCTATAGAGTTCAACTATAAACATTTAGAACTCTTTTTATAATTCATAACGCATAATTTGCCATGTTAATCAAATATGCGTTTCTGGTCAAATTTTCGACATTTAGTTTTCTTTTAGGTGTTTTAACAAACATCTTATGGGCATCGTTTTATAGAATCCATTATCAAGCTCATGACTAACTAATTAACCAAATTTAAACAATTTTTGCAAGTTCATTATATCTAGTATGCCTAATAACATCTAGATTCACTTCAAGTAATTCGACAACACTCGTTTTACAATCAGATTCCTAGTGTTCCTTATCATTCCACAAAACCCATTTTACACTTAGATGTGTGACCATGAATTCCACAATTATGAGGATCAATTCAACAACCTAATGACTAGGGTTTACTCCTAGACATAAATCCATTCCTACTTTCATTCAAACATTGGTCATGCAAGCTTAATTTTTGATTTCTCATGTTCATCTAAAACTCAAGATGAAACTAAATAACAAAATTAAGCATACCTTATGATCCTTTCATGAAGGTGATCACTAATCCGAGTTTGGATTTCCATTTGGAGCCGATTTGCCTAATCAATTTGGTGGAATTGCAAGAACTAGGGTTCATGAGGGAGCTTTGGTCACCCCCTGTGTTTTTCTTCGACCAGACACACACCAAGTGTGTGTTTTTGGTTATTAAATTTTATTTAATAAAACCATTTTCCATTTTATCACTTTTGGTCCCTCTAAAATTCTCAAGTTTCTATTTTAGATGTTTTAACCAAATTTCTTTGTTACTACTAGACTTGTAACTAACTAGGTTATTTATTCCTAGTTAGTTTATTTCGTTTATTTACTACTTTAAATTTTAATATAGAAATTTATATTTTCGGGGTGTTACAAGTCCATCCCCCTTAAAAGGGTTTCGTCCTCGAAACCGGAATACGTACCGAACAACGTAGGGTAGATTCGTTGCATCTCCTCTTCGGATTCCCATGTAGTATCTGATCCCTTTCTATGCTCCCACTTGACCTTCATTTGGTTAATTTTCTTGCTTCGTAAACTTTTAACTTTTCGATCCAGAATTCCAATCGGCTTCACCGCATAATTAAGGCTATTATCCACTTCGATGTCGTCATAGTGAATATAAGTTGTTTCTTCGGCTAGACATTTTCAGAGATGTGACACGTGGAACGTGCTATGGATCCCACTCATTTCTTCTGGTAGTTCGAGGCGATATGCCACCTTACCAACCCGTTCGGTGATTTAAACGGCCTAATAAATCTCGGGCTTAACTTTCCTCTTTTTTTGAACCGGATAATACCCTTCCACGGGGATACTTTAAGCATAACTTTATCACCAACCTAAAATTCAATCGGTTTTCGTCTCTTGTCAGCATACGACTTCTGTCTATCCTGAGCCGCTTTCAAACGGGCCCGAACCATGTTAATTTTCTCATTAGTGGCTCAAACTATATCCTTATGGGCGAGTTCACGTGGACCCACCTCGCCCCAACACACCGGAGTTCTGCACTTTCTACCATAGAGCATCTCGTATGGAGCCATCCCGATACTGGCATGGTAACTGTTGTTATATGAGAATTCGGCTAACTATAAGTAAACATCCTAACTACCCCGAAATCGATGATACACGTCCGCATCATGTCTTCCAATTTGTATCGTTCTTTCGCTCTGTCCATCCGTTTGAGGATGGTACGCAATGCTAATGAACAGTTTCGTCCCCATTCGTTCTTGGAAATCTCGCTAGAAGTTTGAAGTAAACCGGGTATCTCTATCGGACACAATGGATACCCGGTACTCTGTGGTGTGCCACTATCTCATTAGTATACACTTCTGACATCTTTTCTGACGTATAAGTCTCACGTATCGGAATAAAGTGGGCATTTTTCGTCAGTCTATCCACAACTCCCTATATAGCATCAAATCCTTGATTCGTCTTCGGTAGTTTGGTCAATAGGTCCATGGTGATATGTTCCCATTTCCAAACTGGAATATCCAACGGTTGAAGTTTACCGTAGGGTCTTTGGTGTTCCGCCTTGACTTGTAGACATGTCAAGCATTTCTCCACATACTTAACTACATCTCTTTTCATTCTGGGCCACCAGTAATTTTGTTTCAAGTCATTGTACATCTTGGTCGTCCCCGGATGAATGGAATAGCGGGTTTTGTGAGCTTCATCAAGTAGAAGCTTTTTAACCCCGCACGAGTTAGGAACCCATGTTCTACCGAATCAAGTTTTCAACCCATTGCTACTATCTATTAAATCCTTTAGTTGACCAACTATTATTTCTTTCTTCCATTTCTCTTCTTTCATTGCTTCAACTTGTGCTTCTCGGATTCGTTCGAGTAAACCCGAGGTCACAATAAGATGCATCGATCGTAACCGTATTGGAGCATAGTCTGTCTTTCTGCTCAAAGCATCCGCCACCACATTGGCTTTCCCGGGATGGTAATGTATTTCGCAGTCATAATCCTTCACTGTTTCCAACCACCGCCTGTGCCTCATGTTCAACTCCTTCTGATCGAAGAAGTACTTTAAACTCTTGTGGTCGGTGAATATAGTACACTTAACTCCGTATAAATAGTGCCTCCATATTTTTAGAGCAAATACCACTGCTGTTAATTCAAGATCATGCGTAGGGTATTTCTTTTCGTGGAACTTCAGCTGCCTTGAAGCATAGGCTATAACCTTGCCTCTTTGCATTAAAACGCATCCGAGCCCCGAATGTGACGCATCCGAGTAAACCACCATATCATCAACTCCGTCCGGCAATGTTAACACTGGAGCGTGAGTTAGCTTCTGCTTGAGTGTTTGGAACACTTTCTCTTGTTCGACGCCCCATATAAATTTTTCCTCCTTGCGAGTTAACGTAGTCAATGGCATAGCGATCTTGGAAAAATCTTATATGAATCTCCTATAATATCCCGCAAGCCCTAGAAAGATTCTAATTTCCGAGGGATTTTTTGGTGGATTCCACCTTGTCACGGCTTCTATCTTCGACGGATCGACCAACACACCGTCGGCACTGATAATGTGCCCGAGGAATTGCACCTCCCGTAACCAAAAAGCACACTTTGAAAACTTTGCATATAGCTTTTCTCTTCTGAGCGTCTCTAATACTTCGCGTAGATGATGCGCGTGCCCAACTTCACTCTTCGAGTATACCAAAATGTCGTTAATAAACACTATTACCGACTTATCCAACATCGGTTTGCAAACCCGGTTCATGAGGCCCCTGAAAGCTGCGGGTGCATTTTCAACCCAAAGGACATCATGAGGAACTCGTAATGCCCGTACCATGTACGAAAGGCCATTTTCGGTACATCCTCTTCCTTGACCCTTAGTTGATGGTATATCCCGATCTAAGGTTAATTTTCGAAAATCAACTTGCGCCTTGTAGTTGGTCAAATAAATCGTCAATTCTCGGGAGCGGGTATCGATTCTTCACCGTGAGTTTGTTTAACTCCCGGTAATCGATACACATTCGCATACTCCCGTCCTTCTTCTTTACGAATAATACCGGTGCGCCCCACGGAGACACACTCGGCCTTATAAACCCTTTGTCGAGCAAATCTTGAATCTCAGACATCAACTCTTGTAGCTCCGATGGCGTGAGTCGATACGACGCCTTAGCTACAGGTTTTGTGCCTGGAACCAATTCGATTCCGAATTCTACTTCCCGTTCTGGTGGTATTCCCGGTAAGTCTTTCGGAAACACATCCTCATAGTTTCACACCACCGATACGTTTTCAACCTTCGGCGATTCTTTCTCCGGTTCACTTGCATATATCATAAATGCTTTACATCCGCGCCTCATAAGCTTATGAGCTTTTAGCATTGAACATATCACGGGATTACCTCTTTTCTCGCCATAGATAGTAACACGCTTTCCGCTCGGAGATGTTAGTTTTATCTCCTTACGGAAACACACGTCCTTCGCGTGATGTCGGGATAACCAATCCATTCTGACAACCACTTGGAATTCTCCCATCGACATCGGGATTAAGTCTATTAAGTATTTTTCACCATCAATACTCAATTTGCAGTTTTGGCATACATCACACACTATAAAGCTCTTGTTATCTCCAATTTTAACTTCTAAGGGCATAGGTAATTTCGTTAATAGAAATGAAGGATGTTGAATAAATCCATGTGAAATAAAGGATTTATTCGCACCCGTATCGAATAACACACGTGCAGGAATTGAGTTTATTGCGACTATACCTGAGACCACATCGGGTTCTATCTTCGCTTCGGCCGTAGTTAGTTGGAAAGATCTGGCCTTCGCCTTTTGAGTCTCCGTTTGCGATTCTTTGTTATCTTTCTTTCCGACCAAGTCCGGGCATTCGGATTTCTTGTGGCCCGGTTGGTAACATTTGTAGCAAACAAAAACTTTTCCCGGGCATAGTGAAGCCGTATGCACTGTCTTTCCACATATAGGGCATGGTTTATCCTTGAAGCGACACTCGCCCTTATGCCCTTTTCCGCACACTTTACAGCTTGGCGACCCGCCTTTCACATAAGACTTTCTTGCCGATTCGATTGTTCTTGCCTTCTTTATAGGGCTTGGGTTAACATCCTCCGCCCTTCGTTCACCCCTCTCTATTTGCTTCTTCAGTTCAATCTCTCGTTCACGAGCGGTGTTTATGATCTCGGTGAGAGTCTCGTACTTTGAGGGAGTCATGAACTCCCGATATTCAGCACTCAGCATATTATAATAGTAATATACTTTCTGCTCCTCGGTCGTCACTAACTCATCACAGAATCTCAGCTCATCTAGGAAAATACCCGTGATCTTGTCAATTGATTCACCCTTTTGTCTCAGTTGTATGAATTCCTCCTTGATTATGTTAATCACCGCCTTGGGACTGTGAAGTTTAAGGTACGGTGCCTTAAACTCATCCCATGTCATAGCCTTCGCCGCTTCGACCCCAATCTCTTTCTTCATGTTATCCCACCAATCCTTGGCTTGA
Source organism: Helianthus annuus (assembly GCF_002127325.2). Taxonomy (NCBI): domain Eukaryota; kingdom Viridiplantae; phylum Streptophyta; class Magnoliopsida; order Asterales; family Asteraceae; genus Helianthus; species Helianthus annuus. The sequence continues at coordinate 140,728,759 of NC_035441.2, read as the reverse complement.
CCCCTTAATTGACCCGTACCGTAAGCTACAAAATCGCTTAAATCACAATGGGTCCTTTCGAACACCCCCTCCATGTCACTCAACGATGACATATTATCGGGTCTACCTCCCCATTGTATATCGGAGGCTTACAAGCCATAAATTTATTGTATGGACAAGCTTTTCGTTCTCCCGTCTTTTCCTTAACTTGGTTGGCATTATCTTCCAACCTTTGGATCCGTTCCTCGACCATCGTAAGCACCGTGCTTTGAATCTTGTCTATAAACCGGATAAAATATTCTCGATTGTCTTTCCTACTTCTTCGGCAATCACTCCTCGCATTTGTTCGGTGACTACCGGCACCGTATCATCATTTCCTCCATCGGACATTTTGAATCTGAAATGTTTATGCTCATTATTAAACATTTCATTTTATAACATATGCATTATTCGTTTTGGTTTAGCCAAGTTCACCACTTGCTTAAACCATTCATGTTTAGTGCATTTTCCGGGTTTGAGGGTGTTAACACGCTCTTCCCATACACATCAACTCAAATTCGTTTTTCTAATATTCTAATAAAATCTACTAAATGAGTAATTCTTACCGGATGTTTGATCAAGCTTCGAACCGAACACACTTTATTAATGTAACACCCCGTGTTACCAAAAGTCAAAGTCAAAGTCAAGATTGACTCCTTTGACGTTAGTTAGTCTATTTTGTGTTCATGCTTACGTTAGTTGTATTATGTGGAGTAATTAATTACAATCGAATTAATCGAAGTTTATTTATCGACGCGAACCGCTTTACGACTGTGAATAATAAGAAGTAACAATGCGATAAAGTCAATTAATGAATAGTCGAGCTAATCTAATCATCATCGAACTCGAGACTCGAATTACGCGAATTTTGGGGTTAATATATGTGTGTGTGTGCCTTGTGTGTTACCTGTGCATGTTTACTTTATGTTATGTGTGATACTCAATCGAACTCAATCAAAATCGAATCATGATAATTGATGGCGAAAAGACAGCGCGAGACATAGATGATTGTATGTTAGATATAGTGGTTGGGATTAAAAGTAATCTGAATAGGAAACTCTGTCGTATTCTCATCAAACGCAATCGAAATCGAAATATCAAAAATCGTCGCACCGAACGCTCGAATCAGGCAGCTGAACGATCAGGCTCTCAGCCGATCGAACGACCTAGCCAATCGGACTGCTGTCCGATCGGACAGGCTGTCTGATCGGGATGCCTGGCCGATCGGCCAGCCCTTTCCACTTTTGGCATCCTATAAATACCCCTGTCATTGTTATCTTTACCACTTTTGGAAAGCTCTGACCGACCAGCTCGTGCTCCCCTTCTTTTCTCAGATTCCTTCCGATTCCGGTAAGATTTCATCCTAAATCTTGTACTTTCTTGATCTATACACACTCCTACACCTTTCTATCTTTCAAATCTTACTTTTTAACCATGAAATCATCAAGATTCAAGTGTTCTAGGATGATGTCATCATGGTGTTCTTGAAGAACTTCATGTTTTGGCCTCAATCCACCAAGAATAACTTGGATCTAGCCGATTTCCACATAAACAAGCAAAGATCTTTCATAGATCTGAATATTTCTCGGTGAAAAGGATTGAAAGATGGTTTTCCAACTTTCTTTCAACTCTTTTACACTCAACGCCTTCAAACCGATAGGAACGGAGCTTGTGCCGACTTGCTAATCATTTCGGTGGTTGCACGACTCAAGATCCGGATTCTATCCACGAGGTTCACCGACTTCGGGTTAAACGTTAAACTCCGTTCCGAACAGCTCACCGGCCGGATTTGGGTGATTCCTGTCCGATCAGGAGGAACAAGTAAGAACGAGGGTTCTATGGTTCAACTTGTTGTCAAAACACCTCGATATAACGTCAAACAATCAGAACAGCCAAGGGTTAGACGAACAGGGTGATCAGGTCAGGATGCTGACCGATCGGACTGACTGTCCGAACGGACAGCCTAGTCGATCGGACAATCAGCCGATCGCCCAGGCCAGCCGATCGGCTAGCACCTGGCCCCACACTTGAACAATTCCATGAAGTCTAGTATTGAACGAACTACTGTTCGATCGGACTATCGTCTGATCTGAATTACTCTTCGGATCATGAGATACTATGCTTCAACACTTAATCGATTTTCAACATGCTCAATGCGTTGGAGTGCCACCCGATCGAACAGCCGTCCGATCAGGTGACACCCTGATAAGAACTTGTTTGCTGAAGTATTAACCGACCGGTTAGCCGGCTGATCGAACGGACCGTTCGATCGATCGACCTGAAAGGTAAAGATACTTCAATGTTTTCGAAATGCTACAACGAAAACTTCAAAAGTCAAACCATCATACACAAACACATCCTTCTCAAAGAAAGAAACAATCCACTCGAATAGCCATCCGATCGGCCTACTGACCGACCGGACAGGATGTCCGAACGGAATGCCAATCCGAACGGTCAAGCCGTTCGATCGGATGATCGACCAGCTGTCCGACCCTCCAACGCTTGTTTTCCGTTTTACGCGTTGCTTATCATTATGCTATCGAACTATTCAGGCTAACCCTACTCTCAAGTGTTCCCTTCAATCCAACAATCACTGTGAGTATACTCGATCCCTTTTTGCTTTCAACACTTTTGGGTGTTACATACGTTACTTATTCTAAATCACAGTCGAACACACTACTCAATCACTTCAAACGCTAACCGTTACCGCATGTATTACGTGACTAAATGAATGCTTGTTGTTATGTTTACACGTGGAATGCTGTCTACCTGCCTTAACGACGATAGTACTATAGTTTGGACTCAGCACCCGTTCACACGGGGGTTGTTAAGGAAAATTACTTGCATGGATTATGGTGGTAATCATGTATTGCGAACTGCCTCGGGCAGTCAACCCACAGTCATTGGTATCGATAGATCCATGTCGATAATTAACATGCTTCGTTTTCCTCTGTGTACGTGCTGGTTATGCGTAAACTATTTCGAACTCTGTTATGCTATTATCAAACTTGTATCCTCACCTTTACATTGACTTTATTTTAACGTATGTGACAGGTGTTTAAGATGCTTATCTACTAGGAAGGCGAAGCTAGAATAAAAGTCTAGAGTATAGTTGTCTGTAGATCTTGCAGCTTGAGTCTCTAGACATAGATAAACAATTTTTTTATTTAAATCTGAGTTGTCGGAATAGAATATTTGACTAGATGTTATCTGTAATAATTTGTTTGCTATTTGAGGTACGGTATGGGACGTATTATATAAATTGAATAGCAATGACAGTTGTTATGGAAACTTCTGGACAATCTGTTTCGCTCATTGTCATGCCCCGATGATTCCGCCATCGGTTGGGGTGTGACAGAATGGTATCAGAGCCATAACTATAGGGAATTAGGCTAGACTCGACCTAGTCCGGGTCGAAGTCTTAGAGACCTAGACTATAGTTAGGAACCAACAGACCAAGCTTATGTGCTATATATCCTGCTAATTCTCATCATCATCGCACTCGAATTTTCAGACAACGACAAGTGACTCAGTCGGGATTAGGTGTGAAAACCGCAAACTCTCGACTAAGTTGCTAGGTCAATGTTGTTTTATCAATGATTTCTTCACTATTTTTCAATAACGAACGCTTGTTTAACGAGGATAATTATACCAAATCAGGAGTGAAATCCATATTTTGATGAATAATCTCCTCAATTTCACTAAAACAAGGAAGAAGTTGCTAAGCCAGGGGTGAAACCCTAACCTTGCCAACTTGTTCCGACTTTTATTTATCTCACCAAGGCCTCGACGGACTCCAACGACCTGAACTCACGAGTACGACCTAGGGAATACGTGCTGAATGCCCAAGAATCGAGGCGGAAACACGATCCCGAAAGTCGAAATGTGACGACAAGTCTATTGAGAATAGTCGAATCGCTTTGGGTAGTCAATGTCTAATAGCCGCAGACAATCTATTTCTCGATTTTATGTGTTTCGATTCTGAGCCCGCAACTGCTGACTCTAATAGTTCGTCGATTTTCTGTGTTTTATGTGAATTTATCTGTTTATGTGTTTAAATTTTTGAGATTTATTCGATTATTGCTATCACTTCGATCGACACACACGACTCGCATTGCTCTTCTACCTCAAAACGGTAACAAGTCGCTACAATCTAGACGACATTATGCTACGATATACGCTTATACTATACTCGGCATGCCATATGATTATGCTATACTACTCGATATGCTATACACGACCGATATATATATATATATATATATATATATATATATATATATATATATATATATATATATATATATATATATATATATATATATGCGAACGACACGCGAACTTGAATGATAGGTTTCTGTATTCTGACCGCCTCTGTGATTAAATACGTATGTGTTTTCTGTGTTTCTGTGCCCTACGTGCTTATGTGCTTCTGTGACTACGTGAATCTGTGATTATGTGCTTATGTGTTTATGCGATACGTGTTTCGACGTGTTCCTGAGCTTTAGTAAGTAGTAGACGTGTGAGGTGAGATTCGATTTTGATGTGTCTGAGACCTATGACGATGTCTGTTGCAGACCATGTCGTCATCCGGACACCGAACCCCACCTACCCGCCAAGAAAAGAGAGACAGACGTCTTGCTGCTATCATCGCCAAGCAAGTAGCAAAAGCTGTGAGCAATGTCTATGAAAACGTCAACAAATCTTCCGAGGAGTCGAGAACTGAAGCTCCCAAAGACGCTACCAAGACTGTTTTCAGCTTTAAACACTTCAAGGCATGCGGACCAAAGGAATTCACCGGAGAAGATGGCCCAACAGCTATGTTTCAATGGTTTGATTCCATCGAAGTCACTCTGCGCCAAAGCGGCTGTCCAGAAAATCTCCGTACCCTAAACGTAACCGGCATCTTCCAGTCCCGAGCTCTAGACTGGTGGACGGCCGAACGAAACAAACGCGGGAATGATGCAGCTTATGAGCTGACATGGAAAGAGCTGAAAGCATCATGATGGACGAATTATGCCCTCCCCATGAACGCCAAAAGCTGGAGGACGAGTTTTGGAACATTAAGCAGAAGGATGGAGATAACGTTGCCTTGACTGCTCGTTTTAAACAGCTCAGCATCATCTGTCCCGATCAAGTCAAGACGTCAGACATGGCCATCAAGAAGTACATTCGAGCTCTACCCGATTGTGTTGCCGATTTTGTTCACGCCGCGAAGACGTCATCAATTGAAGAGACTTACTTGCTTGCCGCCGAGATCAATGACAAGCGGGTAAAGACTGGTTTCTGGGATAAGCCCTCCAAGTCTCTGCATCAAGCTACCACTGCACCGACCGCCAAAACCGCCACTGCTCAACCATCCAAGTCATCACGCCGCAAGAAGAAGCACAACAACAACAGCTCCAGCAACAAGAACTGTGCTGTCACTACCACTGCTGCTCCTCTGCAAGCCGTACCTGCTCAGCAGCAGTCTTATCATCGACCAGCACCAGTTACTCAAGCGCCGCCAGCAAAGCGTGCTTACACAGGTCCCCACCCGCTCTGCCTGACATGCTCATATCATCACCCGGTGGGTCTTGCCTGTCTCTTCTGCGCTCATTGCAATTTGTACGGCCATTTTACTGCGAATTGTCGTTATGGTCCTCGTCAAGCCCTAGTTCAAGCCACTGCTCATCAAGCTCTACTCCCAGCCCCGCAAGGCCAACACGCAGCTCAGGCACCCGCGATCAATGCTCGAGTATGCTTTGCATGTGGTGACCCTAACCACTTTGCAAACATGTGCCCGAACAGGGTTGTGAAGCAAGAGCCCCAGCAGCAGCAGCAGCCCTAGCAGCAACAACAAGCAGCACGCACCAGAACCTTCAACATCAATGCTCGCCAAGCCCAGGCTGACAACAATGTGGTTAATGGTACGTTCCTTGTGAATGGTATTTATGCATCGTGTTTGTTTGATACTGGAGCCGATAACTGCTTTGTGTCGTTTGAATTCGAGAAGCTCCTTAGTCGTAAGCGTTCTTATCTTCCCTCGTCATTCGAAGTTGAAGTCGCTACTGGAAGAACTGTCGCCGTTAATTCTATTCTTCGTGATTGTACTCTCGAGCTCAACAATCACATCTTTCCAATCGACCTTATTCCGATGCAGCTCGGAAGTTTTGACATCATAGTATGCATGGACTTTCTACACGAAAACCATGCTGAAGTTGTGTGCTTCGACAAGATGATTCGATTCTCGCTCGCGAATGGTGATTTATTATGTGTGTACGGTGAAACTGCTTCGAAAGGTCTCACGCTCATGTCATATGTCCAAGCTAGCAAGTATCTCCGCAAGGAATACAGAGCTTTCTTGGCCAACATCGTAGTAGCGGAGAAGGAGAAGAAAAGGAAGACAGAAATCAGAGACGTCCCTGTGGTCCGTGATTTTCCTCAGGTGTTCCCTGATGATCTTCCCGGATTACTGCCCAGTCGTGATATCGACTTCCGTATCGACCTCATTCCTGGAGCTAACCCCATAGCCAAAGCCCCTTATCGACTCGCGCCATCCAAAATGTGGGAACTCTCGAACCAACTCCAGGAGTTACTTGAAAAAGGCTTTATTCGCCCGAGCACCTCTCCTTGGGGCGCACCAGTCCTTTTCGTCAAAAAGAAGGATGGGTCGTTCAGGATGTGTATCGACTACCGAGAATTGAATAAGTTGACCCTCAAGAACCGTTACCCCCTACCTCGCATCGACGATTTGTTTGATCAGCTACAAGGTGCTACGTGTTTCTCGAAGATCGATCTACGCTCAGGCTATCATCAGTTATGTATTCAGGAAGAAGATATACCGAAAACCGCTTTTCGCACTCGTTACGGCCACTATGAGTTCGTTGTTATGCCTTTTGGTTTAACCAACGCACCCGCGGTTTTCATGGATCTGATGAATCGTGTGTGTAAGCCGTATCTTGACCGTTTCGTCATCGTGTTCATCGATGACGTCTTGATTTATTCCAAATCGAAAGCCGAACATGCGGAACATCTACGTTTGGTTCTCGAGTTACTCCAGGGGAACCAACTCTATGCCAAGTTCTCCAAGTGCGAATTCTGGTTAGAAGAGGTTCAGTTTCTGGGTCACATCGTGAATAGTCAAGGTATCCATGTCGACCCTGCGAAGATTGAAGCAGTTAAAAGTTGGATTACACCAAAGAACCCGTCTGAAGTCCGTTCTTTTCTCGGATTAGCGGGCTATTATCGACGATTTATCGAAGGATTCTCTAAGATCGTTGTGCCATTTACCGCTCTTACGCATAAAGACAGGTCTTTTGTTTGGGGAACCAAACAAGAGTCTGCCTTCCAAACCCTCAAGCATAAGCTTTGCAATGCTCCTGCTCTCTCATTGCCCGATGGGAACGATGATTTCATTGTCTACTGTGATGCTTCCAACCTTGGCCTTGGTTGTGTCCTCATGCAACGAGACAAGGTTATAGCCTACGCTTCTCGACAGCTCAAAATCCACGAGAAGAACTACACAACCCATGATCTCGAGCTAGGCGCGGTTATTTTTGCATTAAAGATTTGGCGACACTACCTGTATGGTACCAAGTGTATGATCTTCACCGATCACAGGAGTTTACAACACATCTTTAATCAGAGAGAACTCAATATGCGTCAACGCCGATGGGTAGAACTCCTCAACGATTACGACTGTGAGATTCGTTATCACCCAGGCAAAGCAAATGTCGTTGCCGACGTGCTCAACAGACGGAGTTATTTGCTCAGTATTCGTAATACCCAAGCCCAACACGATCTCGAAACCTTCATCCGCGAAGCCCAACATTCTTGCTTTAATGAACGCACCTTGAAGAAGGAGAGAATCTATCACGATGGAGCTCAGCTTGTAAGCAAATCGAATGGGATCTTCTATTTTCTTGACCGAATTTGGATCCCCAAACGGACCGAATTGCGAAAGATTTTAATGGACGAAGCTCTCAAATCTCGGTATTCTATTCATCCCGGTGCCGATAAAATGTACCAGGATCTTCGCTACAAGTACTGGTGGCCGGGTATGAAAAGGGATATCGCTCTCTATGTCGGAAGATGCCTGAATTGTGCAAGGGTCAAGGCTGAACATCAAAGACCCTCTGGCTTACTCGAACAACCGCCAATCCCTATATGGAAGTGGGAGAGTATAGCTATGGATTTCATAACCAAGCTTCCACCCACGTCGTCAGGTCACGACAGCATTTGGGTTGTCGTTGATCGTTTGACCAAATCAGCCCACTTTTTGCCAATACGGGAAGACTACAAGGTAGAACGATTAGCCCGAATCTACACCGACGAGATCATTTGTAATCATGGTACGCCTCGTGACATCATCTCTGACCGTAATGCTCAGTTTACGTCTCGATTGTGGGAAACGTTTCAAGCAGCACTCGGTACGTCGCTTAACCTGAGTACCGCATTCCATCCTCAGACCAACGGACAGACTGAATGAATGATCCGTACTCTCGAAGACATGCTCCGTGCGTGTGTCATAGACTTCGGCGGTAATTGGAACAAATATCTGCCGCTAGTCGAATTCTCGTACAATAACAGTTATCATACCAGCATCCAAATGGCACCATTTGAGGCCCTATATGGAAGAAGATGTCGATCGCCTATTGTATGGCATGAGATTGGTCACTCGCAATTAACCGGTCCTGAGCTATTGCAAGAAACGATTGACAAAGTCCTCCAGATTCGAGACAACTTGTCGAAAGCCCGGGATAGACAGAAAAGTTACGCCGATAAAAGACGCAAGCCCCTTGAATTTGACGTTGGCGACTACGTACTCTTAAAGGTATCACCTTGGAAGGGTGTGGTCAGATTCGGCAAGAAAGGGAAACTAGTGCCTCGATATGTTGGACCTTTTAAGATTTTGGAAAGGATCGGAAAAGTCGCCTACAGACTCGAACTACCGGAGGAACTCAGTAACATCCACCCGACTTTCCATGTGTCAAACCTCCGAAAATGCCTGGCTGAGCATGATCTAATTGTACCTCTCGACGACCTTCAGATAAACGAAACGCTACACTTCGTGGAGAAGCCTGTCGAAATCATGGATCGCCAAACCAAGCAACTCAGGCGCTCGCGCATTCCTATTGGGAAAGTCCGATGGGAAGGCAAACGAGGCGCAGAGTTCACTTGGGAACTCGAAAGCGACATGAAGGCGAAGTACCCGCAGTTGTTCAAGTGAAAGTCTAGAGAGAGAAAGTTCTCAAACGTGATTCACGGTGATGTACAAGCTTTCAGCCTAATTTCGGGACGAAATTCCCTAAACAAGGGGAGGCTTTAACACCCCGTGTTACCAAAAGTCAAAGTCAAGATTGACTCCTTTGACCTTAGTTAGTCTATTTTGTGTACATGCTTACGTTAGTTGTATTATGTGGAGTAATTAATTACAATCGAATTAATCGAAGTTTATTTATTGACGCGAACCGCTTTACGACTGTGAATAATAGGAAGTAACAATGCGATAAAGTCAATTAATCAATAGTCGAGCTAATCCAATCATCATCGAACTCGAGACTCGAATTACGCGAATTTTGGGGTTAATATATGTGTGTGTGTGCCTTGTGTGTTACCTGTGCATGTTTACTTTATGTTATGTGTGATACTCAATCGAAATCGAATTATGATAATTGGTGGCGAAAAGACAGCGCGAGACATAGATGATTGTATGTTAGATATAGTGGTTGGGATTAAAAGTAATCTGAATAGGAAACTCTGTCGTATTCTCATCAAACGCAATCGAAATCGAAATATCAAAAATCGTCGCACCGAACGCTCGAATCAGGCAGCTGAACGATCAGGCTCTCAGCCGATCGAAGGACCCAGCCGATCGGCCAGCCCTTTCCACTTTTGGCATCCTATAAATACCCTTGTCATTGTCATCTTTACCACTTTTGGAAAGCTCTGACCGACCAGCTCGTGCTCCCCTTCTTTTCTCAGATTCCTTCCGATTCCGGTAAGATTTCATCCTAAATCTTGTACTTTCTTGATCTATACACACTCCTACACCTTTCTATCTTTCAAATCTTACTTTTTAACCGTGAAATCATCAAGATTCAAGTGTTCTAGGATGATGTCATCATGGTGTTCTTGAAGAACTTCATGTTTTGGCCTCAATCCACCAAGAATAACTTGGATCTAGCCGATTTCCACATAAACAAGCAAAGATCTTTCATAGATCTGAATATTTCTCGGTGAAAAGGATTGAAAGATGGTTTTCCAACTTTCTTTTAACTCTTTTACACTCAACGCCTTCAAACCGATAGGAACGGAGCTTGTGCCGACTTGCTAATCATTTCGGTGGTTGCACGACTCAAGATCCGGATTCTATCCACGAGGTTCACCGACTTCGGGTTAAACGTTAAACTCCGTTCCGAACAGTTCACAGGCCGGATTTGGGTGATTCCTGTCCGATCAGGAGGAACAAGTAAGAACGAGCGTTCTATGGTTCAACCTGTTGTCAAAACACCTCGATATAACGTCAAACAATCAGAACAGCCAAGGGTTAGACGAACAGGCTGATCAGGTCAGGATGTTGACCGATCGGACTGACTGTCCGAACGGACAGCCCAGTCGATCGGACAATCAGCCGATCGCCCAGGCCAGCCGATCGGCTAGCACCTGGCCCCACACTTGAACAATTCCATGAAGTCTAGTATTGAACGAACTACTGTTCGATCGAACTATCGTCTAATCTGAATTACTCTTCGGATCATGAGATACTATGCTTCAACACTTAATCGATTTTCAACATGCTCAACGCGTTGGAGTGCCACCCGATCGAACAACCGTCCGATCAGGTGACACCCTGATAAGAACTTGTTTGCTGAAGTACCTAACCGACCGGTTAGCCGGCCGATCGAACGGACCGTTCGATCGATCGACCTGAAAGGTAAAGATACTTCAACGTTTTCAAAATGCTACAACGAAAACTTCAAAAGTCAAACCATCATACATAAACATATCCTTCTCAAAGGAAGAAACAATCCACTCGAACAGCCATCCGATCGGCTTACTGACCGACCGGACAGGCTGTCCGAACGGAATGCCAATCCGAACGGTCAAGCCGTTCGATCGAACAACCATCCGATCGACCAGCTGTCCGACCCTCCAACACCTGTATTCCGTTTTACGCGTTGCTTATCGTTATGCTATCGAACTATTCAGGCTAACCCTACTCTCAAGTGCTCCCTTCAATCCATCAATCACTGTGAGTATACTCGATCCCTTTTTGCTTTCAGCACTTTTGGGTGTTACATATGTTACTTATTCTAAATCACAGTCGAACACACTACTCAATCACTTCAAACACTAACCGTTACCGCATGTATTACGTGACTAAATGAATGCTTGTTGTTATGTTTACACGTGGAATGTTGTCTACCTGCCTTAACGACGATAGTACTATAGTTTGGACTCAGCACCCGTTCACACGGGGGTTGTTAAGGACAATTACTTGCATGGATTACGGTGGTAATCATGTATTGCGAACTGCCTCGGGCAGTCAACCCACAGTCATTGGTATCGGTAGATCCATGTCGATAATTAACATGCTTCATTTTCCTCTGTGTACGTGCTGGTTATGCGTAAACTATTTCGAACTCTATTATGCTATTATCAAACTTGTATGCTCACCTTTACATTTTATGTATTGACTTTATTTTAACGTATGTGACAGGTATTTAAGATGCTTATCTACTAGGAATGACAGTTGTTATGGAAACTTCTGGACAATCTGTTTCGCTCAGTGCCATGCCCTGATGATTCCGCCATCGGTTGGGGTGTGACAATTAACAACCTTGAGCTCTGATTACCAACTTGTAACACCCGTCTTCTTAAAATAAGATTTTAATATTAAACAACACATTTTTAAACGGAAATGCGTCATTACAAAAACTTAGTTAAGATAATAAACCTACATGATTGTTATATTCAAGTTAACTTCACAACTAGTTTTAAACATGCAAAACGAAGTAATTAGTGTTTACAAGATCCACTTAGTCTAAACAAAATAGATCACGGCGGAAGCTTCGAAAGTGGTGTGTTCGGTTCTTGTTCCATGCTTGATCATCATTTGTTAGCATACAAGGAGTACCTAAGTTCAAAACCAACATGTAAGTTAGTTTTGATGAGTTAAAAACATGTTAAAACAAGTCCATTGAACAAAACAAACAAAATCCAAAATTTTTGCAGCAGATAGGGCCCTCGCGGGCCGCGACAGCGTCGCGTGACACGACCATGAAGCTGCTTTGGTATCGCGCGTCGCGACACCCTATTTTTGACAGTAGGTTGCTTGGTTTATTGTTGCATATTCCCAGCTCTAAAATTTACCAAAATTCCAACTTTAAACATTCATAACTTTCATTCTATAGGTCCGTTTTACGTGATTCTTTTTCCTACGCGTCCGAAATTTAAATACAAACACGTCTATCATCTTTATATTGTTAAAAGTTCTGTTTTGGACTGAAAGCCTATAAGATCCCTTTTTATTTATTCGACCCGTTTAGTTTTGTATTATACTTATCACTACTTATAATTTATGACATCTAGACATACTTACCCATTCCCCGGGTTTGTGAACTTCGGCATATCATTACCATTCCATGGTTTTACGCTCTCATGATCCACAATCGTCGAGTGACGTTCAAGTCACGTCTATGCTACCAATTCAACCTTTCTTTAACATGTTTGATTGTCCAATGGAATCCACCATTTCTATGACAACCAAACATATCTTAACCACTCTGTTGACCCGTTTTAACTATTTAGTGAACTTCGTCACTTCTACGAAATATTACATTTTCTCACAACACTAATTCAAGTAACTACATTCAAAATCAAGCATAACGTAACGAAACCAAGGTTACGTACCTTCAAAGCGCTCCTTTCAAACGCGTATCGCCACCGGCTTGTTCGCTTGACGTCCCAGTTTCCTTGTCTATAGAGTTCAACCATAAACGTTTAGAACTCTTTTTATAATACATAACGCATAATTTGCCATGTTAATAAAATATGCGTTTTTGTCAAATTTTCGACATTTAGTTTTCTTTTAGGCGTTTTAACAAACACCTTATGGGCATCGTTTTATAGAATCCATTATCAAGCTCATGACTAACTAATTAGCCAAATTTAAACAATTTTTGCAAGTTCATTATATCTAGTATGCCTAATAACATCTAGATTCACTTCGAGTAATTCAATAACACTCGTTTTACAATCAGATTCCTAGTGTTCCTTATCATTCCACAAAACCCATTTTACACTTAGATGGGTGACCATGAATTCCACAATTATGAGGATCAATTCAACAAGCTAATGACTAGGGTTTACTCCTAGACATAAATTCATTCATAGTTTCATTCAAACATTGGTCATGCAAGCTTAATTTTCGATTTCTCATGTTCATCTAGAACTCAAGATGAAACTAAATAACAAAATTAAGCATACCTTATGATCCTTTCACGAAGGTGATCACTAATCTGAGTTTGGATTTCGATTTGGAGCCGATTTGCCTTATCAATTTGGTGGAATTGCAAGAACTAGGGTTCATGAGGGAGCTTTGGTCGCCCCCTGTGTCTTTCTTCGACTAGACACACACCAAGTGTGTGTTTTTGGTTATTAAATTTTATTTAAAAAAACCATTTTCCATCTTATCACTTTTGGTCCCTCTAAAATTCTCAAGTTTCTATTTTAGATGTTTTAACCAAATTTCTTTGTTACTACTAGACTTGTAACTAACTAGGTTATTTATTCCTAGTTAGTTTATTTCGTTTATTTACTACTTTAAATTTTAATATAGAAATTTATATTTTCGGGGTGTTACAAGAACCTACCTTCACTTACTTGTTTAAATTAGGGGTGTGAATTTTCGACACGACCCGAAAACACGACACGAACCTAACACGAAATTCGTGGGTTTAGGTTTGGGATAAACGGGTTCGGGTCAGTTTCAGGTTGAACCCGCGAACCCGTTTAGCTAAACGGGTCGGGTTCGGGTCAACCCGGTCGGGTTGGCGGGTTGACCCGTTTAACCCTTTTATATTATGTTATGTTTTTTTTACAATATGTTTTATGAAATAAATTAAGTTTGGTAACTATTTTGTGTCATAATTATAACTTAAAAAGAGAAATTTACATATGATTTTATAATTTAAATGTAATTGTATTATATACGTTTGTGTTTTTTAAGTAAATTTTAATATGAATACATTAATTTGTGGAAAAAATTTAAAAATAAAGATTCGGGTTGAACGGGTCGTGTTCGGGTCAAACCACGAATATTCGGGTCGGGTTCAGGTTCATATGTAAGACACAATTTTCGGGTTCAAGTCGGGTTCATATAAATTTTTCGTGTTCGGGTCGGGTTGAACCTGCTAACCCGCGAACACGACCCGTTTAGCACTCCTAGTTTAAATAAAGTCAACAACTACATATCAAAACTAAACATGTTCATTCAGAAGCCTTGCAAACCGAAAACTGTCAAATACATGTTCATCCAAAGGTTATCTAAAACTAAACAAACAGAAAATATAAAATCGTCATTCATCATCATGTATAAACTAGAAACTGTAAAATCAGTGATTCATGATCATTGAAAATTATCATTAAGTCTTACAACATTCATACATATTCAAACCATGGGTTACCCCTGATCATCAACGACTAAAACCCAAAAATTTGACCAAACCAAGTAACATACTTAAACTGTAACTAACACTGATCATCAACGCCTACAACCCAAAATTGACCAGGCCAAACTAACAAAAAACAACATTTATAGTTACACTATTAGCTATGCATCATATATGTACAACAAAGCAGCTGGAAGCCTTCATAGGCGACACCCGAAATAGAGGTCCACTCGAAACCCCCTGTCGGTCCCGATACTGGATCCTAATGTGACGCTTTGTCACCTGGACCCCGAGTCCCACTATAAATCCAAGAAAAACAAAGCACATTTAAGCTATTATACAAACAAGACATGCATCGAATCAAGAAATGAAAGTTCAAATACAAAATTAGCACAATACCGTACCGATACAGTGGGATGTGAAAAGAATAAAAACATATTGTCTCATCGGGACGATGCTCGGAGCTTTGTGTCGCTAGAATTTGGTTATTGCCAGTGGGTTAGTTGAGTTCGAGTGGGTTTTGGGGAGGAAGGACTTGATTGTGGCTTATAAGGTAAGTTAAAGGATTAAATATGTAGGAGACTTTTCAGATTTGGGAGAAATGACCGTTTGCCCTCCACACCGTTAACTTAATGGACAGTCAACTAACGGCAGTTATGTGGAGGGACTTCATTGCGAGTAATCGACAACCACAGGTACTTGATTGTTGAACTTTTTTCAAATGAGCACCGAATGTGTAAACAGGTGTAAATCACAGGGACGGAAATTGTACTTTACTATGGTTAAAATTTTGTGTACCAACTAGTTAGTTCACTGTGGCGTGTGAGATGATAATCTATCCAAATAATAACAAAAGCATACCCAAACAAACCCCAACCCCTCGCCGAGAAGATGGAGAAGAGTGTATCAGCGGCTTACACAACCTCACCGGCGCTATTAAATCCAAAACCATTTTCCCCCAAAACCCCTAATTGCTATCAATCATATTCTACTAATCGAAGAAGGTCTTCGTTATCCGTTATAGCTTCTTCTAGTTTCAAGCCGCATACTTTATCCAGTAATTGGGATGTACCCACTGCTTCAGCTCCCGCTTGGATGCCTAAATTCGAAGAACTCGATACCACCAACATGCTTCTTCGTCAACGTATTGTTTTCTTGGGATCCCAGGTTAAAAAATCTTTTTTTTTTTTTTTTTTTTTTTTTCAAGATGAAATTGGTTGGGTTAATTTGTGGGGTTTTGATGTTGGTTTGATTTGGTGAGTTGGTTTTTGGGATTATAGATATAGTTAGAGTTGCCCCCTTTGTGTATGTTCTGTATTTGTTAATAAGTTTATTGAATTTGTTGACGGGCTTTGTTTTTGTGAAATTTGGTGGTTATTTGGGGCTTTGGGTTTTCAATCTCTAATATTGAGTTGATGAGAGTCCCTCTGTTTAAAACTGGGCGTGCTCTGTTGTTTAGTTATCTTAATCAAGTAGTCGAATTTCCTGATGGATTTTTTATGTTCTTTTTTTCTTCTATAGTATCAAGTTAGTGAGTTTGTATCAATTTCATTTCTAGCATCTTTATTCATTCTTGTGTTGTGGGGGGGGGGGGGGGGATATTCCACGGTCCTCCCAACCGCCGGAGTGTGACACTCCGCAGGTTAGCTTAGTCCCATAGCCACCTGGGGGATATTCATTCTTGTGTTGTGGTTGATGATGAAAGTGGGGATGTTGGGCGATGATGGAATGTACAACTGGATGACATGGAATATTAGAAGATTTGTTTAAACTCTTAACGGATGATTAATTGTGTAGTTTCTAGGGTTTATCATTGTAGGCAATTTGGTGTTTTGTTTATTATGTATATTTAGTTGATAGTTTTTACTTGGCAACGTAAACTTCTCTTTTTTATTCGTGAAATGACAAGAATGGAATTATGCAGGTGGACGATATGTCAGCTGATTTCATAATCAGCCAGTTGTTATTTCTCGATGCAGAAGATGAGAAAAAGGATATTAAATTGTTCATCAATTCGCCCGGTGGTTCTGTTACTGCTGGTATGCATATGGCTTGCTTTAGTTAATCAGTTTTATATTCATTCTCATTCTTAAATTAACTATTTAAATACATATCTTTTTGGCTTGAAATCAAACGTAACTTATGTGTGAATCTAGCTTTGTATTTTTTAAACAAGTAAATGGACTCTAATTAGACGTCTAGACTAACACATAAGCGGTGAACTTGTCATGCATAATATAACTGGGAGCCGAGTGTTGGTTCTTCAAGGAAAAAAATTATCGAATTGAAGTTAAATAACTTCTAACTTAATAGTCAATCTAAAGTTGATCAGTTGAAGTCAAACCACGATTAACTAGTTTTTCCTGATACAGTAAGATTTGTTTCATCCACTCGAGGCATATCAGGACATGTCTTTTCTCCTCGAGCACTTTAAACCCGCACAATAAGTGGTTTAACGGCAGGCAAATTTTCTCAAATATCTCTTGTAATTAGGCTTAAAGCCTTTCTAAAATGAATCTAAAAAACAAACATGAAGTAATACGAAATAAAATCTAATATATTTGCTTAAATTTAAGGCGAAAAGACATCAACATCACTATGTTAACATTGTGTAATTTGGGCAATATCAAATACCCCATACTTAACATTAGCTTTTCCTGAAGCAAATTATTTATAAAACATATCTATTACCCTTTTCCCTTAAAAAAATCACATACACTTATCACTTTTAAGCCAAACGATACATGCCTCACAAAGAAACTATATATACAAGATGAACATAGATGTCAGCAGAGGACTTTTTTAATGGGCTGTATCAGGATTTATAAGGTTAAAAATATAATTAAAACCATTTATTTATAAAGTTGATATCCGTGCGTCAAGTTCACTCACAAGCACACGACAAGGGTGATTCAATTCTCATATTTCATCATTTTCTACCCTATTTAGCCCTGGGATCTGAGATCAGATAAGAACATATATGGACTCTTTGGCTGGATTAAGAACAGATCCAAACATAAGGACTTAAGCTGGGATCTGTGGGTTAAATCTCCTATGTCTTGCTTTAACTTTTGGTGGGGTTGCTTTGCTTTGTTCTGTCGTCTATGTAATTTCTGGTTGTTCCTAGTGCCTTAAGCAAAAAAAATAAAAAATGACCGAATTGCCCTTCTCGTTAACAAAATAAATGGATGAAGTTAACCCAGTGGACTAAAATGGCAACGGTGAAACCTTTTTGGACCCACAGGCGAAAAATGAATCCTTTGGACTAAACTCGCAAAATGGCCCAAACCATAGGGACTAAAATGACATTTAACTCGTTAATCCAAGGATTATTTTATGAAAATGAGCGAAACGGAACCCAATTATTTTTTAATTTCCTTGTTCTTAAGTTTTCTTCATCTAAGCCTTACAGTCAAGTATTTCCTGTAACATGTGTCACGTGGCTGCTAAATTTGGAAAAAGATTTGTCCATGCTTCCATAATTTTATTAATTTTCATCTTATTCCTTAGCAGCTGTTTATTAATTACATAATCACAGGAAACATGTTACTAATTCATTTCCAATTATTTTGATGATGCATGAAGGAATGGGGATCTATGATGCTATGAAGTTATGCAAAGCTGACATTTCCACCATCTGTGTCGGGCTGGCTGCATCTATGGGAGCTTTTCTTCTTGCTTGTGGTACAAAGGGTAAAAGATTTTGTATGCCTAATTCTAAGGTCATGATCCATCAACCACTTGGAAAAGCCGGAGGAAATGTAAGCACTTTCTTTGCTTATTCAAACTTTTTTTTTTTTACCGAATTTAAAAATATTATGTCGGTTCTTTGATTGTACATTCAGGCAACAGACATGAGTATAAGAATAAGAGAAATGGTGTACCACAAGGTTAAAGTGAACAAAATACTCTCAAAAGTCTCGGGAACTCCTTACGAGAAGGTCAACCATTTGACTACCCTTCTTTACATTGTCTTTTTCATTTATGACATCATAACGTTTATTATCATCTTTTTATCCAGGTTGAAGCTGACACAGACCGCGATTATTTTATGAACGCATGGGAAGCAAAAGCATATGGATTGGTTGATGCGGTGATCGATGATGGCAAACCGGGTTTAGTTGCACCAATTGCAGATTCAAACCCGCCACCCAAAACCCGTGTGTGGGACTTATGGAAAATTGAGGGGAGCAGAAAAGCTTTGAAGAATATGCCTTCGGAGGACAATTTGTTGCAGAATGGACACGTTGGTGGTCAAGAAGGTGAAGATGAACTTAAAAAAGAAGAGCCTGCTTCTGCTTGAATAAAAGATTGGTCCCATTAAAGGCTTAAAAGATAGTGCAAGTGTAACACTAGATGTGTTTGTTTGACTTTTTGGTCAATTCTTGAAGTATTTTGACCTTTTGCATAGTATAATGGATGCTTAAAGTTAAGTATGTTTCATCCTTTCAGTCTGGTCTGTCGAGTCCGACCAGGGTTGGTTTAGCCGTCAAGGTTTAAATCACATGGCATGGTTGAGTGTCGAACGTGTTTTCGTCGAGTGTGTTTGTATGGGTTCAATTGTTGTGTTGAGTCAAACATGATCTGTTTAACACAACATGACAAGTTTTGGCAGCTCTACTTTGTTGAAACCTGAATTATAACGTCACAGATTAATGTAAAGTAGAAGGTTGTTTAGTATATTAAACAATAGAGTTAATTACTATTTTCGTCCATGTGGTTTGTTAAAAATCACTATTTCAGTCCATTAGTTTAAAAATTGCGATTTCAGTCCCTATGGTTTCACTTTCATAACCATTTCAATCCATTATTCTGTTAAGTACACGGACTGAAATGGTTACGAGGTGGACGGAAATGTTACGAAAGTGAAACCACAGGGACTGAAATCGCAATTTTTAAAGTAATAGACTGAAATAGTGATTTTTGACAAACCACAGGGACGAAAACACTAATTAACTCTGAATAATATATTGTAAAATTCTAAATTAACCTAAACAGAATTGACAGTTAGCATAATACAACCATGAATGTTAGTTATTATTATTAATAAAAGTTTTATATAAATATTTAACCATTTAAAAAATCTTGAAAAACTAGGACCAGGAAGTTTCACAAAACTAGTAAGCAAAAACTAGGACCAATAAGCAAAAAATGAATAATATTCATAAATCATTCTATTAACTTGTATTCACTAATAATACAATAACTAGTTATTTTTACGTCGTGCGTTACGACGAAACCGAGCAAATGATAATGTAAAACAAACGTAATTTAAAAATAGATCATGTTGTTTAGAAAGCCAAACCATTAGAAAATTTTAGTTTATCATCGTATCGTTTTATAATATCAAATAAATACTTTATTTTTAGTACAACTTCGTTTTTAACAAAACTTATAATAGAATGTCAAGGAAAAAATTAAGTACAACTACGTACTCAAGTTTTTAGAAAAAAGTTATAAACGTAAATTATAAAAGAAGTATCGATAAATTAATATATGTTCTAAAAAAGAAAAAAAGAAATATTAAAAAAAATGGTAAAGGAAAGATATGGTTTTAAAAGAGAAAAAAATAAAAATTTGTTATTAAAAGTAAGAGTAAATTACTTTTTGAGCCCCTATATTTTAGTGGTTTTAACCACTTAAGTCCAAAATCAAAAAGTTTAACGCCTTGAGTCCCTAACCATTCATTTTAAGTTGAGTCCAACTTTTAACACTTGTACTTTTGATTTTTGGACTTAAGTGGTTAAAACCACTAAAACATAGGGATTCAAAACGTTATAAAATAAATGGTTAGGACTCGGGACGTTAAACTTTTTGATTTTGAACTTAAGTGGTTAAAATCACTAAAATACAGGAAGTCAAAAAATAATTTACTCTAAAAGTAAATATTATAATATTAAATAAAAAATAATGAAAGGCTATATATTATTATAAAAACAAAGTTACTATTCATCGCTCTTTATCAACAATATATACTAGTGATATTATCCCGCGCTTTGCGGCGGGTGCTGCTATCATAACAAATCGTATCGAAACCAACTGAACAACATATATATCGGTATTTATATTTATTTTTATTGTTTTTGCTTTTGATAAACTGACACTCTATGGCTATCATATTATACCAGACCAAACCGAACAATATCAGTACTTGTATGTACTCATTTCAACGGTTTTTTGTTTGATAACGGATATCATATTACTACCGTAGTGAACTAAATGAACAACATTGGTTTGGGTAACACTAATATTTTTTAGTGTTATTATTTCGATAAACTGATACCGTACTGTTACCGTACTGAACAACACGTACACATATCAATACTTGTATTCATTTATGGTTTTTGAATTTCAGAAAGAAAATCATTTATACAACTCTGTCTACAACAATAAATAAATATCGGTACAAGTATCGTGATAATCCGAATTGCTCGATCCATCGGTGTCGGTACTGATGTTCGTCTTTATCGTTTTCGGATGATATAAATCAAGTGTTGATTTCTCTAACGAATGCATATATCGTATCGGTACTATAACGAACCATAGATACAAATTTGATATAACTTGGATTGTTAAAATAAATAAACATAGATACAAATTTGATTTTTTTTAAAAGTTAACGAGTGCAAGTTATTACTAAAAATCAAATTAAATAATAAAAATAAAAATAAAAAAAAAACAAATTCTTAAACACTATCAACCACTATTTATCACTAAAAACAGATTGTATAACAATAATAAAGATTATTACTAAAATAAAAAATTATAAATTACTATCCATCAAGAGTTTCTTTTAATATGTATAATACTTTAATAATTATAAGTAGTATATTCAGAGTAAAATACATATATACATACACACGCACATGGATGAGATCCGATAAAAAGAACATATAAAAGAAAGGGCACGGTGACATTTTTCGTAATTATGATAATTATATTCAATAAATAAATATACTACAACAAAATGAAGTTAAGTGATAACAATTACCTTACAGTTTACAAGTAACGTAATCATTATTACTTTAGTTCATTTTGTTGTAGCGTGGGTGTGTATTGTTAGGATCAAATACAAATACGTTTTATGGTGTGAAGTGAAGAAAAAAAAATACGATGACATTTTGGTAATTAATTAAAACCTTATTAAAAAGCAACTCTTTTATGCATATACTAGATGTACACTTGGCTTTGGGAGTTTTTCAAAAAAAATTGAAATTTTCATTTCTAACCCTAAAGTTTCAATCTTTGTCAAGTTAAGTTTAAAATTTTAATCTTTGTTTCCTTTTTAACCTTAAAGTTTTAATCTTTGACAATTTGAGTTTAAACTTTTAATCTTTGGCAATTTAACCCCTTTCATTATTTGATTTTTCACTTCTAATTCAAAAGTTTCCATCTTATACAATTTACCCATTTGATTAATTTGATTTTTCATTTCTAATTCAAAAGTTTCCATCTTTTGCGATTTAACCACTTTGATTTTTTTTACTTATGTGTTGTAATCTTGGTTTTGTGGGCTTTTCAAAGAAAAAATGGTTATGCATATGATTGTTGCAATCTATCCTCATAACTTTTTTTATTTTCAACATTGGTCCTTTATAGTTTTCATTTTCTACAATTTTTTCGTTTTATGCTTCGTTCTAAATTTTGTGACTTAACACATTGCAACGTGCGTCTTTTGTTTAACGTTTTTACGTTTCGTTCTAAATTTTGCGAGTTAACACGATGCAACGTGCGTGTGTGGGTGAACGTTTTTATATCGTCTATTTTTTTCCCGTTTGACAGATTCAACATAACGTGCGCGTCCTAAATCGACTTAGTTATAACTAAAGAATCCCCGCCGCAATGCGGCGGGTCGTAATTCTAGTTACTATAAATAGAGTAATTACGGTACAACAAAATTGAACTAGAGAAATAATAATTACAATATTACACTACTTGCAAAATGCAGCAGTGTAGCGCAATTATTACTCTAGTTCAGTTTTTAGCAACAAAGTCGTTCTAGTTCACTCTAAAAGTTATTTATACCGGATTCCACACACATATATCTACACACACCGTGTTACCGTGTTAGAAACTCGTGTATTACATGAGTTGAATAAAAGAAATACTAAATAGTTAGTAATGAAGATTCATGAAATACAGATTGATATTTTGAGATAAGATCCGATTGAGTAAAATTAGGAAGAGGTGAAATAAGAGAAGCGGGAAAAGAAATATTGGACGCACGAAACTGTGACACGTGCTGCAACCAGTTACTTATTTGCTAGGTATAGATTTATGAAAAAACGTCAAATGCTTCAACAATCAATGTAATAGTTCCTAAAACATTGTCAAATCTAACAATTAAAACATTTATCGAATCTAACTAAATTATGTGCTCAAATTGCAAAACCGTTTGCTTATTTATTGGTATGTAAATGAACACGAATGAAGCCATCTTTGTGTTCGTTCGTTAAGGAGATGCATACGTTCGTGAAATGTTCGCGAACACATGTTTATGTTCGTGTTCGTTTGTTAAGGAGTATCAGTTGTTCACGAACACAAACATTAAACTTGAAATAAAAAATCACCATTAACCTTAACCATCCGACAAAAGTAGTCAAAATTTTTTTTTGAATGGCTAATGTTACTCTCCCAAACTTCTGTATTTACAAATAAATCACTCTTGCTTGGGATTGAACCCAAAACGTCCCACTAAGAGGCAAAAGCCTCTACCAAGTGAATTAGCCTCACTTGACACAAAAGTAGTCAAATACAACCATTATATGGTAAATCAAGAACTTAAGACACAAGAAGCCTACTACAAGCACAATAGGATAGATCAAGTTTAGCGAACTTAAACATAATTATCTGAAGTTACATAGACATATCCCAAAAATGCGTTTAGTGTCCAACTTCTTCATATGTTTAGATAAAGGTTTACATTTTACTATTTTTTTAAATATAAATTATTAGTGAACGTAAACGAACATATTACTGAACGTTCACGAACGCAGTTGAACGAATGGGACCTTTGTTCGTGTTCGTTCATTTATTTAATCAAACATAAAATCTTGGTCGTCTTCATTTATTAAATAAACGAATGAACATAAAGGAACTTCCCGCCGAACGGTTCATGAACTGTTCGCTGAACGTTCGATTCGTTTACAGCCTTATTTATTCATAAAATAGAAGATAGGTTAGAAACTCATATATTACACGTGTTAAATAAATGAAATATCTACTACTTCTAATAAAGCAAAACAAGCTTAAGCCACATGGCATTAGCTTAAGTCATTACTTGCCACGTGGCATTTGCTTAGACCACTTTTTTTACTTTTTCCGCCAAAACCATCCTCCTTAGCTTCTTTAATACGCTTCACTTCACTCCAAAACCTTAATACCCATCTCCTGCATCCGGTTCTTCCTTCTTCATCGATTGATCTTCGAAAAACATAGGTATGTTATTTTTCTTTTCCCTCTTTGATTTTTCTTTGTCATTGTTAAACACTATCTATTTCTTCCTTAAACCCTAGATATCATCTATCGATCTTTAATATGTTATTTGCAATCTCCTGAACCCTAGATTTCTTCATCTTCAATCGCGAGTGGAAGCAATCAGTCCTTATTATGCGGCGTATAAGGTATGTATCCGTGTTTTCAATTTTCTTTTTGCGGCGTTGTTGGTGTCTGGAAGACCTAGCCGCCGCCTCTTCTTAGGGTTTCAGTGATTTCTAACTTATGCATTAATCAATACCTATATTCATATCTTGAGTGCTTCTGTGATATTTTTCAAGATTTGGTGTTTTTTGAAAGATGGGATCCATCACTGTCTTCTTCAAACGATTCAACAAATAGGTAACGATTCTTCAAATATCGATTCATGTTTGATAATGTCGCTTCCTGTTTGATGTTCTCTATCATATGTTCATCTTTAGGTTTTCCGATTAAATTCACGTACTGAAGTAGATTTTGAGCAATTGTCAGAGGTGACGTTGTTTGCTGACACTATTACAGTTCAACAATTGGAAGTGATGATTTGGCATACGAGAAAGGTTATAGTACAGATTATTGTTTAAGCTTAAGCAATGTTTCATCCATCATTCTCTATTTAAATCCTTAAAATTGTGATGTCTTTGTTGACAACAGGTCCTTTAGAGAGCTGATCATTCTTCTAATCGATTGCAAGCAGGTCCTTTGTTTTGACTGATTATTTCAAAATTTGAATTTTTAAAATTTATATCAATTATAGATACTTATCAAAGTTGTCTAAATTGTAATGTATTTCCAAATTTATCAAGATAACTTATATTAAAGTTTTAATTGCTTTCAAATTTTGTGTTAGTTTCCATAATTTTCGACAATCACATTAATTTTCAAGGTTCTCAGAATTTGTTCTTCTTCATTTTTTTGTAGATCATTCCACTTATTCTGCAGGTATGTAAACTAGATTAGATTGTTATGTATTTTAAATGCTTAATCGCACTTTTTTTAATCATTTTTCTGCATTTTTTGTGATTGATTTTTTTTTCACAATCATTTAGATATTGATTATATTATGAATATATTAACTCATTGGTTTTGAATTTAAGTTTGAATAATATTTAACTATTTAGGTAAATTGTTTTGACTGATTATTTCAAAATTTGAATTTTTGAAATTTATATCAATTATGGATACTTATCAAAGTTGTCTAAATTGTAACGTATTTCCAAATTTATCAAGATAACTTATATTAAAGTTTTAATTGCTTCCAAATTTTGTGTTAGTTTCCATAATTTTCGACATCACATTAATTTTCAAGTTTATCAGAATTTGTTCTTCTTCTTTTTTTGTAGATCATTCCACTTATTCTGCAGGTATGTAAACTAGATTAGATTGTTATGTATTTTAAATGCTTAATCGCACTTTTTTTTAATCATTTTTTCTGTATTTTTTGTGTTGCTGATGACGATTTAAATTTTTCGAATCTAATCTTATTAATGGATCTATTCTTGATGTTTTTGAAAGAGTGATGCTCTTACTGATTTTTTATTTTATTTTTTGTTTTTTTATGATAAACCCTAATTTTTATACAATTGCAGGAGTCTGAATCTTCTTCGAACACAAGAGGTAAGTTTAATGTTATCATTTTGTTGGTGTTTTTTGATCCGGTATAATGATAGTTTTCATCATTTATGCTAATCTCTATAATTTTTAAGTTATTTTTTTTTTTTTTTTTTGCAAATCTAACTATGATATTTTTTGAAATTTGAAAATCTTTGTTTTTTTACTAATAAATTTTGTATTGTATTAATGATTCTTTTGTTTTGTTTTTTTTTTATTTTTTCATGGTTAACCCTAAATTTTATGCCATTGCCGGACTATTAAACTTCGTCGGACATGTTAATTAAAAATTTTAGTTTTATTGTTTTTTTTCCTATTTTTTATCAGGTATAATGTTTAGTTTCATCCTTTATGCTCATTTAATTTTGCCTGTATTTTTTAGTTACTAATAAATTTGGTATTGTATTAATTTTCAGAAAATTTGTAGTGTTTCTATAAATAAATTCATTTACGTTTTTTGAAACCCCTCCTTTTGTTTCTTTTATATGTTTTCCCTCTCTTATGAGTTTGTTTCTATGTTGGTTGGTTTTGCTTGGCAAGGTTAGACTTTCCTAATAAGTTTGCTTGATTTACGGGATTGGATATTAGTGATTTGATTTTCAGATTTTAAATTTTAAATTTTAAATTTTGAATTCAATCATTATTTTAAATTTAAATTTTGAAGTAAATCATTATTGTGTTTGATTTTAATTTTCAATTTCGAAGTCAATTATTATTTTAAATTTAAATTTGAAAGTTTGCCATTAATGTGTTTGATTTTAAATTTCGAATCTGTAAATTGAATTTAAATTTGAAAGGTTAGACTTTCCTAATAAGTTTGCTTGATTTACGGGATTGGATATTAGTGATTTGATTTTTAGATTTTAAATTTTAAAATTTGAAGTCAATCATTATTTTAAATTTAAATTTTGAAGTAAACCATTAATGTGTTTGATTTTAAATTTTGAATGCTTTGAAATCTTGATGTTTTTTTATGAGATGCTTTGACTATATTATTTGTAATTTTAGGGATGCTACGAGTCTTCTTCGACTATTGTTTTTGTACTCGAGTTGCATATCTAATTCAAATTGTGTTTTGTAATTTCAGGTGATGAGCTTCTTTCAGACTCCTTCCCCTAGAAGGAACTCTTGAATAAGATCCTATGAGAAGTTGAAGGAAATGTATATCTTGCACCATTCTTTATCTATATCTATAAATCTACATATCTTAAATGGGATCCTATGAGAAATTGATCTCTATTCGATTCACTGATGTATATTCTTCTCCTCACCATTTTGTTCCATTAATGAACTCATGTGTGCTCTTATGTTTGATACCCGATCTTATTTCAGTGATTAATATCCGCTTGAGTAACCCAATCTGAGTCTGATTTTTTTCGTTAACGATTCAGGTAAACTTTCCCAATTTGGGTTTTCTACAAGGCTAATCATCTAAATTAATTTGTTATTTTTATGGTTTACATCCTAAACTCCAGTTTTACAGTATCTCATGATAATCTTTCTTTGTTTTTTAGAATCTGATCAAATTGGGCCATAATCTGAAGAAATGTGTTTAAGCTACGACAAGGTGTGTATAGCATTATTATTGATATTATAAAAAAAATAACTATAACAGTTTCTCTTCCTGTAATTTTGTATAGCATTATTTATAAAATGATTACAGGTATGATATTTGTTCGCTTCACGTATCTTCGCTAAATCAATATGTTGGAAGGTTTGTGTATGTAGAATTAGTCTGGATACGCCCACGAAAAAAAATGCCGATTTATATTGTATTTCTCATGACAGTATGAAGGCTATGGTTAAGGATAAATGATAAGATCTTTAAAGGGCTCGATGCTTTTCAAACTAAAATAGTGCAAGACATTAAGGAGGCTACTCTCTGGTGGATGATTAACAGATCGATAGGCGTCAATCTCTCAATCTGGTCCACTTTCTCTGGTTTAGACTTTGGTTAGTGTATGTGTATAAATAATTTTTTTTAAAGTGATTGGATGTGTAATGGGGTAAGAGTATTTTGGATGTATCTTAGTGTGTTTTTTTTGAAGCTTAATTGTTGTTTGTATGCCTCTTTTGGTGATTATTAAAGTTTGGTTTACTGAAAAAAAAAACGCAATTTCAATCGTTTTTACCCAGAGCCGTTCCAACGTTTCTGGAGGCCCTAGGCGAACTATAAGTCAGAGCCTTGTTATTGGTATAAATGAGTTGAGATTGAGATTTGAGACATTGAATAACCAGAGTGATGATTTGTCCTAGTATCGGCCCTAATTTCGCTCAGTCCATAATCAATTTCACATTGCTTACTCAAAAGACGTCAACGAGGGTTGATGTGTTGTGTGCGTGGACAGTGCGGACTCCTTGTGTAAAATCCTAAATATTGGGCATAGAAACGTTGTTTAAATGGCAAAAAAAAAAAAAAAAAACAAGTCTAATGTATGAAAAGAAATAACATTGGAGGCCCTTATTTTTTGGTGGCCCTAGGCCTTAGCCTAGGTTGATAAGCCTTACGGGCCGGCTCTGTTTTTACCTAACGGGTGATTTGCTTTATATTTATCTCTAATTGCTTAAGTAGGTAAACTTTGAAAAATTGTTTAAAGACGGACTTATGATTAGTTTGTTTGTATTTATTTTATGTATAGATGTCAAAAGATATTTAGAGGATAACCTGTGATTAACTCGATTAAAACAGGTTGTGATGAAATGAGTCTTTTTTTTTAAAAAAAATGAGTCTTTTCAAAATTGGTGAGGCTGTGGTATAAATGAAGCTTTTCAAAATCATATGAGATATTACACACTCAGAATAATAATATTGAGGGTTGAATGTATGTGACCTTATAAGTATAGAGGTGTACTTTACTTTAATTTTTTTCTATTATAGAAATTCCAATGTGATGGTATTTTTGTTGTTTCCTCTATTATTTTCTCTATATAATATAGAATAGAGGTTCCAATGTAAATGCTATAAATATAGACGTTTACTTTACATTCTTGCTTTTGTATGTTTTTATGGCTCTTTACAACAAGAAAAAGTTTAAGAAACCAATTAAAAATTTATGATGGAGAAAAGGAAAAGAGGATACTTTAGATGTTAAAGTGTTATTTTTACACTTTTATTTGTTATAAATTAAATTTTCCTACCCGAAAAATTTTCGGGTTATAACCTTATTTTTTTCTAGAACAGTAAAAGGGATTTATAGCAAATCAAGTGTTGGAGGGTAGCCAACCAGTTGATATCTCTAAGAACCCGTTTGAGTTGTTCTTACACTTAAGTAAAGAATCTATTTTTTCAAATTAATTTCATGTATATAAAACAGTAATTAACTCTTTTGAGTTAATTACTGTTTTCGTCCTGTGGTTTGTTAAAAATGACTATTTCAGTCCATTAGTTTAAAAATTGCGATTTCAGTCCGTGTGGTTTCACTTTCGTGACCATTTCAGTCACTGTGGTTTCACTTTCGTAACCATTTCAATCCATTTATTCTGTAAGTACAGGGACTGAAATGGTTACGAGGTGGACTGAAATGGTTACGAAAGTGAAACTACAAGGACTGAAATCACAATTTTTAAACTAATGGACTGAAATAGTGATTTTTGACAAACCACTGGGACGAAAACAGTAATTAACTCTTTTTAATAATCTAGGTATAGAGCTTTAAATTCTAAGTCGTCCTGATTGGAATTGATAATGTCAGAAGATGAATACGATAGTGGATTTAAAGAAGACATCATGAAAACATCATGAAGGTTTAGTTGACAAAAAATTAATTTGTAACGAACATTATGTAGATGTACTATTGGGACGTGCTCAACTGTCTCAAAATATTAGGCTTAACAAATCACACTTTAACGCTTCTACGTTTAAATTATTTTATGTGTTTAGTTGGTGTTTAGCCACCCGCAAAGCTCGCGGGGTCTTAGGCTAGTTATCCTATATATTAAAAACACAAGTTAATGAATAGTAACTTAGGACACGTCACAAACTTAATGAATAGTCAAAGACCCACGTCCTTTCTCTCCCTCCCTAACCTCCTTTCATCAGTTAATTCATCAGAGAGACAACAATTGAAGGAGCCGGCGAGCAATAATGACGGTGGTGAAGGATTGTTCGACGGAACGGCAGTGGTGACGTTCTCAGACGTGCCGGCTAGGGTTCTGGTTACCCTAGACGCGGTTTCTCAAAGTTTAACAGGGTTTTGGGCAATTGGGCACATCAAATTCCACTTTGATCGACAACTTGAAAGGTGCTCTCATCACGAATGACACAATTTCCTTTAACCTATCTTCGAATATGGCCCAAAAATCCAAAAATCTGTATCAAAATTCTGTTTTTACAGACAAATCGTAAAAGACGTTACGTTGCTTTCGGTACCCATCAACCACTTCAACCGAAATCCTTCATATGGGTGAGTGTTTACAAAGCGACGATGATGACGGAGATGGCTGCGAAAAGATGAGAGATGAGAGGCAGAGACGGAGTAGGGTTCTCCGGCGACGACAACGGTGTAGGGGCATCCGCCGGCCTGAGGCAGAGACGGAGAAGAGATGAGAGGGTTACTTTTGGTATTTCACCAACAACACGCATCTAGGCGAAACAGATCGGAGAAGAGATGAGAGACAGAGACGGAGTAGGGTTCTCCGGCGTCGACAACGGTGAAGAGGCATCCGCCGGCCTGAGGCAATCTGGTGTTATCAACAGGTTATGCATTCGATTCTGGTATTTCACCAACAACACGCATCTAGGCGAAACAGATCGGAGAAGAGATGAGAGACAGAGACGGAGTAGGGTTCTCCGGCGTCGACAACGGTGAAGAGGCATCCGCCGGCCTGAGGCAATCTGGTGTTATCAACAGGTTATGCATTCGATTCTGGTATTTCACCAACAACACGCATCTAGGCGAAACAGATCGGAGAAGAGATGAGAGACAGAGACGGAGTAGGGTTCTCCGGCGTCGACAACGGTGAAGAGGCATCCGCCGGCCTGAGGCAATCTGGTGTTATCAACAGGTTATGCATTCGATTCTGATTTGTTGTCCCTTTTTCCCGGCCATACATTAATTAATTAGTTGATTCCACATTCCCTAGGTTTTAGAAAAGAGACAGTGATTGATTTAAGGTGTTTAATTTGTGAAATTGGTATGCATTATGTTATTTTATTTCAAGTTTAGAAAAGTATATATGACCTGAAAAGGCCAATATAGCTCTAAAAGTTGGCTTCTTGTATAAAACAAAACCTATCGAGTAAAATTTGTAGGAAGTAGAGAGAAGGAGGTAAAAAGGAAGAAGATAACGTTGACAACGGCAAGATCAGCATGTGATCAGGTTCAAATGTTGCAGCAGGTTTGCTTGCTTTCATTTACAGTTTTGAGTGTTTGGAATTCACTACAAACAATTTACTTGCTTCATAACATTTGTACCAAAGTTGCTTTTCATACCAGATGCGCTTCTACTAGGTTCCACGTTAGGCAATTGGCATTTTAATTTTCTGATTGTTTGGATGCATTACTGATTCCTTTACAATATGCTTGTCATTTTGGTCAGATTCAAAGAAATGGAAAAAAAAAAAAATTCATGTGTTGTCGGACATGATTACACTTATGCTGAGCTGATATGCACGAATAGACCGGAAAAAAAATGATGGGGGAAAAAAAATCTGGGGTTACTACCAAGGGGTTAAACCTATTATTTCAGGTGTGATTACTAATTATATGTCATTAAATCACTTTAACACTTTGATATGGTCAATCGGGACAAAAACCATTTACTGTCTCGGGTATGGAACCGGACTTTTGAAGAAGTCAACGGGTTTTATAGCGCTCGGTACCGGGGTCGGTATGGAATTGGTTTTAGATCATAGGGTATGAAACCGTCTTTTGAGTTGCTTCACATGGCATAGACAGTTTACCTATTTGATGATTTAGTGTACGGTTATCTGTTCACCTATTTGGTTCAGGTACGTTTTTATTTTTAGTTTGTTCTATCCCGTCACCTCTTATCACTAACTTTTATGAATTCCTTAAACGACCACCAGTTTGAATTTTGAGGACATGTAGGAGTGGCAAAATGGGTGGGTTGGGTAGGTTTGGGTAATGGGTTAGGATGGGCATGGGTTAGAATGAGTTTAGTAAGAAATGGGTTAGAATTGGTTTAGGTCAAGATGGGTTTTTTGTCAAGATGTATTTGAGCATGATAAAAATTCTAAGAAATCAAAAAAGATATAAAAAAATCAAAAAAATAATAAAAAATAAAAAAAATTCTAAACAATAAAAAAATAATAAAAAATCCAAAAAATTCTTAAAAATCGAAAAAATTCTAAAAAATCAAAAAATTATAAAAAATCAAAAAAATTCCAAAAAATAAAAAAAATCCAAAAAATTCTAAAAAATCCTAAAATCATAAAAAATTCTAAAAAATCAAAAAAATAATAAAAAATCCAGAGAATTGCAAAAAATAAAAAAAATCAAAAAAATCAAAAAATTCTAAAAAATCAAGAAATTCTAAAAAAATCAAACAAATTCCAAAAAATCAAAAAATAATAAAAAAATCCCAAAAATTCTAAAAAATTCCTAAAATCATAAAAAATTATAAAAAATAAAAAAAAATCTAAAAAATATAAAAATTCAAAAATATCAAAAAAATTAAAAAATCAAAAAAAATTCTAAAAAATCAAAAAAATAATAAAAATTCTAAAAAATATTTTTTTTTTCTAAAAATCTAAAAAATCATAAAAAATCCAAAAAATCCTAAAAAATCCAAAAAATTCTAAAAAATCAAAAAATTCTAAAAAGTAATAAAAATCCAAAAAATTCAAAAAAAAATCAAAAAATTTCAAAAAAAAATAAAAAATAAAAAAAATCTAAAAATTCAAAAAAATTCAAAAAAAACAAAAAAAAATCAAAGAAATTCTAAGAAATAAAAAACCCTAAAAAATCAAAATAAATCTAAAAAATCCAAAAAATTCTAAAAAATCTTAAAAATCATAACTTATTCTAAAAAATAAAAAAAACCTTAAAAATCCTAAAAACATTTTTTAGAATTTTTGGATTTTTAGAATTTTTTTTATTTTTTATTATTTTTTGATTTTTTAAGATTTTTTTTTATTTTTCTGATTTTTAGAATTTTTTTTATTGTTTTTTTTTTGATTTTTTAGAATTTTGGATTTTTATTATTTTTTTGATTTTTAGATTTTTTTTGGATTTTTTATTATTTTTTTTTATTTTTTTGAATTTTTTTTGATTTTTGGATTTTTTGAATTTTTATAACACGTGGCCAACCCACGCGGGCTAGCCACGCCCCGCCATACCGACCCAAAATGCACATGACCAGCGGTGCCCCTCGAGATCCACGTGTCAACCCATGCCCCAAACCCCCGCCCCACCATACCCCACAGTCTTAATATTTGTTTTCCAGGTATTTGCGTGCAAAAGTAAAGTCTATGATTGTTCTAATTAAGGTGATAAGGCCTGTCTTTCTATTCTGCATTATTTTTTTAGACTTTTATTATTATTATTATTATTTTCATTTGGTGTATGGTGTAGGGACTTTGATGCTTTTGATTTGAGGCAAAGGCTTCCCTGTGTAGTCAGCAAATTGCACAGCTGGACTTGGCAGCGCTCCTGCTACATAGTTAAACTTCTGTGTGTGTGTTTATATGTCTTTTAGCGCGTTTGCAGGCAGTCTACAACGCTAATGGAAAGGATTTTCATCAGGAACAATGGTTGTACAATGGTTGTTGCTGGTATGTTAATTAGATTGTAATTTATTAATAACTTAATAGGATGTTAGTTTAGAGATTTACAGACGGGCAAAGAATTCCTATAATTCTCACGATTTCCTTTTATTCATGCACATTTTCATGATCTTGGGGCCTTGGTTTTAAAAAAAGCGTGAAGCGCACAAAAGCGACAAGGTCCAAAACCGAGGCCTTGAGCCTTGATGTGCCTCGCGCCTCAGCGCGTCGGAGGCGCACTTTTTAAAAACCAAGCCCGGGACGGAAGAATGGATAAGATTGCATTCTAGAACAAAGGTTGCTGCTGGTGGTATGTCGTGTAGACAATATTTTATTAGAATTGTAATATAAGGTTAATTCTAAGTTTTACACATTAGACCTCAAATACATATGAACCTAAACACGAGCCGAATATTCATGGGTTGACCCGAGCACGACCTGTTCAACCGCAAATACAAATGGTTAGCTGATTTACATTCACTTCCTTTTTTACAACTGTTTATTTAATGTGTGTAGATAACTTCAAGGCTTTAAAGAGCCATGAGGATCTTTGTAGCTTGCATGGGTGACGATGACACATCTGCAAAGTGAAGCGAGAATACAATAAAAGGCTACTTCTTACCATATAAGACTACATGGTATGGTGATGGACCATCCTTGGAGGATGATCCGCCACGTAGGCGACACATCATAGTCCTCCCAAGGATGGATCATCCTCCAAAACTAGGGGGCATGGGAGGATGGTCCTAGTCATCATCCTCCACCACTTTTATATTTTTTTTATTTTTTTTAATCTTTAACTTTTTTTAAACATTTAACAAATAAAGTAACAAAATATTTTCATTAATATTAAAAAACATTACATAAACTTAAAAAAAATTAAACTTAAAAAAAATAAACTAAAAAAAACATAAACTTAAAAACCTAAAGTTAAAAAAAAAACTTAAAAATATCCTAACATATTAAAATAAGCTACTACTCGTCGTCTTCCATGTGGTGGGCGGGTTCGTTTTGAGCGTTGTTCCAAATGTACTCCACCAAGTCCGCTTGTAGGTTGTGATGTGTGTACTCGTTACGTAGAGCGAAGGCGTTCAAATCTTGTTGTTCCTCACTAACTGGAACAGAATTTCCAGTAGACGCGTTTTCGTCGTAATCGCATATCGCTCTCCCTTCGTCTTCAATGATCATGTTATGAAGGATGATACAAGCGTACATAATGTGTCGTAACCTCCTTGGTGTTTGCGAACGTGCTGGAATAGAAATGATGTGCCATTTTTTTTGTAGAACACCAAAAGCCCGTTCAATATCTTTTCTTGCGCCCTCTTGAAACTTTGCAAACTTTTTCCTTTTGTCGTCGGTCGGGTGCGGGATAGTTTTAACGATTGTCGAGTACGTTGGGTATATCCCATCGGCTAGGTAGTAACCTCGCCTGTACTCCACCCCTGAAACCGTAAAGCTTGTGTCTGGACCTGTACCCGCCACTACATCATCAAAAATCTGTGACTGGTATATGATGTTGAGGTCATTTAGCGAACCAGGTAGACCAAAAAAAGCATGCCATATCCAGAGATCCTGTGACGCAACAGCCTCTAGAATGATAGTCGGATGTCCCTGATCTCCTCTAGTATACTGACCTTGCCATGCAACCGGGCAGTTCTGCCACTGCCAGTGCATGCAATCAATGCTCCCGAGCATTCCTGGGAAACCATGTCTCTGTTCGTGTGCTTGATATAATTTTTGAACGTCGTTTGCGTTCGGTTTCCGCAGGTATCGCTTGCTATACAATTTGACAACCCATTGGCAAAACTTGTACAAACATCGACGTGCGGTTCTTTCAGACATCCTAATGTACTCGTCTAATGCATCTGGTGCGTAACCGTACGCAAGTTGGCGAATGGCCGACGTACATTTTTGTAAATTACTGAAACCCCTTTGCCCCCTAGCATCGTTTCGCAATGTAAAAAACGGATCAGACTGGGCCATGTCGCCTGCAATACGTAAGAACAGTTGACGACTCATGCGGAAACGACTTCGAAAAATCTCGGCTGGGTACACGGGTTCGTCGGCAAAATAATCGGCTACTAATTTATCGTGGCCGGCTATAAATTTAGAACAAAACATAAATGAAATTAATTAAAACATACATTTTAAAATCTATATAAAACATAAGGAAAAAAAATAAAATACCTTCTTGGTCTTGGTTATATTTTGCTCGTCTAGTTAGCGGTTGGGACGACCCTTCAGCGGCCGCCATGAACACCTGAGCCGCGTTCATAATCATGTTGTGCATAATAACATCCTCTTCCGAAGATGATGAATACCACTCGGACGAAGACGATGAAGACATAGAAGAAATTGAAGAAATGGAAGAAACGGGTGAAGCCATGATAATTTTTTAGCGAGAGATGGGGTGGTAGCGGGTAAAAAATGGTACAAAATATGATGATTTTTTATAAAAAGGGAAGAGTGGTTTATAAAATGTGAGAGAGATGGGGTGGTAGTGGGTGAAAAAGTTGTGAAAATAGAGGTTAAAGATGTGAGTATTTATAAAAATGGAAGTGAAATGGGGGGTTTTTTAAATTATAGCCGTTAGATTCAATTTTTTTTTTATTTAAAACGGTCAAAAGGTGGGGGACCCACCTAATTCGCTTCGTCGCCAACGGCTACTTTCGGACGATTAGGACGGGGACGGTATGGGGCGGCACGGTGTTTGGACCGTCGCCGACCCGCGACGGGCCGGGGCCGACCCCCATACCGTGTAGCCTAAGACTACAAGGTATGGTGATGGACCATCCTTGGAGGATGATCCGCCACGTAGGCGCCACGTCACATTCCTCTCTAAGATGGGTCCATCCTCCAAAACTAGAGGGCATGGTAGGATGGTCCTAGTGATAGTCCTCCACCACTTTTTATGTTTTTTTTTTATTTTTTTTAGTATTCTATTTTTTTTACATTTAAGAAATATACTAACAAAATATTTTCATTAATATTAAACCCACATTACATAAATATAAAAAAAACATAAACTTAAAAAAAAAACAAAGACTTAATAAAAATAAACATAGAGTTAAATAATTTGATGTTTTTTCATGATGTCGTGTTGTAATTTTTTCAACATCGAACGTTTCGGCTCGGGTTCGTCCTCGACATCCATCGTCATTATTTCCCATTCCTTGAGCCGAATTTTTTCATCGGAAATTCGGATTTTCTCATTCGACAATCGGACCTTCTCTTTTAACTTTTCTTCCGATGCACGACTTTTTTCTTCGATGCCCCGCTCCTTCGCCTTCGTTTTTTGGGCCGTGACGTCGTTGTACATTTTTAGGTGTTCCATAAACTCAACCATGTGCGGGTCCACCTTTTCCTTTTCCCTTGGCCCGCTCCTTCTTTGTTTTGTCTCGGCCCGGTGGACGCTCCGGTTCACGTACGTTATACTCGTCTTCGTCATAGTCGGCGTCATCATTTAAGTTTATGTGACACCTCGCGTCCGATCCACCGGCGCTTAAACTACCCGTTTCCGATGTTTTTTGGCGTTTCGCCATCACCACCTCGTTAGGAATAGGGCTATATTTTGGTTCGTCTTTTACAACCATCCACGCGCGAACGTGAGGAAAGTTGGAACCATTCTTTTCCTTATACTTTTCCAATGCCATTTTGAACACATCCTCGTCGTTCCACCCGCTACGACGGTCACTTGTATATAATTTGTATATTCCTCGCAAAACCGATTAATGGCCGAGTTCAATTTTCGCCACTTCGAGGAAACCGAGTCGAGATCTCGATACGGGCCTTGGTCCATCAAGGCGAGAAACTTGGCCAATACCTTGGACCAAAACCCCTCACCCGATTGGTTATTACCTATAAAAAACAAACAAAATATATAAAGTTTTAACATAATAATAAAAAAAAAACTTTAAAACTACCTACTTACTGTTAAGAAAAAAAATAAACTTTAAAACTAATTAAAAAAAACTTTAAAACACACTGTTAACAAACAAAATAATAAACTTAAAAACTAATAAACCTAAAAAAAAATAAACTTAAAAACTAATAAACCCACTGTTAACAAAAAAAAAAAATAAACTTTTAAAAATTTAAACTTTAAAAAATGTAAACTTTAAAAAATGTAAACTTTAAAAAATGTAAACTTTAAAAAGATGTAAACTTTAAAAAATTACGAACCTTTTACCGGGTTGTCGGAAGTGCCAATGAAAGCCTTGGCTAAGGCTTCTTCTTCGATTGGGGTCCACTTAGTCGCCTTCGGTTTCGACGTTTGATCACCCACCACTTGTTTGCCTTTGTTTCGTTTTCCTTTCCCTTTAGGCGGTTGGGTTTCGGGAACAATCTCCACATCGTCTTCGGGTTCGGATTGGGTCGGGATCGGTTGAGGTTGAACGGGTGGTGTGGGGATCGATTGAGGTTGAACGGGTGGGAAGTTCCAAGCACCCCGCATCATCATTTGTTGAAGGGCTTGATTTTGGGAGATTTGAGCGAATTGGTTTGGCGAGTGTTGGAATGAAGCAAACGCGTTCGATGAATATTGCGAGAATTGGTTCGGTCCTAGCGTTGGATAATATCCCGGAACCGAAAAAACATTAGGTTGGGTCGGATTGTTGGGAGTATTCGGGTTGTTCGAAGTGTTCGGGTTCTCCGGGTTGTTGAACGGATCCATGAAAATTATGTGGAAGAAGGTTTATAGAATAGTGGAAGAATGAGTATAAAAATTATGTGAGAAAGAGGTGAAATTTTGGGGTTAATTTGGTGATTGAAACTGAAAATGGAAGTTAAATTTATATATTTTATAAATATGACCGTTTTGGCATTTTTCAAATTATGGAAATTTTGTTTTTTTATTTTATTTTAATGGTCAAAAAGTTAAAATGGGACCCACATTTTTGCTTCGTCGCAAACGGCTAGAAGCCGACAGAGAGGACGGGATGGGATGGGGGCGGCACGGTGTTTGGACCGTCGCCGACCCGCGACGAACCGGGGCCGCACCCCATACCGTGTAGCCTAAGTGATGGCATTAAGATACAAATTGTTATAAAAAGTCATTTGCGGAACACATATATAAGTTAAATGCGACTAAGCCGCCGTTTGAGCAACATCATAGGGACGAATTTGAAATTTCCTCTTTATGTTTCATGAATTTGAATCTTTGTGCAATTAACTCGACTACGATACATGTTTTCTTTTATATTTTAATCTTGATTTTATGCAACTTGCCGACTTAAACCGCATGAATGTTTTTTTTTGTAAGCCACTCCAGTTTTTGCAAAATCTAAAACCACGTCTAGGGTACATCCAACCCCACTCTCCTTTTCGCACCGCAGGTGCGAGTTGAATCTCCATATTGCTTATGACAATTCAATTTACCCCTTACTGCTCATAATACTTCAATTTAAGTCGCCGCAACGCGGCGACAGTTAAAAAACCTAGTTAATTTAAGTAAACGATGATATAATTGCAAAGAAAAATAAGGAAACGATCCAAAAATTTTTAATAAAAGCATGTCATGCTTCAGTCAATTTCATACTTTCTTAAAATAGAAAGACCGACCACCCTCCTTTTGCAATACTTTTGACCCTACATTTGTTTCTTTTCAGCATTTTAGTCCCTCCAGTCATTTTAGTCCCTCCAGTCATTTGCTGGATAAAAGCATTCTTTTAGAATTTGTACAAGTTGGATAAATAATGGTTTATGAACTGTAATTGTTGAACCCATTAGACTAAACTTAAAAAAAACACTAGATAGGAAGAGAAGCGAATAATTTAATTCTGTTTTTGATTTTTCAAATTGGGGTTCTAATCAATTTGAATTGAACTTAACCAAGTTTATAATTCGATTCGAATTAAACTAAATCAAATTTATGATTTTTGAACGGATCAAATAGCATAGTATTCATTATATAAAATTACATTTATTTAACCCGTGTAATACACAGTGTCTTTAAAGATATAACTTTTTTTTATTATTTCGTATATATAATTAGATTTATTCAAAGCACAGAGTCGATGGCTTTTACGTAGAGGTGTACAAAAAAATCGGTTTTAGAACCGAAACCCTTTTTTTTAACCGTTTTTTTTATAACCGGTTTAGAACCGAACTGAACCGCTGGTTGTAGACCAGTTAGGAATATTTATCTTTGAAACCGGTTTTAAAACCGAAACCGGTTATAAAAAACTAGTTTAAACCGGTAAAAAACCCTTTTTTTTTTGGAATAAACCGGTTAAAAACCCATCCTAACCGTTTGGACCGATTATTGTTTTGAGTAAAAAAACTGGTTAGTAACCGAAACCGGTTATAAAAAAAACCGGTTTTTTGTTTTTGAAAAAAAAAACCGGTTTTTGTTTTTGAAAAAAAAAACGGTTTTTGTTTTTGAAAAAAAAAAAACGGTTCGGTTAATAACCGAAACCGGTTTTTGAAAAAAAACCGATTTGTACACCTCTACTTTTACGCCACCGACACCCCCACTTTTATACTTTGCTACAATCGCCCCCTTTACTCTGAATTTACACAATCTAGCCCTCGCCTTTCAAACTTTGCTATTATCACCCCTCTACTTTGCTTTTCCACCACCCCATCAACTTTTACGTATTTACGCCACAAACTAGGGATGAGATTTTTTACCGAAATACCGGTACCGTACCGGCACCAAACCAGTACCGTACCGTACCGATCATAAACGGTACCGGTATCGGTAATAGATTTTTCGAAATTCGGTATCGGTAAAAAACGGTATCGGTACCGGTATTTTTCGGTAAATACCGGTATTAATACCGAATTTAATAATGACTTTATGTATTTTGCTATTATCTTAGATCCCACTATGAAGTTATATTTTCTTAAACATTGTTTTACAAAAACCAATATCAAATTTCTTTTGTTTGGTTATTTTTAATCAATTATGATGATTTTTAGACATGTTGGAATTTGGATGTTAAAAGTTGAACCCATGGATGTTTACCTTTTGATTTTTTTGACTACTTAATTTGTTTACATTCCTCTATATATTACTCATGAATTTTTTTGAGGTAAAACAATGGATGACACCAAAGCGGTACCAATGTGGTAAGTACCGAAATACCGGTACCGATACCGATACCGTACCGGTACCGCATCTATAAATACGGTATGGTAATTGGTATCCACATTTCCTCAATTTCGGTAACGGTATTTACGGTATCGGTACCGGTACGGTACCGGTATCGTACCGATCTCATCCCTACCACAAACCCTCTACTTTTTCATTTATACTACCACCTCTCATCTTTTACACATTTCCGCCATCGCCCCTCTACTTTTACACTTTGCCTTTTCCGCCACCACCCCCTCAACGCTTTTTCGCGACAACCCCTCTACTTTTATACTTTCCATTTTTACCCTTCTACTTTTATTTTCCCTCAAATTCCAGACTTTGCGTTTTTATCCCTTGCAATATTACTCCATTTTAACCCCTAGACTACTTTGCAAATACCAATGCACTGTGTTTTACGAAATGTCTTAGACATTGTGTTTTACACTTCATGTCTACCTTTGTGTTTTACTCTTTTTTTTGTAATTGTGTTTTATCCATTATGTTTTACATTTTTTTAAATTGTCTATTGCACATTGCATTTTACGAATTGTGTATTGCCTTACTACATGTTTCCACTCGTCGCGTGCCGCCGCAACGCACAGCGGGCAAAAATACTAGTTTGACATTAGAATGACTAGTCGACTACTCTCAAGTCTCATTGACAATTTAATTTAACTAGTTATAATAACTGTCGCCGCGTTGCGGCAAACTTATTTTGTTATTTAGTCTGTGTTTATATGTGTTTGAAATCACTACGAGCGCGTTGCACACGGAATCGCTAACAAGAAAAAAAAATGTAGAAAAAAACACTAAAAAATAATCGAAAGAAAATCAACTAAAAAGTTGTATGGTAATGACGTTGTTCGGTAGAAACCCATAGTCAGAGATGAGCAAATAGCAACGGGTACTGGTACCGAATTTTCCTGAACCGAAAGATCCTAAGTACCAGTTTGGTACTGACATTTGGCGTTCCTGGTACCGGTTCGCTACCGGTTTTTACCTTCATATACCGATACCGTAACCGGTATTTTCTGTACCAATACCGATTCGGTGTCAGTTGGCACCGAGCTCATAACTACCCCTGAAACAAAAAAAAAGTTTTACGATACAGTTGTTGTTCGTACGGTATCCGTGACCAGGGATGAGCAAATGGTACTGGGTAGTAGTACCAAATTTCTCGAACTAAAAGATTATCAAACTCAATCCGGTACCGATTTTGGCGTTTTATGTACCAGGCTGGTGCTGTTTTTTACCTTCATGTACCGATAACGAACCGGTATTTTCAATACAAGTACCGGTTAACACCAAACTTATCAAACTTAAAAATTAAAGAAGATAGCAATTATTATAATATTAAAAGAATAAAATTATAAGAAATTATATATAGTATTTTATTATATTATAATTTATTGTTTATTTCATTTATTTATTAATATATAGGAGAATAATAATCATTTTCTCCTTTAAAGATATAATTTTGACCATATATATTTTCAAGATTTCTCCTTTAAAGATATAATTTTGACCATATATATTTTCAAGATATTATTAGGGGACAGATATTCAAAAGTGCCTTCTATTTTTACAGTGTTTTGTTTGCCTCTGACTAAGTTTTGTTTTATTTTTTAATTGGTTTCTAAATTGTTTACCAAACAATGTTTATTGTGTAACAACTAACACGTGCGTCATTCTTCACAAACGTGGTTTTATTGCATTCTAGTTTAGCTCTTGACAAAAAATGCCAATCTGAAAACAAATTATTATATATGTATATTGTATAAAGGATACTAATAATGGCTTCTGAGACTATGATTAGTAACTGATTTTTTTTTTTTCAAATTAAATAATAAAAAGTAGATTATATTCACTACTAATCACTAAACATAAGAGTTACTTTTTATAATGGTTGCTTTGTGAATGAATCTTGTAGGGACAATCTTACGTTGACACAGTTTTATATGGATAAAGTTTACATACAAACCAACTATACTGAGTTACTTTTTATAATGGTTGCTTGTGAATGAAATCTTGTAGGGACAAGTCGACAACCTTATGTTTATATGGATAAAGTTTACGTACAAACCCCAAAGTAATCTAATATTAGTAACTACCTCAAGTGCTCGTGTAATACACGGTTTAGCAAGTAGGGGTAAGATTAAATAAAAAGTTTATTTTGGCTAAGCAGAATGAGAAGAAATCTTAACCATTCATTTTTCAAATCAATGGTTAAGATGAAAGTGTAGAAGAAAGAAGGATTGCAAGGGTATCTTGAAAAAATCATATTTATGGATTTTCTCTCTCTCTCCACATGCAAGACACATGCATATTACACCCCCATTTTTTAAACATTCATAACTTTTTTATACGACGTTATTTTTTCATAAAAATTTCACCGTAAAATCGAGCGTCTTTTCATCTTTAATTTAAGTACCATATTGCTATATAAAATATGAAAACTAAAAAAAACCCACTAAAACACAAAGCATTCTGTGATGCCCTCCGGGAAAAAGTCTCGGGCTTAGAGGTATGGATGGTCCTAAGGCTTGCCTACTGCTTTGTTATCAGAGCTGGATCGATTGAATCTTTTTCCAGTGCCCATGTTCCTACTACTACTTCTGCTGCTATTCTTACTTCCATGGATGGCTATGGTGGTTCTCCAGCGGCTGCTCCTACTCCTTTGCCTGGTGCTCTAATCTGAGCTGAGAAATAGGAACTGCACTTCGACTTTATTTATTTAATCTATTCCCCCCTCTCTAACCCAAGCCCTAGAAGTGAATGAGGAATGACTGAACTTCTGCTTCCGCAATGAGACGCTAAAGTCCTTTTTTCAATGAAATCACAATGCTTCTCTTATTCAGTAGTTCAATCTTACTTTCTTACCCCGGATCCCGCTCTTAATGAGCCGAAGAGAAGTGCATGAAATGGTGGAGCTACTATTAGTTGCGTAGACTTAAGACTCACTTTGCTTTCACGATTTGACCTTGACATTCCACCAATGAATTCATCTTCTTCTTTGCACTGACCCCATTCCTAAAGTTCGTGGTCTTCGATCATAAACTATCTCTCCATCTCTTCGAGTAAGGATTTGCTGCTTTCTTACTTATTCCTAAACCTCTTCCTGCTCTTTTGTAACACCCGTTCATATAAACTATGGTTTAACGTCTCATTTACAAGAAAACAGTCATGTAATTAAGATTACATATGCATTAAAAATTCCGGGTTTATTAAAACTTTTTAAGATTTAAAAAGTCTATAACATATCATGTGTACATTCGTCGTTTAACATAATAACAATACGTAGTGCGGAAGCTTATTTCGTAATCGTGTTCGGTTCTTGCTCGACGCTTGATCTTCATCCGTGCACCCTTGACGTTCACCTATGATCAAAACCAACTTAAAAGTTAGTTTTGATAGTCAAATATTTAGTTCATACAAGTACAGGGGTTAAAAATGACAAAAAATTAAAAATTTTCGGAGTTAGGGGTGTCGCGTGACGCCTAGGGCCTAGGTGTCACGCGAGCCCCCTTTTTTTACACCAGGTTTCTTCAGCTGTCGCTGTACATTCCCGGCTCAACTCGATTTCACGGAAACGGCCATAACTTCTTCGTTATTGATCCGTTTTACGCGATTCTTTTTCCTACGCGTCCGTAATTAAATCCTCCATCTTATGGAGTTAAAACCCAACATTCAACTTAATAAAATTTCAGACTTTTAATCCTCGGCTTATTACCCTTTATACCGACTTT
The DNA here is from genome assembly GCF_002127325.2 of Helianthus annuus. Lineage (NCBI taxonomy): Eukaryota > Viridiplantae > Streptophyta > Magnoliopsida > Asterales > Asteraceae > Helianthus > Helianthus annuus. The sequence continues at coordinate 140,684,449 of NC_035441.2, read as the reverse complement.
TAACCCGTTTATGCATTTTATCAAACAAACCTATTTATTTGATTCCTATATCTCATATACTTCTTCTAATATATGTTACCTACTATATTAGGTTCTATTCATAGGTTTATTAGACAATTTAAATCCGTTTTCGCTCGTATGCTTATTTTGACCCGTTAAAGATATTTAAGCACTTTAAAGTTTGAAATTGCTTTCATTCATTTCTAGCATGTTATCCCTATATTTCTCAACAAGTAATCTCCCACTACAACTATATATGTTTTGGGTTTAAGGCGGACTTCTATGTGTTCCGAGTTATTACCCCTCGGATTACCCTTTTACGGCAAAGACTCATATAAAGCCCTTCGACCAAAGAATTTATGTTTTTCACTATCTAACTTATCCTAAGCATTTATATAATCATAAAACTTATTTCGAACCACCTTTAAGGGTCGTTCGTCTGAATTAGCTTACAAGGGCAATTTGGTCAATTTTCATTCTTCTTTAACTACAGGGTCCTTTAAATACTTGATTGACCCAAAATCCGACCCTTCTAACTATAATCTTATTTATAAACCCATGTACTTCTAAAACACCATGAACATAATTAAATTTATTCGGTTTACCTTAAAGATAACCGAATATCTACACTTTAACATTGTCTAACTCTTATAGAACTCCAAACTCTACTTGATGAGGTGTGTTATTAAACATACCTGGCTCAGATCAATATATTGACCCGTTTCAATACCTTGACTTAGTAGCCGCTAAGCAATAGCGATGTGCGTATCCGTTTGATATTTATTCCTATAAACAAATAACTCGACAAACCATTAGTCGATATTGTCAAAGGGTGATAATTTCACCTTTTGACCCGTTTATTTACCTAGTGATCTTTGACACTTCCATTAAATGTCAATTTCATATATTATGCTAATTTGAAGCCTAATAACGAAAATACGAATTTAAGCATAATGTAACGGAACCGTAGTTACGTACCTTCAAAGTACACCTTTCAAGCGTGTATCACCTCCGGCTTGTTCGCTTGACGTTCCGGATTCTTCGCCTAAAGAGTTCAATTCAAGACATGTTTAGAACTCTTTTTAAACCTTACATCGCATAATACACCGAAACATCATAATTATGCGTTTGATCTTTAAATTTCTATTTTAAGCCTTCTTTGAGGCATTTTCACAAACACCTTAAGGGCAGATTTTTCGCATGATTATATGACAAGTTTCTAGCTTATCATTTAGCCCTAAATTCACCTCAATCACATTTTACATGATTGTTAGCTACTAGATTTCTGAAATCACCTCCAAATCGTCAAATTACACAAGATTAACACCCAATATCCTAGTATTCATCAATTTACACATAACCCATTAATCACCTACAATGGTGTTCATGGATTCACCCAAAATTTCTTATAATTTCAACTTCTATTGATCTAGGGTTTGTCCTTAGACACTATAGTTGTTCCTTAATCATTATAACACATACATGCAAGCCAAATTTCAGATTTTTCCCAATTCATGAGAATTTCAAATTCAGAGTTTTCCTTAAATTTTACATACCTTGGAATCCTCTTGCGATGAGGATCAATAATCTATGCTCGGATTTTGATTTGGGACAGGATTTAACCTTCAATTTGAGAGTTCTAGTGATTTTTAGGTTTGTAAGAGTGGGGTGTCGCCCCTGCTCTTCTCCTGTACGACCAGACCCTTCAAAATGGGGGGTTTGGTTTGATTTTTATTAAAAACAATATTATACTTTCATTTTTAACAACATTGGTCCCTCCTCTTTTGTTTAACATTTAGTTTTGGTTATTCTAACCTTATTTCAAGTTATATCTAGACTTGTAGTTAACTAGGTTATAATTCTCCTAGTTATTCATTTTGTTCAAAAACCCGCTTTATTTTAAGTCCCGTTAAATCTCGGGCCTTTTTATTATACTTCGCTTTCACAAAGTGTTCCCCCTCCTTTTAATAAATATAAGACTTATTTATTTAAATCCTAATATTCACCGGGTTAATTTTACCACTAATGGTAATTTACCCGTTTTTACTATTAACGAGGTTTGATTACCAAACCCATTTTCGGGATGTTACAAGTCTACCCCCCTTAAAGAGGTTTCGTCCTCGAAACCTTTTCTTTCGTAATTTATCGAGTTTAACTCCATGCATATGCTCTCGATAATCAATTGAGCATTGCTCATATTTTATTCGATTATTAATATTACCATAAAAATTATGGTAATACCTTTTTAGTTACAAAACATCTACGGGCCTCATTCGACATAAAGCAACTTGAAATAATGTAATTTCGTTATTTCTACTAGTTCAATTAACTTAGCGATATCCATATTACCGAACCCTTTGTGAATCCGTTACCTTGACCCGTTTAAAGATCTTTGGTGAAATCTTTCACTTTTAGCAACAAATCCTTTTATTTTCAAATTTAGTTATTTGGTTCATTTATACCAAATCCACTGCTTACAAGCAAACCAAATTTACTTAAATGACCTTAACCGGTGTCACCAACTAGACTTATTGGTCCAGTTACTTTCTACCCTTATTATTTGCTATGGTTTGCCTTATAAGGTAACCATTTAAAAACTCGTTATCTTTTAGTTAAAAATTTTCATGTATACTGACGCGTACGTCATTCATGTGTAAGGCCTCGCGGGCCGTTACTTACTGCTTATAACTCTTAATCTTTATTGACTGAGTTGTAACTTGGCCACTCAGTCTCGTTAGTCTTTTAACAGGTTTATCACGCGCTTGTCTTATATTAACAAGCGTTTTGTATTCGTCATGACATTTTTCTTAACTTTGAATAGTTTTGGCGGCTAGCCTAATTTGCCACCGTCACTTCATACCCCGTCACACGGGTATACTAATTTGCCATCTCCGGCCTTATGTGTGTCTAAGATTTTCTGAACCATCTCATACTACTTATTTTTGTTAAAACATTGCTTTTGGCTAAAAACTAAATTTTTAGTTTACATTTTCTCCTTGTCTTATATCTTTTTCTCATGTCTAGGAATTTCCGTTTCAAGTTTTATTCCTGACAATTATTATTTTACACGGAGAATTGTAACCAATTTCCCTTGCTTTACAATATTGACCCGTAGGTTTCTTCACTTAGCCTCATGGGCTATTTCTTTATATGTTTTCCCCTTTTAAGGTGAGACCCAACAGTTCGTCCCTTCCTATTTATGACCCAACGGTCTCCTTGGTCTCGTAGACCTTATCACTACATTTTACCCCGTAGGTTACGATGATCCCATAGATCGTCTTTTATTCACGTCTACATTCATATGTCTATTTATACATATATAACTTTAAAGCATCCTTTGTTATGTTTGGAATCATTCAATTTTGCTTTTGAACTTGGTTGACCTTGACCGTAGTCTAAGGTTCCATTTGTTTACTTTCGGGCTATCTTTCTGACTTTACGACTTCTAACGTCATTTACACGTCGGTTTGTCTTACGCTTACCGTTACTCGGTTTATACTTATACTCCTTTACAACCCATTACCCGGGTTCTTTTATTTGAATGTTTTTAACACTTTTTTTTTTGCTAGTTTGCGTTTTTCCTATATATATTCCTTTATGAGTCATCACGTAGGTTCATTAATGTTTCGCGCTTCCATTATTCGGTTTGCGCTTACTTGCACTACCAAGTTTTTTTTATACTTTATTTATCTCGTTTGACTTGTTCGTGTGAAATTTCATCACTTATGAACATCAAACTATGTTCTTTATTCGACCCGTTCAACTTAAAAATAGTTGAGCGTAGTTATTAGCATTTCTGTTTGCAATTCTCATTGTCTTTTAGTCATGACTCATATTCCGAGTCTTTTGACTTTCTATTTCGCGTTCCCGTCTCTTGGTTTACGCATTCTTTCCAAATCCTACCAATTCATCGGGTATCTTTACCGTAATCATTCTCAAGTAACCATTTCTATATGGTTTTAAACGTTATTTTAATTTATTTGGTCGTCTTAGCGAGATCCATCGCTTTTATTCGATCAAGTCCTTTATATATATTTTTTTTTCAATTCGTTTGACTTGTCCATGTGAATTTCATCACTTGTGACAGTCAAACTTCTATCTTTATACGTTAGCATTCCTATTAGTCAGTCTGTATTTCCATTTACTTTAGTCTTTGTCCCTTCTCTCGGGCTCGTTATTCTAACGTAATACGCTCCCGTCATCCGACTTGCGTTTACGTTTACTATCAAACATCTTACTTGTTTGATCCATTTGGGTACCTTTTTAATTCGTCCCATTCACCCCGTCCCTACTACATCAAATGTAAGTATGTCTATCATAAAAAGTTCACGACATCATGTGTTCACTACTTACTTGGCCAGAGTAAGCGATCAACACACGACACACATGACATTTTCATGATTTCCGCACTACACCCCATGTAAATGACGCCTCTAATCTTTCTATATTCTTGACTTTCATTGGCAACCGTTTATTTAGTTACCATTTAACAGTTATTTGATTTACATGTTTCATTCATGAACATATACAATGTTTTTCCTTTTTATCAAACTAATCTATAATCACATTTGTTAATGTGATTGCTACCTTTCTTAATAGCATTAAATTGAGAGTTTTCCACTTGGATAATTACCCTAATCCAAGTTTCCATATGAACCAATCTTGTTACTCATTTGTTATTCATCATCATGAATAACACATTTTCTATTAAATTTCTCTTGGAAATCAGGTTTTCTAAGTTCTATCATATGTGTATGCAACCGTCATTACTTACGTGTTTGTTGCATATTACTACTTGTGCAATTAAATTTAAAAGTGTGCACCTGGTAATGTTTTCCCCGACGGGCGTTTCTTGCCTTTAACTTTGTTCGCGGTCGTTACGCGATTTAGTCCTTGGTGAGCATGCTCCTCTTGTCATACTTCGGATCGTTCTTCTATCATATCCGTAATTTGTTAAGCTCTCGCTATCCTCGTATGCGAGTGTCCTTCAACTAAAACATATACAAATGTTAATAATTTCAACATTAAAGGATGCCCGTATTATATACAAGGCTTTTCTACTATACGCATCAACGCGTGTAATTTCATTGACTATATCTATTCTATATCGATTTTATTGGTGTAACGTGTATTACATGATAACCATATGTGTTGTTCTCAACACTTTAATCATATTAAACCATTGATATACATGTACTTACCGGATTTGCAATCAAGCCTCGAACCAAACACCAATCTTTATCAAGAGCGTAAGGTTTAAGTCCAAGCATAGCTTTTCCGCCATACTTGAATCTCTTAAACCAAGGCTCTGATACCAACTTGTAACACCCGTTCATATAAACTATGGTTTAACGTCTCATTTACAAGAAAACAGTCATGTAATTAAGATTACATATGCATTAAAAATTCCGGGTTTATTAAAACTTTTTAAGATTTAAAAAGTCTATAACATATCATGTGTACATTCGTCGTTTAACATAATAACAATACGTAGTGCGGAAGCTTATTTCGTAATCGTGTTCGGTTCTTGATCGACGCTTGATCTTCATCCGTGCACCCTTGACGTTCACCTATGATCAAAACCAACTTAAAAGTTAGTTTTGATAGTCAAATATTTAGTTCATACAAGTACAGGGGTTAAAAATGACAAAAAATTAAAAATTTTCGGAGTTAGGGGCGTCGCGTGACGCCTAGGGCCTAGGTGTCACGCGAGCCTGTAAAACCCGTGAGGATCTCTCAATGATATCAAACTTTAACTTGTGAAAGCGCGGAAATCAATCACAAGTCGATTCAAGAATATAAGCTAATAATCAAGATGAAAACAATAATCAAAACACAAACCGATATCTTGCATTCAAAGACTTGCTATGACTGATACAAGAAATCGATAGGAACTCGGTTCCTTTCCTTGATGTCGCCACCCCCTGTTCACCAAAACAACAACCTCAAACAAATAGTAGAGGTGTGCTTAAATACTAAACAAACTGGGCCAATAACCTAAGCCCATGCGACATCACCTACACTAGCCCAAACCTTACATAATCAACCCAAAACATAAGAAATAAACAAGTACATAATCAACCCTTAAACTATGCTAACCTACATGAATAAACCTTCGGGTTCCAACAATCTCCCCCTAGGTTTATGCATGAAGGTTCTTCTGACTTCAATTTCCTTGATCACCACCACTTATACGATCTTTATATCCACCGAATCCCTTCTTTTGAATATGCAGAACAGACGCTACAGCAGACGTCCAACCCTTAGCAATTTCTTCATATTTCTCTGTAACTCTGATTTGATTGCTTGCCAATACTTCCAGATCTTCAACTGCAAGATTCAACAAGTCAATCTGATCTACCAAACAATAACTTGCATTTCCATCACAAACTATCACCGCTTGCCCAAGACGTTCATCATATGCCCAAAAGTGTAATGTTTTCAGTGCTCCTTTGGGAATCTTTCTCACTAACGGAATTGTCTTCTCTTTATCTGTAGCTGGCCAATGCACAATCTTCATACGTTTGTTTGTGTAAGGATCTCTAATCCCTTTAGCTGGTTTAACAATGGAATCTGCCGTACGCATCGAGGGAAAACCTCTAGCAACCTCCCTCTTCAACCTCTCAAAGAATGCATATCCAGGACCACCAGGCTTATCATCCACATAAGGTGCATTAGACAAGTCTGTCAAATCCACCTTAGTGAAAGACTGAAACTGTCCTGAACGTTTGTACCACTCGACAGGTCCAACTTTTCTTTTTATCCACCATCTCTTACGATCATGGTCATATCCCCAGCTAACTACACCAGAACGATTTCCAACTTTATCATAGAGAGTTTCACCAACATCCATTAAATGATGGGTTGCATGAGCATCTTCATCATCTGGATTCACATTCTTGTTCTTCAAGATCACTAACTCTCTTTTCTTTTTCATCCTCTCTGCCTTCTCTCTGTCTGCAGCTGGATCTGTAACTCTTGTGAAATATTTTTCCATTGCAGCACTTCTTTCAGCATCATCTTTAGCAATAGCTTTTCTTCTGTTTTCAACATCAGTTGGATCAGAAAATTCTTGCCCAAACTTCTTTTCCAACTTTGCTCGTAAATCATAAACAATGTTGAATAACAAGCTAACGTCTCCTTGAAGTTGTTCAATCTGTTGATCTTTCTTTACAATAGTGTCTTCAAGTTGAATAATCTTTGCATCTTTATGAATCGAATCTTGCTCAAGCACAACCATTCGTTTCTTCATATCTCTCATGCTGATAAATTCATCTTCGTCACTTGAATCACTATCAAATGGCATTCTTAGTGGTTCTTCAGGCCTTTTACCACTAGAACTGCCAGGTTCTTCATGAACAATTCCAGAGGGTCCAGCATCAACAATTCCAGAGGGCCCAGCTTCATTGTGAACTTCAACATTGGGCCCAGTTTCATTTTGAACTTCAACATCCATCGTAGCTATATCATCTCCTTGAGTACCAACGTCAAACTCAAAGATATTCTCTGCAGTGGTGGTAGTATCGCTAACATTCTTTTCAAAATCGAAGTCATACAAACCTTCGTCATCATCAGCAATGTTTACGGATTGATCTTTTCCTTGTTCAACAAACATTCCAGGTCTAGGATCCCTCCTTTTCCTTTTTAATGGAATGGAATCAGAATCCCTTGGGCTTTCAACAGGCTCTTCAGTTGATACTGACAGATCGGAAGGAGGATTTCCCATCTTGTCAGTTACTGACTTTATTAGCATAGCCAAACTTTCAGCAGTAATCACTGGCTCAACCGTAGGAACAGCATCAGCATTAACTTCAGGAGGAAGTTCTATGTCATCATCAGAGTTACACATTATCTCAACACCTTCATCGTCAGAGTTAATTGTAATACGCTCTGGCTCAGGCTCACCTTCAACTCTCCTTGGAATATCATGTTCTTCAGCAACAATAGCACGTGCAGATACACTACGCTCTGGAACAGATCGTGCCATCACTGGATTCTCACCAACATCTTCTGTCTCTGCAAACTGACCAAATTTCTCCAACTCAATCAAACCTTCAAACTTTTTCTCAGTTCCTTTCTTTGTAGTGAGAGCACCAAAACATGAAGGACCCATAGGCTTTAATTCCAACGTATTACCAGATCTCTTCAATTCCGGATAACGCTCATTCAAAATCATCTGCACAAATCTTGGATACATAAGAAACTTATCCTTCCGAAGCCCAATTGCATTTCTCTTCATTGCATCCAAGATATATCTTGAATAATTAAACGGCTCATTTGTAATCACACACATCAAAGCAGCAGACTGGGTGATATTCAACTGATCAATTCCCCCTCTATTTTCTGTCATGCACAGGAGGAACATGTGCAGTAATAGACGCCAGTAAGGATGCACAAACTTCTTTACCAGGGGAGGAAACTTTCCTTCATAACTTAAACGAGGTAGAATTGCTTCCACTGTTCCAGCAGGAAGTTCTATAGGATCTGTTTCCTGATCATTAAACCTTAACACATCTCTAATCATCTGCTCGGTCACTATAACTTTCGTCTCTTGAATCTCAGCAACTATAGCTCCCTTTCCTTCAATGATTTCAACGTTAGCAGTCTTCCAAAAGTCTCGAATAAGGCTTTCATAAACAACTGGATTCTCACGAAGAGCATGAACAATCCGGCATGTATGTAGGCCTTTCATCAACGACGTATACAGCTGCTTGTGCTTCACTGGTGGAGGTGCTAAATATCCAACTTGATTATGAGAAGATATAAACTTTAAATCCATTTTCTGCACACAACACAAATCAAATAAGTTTCCAACTTTCGAATATAACAGTGATAAAAATAAAAACTAAAACAAACACTGTTACTGTTCACTCGAGACCATGAGTCGCAACTAAAAGGTCTCGAGTCGAAACCAGTTGTCTGCGAGTCGCAACCATGAGTCGCAACCAACAAATTTCGAGTCGCAATCATGAGTCGCAACTAACAAACATTGAGTCGCAACCATGAGTCGCAATCTTGATGTTGCGACTCGTAACCACTGGTTTCGAGTCCTAAGTGTTCTTGATTGCGAGTCAACATCTTCAAAACTTCATCGGAAACATCATCGGAATCTTCAAATCCTCATCGGAATCTTCAAAACTTCATCGGAATATTCAACAAACATTCATAATTTCCTGCAAAACTTGAATGATGACGTCACAATACCTTGATGATTAACGAGGTAGATTGCGAGTCGCAACCGGAAACAAGTCGGAACAGTTGATGATCACCGGAATCTTGAGAGAAAAAGAGAGATTTGATTGCGAGTGCACAAGGGTTATGACTCATAACCTCCCTTTTATACTCAACTGTTATCATGGGCCCATGTCTTATGGGCTTGGGCCTTATGGACTTGGGCTCAAAACAGATTTATCAAGCAATTTTTAACCCCATTTCAAAAACTGATTTAATAAAGATTATCCATTAAACCTTTTGAGCAATGTTTGCAAAATAAAAACCTAAAAAACAAAATTAAATAATAAAATATTATTTACAAAAAAAAAATAAATCAGGAAATTTGCATAGATACTCAGGGATCAAATCACAAGGTTTCGGGCTTGACTTCACTTATCAACACTGATCTACTACAGGATGATCTAGACAACTGCCAGTATATTTGTCCTCTTAAACTCATCTCCCTAGACCTTTTCCATATAACTGCCTGTACCTCATTTTATCATGTTTTGATATTTTAACCATGAACACCCAAACAAATACTAATCAAATCCCGGAAATATAAACAGCACACTCTATCATGCAAGTATCTTCCCTACCACATATTTCACAAGTCCAATCCAGATTTCTGAAATCTTAACTGGGAGTAGGTTGAGAAGAGAACAGAATAGATCTTTTGCATAGATGGTATAATATACAGATCAAATGAGTTTTTCTCAATTTGATATAGGTTTATTTGGGTTTCTTTTGGGCACTAGAGGGCCTCTTTCGGGTGTTTAGATCTACAGCGCGACAACGTACAGCTAGGTCAGCATGTATCTGGATGCAGCAGAAGCTGTCGTTGCCTAGCACCTCCAGGTCAGCATGTATCTGGATGCAGCAGAGGAGGTACACGACTTTTTCAGATAAGATTTCAGAATCAGATCAAAATTGTGTGTATCGGGACAACATACAGACATTCAAATAGAAATGAGCTAATTCCAAGTGATTTTCTTTTCTGAGGTCATGTACTAGTTTAGTTCTGAACAGAAACAGCTAATGTTTCCAATCTTAAGGATAGAGCCTACCAACACATCATACTAGAGTCAAACTATTTCGATACTGGTCTTACATGAGTCAGCCCTCGACCATAATGTGAAAATTCATTTCATTTCCCAGTCCAGCCACACTTCTTTTTGTATTTTTCAATTTTTTACTGTTTTTGTATTTTTCGATTTTTAATGTTTTTGTATTTTTTTCGATTTTTCTCCCCCTAAATTTGAGCATAAATAAAAAACTACCTAAGAATAGAAAACTTTATGAACAAATTTACCTACGAAAAACAAAAACATGCTCAATCGGTAAAACGGATCATTTTTAGAAAATCCACAAGCACTCTGAATTTCGAGCTGCTGACAGGTTTGGTGAACAAATCGGCAGCATTTGCATCTGTGTCGATTTGTTCAAGAGTAATAAGACCTCTGTCAAAACAGTCTCGAATAAAATGAACTTTAATATCAATGTGCTTGGTTTTGGAGTGAAAAACAGGATTTCGAACAATTTGTATTGCAGCATCATTATCGCAGTAAATAGTAGTGTTAAGATAAGTCAAACCATAATCCTGCAATTGATGTTGCATCCACACCACTTGAGAGCAAGAAGCAGAAGCAGCAACATACTCGGCTTCAGCTGTAGATATCGCCACTGTTTGTTGTTTCTTGCATTGCCAAGAAATGAGCCGATCACCCAAAAATTGACATCCCGCAGATGTAGATTTCCTGTCACTGTCAGTACCTCCAAAATTGCTGTCAGAGAAAGCAAACAAGTCAAAATTGGAATCCCTCGGATACCACAGGCCAAACCGAGGTCGGCCTTTAAGATACCGAAAGATCCTTTTAACAACAGTAAGGTGAGAAGTTTTAGGATTAGCCTGATAGCGTGCACAGTTGCAAACAGCAAACATAATGTCCGGACGGCTAGCTGTGAGATACATCAATGACCCGATCATGGACCTATATTGACGTTGATTGACTGACTCTCCTTCTTCATCTTCAGTCAATAGTGGTCTCTCTGCCATAGGTGTTTCAGCAGGCTTTGCGTCCGTGAATTTGAATTTTGCCAGCACATCATCCACATACTTCCCTTGATGAATAAGAATTCATTGTGAACTCTGCTTGACTTGTAGACCCAAAAACAGTGTCATTTCCCCCAGAGCACTCATTTCAAACTTCTTCTTCATAACTCTCTCGAATTCCTTGCAAAGATCCTCACTTGTAGATCCGAAAATGATATCATCAACATAGATTTGAACCAAGATTTGATCACGTCCTACCTTTTTGATAAACAGAGTCTGGTCTATGGTGCCACGCGTATACCCATGAGCCAACAGATGCTCTGTTAGTGTGGCATACCAAGCTCGAGGAGCCTGGTGTAACCCGTACAGCGCCTTGTCTAGCTTGTAAGCGTACTCAGGATGGTCTGGATGCACAAACCCTGGTGGCTGCTCGACAAAAATTTCCTCCTTCACATCTCCATAGAGAAACGCGGTCTTGACATCCATCTGATAAACAGTGAATCCCATGTATGACGCGTAAGCCAAAAAGATCCGGATGGCTTCAAGTCGAGCAACCGGAGCATATACTTCATCATAATCCAGTCCTTCAATTTGTCTAAATCCCTGAACCACCAGCCTTGCTTTGTTTCGAACGATGACTCCTGCAGAATCCTGCTTGTTTCGAAATACCCATCTAGTTCCAAGCTTACGTTTTCCTGTTGGCAACTTGACGAGCTTCCATACTCCAAGTTTTTCAAACTGGTTCAGCTCTTCGTGCATAGCATCTACCCAGCCAGGTTCCTGCAAAGCTATATCAATGGTTTTAGGTTCGATTTGAGAAAGATAACAAGAGTATAAGCAAGTGTTAATGGTTCCTGATTGACTCCTGGTCAAAATTCCTGCATTTACAGGACCAATCACATTCTCGATTGGGTGATTGCGTTGAACGCTCGTAGGTATGGCCAAATCAGGTACAATCTCCTCTTCAGTGGTGGTGTTGCTAGACTCCCCCTCATTAGGTGCTGTAGTAGTGTGAACTACAGGAGAAGTGACAACATAATCCTCAGGAATTGGTTCAGGAAACAATGCAGAGTCACTAGTTGATGCACCCTCAGGGGATCGATTGACCGTCGGAGTTGGTGTAGGATGTTGCGTAAACACCATTCCCGGTGGATCAATGGTATGATGCCTCACGTTGTCTTGCATCTGTGCTTCGTCTTCCATATCTTCAAACGACAATGGTTGTTTGGGAATAGACACACCTGCAACTGAAACATCACTTGACAAAATGTTAAATGATTTAAACAGAGCAGAATAATCGTATAACCAATCTGGACCAACTCTAGCGTCCGTAGCATTCTCTTCAAGCCATTCAATGTTGCACGACTCGACGACCTTTTTAGTTACTTTGTTGTATACCCTATAAGCAGAGCCTTTAGCATATCCAACAAAGTAACATTCGTCACCTTTGACTTCAAACTTTCCGTTGGAGTCCATTAGTAATAATACACATGGACAACCAAAGATACGAAAGTGTGAAACCGAAGGTTTACGTCCTTCCAGAATCTCATAAGGGGTTTTCATGTGACGTTTGTTTACTAAAGCATGATTCTGGATATAACAAGCCGTGCTAACAGCCTCGGCCCAAAAGAAGCTAGGAAGCTTTGAATCAGCCAGCATAGTACGCGCAGCTTCAATGAGAGTACGATTCCTTCTTTCAGCCACTCCATTTTGTTGTGGAGTTCGAGGCGCACTGAACTGACGATCGATTCCCTTATTAATGCAGAAAGTATCCAAAGTAACGTTCTTGAATTCTGTCCCATTGTCTGATCGAATAACCTTCACCTTAGTACTCGCTTGATTTTCAGCTAAAGTAATGAATCGTTTTACCAAGACAGCAGTTTCATTTTTATGACTGAGAAAGTACACCCAGGTGTAGCGAGAGTAATCATCGACGATTACTAGACAATAAGCTTTCTTCCCAATACTTAGCACATTCACTGGGCCAAAAAGATCCATGTGAAGTAGCTCGAGTACCGCTTTTGTCGAAGGTGCTGGTTTAGTCTTATGGGGTTTTCGATGAGCTTTCCCTTTCGCACAAGCAACACATTTCTCCACCAACATGAAGTCCTTGATTGGAAGATCACGTACCAGTTGACCTTTAGCTAGACGGTTCAGGTTTTTCATATTCACATGCCCAAGTCGACGATGCCACAGCAGACCATCATGCTCCGAAATCTTTGAAAATAGACAAGTGATCTCTTCACACGGTTTCTTGTTCATATCAATAACGTAAGCATTTCCCTTTCTCTCAGCTGTCATCAAGAACCAGTCTTCTGGAATAACAATCCCAGGCTTAAGAACATGACACCCCTTCTTCGTGAAATGAACTGAATTCCCTCGATCACAGATCTGCGAAATACTTAACAGATTGTGTTTCAGTTCTGGAACATAATTAACATTCTCAAAGCTTAAGACGCCGCTTTGAACAGTTCCTTTTAACGTGATTCTGCCTGACTCTCCTCCCGCAAATGAGACATATCCACCATTAAACTCTTTGACATTTACCAGTTGGGATAAGTCTCCTGTCATGTGCCTGGAACAGCCACTATCCATGTACCAGAGGCGCACGGTAGTCCTCCACAGCTGTTCCTGCACGATTAGCGGGATTAGTTAGATTTAGGAACCCAGCCCATAGTGGATCTGGGTTTTCCTTGTGCATCAATGTACGTCACTCTCTGCCACACTAAATTATCTTTATTCAGAAATTTTGAAACATCCCTTTTGGCGACATTTTGATGACATGATTTTATTGAATTGGATTGCATACCATTAGCTTTAGGTTTCCAAAACTGTCTTGACCAGTTAGAATTGAAACTTTCAAAAGCATTACCAAAAGAATTACTTCGATTACGCTGAAAATTTGTTTGTCTATTCTGATATTGATTATAGCGTTTGGCTGCATTCCAATCCTGATCAGAAGGTCTAGTCCTATGATTGTTGTTCTTCATTGTCTTAGTCCTTGCAGACATCATGGACTCCGAACAGTGATATCGGTTATACGTGACCTTCTGATTTCGCCCTGATGTTTTCTTGTTCGATGTCCTTGGGAGTTTACCACAATTTCTGGCAATGTGACCAGCAATGCCACAGTTAAAACATGTTTGACGTTTCATATTTTGAATATTCTTGACATTTTGACTCTGTTTGCTTGATTTCGTGTGATTTGATGTTTTAATTTTCTGAACATGTTTGACTAGTGATTGCTCTGAGGATTTAGATGATTTGACTTGTGGTTTTTCTTTAGATAAATTTTCTTTTAAAGATTTCTCTCTTAGATCAGCATCCTTTTCATTTTCACTTAATCTTGATTCAGAATTTGAACATGTACAAGTGTCATCCAAATGCGTTTTATCAAGGCATTTATCATATGAAACTGATTCAGGTTCACTTCCCGAACAAGAAGAAGTCTCAACAATATGCTCTTCCTCAATGCATTTGTCATGTGAAACTGAATCAGGTTCTTTTTCTGAACATGAAGAAGTTTCATCAATGTGCATTTCCTCGGAGCATTGATCATGTAACACAGTTTCAGGTTCATTGTTTAATTCAGTTTCCAATGGGGTCCCACTAGATTCAACATTAGGGACACCCACTGAGACAGATTCAAAAGAAGAATCAGGATACTCTTGATTTTCTTGAGAAGTCGTTTCAGTGGTTTCACTGAATGCATCCTGAGGGACCTCACCTGTAAGATTTTCACAAGCTGAAACATTAGAGATGTTAGGATCACAAACATTAGCTGAAAAACAATCATCACCACACTTATTTTTCAAATCATCAACACAAACATTATCAGTTTTGCCCAAAACAACAGGCTCACAAGACGAAACATAAGCTGAAAACGACGCAAACAAAGAACTAGTAAAAGCAATGTCAGACTCAGTTGGTTCAGAATAATGTTCAAAATATGGTTCAGAAACATTTGAAATAATAACCGGTTCACTCCCATAAACATCATCACACTTTACTTCAGAGCTATCATCTGCACACGAAGATGAAACATTAGGATCAATTGTGCCTTTGTGAACAAAATTCAATGGAGTAGACTTTTGTGGCTCAACATGTCTGTCATGAACAGACGATTTGTGGTTTTTCGAACCATACATCATTTTACTCTCATTTATCATCTCCTCCTCGGTCATTGGTAGATAAGTATAATTATCATTGTACGGAGGAGGAGTCTGAGTGTAACCCAAGCCACGCCCTTTCTTTTCTTTAAAAGCGATTTGTTGATCACAAAGATTTTTAACCAATTTACTGGAAGAATCAAACTTCTTGATATTAAGTTCATTAATTTGATATCTGTTTCTAATATCTTCCAGTTCCTTTGTTAAAATGCACACCTTTTCTTGAGCTTCTAGGAAATGGGCTGTTTTTACACTCACATCATCCTTTAGTTTGATGATGTCCTTTCGCTGAGCCTCAATTTTTTCTTTATACAGTTTCTCATTTTTAGACAAAGTAAAGTTCTTATTTTTTATGTCATTATAATCTTGAATGAGCTCAGCGTTGTGTATTCTATAAGCCTCAACCCTTTCCCTACACTCAGGAGTACAGAAAACAGAAATTACCTCTTCTTTGGTGAGACCTTTAACAGGAGCTGAAAGAATTTGAGTCATGAACGCAAAGTCATCAGCTGCAGTCTCTTCCTCTGGCTTTGGGCTATGTTCGCTTGAAGTCATGAATGCAATGTTGGATGTAGCAGTTTGATTCTCTGGAGCTGATATGTTCAGACGCTCAATTTCTGAAGTCCAATCAAAATTGAGGTTGGGCTGAACCACCAGTGCTTGTGCTAATCCTTGCGGCTGTGGACTTCCAGAAGCAGCAGCATCTGCTATACTTGTAGTGGTCACAAGAGCTCTTTCTCGATTAGGAGTTGCAGGTTGGGCAGGAGTTGCAGGAGTTTGATCTCTGTTTATAAGAGGCTTCGGGCAGTTTCGAGCATAGTGTCCTTCCTTATGACAGTTGAAGCAACGAAGATTAAAGGGCACTTTAGCAGCTCCATTCCATGCATTTCCCCACCTGTTTTTACCTGTTCTTTTCACAAACTTTTGGGCTCTGAAAGCTGCCATTGCCATCTGCCAGGTGATGTCCATTTCTTCAACATCATCTGGATGAATCTGTGTCAGATCATCAGGACTCCACTTTGGTGGATCAAGTTTTCCTGCAATAAAAGCATTCAAACAGTTGATCACTGAAGCTGCGATATCCAAGTTTTCCTTTGATTGTTTAGCAAAGAAGGCTATCATTTCGTTGTTTGCAGCGGAAGCAGAAGCAGCAGTAGAGATATTTCCAGAATTTGAAATTGAAGCAGGAGAAGCTGGAGAGACGACTTGATTAGAGGATCCAGATGAGTGCACCTTTGCTGAAGTTGGAGTAGCGGATGAAGTATTGCGAAACATCTGAAAACCACCTTGAGACAATAATGCTGTGTTGCTGTTGTTAGAGGAAGCGGGAGCAATGGAGAAACCAGCAGCTAGCATACTGTTCTTGTAATTTGTTTCTCTTTGCTTATCATCCAGTTCGCATGCCTTAATGTGAGAGATCATCTCTGACAGAGTGCATCTAGCGAGATCTTTAGTCTTCTTGATCATAGCAACATGATGATCCCAACTCTTTGGTAGTGCATTAAGAAGTTGTCGGTTTGTGGATGCATTTGTTGTATGAATTTCTTCCATTTGCATTTGGGTGATCAGCTTCACTAATCTCTGAATCTGATTGTCTATCGTTTCACCATAAATATGGTTGAAGTTGTTGAAGTGTTGTTGCAGCAGATTTCTTCGGCTCTCTTTCATATCTTCGTTTCCTTCATATACTTCGATCAGAGAATCCCACAATTCTTTGGCAGATTTGCAGGTGCGAAAACCAATAGCAATATCAGGACCCAAACCCATGGTTAAGTAGGAAAGAGCTCGATCATCTTCTTCAACAATGAGCAAATCATCTTCAGTGTACTGATCCCTAGGTTTCTTCACCTTAAGACCTGGTTCAGTTGAGCTTTCCATCATGATTTCCCTAGGACCTCTCAAAATGCTTCGCCACAACTTATAGTCCTTAACCTTCAGATGTTGTTCAAAGCGCCACTTCCACTCGGGAAAATCATTAGCATCAGTTAACCTAGGAATGCGTGTTGTGGTACCAAGCTTTGAATCCAATTCTTGTTGTTGATTAAGAGCAGTCAATTCACTGTTGTTTGACGACATGTTTAATTAATTAGTTAATTAATTAATTGATTTTTGTTTTAAGTCCAAAAGTCAACAGTTCAAATGTCCGTAAATCAGTGTCGTTGCGAGTCGTAACAGCTGGGTCGAAACTGCTGTGGTTGCGAGTCGTAACTGCTGTGGTTGCGAGTCGTAACTAAAACAGAATGAGCCGAAACCGAGGTTGCGAGTCGTAACAGCTTTGGTTGCGAGTGGAGACTGTCTAATGGTTGCGAGTCGCAACTGAAACAGGATGAACCGAAACCGTGGTGAATGCGAGTCGAAACCAAAACGTGATGAACCGCAACAATGATGGTTGCGAGTCGTAACCAGAACGTGATGAACCGCAACAGAGATGGTTGCGAGTCGAAACCTGCAAAAGAATAAACGATAAGATCTGTTTACTCGCAATCCCGATTTTTCAGCACTTCCAAAATTCAAAGATATTGTAATCTTTGAATCTGTTGACCACCAACTTCCCGTAAAATCAGCAAACACCTTTTTCAGAAATCAACAAACCAAAATCAGTATAATTTTGATGAATCGGTCAGGACAGTTTAAATATTTCACTGCAAAAACACGCAACAAAATAGATCAGTGGCACAAACGATTCTTGAATCCGAATGATATCAAAACCGAGCCCTTGAATGGCTTCAATGGCTCTGATACCAATTGTAAAACCCGTGAGGATCTCTCAATGATATCAAACTTTAACTTGTGAAAGCGCGGAAATCAATCACAAGTCGATTCAAGAATATAAGCTAATAATCAAGATGAAAACAATAATCAAAACACAAACCGATATCTTGCATTCAAAGACTTGCTATGACTGATACAAGAAATCGATAGGAACTCGGTTCCTTTCCTTGATGTCGCCACCCCCTGTTCACCAAAACAACAACCTCAAACAAATAGTAGAGGTGTGCTTAAATACTAAACAAACTGGGCCAATAACCTAAGCCCATGCGACATCACCTACACTAGCCCAAACCTTACATAATCAACCCAAAACATAAGAAATAAACAAGTACATAATCAACCCTTAAACTATGCTAACCTACATGAATAAACCTTCGGGTTCCAACAGAGCCCCCTTTTTTTACACCAGGTTTCTTCAGCTGTCGCTGTACATTCCCGGCTCAACTCGATTTCACGGAAACGGCCATAACTTCTTCGTTATTGATCCGTTTTACGCGATTCTTTTTCCTACGCGTCCGTAATTAAATCCTCCATCTTATGGAGTTAAAACCCAACATTCAACTTAATAAAATTTCAGACTTTTAATCCTCGGCTTATTACCCTTTATACCGACTTTTAACCCGTTTATGCATTTTATCAAACAAACCTATTTATTTGATTCCTATATCTCATATACTTCTTCTAATATATGTTACCTACTATATTAGGTTCTATTCATAGGTTTATTAGACAATTTAAACCCGTTTTCGCTCGTATGCTTATTTTGACCCGTTAAGGATATTTAAGCACTTTAAAGTTTGAAATCGCTTTCATTCATTTCTAGCATGTTATCCCTACATTTCTCAACAAGTAATCTCCCACTACAACTATATATGTTTTGGGTTTAAGGCGGACTTCTATGTGTTCCGAGTTATTACCCCTCGGATTACCCTTTTACGGCAAAGACTCATATAAAGCCCTTCGACCAAAGAATTTATGTTTTTCACTATCTAACTTATCCTAAGCATTTATATAATCATAAAACTTATTTCCGAACCACCTTTAAGGGTCGTTCGTCTGAATTAGCTTACAAGGGCAATTTGGTCAATTTTCATTCTTCTTTAACTACAGGGTCCTTTAAATACTTGATTGACCCAAAATCCGACCCTTCTAACTATAATCTTATTTATAAACCCATGTACTTCTAAAACACCATGAACATAATTAAATTTATTCGGTTTACCTTAAAGATAACCGAATATCTACACTTTAACATTGTCTAACTCTTATAGAACTCCAAACTCTACTTGATGAGGTGTGTTATTAAACATACCTGGCTCGGATCAATATATTGACCCGTTTCAATACCTTGACTTAGTAGCCGCTAAGCAATAGCGATGTGCGTATCCGTTTGATATTTATTCCTATAAACAAATAACTCGACAAACCATTAGTCGATATTGTCAAAGGGTGATAATTTCACCTTTTGACCCGTTTATTTACCTAGTGATCTTTGACACTTCCATTAAATGTCAATTTCATATATTATGCTAATTTGAAGCCTAATAACGAAAATACGAATTTAAGCATAATGTAACGGAACCGTAGTTACGTACCTTCAAAGTACACCTTTCAAGCGTGTATCACCTCCGGCTTGTCCGCTTGACGTTCCGGATTCTTCGCCTAAAGAGTTCAATTCAAGACATGTTTAGAACTCTTTTTAAACCTTACATCGCATAATACACCGAAACATCATAATTATGCGTTTGATCTTTAAATTTCTATTTTAAGCCTTCTTTGAGGCATTTTCACAAACACCTTAAGGGCAGATTTTTCGCATGATTATATGACAAGTTTCTAGCTTATCATTTAGCCCTAAATTCACCTCAATCACATTTTACATGATTATTAGCTACTAGATTTCTGAAATCACCTCCAAATCGTCAAATCACACAAGATTAACACCCAATATCCTAGTATTCATCAATTTACACATAACCCATTAATCACCTACAATGGTGTTCATGGATTCACCCAAAATTTCTTATAATTTCAACTTCTATTGATCTAGGGTTTATCCTTAGACACTATAGTTGTTCCTTAATCATTATAACACATACATGCAAGCCAAATTTCAGATTTTTCCCAATTCACGAGAATTTCAAATTCAGAGTTTTCCTTAAATTTTACATACCTTGGAATCCTCTTGCGATGAGGATCAATAATCTATGCTCGGATTTTGATTTGGGACAGGATTTAACCTTCAATTTGAGAGTTCTAGTGATTTTTAGGTTTGTAAGAGTGGGGTGTCGCCCCTGCTCTTCTCCTGTACGACCAGACCCTTCAAAATGGGGGGTTTGGTTTGATTTTTATTAAAAACAATATTATACTTTCATTTTTAACAACATTGGTCCCTCCTCTTTTGTTTAACATTTAGTTTTGGTTATTCTAACCTTATTTCAAGTTATATCTAGACTTATAGTTAACTAGGTTATAATTCTCCTAGTTATTCATTTTGTTCAAAAACCCGCTTTATTTTAAGTCCCGTTAAATCTCGGGCCTTTTTATTATACTTCGCTTTCACAAAGTGTTCCCCCTCCTTTTAATAAATATAAGACTTATTTATCTAAATCCTAATATTCACCGGGTTAATTTTACCACTAACGGTAATTTACCCGTTTTTACTATTAACGAGGTTTGATTACCAAACCCATTTTCGGGATGTTACAAGTCTACCCCCTTAAAGAGGTTTCGTCCTCGAAACCTTTTCTTTCGTAATTTATCGAGTTTAACTCCATGCATATGCTCTCGATAATCAATTGAGCATTGCTCATATTTTATTCGATTATTAATATTACCATAAAAATTATGGTAATACCTTTTTAGTTACAAAACATCTACGGGCCTCATTCGACATAAAGCAACTTGAAATAATGTAATTTCGTTATTTCTACTAGTTCAATTAACTTAGCGATATCCATATTACCGAACCCTTTGTGAATCCGTTACCTTGACCCGTTTAAAGATCTTTGGTGAAATCTTTCACTTTTAGCAACAAATCCTTTTATTTTCAAATTTAGTTATTTGGTTCATTTATACCGAATCCACTGCTTACAAGCAAACCAAATTTACTTAAATGACCTTAACCGGTGTCACCAACTAGACTTATTGGTCCAGTTACTTTCTACCCTTATTATTTGCTATGGTTTGCCTTATAAGGTAACCATTTAAAAACTCGTTATCTTTTAGTTAAAAATTTTCATGTATACTGACGCGTACGTCATTCATGTGTAAGGCCTCGCGGGCCGTTACTTACTGCTTATAACTCTTAATCTTTATTGACTGAGTTGTAACTTGGCCACTCAGTCTCGTTAGTCTTTTAACAGGTTTATCACGCGCTTGTCTTATATTAACAAGCGTTTTGTATTCGTCATGACATTTTTCTTAACTTTGAATAGTTTTGGCGGCTAGCCTAATTTGCCACCGTCACTTCATACCCCGTCACACGGGTATACTAATTTGCCATCTCCGGCCTTATGTGTGTCTAAGATTTTCTGAACCATCTCATACTACTTATGTTTGTTAAAACATTGCTTTTGGCTAAAAACTAAATTTTTAGTTTACATTTTCTCCTTGTCTTATATCTTTTTCTCATGTCTAGGAATTTCCGTTTCAAGTTTTATTCCTGACAATTATTATTTTACACGGAGAATTGTAACCAATTTCCCTTGCTTTACAATATTGACCCGTAGGTTTCTTCACTTAGCCTCATGGGCTATTTCTTTATATGTTTTCCCCTTTTAAGGTGAGACCCAACAGTTCGTCTCTTCCTATTTATGACCCAACGGTCTCCTTGGTCTCGTAGACCTTATCACTACATTTTACCCCGTAGGTTACGATGATCCCATAGATCGTCTTTTATTCACGTCTACATTCATATGTCTATTTATACATATATAACTTTAAAGCATCCTTTGTTATGTTTGGAATCATTCAATTTTGCTTTTGAACTTGGTTGACCTTGACCGTAGTCTAAGGTTCCATTTGTTTACTTTCGGGCTATCTTTCTGACTTTACGACTTCTAACGTCATTTACACGTCGGTTTGTCTTACGCTTACCGTTACTCGGTTTATACTTATACTCCTTTACAACCCATTACCCGGGTTCTTTTATTTGAATGTTTTTAACACTTTTTTTTTTGCTAGTTTGCGTTTTTCCTATATATATTCCTTTATGAGTCATCACGTAGGTTCATTAATGTTTCGCGCTTCCATTATTCGGTTTGCGCTTACTTGCACTACCAAGTTTTTTTTATACTTTATTTATCTCGTTTGACTTGTTCGTGTGAAATTTCATCACTTATGAACATCAAACTATGTTCTTTATTCGACCCGTTCAACTTAAAAATAGTTGAGCGTAGTTATTAACATTTATGTTTGCAATTCTCATTGTCTTTTAGTCATGACTCATATTCCGAGTCTTTTGACTTTCTATTTCGCGTTCCCGTCTCTTGGTTTACGCATTCTTTCCAAATCCTACCAATTCATCGGGTATCTTTACCGTAATCATTCTCAAGTAACCATTTCTATATGGTTTTAAACGTTATTTTAATTTATTTGGTCGTCTTAGCGAGATCCATCGCTTTTATTCGATCAAGTCCTTTATATATTTTTTTTTTTCAATTCGTTTGACTTGTCCATGTGAATTTCATCACTTGTGACAGTCAAACTTCTATCTTTATACGTTAGCATTCCTATTAGTCAGTCTGTATTTCCATTTACTTTAGTCTTTGTCCCTTCTCTCGGGCTCGTTATTCTAACGTAATACGCTCCCGTCATCCGACTTGCGTTTACGTTTACTATCAAACATCTTACTTGTTTGATCCATTTGGGTACCTTTTTAATTCGTCCCATTCACCCCGTCCCTACTACATCAAATGTAAGTATGTCTATCATAAAAAGTTCACGACATCATGTGTTCACTACTTACTTGGCCAGAGTAAGCGATCAACACACGACACACATGACATTTTCATGATTTCCGCACTACACCCCATGTAAGTGACGCCTCTAATCTTTCTATATTCTTGACTTTCATTGGCAACCGTTTATTTAGTTACCATTTAACAGTTATTTGATTTACATGTTTCATTCATGAACATATACAATGTTTTTCCTTTTTATCAAACTAATCTATAATCACATTTGTTAATGTGATTGCTACCTTTCTTAATAGCATTAAATTGAGAGTTTTCCACTTGGATAATTACCCTAATCCAAGTTTCCATATGAACCAATCTTGTTACTCATTTGTTATTCATCATCATGAATAACACATTTTCTATTAAATTTCTCTTGGAAATCAGGTTTTCTAAGTTCTATCATATGTGTATGCAACCGTCATTACTTACGTGTTTGTTGCATATTACTACTTGTGCAATTAAATTTAAAAGTGTGCACCTGGTAATGTTTTCCCCGACGGGCGTTTCTTGCCTTTAACTTTGTTCGCGGTCGTTACGCGATTTAGTCCTTGGTGAGCATGCTCCTCTTGTCATACTTCGGATCGTTCTTCTATCATATCCGTAATTTGTTAAGCTCTCGCTATCCTCGTATGCGAGTGTCCTTCAACTAAAACATATACAAATGTTAATAATTTCAACATTAAAGGATGCCCATATTATATACAAGGCTTTTCTACTATACGCATCAACGCGTGTAATTTCATTGACTATATCTATTCTATATCGATTTTATTGGTGTAACGTGTATTACATGATAACCATATGTGTTGTTCTCAACACTTTAATCATATTAAACCATTGATATACATGTACTTACCGGATTTGCGATCAAGCCTCGAACCGAACACCAATCTTTATCAAGAGCGTAAGGTTTAAGTCCAAGCATAGCTTTTCCGCCATACTTGAATCTCTTAAACCAAGGCTCTGATACCAACTTGTAACACCCGTTCATATAAACTATGGTTTAACGTCTCATTTACAAGAAAACAGTCATGTAATTAAGATTACATATGCATTAAAAATTCCGGGTTTATTAAAACTTTTTAAGATTTAAAAAGTCTATAACATATCATGTGTACATTCGTCGTTTAACATAATAACAATACGTAGTGCGGAAGCTTATTTCGTAATCGTGTCCGGTTCTTGCTCGACGCTTGATCTTCATCCGTGCACCCTTGACGTTCACCTATGATCAAAACCAACTTAAAAGTTAGTTTTGATAGTCAAATATTTAGTTCATACAAGTACAGGGGTTAAAAATGACAAAAATTAAAAATTTTTGGATTTAGGGGCGTCGCGTGACGCCTAGGGCCTAGGTGTCACGCGAGCCCCCTTTTTTTACAGCAGGTTTCTTCAGCTGTCGCTGTACATTCCCGGCTCAACTCGATTTCACGGAAACGGCCATAACTTCTTCGTTATTGATCCGTTTTACGCGATTCTTTTTCCTACGCGTCCGTAATTAAATCCTCCATCTTATGGAGTTAAAACCCAACATTCAACTTAAAAAAATTTCAGACTTTTAATCCTCGGCTTATTACCCTTTATACCGACTTTTAACCCGTTTATGCATTTTATCAAACAAACCTATTTATTTGATTCCTATATCTCATATACTTCTTCTAATATATGTTACCTACTATATTAGGTTCTATTCATAGGTTTATTAGACAATTTAAACCCGTTTTCGCTCGTATGCTTATTTTGACCCGTTAAGGATATTTAAGCACTTTAAAGTTTGAAATCGCTTTTATTCATTTCTAGCATGTTATCCCTACATTTCTCAACAAGTAATCTCCCACTACAACTATATATGTTTTGGGTTTAAGGCGGACTTCTATGTGTTCCGAGTTATTACCCCTCGGATTACCCTTTTACGGCAAAGACTCATATAAAGCCCTTCGACCAAAGAATTTATGTTTTTCACTATCTAACTTATCCTAAGCATTTATATAATCATAAAACTTATTTCCGAACCACCTTTAAGGGTCGTTCGTCTGAATTAGCTTACAAGGGCAATTTGGTCAATTTTCATTCTTCTTTAACTACAGGGTCCTTTAAATACTTGATTGACCCAAAATCCGACCCTTCTAACTATAATCTTATTTATAAACCCATGTACTTCTAAATGAAATAAATTCAAGATCGGGAACATCTGCTAGAGCTCGCAATTGGCATTTCTCAGTAGGTAGAATATTACCGGGAGTTGAAGACCGACTGACTAATAGGCTTCAGACCAGCAGAGTTGGTTTAAGCGGATGTCCTGAGGCTCTCTTCGGAATGGATGGTGGTTAACTATCTTGACTTGAGTTCTGATCTAAGAGTCTGATCGCTTCTTAGCCAACCGAGTGAATGAGAAAGAATGTAATTTCTAGCTATCATTCACACCGAGAAAGAAAAAATTGGCACTTTGAAATCTATACCCTCCATCGACCAAGACTCCTTCAATATGCACTTTTATGTAAAGTGGCTTTAGGTGCATGGTCATTGCCTCAGTAGGTCGATACTCGTGCTGAGCTTACTGGTCGTAGTATGTGTCCCTTTTCTTTTTGAAGATGGCGATTATAGGACTGCCTTTTATCAATGTAACAGGCTCAGTCTGCTTCTCCCGCTGTTTGTTCGAGAACTTGTCGCTCTTCAACTTCTAATAAAGCAAAACCAACTTATGCCACATGACATGAACTTAAGCTACTAGATGCCACGTGGCAATGTGATACTCCTCCCTAATTGATTTTGAGCGGCAATTCCTTTTCTCAATAATAAGCGGCTTCTCAGACACGCTTTCATCAGTTTCATTCGAAAACCCTAATTATCATATAGGTGATTCAATGGCGATTTCATACATCTTGGATTGTCTCAAACACAAAAACTCTCATCCAGGATCTTTATTGTAACACCCTGTGTTTTCGAAAGTCAAAGTCAAAGTCAAAGTCCAAGTCAACTTTGACTTCTTGACTGTAATTAGTCGATTTTGTGCTTTATTTGTATTATGTGGAGTAAGTGTTGTCTAAATGAAACGATCAAATGTTTAATCAATGCGACCGATTTACGACTGTGAATAATAGGAAGTAACAATGTGATAAAGTTAATCAATCAATAATCAAGTTAATCAAATCAATCAATCGAACTCGAGGCTCGAACTATGCGAAACTGGTGTGGTAATACTTACATGTGGGTGTGCCTTATGTGTTACTTGTGCATGTTTACTTTATGTTTGTGTGGTACTCAATCGAATCAATCGAAACTCGAAAAGCAATCAAACTCAATCGAAACCGACATCGAAACGCAACTTATAGATGATTGTATGTTAGATATAGTAGTTGGGATTGAAAGTAATTTGACTAGGAACTTTATCGTATTCGTATCCTCGTCTACCGAAATCGAAATATCGAAAACCGTCGCGAAACACTCGAAAAGGGTTGCTGATCGAACAGGAAGCATCCTGATCGAACAGGCCAGCCGATCGGCTAGCACATTCCTGGCCGATCGAGCAGCCCATTCGATCAGAGATCCTGGCCGATCGGCTGACACTTTCCTCTTTTGGAGCCTATAAATAGCCCTGTCATTGTCACCCTTACTATTTTTGGAAAGCTCTGACCGAACCAGCCTTGTTCTTCACCTTTTCTCAGATTTCTCTCAACCCCGGTAAGTTTTCACTCTAATTCTTGTACGTTTTTTTATCATTACATGATTCTACACCTTTCTATCTTTCAAAACTTGATTTCTAACCGTGAAATCATCAAGATCTAAGTGTTCTTGGGTGATGTCATCATGGTGTTCTTGAAGAACATCATACTTTGGCCTCATTCAACCGTGAGTAGCTTAGATCTGACCGATTTCCACATAAACAAACTAAGATTGGTAAAAATCTTAACATTTCCATGGTAAAAAGGATTGAAAGAAGGATTTCCAACTTTCTTTCAACTCTTTTACACTCAAAACCTTAAAACCGAAAGAAACGGAGCTCGAACCAACTAACTACTCATTCTAATAGTCAAGATGGTTCGAGATTCGGTTACTATCTACAAGGTTCACCGATTTCGGGTTAAACACCAAACTACCGTTCTGAACAATTCACCGGCCGGACTTGGGTGATTCCTGTCCGAACCGGTGAAGCAAGTAAGAACCCACGTTCTACGGTTTAACTCGTCGTCAAAGTACTTTAAAATCATGACAAATAATTAAACAGCCAAGTGTTAGACGAAAGGCCGACCAGGTCATAATTGCTGGCCGAACGGCTAGGCTGTTCGAACAGCCCAGCCGATCGAACATACCAGCCGATCGGCCGGGCCAGCCGATCGGCTAGCACATGGTTCCACATTTTTCAATTTCATGAAGTATGCTATTGACGAAGCGATGTTCGATCGAGTACGCTACTCGATTGGTAAACATTACTCTTCGGATCATGAGATACTATGCTTCAACACTTAATCGATTTTTGCAACTCGTTCGTAGCATGGAATGCCAGCCGATCGAACAGGTTTTCGATCGAGTGACATTCTGCTGAGAACCACTTCTGAAGTTCCTAACCGATTGGTTAAGCCGGCCGATCGAACAGACCGTTCGATCGATCGACCTGAAAGGTAAGAACACTTCAGTGTTCTCAAATGCTACAACAAAAACTTCAAAAGTTCAAACCATCATACACAAACACATCTGAGGAAGAAACAATCCACTCAAATGGACCAGCCGATCGAGCCTACCGGCCGATCGAACAGGACTGTTCAAACAAACTTTCAAGCCGGACGAACAACCCGTTCGATCGAACCTGCTGTTCGATCGACCAGGCTATTCGATCCATTTACACTTGTTTGCATTTCCGCGTTACTCATTGTTGTGCTATCGAACTATTCAGGCTAACCCTACTCTCAGCGCTCCCTTCAATCCATAACCAATCACTGTGAGTATACTCGAACCCTTTTTGCTTTAGCACTTTTGGGTGTTACATACGTTACCTATCAAAATCACAATCGAACACACTATTCAAACTATTTGAACGCTAACCGATTGCATGTATTACGTGACTAAATGTATGCTTGTTGTTATGTTTACACGTGGAATGCTGTCTACCTGCCTTAGCAACATAGTACTATAGTTTGGACTCAGCACCCGTTTACACGGGGGTTGTTAAGGACAATTACTTGCATGGTTTACGGTGGTAATCATGTATTGCGAACTGTCTCGGACAGTCAACCCGCAGTCGTTGGTATCGATAGGTCCATGTTGATAATTAACATGCATCATTTCCCTCTGTGTACGTGCTGGTTATGCGTAAACTATTCGAACTCTATATGCTATTATCAAACTTGTATGCTCACCTTTACATTTTATGTATTGACTTTATTTTAACGTATGTGACAGGTGTTTAGGATGCTTACTTGCTCTATCTGCTGTGAAATCGAGGCTAGGAAAGAGTCTAGAAACCAAGACAATTTATATTTATGTACTTAAATCTGAGTTGTCGGAACATGTTTTTGTTTGAAGAATATCTATGTCTGTAATAACTAAATTTATCTTATGGGTCACGGTATAGGACGTGATATTTAAACTATTCGGTAATAATAGTTGTTATGGAATTTCTTTGAACAATCTGTTTCGCTCAGTGCCATGCCCCGATGATTCCGCCATCGGTTGGGGTGTGACATTTATCATCTTCAACCCTTGCTATTATGTGTCAATTGAATGGAGCGCCACGATTGTAACCATCCTGTTGATGGATTCTCCGCCCGTTTTGTTGACAAAAATAATATGTTTCAATTGAATGGAGCGTCACGATTATTGGGTTGCCTGATACATTATAGTAAGATTGTTTTGCTGATTTTTGTTTTAATTTTTAAATGTGTTTGTTTAATATTAGGTTAGGATGTTGATTTTGTTAAATTTGAGATGTTAGGGTTTGTTTAATCAACGAATCAAATAGAGATTGAGTCGAGAATTCCGGTGAATTAGCAGACAACGTTAGTAATAGGGTTCTAAAGGTATATCACTGGTACTAGTTTCCGAGATGACGGTGGTGATGGTTGATGATAACAGAGATGACAGTGGTGATACTTATACCAATTCAGTCGTCTCTTCTATGAATCAATTGTTATATTTTCGGTTTTTCAATACAGATATCATTTGAGGTCCTGATTACTTAGATTTAGGCTCTTAAATTAGGGCTGAATTTATGATTTTTTTGTATACCAGATGAATTAGCGTTGGGTTCTTCTAACAAACACATTGACTGGAGCGAGTACATCGATGTTGATGTCAATGATTTTTCAATTGGTGATGATGAAGGTAAGTTGTTCATTGTAATATTTTGAATTCTATGATTATAAGTGTTGTTTGATCGTTTTATGTATTAGTTTTTATGGTTTCTTGATTTTAAATAATGTTGAGTTTGTGGGTTTTGATTTTTCGTTGGTCTTTCAAAGAATTTTGTTTCGATTTTTCAGCCATGTGTACTTTTTTTGTCTAGAAAACTCAGAGATATTTGACGAATGATGCGGCATCTTTATCAGGTGATAGAATTTTCATTTTACTGGCCCTTTCCATGATTTTTTTCTGTTTGATATGGTAAGAGCAGAGCTATTTGTTTTCCACGACATATTAAGTGTAATGGAGGAATGACTGAACTCTAACGACTTCTAGATGCTCATGTTCCGGTCATGATTCAACTTCAAATTTTAAAGGATAATCTCTTTTTACAGATGCAAAGTGGCAAGATATCTCAAGGCAACACTTGTGACTTTAGACATTAGTGGAAGTCAACATGAACCTGGTGATTGGAGGTTAGTACCACCAAAACCTTTAGTGCTTTAAAATAGAGTTTTTTTTTTAATATTTGGTTTATATATAACCTACTTTTAAACAAAAGATTGATTGTCACACTCTAAGATTATCTAATAACCAGTTTGGTGATAATTTAACACTAAAAATATGTTACTTGTAGGAACTTTGGAGATATTCAATGGGATGTATAGCCATGTTTGGAACACTTGAGCTACAACAAGAGGTTCGGGAAGTGGTTAACTCAATTTTGGTTTTGTATTTAAAATGTTGGTATCATATTTATTCTAAGAAGATGTTTCGGTTACATCAGGTAATTGACGCTAATATGTAATGTTCGTATTTGTAATTGGTTTAGAACTTTGTTTCAATGATTAAATATTGTTTTTGATGATTTCATTTATGTTTAGACCGTTTCAAGATGTGAAGATCCGATACCAGCAAAAGAAAGATGTTTGGTTTTGCTACGTTTATACTTCCAGAGACCGTGAAAGCAATTTTGGCAAAGGGAAACCCACACTTCTTAAGTGATTCATGGGTTATTGTTGAACCGTACAAAAAACGGGTAAAATACTAGATAAGTATCACACGTTGTCTGTTTTGTTTTTTTATTTTTCATGTTCGTTTGTTAATCTATACCTCTATACTATTTAATAAATCAAAACAAATGGGGGACACATGGTAGTGAAATAAGCAATCACAATTGGGTTTTGCCGCCTAAAGTGAAGATCTGGAATACTATCACGAGTGATCTGACCCATCTGGCTTATCCCAATCTGTTTCATCGTTAAACGTTCCTTTTCAAACCTTTACAAGCGTTGCTGCTCCCAAATCTGTTGTCCTCCATTGATCATCGCCTCCGGTTATAGATTTTTGGTATGTTTCTTCAACACTAACAAATTTTCTTTTGAAAGTTTTTTTTATGATTTTGTTGTTCAGTGGTCCAATTAAGCTCTGTGTTCTCTTTTCTCACCATTCATCCATCCATGAATCATTGGCTCTTTTCATTTGATTTCAACAGGTATGATCGCTTCATCGGTTCCACAGGTTGAAATTAGAAGTTTAATATTTTTTTCTGCGAATCTATTTGAAATCGTTTCATTTCTTTACCAATCTGTATATTGTTTGTAACTATTGGTTGACCAGAGGTATATGCTGCCCGAGAGATCAATGGAATTTACATACACAAAGACAGATATCTTTAGGAGGAAGAGGAAAAAAAGATAAATTTTCATGAACTTGTAGTTAGCATGATTGAAATTTTTATTCTCTTTATTTTTATTGAAATTTTGTGACTTTTTTTTGACAACTTAATGCAGGAAATGGCTGAGAAATAGACCACATGGAACTTGACAATGAATCTAGGGGTAAGGTATAAATTCTCAACAGGAGTTTATCCGAGAGTAATGCACCTTATGATGAATCTAGGGGTAAGGTAATATATTTATCCGAGAGTAATGCACCTTATGATATAAATTCTCAACAGGAGTTGGGGACCACGAGGTTTAATCTGTTTACTGGTTTTCAAACGTTTCATCAGAGAGAACAAAGCTTTAAGTGTAACAACTCTCACTAAAATCAATAATTAGGATGATAATTAGACAATAAGAAAACCCTAATTGAGACACCCAAATAATTCTGCATTAGCCCTAAAATTTTCAGAACAATCAGGATCAGGATCAGGGCCCCTAAAACTCAAGAGGGGCAAAACCTAGTTGGATGTTTATCTACTTAAAACGTTGTTTAAATCTAATTGGACCAAATTTTGACTCAGCAAGGCTAGTCCCACGCGTGGCAACCCTATGACCCAAGGTGTCCCCTTACGGACCGTAAAGGGTTAGGCT
The DNA here is from genome assembly GCF_002127325.2 of Helianthus annuus. Classification (NCBI taxonomy): domain Eukaryota; kingdom Viridiplantae; phylum Streptophyta; class Magnoliopsida; order Asterales; family Asteraceae; genus Helianthus; species Helianthus annuus. Next base: position 140,652,627 of record NC_035441.2, on the reverse strand, counting down.
TACGGTCCGTAAGCTAGTCCAAAATCGAGTATAAATAGCAGAACATTGGCACTTGATTCTGGGCATTTGAACGACGCTCAAATTCTCAATTGACGTCGAGTTATAGTAGAATTAGTTCAATAACACACAGTTCACGAAGTGCTGCCGCAATCAGGGTAATAACTCGATCGCTATTACGATTCATTTTCCGACCGATCAATATATCCAATGGATGTTTAAGTGCCGCCCACATTAGGGTTATACTTTGTCGTTCGTCGTTAAATCGATGGATGTTTAAGTATCGCACTTTGTCGTTCGTTGTGAGAATTTGATCTCGTGAGTTATCGTAAATGCTTTATTGATTATTAACCCAGTTTTGTGTGCATGGTTATTTAAATTAGGTTAACAAGGCTAATCAGTAGGCTTATACTCTGCTCGTTAAATCTGCAATGTGAGTCATTCTCTTTTTCTCAAATGTTTTACAATACTCCAAATTACTTTCAAAAGTTATAATTACAGGGACTAAGTCATGGATATCTTGATTTATTGGTTAGTGGGGGTATTGTGCACATTACTAATTTTCTCCCAGTTAGGTTCATTGACCTACTTGGGATAATCACTGTTAGGTTCATTGACCTACAGGGATAATCATCGCTATTTAGGTTCATTGATCTAATAGTGGTATGACCATCGTCACCATTGTGACATGTCACCATTGTGACATAGAGCCAGATAAATAAAAGATATAAACCATTGTAATCGCTCTTATGCTGTAATTAATAACTACGCATCATTTTATATAAATAGAATGATTCACTCAGTATTTCCCCGCTGACAAAACCTTTTTCAAACATGTTTCAGGTAATCTGTTGTGAGCAAAGAAAAGTGCCATGAAGCACTACAAGCTTAGAAAAGTGGCTCAATGTAAATAAATAAAGAAACATGATTTGAGAAATAAAAGATTTCCTCGTGAAATCACATTATTGTAAATTATGGGATTTTATCCCCAAATTATGTAAACGAGCAGTTTTAATACTAAAAGATCCTGTTTTAAAAAGACTTCCGCTGTCGCCTAAATTAAATACCGCAGGATTTCTGTCCCGCGGCTCCTGAAACGGGTCAAACCGGGTCGGGGGCCGTGACATTAAGGTTATAGCCTCTTTTAACCTAATAGTAAAAAGTTTTGCTTCCTGTAATTATCATTGGCTTATTTCATTAATAATTTTATTAATAACTCATAATACAGGTGAATGAAACTGCATCTGTACACTGTGGTTTCTACAGCGAAGACGGAGGCTTTACAATATCAGACGAAGACAAAAGTTACATGCAAACTTGCAAAAGCGTAGTTTCTACTTGCGCATTTGGTGGTGAAGATAATCTTTACCAACCTATTCGGATGTCAGATACATCACTTCAGAAGGTCTGCATATAAGCATATTCAAATGCAAAATTCATATTAATACAAATCTTCCTTTTTAATAATCTCACATGATAGATTCATGCAGGTCTTCTATGTAGCATTTTGGGATGAAATTACTCTTGCAACACAAAAATAACAGGGGCATGTATTTAACGAAGATCGTTTTATCGGCAAATGGCGTATTGTTATCGTTAAAAATCTTCCTTTTAGAGATCAGAGGCTGAACCGGAAAATCCCAAAGGTAAATTTTTTTTATTATTTCCACCAGTGCTTTATAGCAACATATGGGAGTATTGACTATTGCTTGATGCTGATGTCATCAGATGCTGGCGCATCGTCTCTTTCCGAATGCAAGATATTCCATATGGGTAGATTCAAAATCCCAGTTTAGGAGAGATCCATTAGGGGTATTTGAGGCACTTTTATGGCGTTCAAAATCCGTGCTTGCAATTTCTGTACATGGGGCCCGTAGTAGTGTGTATGATGAGGCAAAGGCGGTTGTCAAGAAAAACAAAGCCACCCCGGAAGAAGTGAAAGTGCAAATTACTCAATACCACCAAGATGGCCTCCCCGAAGATAAAAGATTCAATGGCAATAAAGGTATAGGGGTAATCAAGCCATTTAACGTCTATTGCTTAACGATAGCCATTTGAATGTATGAATTTTATTTTTATTTTTGTTTTTGTTTTTTTTTTTTTGTGCAGCTTTAAATGAGGCTTCTCCAATGACTAATTTATTTATGTGCCTTTGGTTCAACGAGGTTGTTAGGTTTATGTCTCGTGATCAGCTTAGCTTTCCATATGTTCTATGGCGATTGAAGGGATTAAAGAACATAAATATGTTTCCAGTTTGCACACGGAAAGATCTTGTGAATAGCATGGGTCATATACGCAAGGCTAAGCCTTTAGGTTGATGCAGATTACAGTAGCTGGTTATTGTTATTCATTGATCTTGTTATTCTGTCTTGTAGCGTTTTTTTTCCTGTGCAAAAACTATTTATAGTATTTATTATTTGTATAGGCTTGACCAGATCTAGGTGGGTTTAGATATTTTCTTGCCATTTTTGTATGGTTTGTGTAACAAATTTATCATTGTTTTGAGAGTTCATATTCTTTTATGGTGTTTCTTTTTCTTCTTCCCTCATGTTAGCTGCTCATTTGGTCCTTAACCCTACATCATCCTTGTAAAGTACTTTATTGCAATGCACAATAGTATCCCTTTTCTATGGCATTTGTTTTGCACCATGGTGCTCTGTGTATTTTATTTTGAACTCGAAGAAACTGGAATTCCAGTGACAAGTTTGCATTCGAAAATTCGAATTAGGTACAAATCTTAGCCACACTAATACTTTTAGTTTGAGACATATCTTATATGTTGCCATATAAGATCAAAACTCAAAATTACAAGGGAAGATATATTTGGGATGCCCATTGGAATTGAGATTTTGTAAATATGGAATTGGCCTCCATACTCTATATGGGCTGTAATTTAAGTGGCATCATTTAGGTTCAAGATTCTTTTTAGATTTTAGCTCGGATAGCTGCTCTGATTTAATTATCGAACGAAAACCATGGGACGTAATTCTATTTATCAAGATTCTCTTTCACAAGGTTGTCAATAGTGGTCGTTATGGTCGCTATAGCGAATAGCATATAGGTCGAAGGTCGCTACAAGGTATGTAACCATAAATAGCGGGATTTCAGTTATCTTTTATTTTTTTAAATATAAATATCGGAATTTAATCATGGCATTAGCAAAACGCTCAATAACCCGCATAGGAATTTGGTTCATCGAAGCACTCATTCGGAAATTATGACCCTACTTGATGATATTAACTTCGATAGCGATCTTGGTGTGGTGGGTGAGTTTGAAGGTTCTTTGTTTTCTGATGATACTGAAGAAGATTTGTTTTCTATGTGCCTTGATATGGATAAGTTTAATGCGTCATCCGTTAGCTGGTGAATCGTCATCAGTTGCGGTTCAAGTTTCAACAAGTTTCAGTTTGACTCCTGGGCCTGAGACCTTTGTTCCGGGCCCGAGTGAACTAAGCCGTTTAAATCTCAAACCGTTCAGTTTCAACGGTTTGTGAACACTCTTATAATGTGTTCAAGTGGATATAAATATTTACAACCTTTTAGTTGTTTATGTCAAATATATAAGTTAGTATCGTACTAAGTTCGGAACGTTTGTATACAATCTTTTTGTACAGTTCTGCAATAACAGGACCAATTGGAAAGCAATGTGCTGATCTTTGTGGCCTATAATTGCTAGTGTTGCTAATGAAAGTGTTTTAGAATTGTTTAGTAGATTGGCGAGTCGGTTTTTACGCTTTGAACTGATCTTTTCCTTTTTTTATTTGGAATTGTTAGAGTTCAATGTGAGTTGTCGGAGTGGGAGTTTAAAAGCTATCTCGGATGGTACGAACAGGTAAGTTTCATCACATTATCTTCACATCATTAGAAGTTATGTTTTAAAATTGTTTTTACCAGGTATATATTTTTTAATTTATTTGTGGCAGGTTGACTGTCATTTATTTTGTGGGCTCCATGTTGACAAGATAATTATACGGATACAATTACATACTATCACAAGGTAAGTCGGTTCATTTGTTGGTAAGAACAATTATGATCATATAAAGTGCATGTTTTGTTTTTTGTAATTTGCAAGTAATTGGATTGGTTTTTGTATGAGCAGGCATTATGGATTTATACAAATGACCAGTTCTGCCCAAAAATGTTGACATTGGTTTTTATGGATGAAAGTCGTCAAGGTATATAATCTGAAATTTATTTTTAGAAGAAAATGAAGAATGTGTATACAATTTTATATGTTGTATATAAGCATTCATTAATCAATATAATGACAAAGTTTAGAAAATAAGTCTGACCCATACTAAAACATTTTAAGTTGGCTACATTTATACTTTTGACTATTTCAATTTTAATTTATAGAACTTGTGGGAATATGCAGGTGTTACTGAAAATCGGATCATTCATTAGCTATCTATTCAATTTTATAATTAATTAAAAACATATAATACAACAAAAAGTATACTATCGTTTTATATTCGACAAAGAAGAATAACAATACCATTAGTATATAATTTGTGTGCGTGTGTGTATATATATTCACGAAATTTTTGGCTAATAAAATGATAAAAGTTAAGAGTGCCAATGATCTCTAGATCAAGTGGTGGAAGACTTGTATTTCTCTTGAGAGATGCAAGTTCAACTCCCACTTGGTGCAGAATGAGGCATTGGTGGGCATTGATAGGAGACCTAGGGAAACTTGGGTTGGATCCTTGAGGCAAACGGGTTTTACCGGTAATTTCATCGTCGTACCTACGGACGGGTGGGTTATCGGGTTTTCCCCAGATTTGATGGTGGACCCGGATTACTCTCGGAGTACTCCGTTTGGTCCAGTGGGTGCCCCGAGAGTGCTCGGGATTGATTCTGTTGGCCGTTAAAAAAAATGATAAAAGTTAGTTTTTGGTGAGAATTGTGCGAAGTGAATTTAAATGTTTGTATTAAGCCACCCGCGAAAGTCGCGGGATCTTAGACTAGTGTGATATATTTCTATGTTGTATAACATTTTTTGTGCTGGATTTTTGTACTATATTTTTGTGCTAAATTTTTTGTGCTGAATTTTTTTGCCTTAAATTTTTTTTCTCAATTTTTTTGCTGGATTTTTTGTACTGCATTTTTTGCTGAATTTTTTCGTACTATATTTTTTGTACTAGATTTTTTTGTGTTAATTTTTTTGTACTACATTTTTTGCTGAAATTTTTTCGTGCTATATTTTTTTGTACTAGATTTTTTTTTGTTAAATTTTTTGTACTAGATTTTTTGTGCTATATTTTTTTGTACTAGATTTTTTGTGCTAGATTTTTTGTACTAGATTTTTTTTGTTGTATTTTTTTTTAAACAAAAGGGGTGTCAGATGTCATTTTCATTCCTATTTATAAGGACCAAAATGCTCTTCATTCCTACTTATTAGGAGTGGCACATATCATCATCACAATCCTTCTTAGGCTAGTTAGGCAAAGATCCATTTTTTAGTGGATCCTTAGCAAGTAAACATGTTCTAAACGATAAAACAACAACAAACATCTTTTATAGTTTTAAATAAGAACAAATAACGTATGCATAAAAATTATATGTGGTAGTAATTTGATTTTAAATAATTTTGAAGTGATCATATAAGTAATTGTATAAGGTCTCCTAAATAAAAAAAAGACCCTGTGCGAGATAAAAATTTTGAGCCCTATTCACTAATTTCCATGTATTATAAACTCTCAATTATTTAATCACTAAAATTTATGTGAAAATAATTTGAATAGTTATTTTTAGCTAATTTAGGTAGTAATTTATTAATTAAAGAGAAAGACGTAGTTTACAAAATTAGGCAATCATATTCAACTAACAAGAAAAAAACCAAAAAATGAAGCTAAAATAGAGAATTTTGGGACCCCGGGATTAGAACCCACATCTCCTTGTTGTTTAAGCAAAACAGTAACCACCCCAACAAGAGTTTGTTTGTGTCATCTATCGACTCAGTGCATATATATTCTAGCTTATACAACGTAAATTCTACACAAAATTAAAAATATTTGGGCCCTGGAGGGGGTTTGGGCCTTGTGCCGTCACCCACCCTGCACCCCCTCCAGGCCGGCCTTGGTAAGGATGTGTGCGCATGTTTTTCTTCTTTGGCTTGAGTTCTTATCGCGTGAAAGAAAGGAATTTACGACAATATTAATGGGTTTATAAACATCATAGGTAGTTAAACGATAAAAGTAATTTAACCAATCAAAAGGATTTTCTATGGCTCGTGATTCAACAACTAAAATAAGTGATTCTAATGTTCCGTAAATGTTCAATGGAAAACATAAAAGATGTAAACTATTGATTAAAAAGAGAAAACTATCAAAATTGTCCCCGAGGTTTGACCAAATTTACGAGATCTATTTAAAAAAAGTTTTTTTTCTCGTCTTAACCACTAAGGTTTATAGACTGTTGCCAAATTCATCCATATCTCTAACACTATTAAAATTCAATGTTAAATGACTTCTTTACATGAACATATTGACTAACTTGGTAACATGTGTAGATAAAAAAACATTTGAATTTGAAACCAACAAAAATACAAAATTAAATATTAACTAATAATGAAGCAACTAGCTAGTGGCTGCTCCAGACCATCTTAATGGAGCAAAAAGCATAAGAGACGAGCTTGCCAGTGAAAATTACTCTAGAAATTGGAAAATACATTGTTCCCGTATGTATCTATGTTTTTCTAACATTTAAACATATTTATCTTGAGTGTTTTTGGCTGTCGATATATGAATTGTTATGCTTGGTGATAGGTTCTGTGGGATAACCCAAATTGGATCTTTACCCTTCTCATTTACAAACCCAACTTAATAAATTAAATGATTGGATAAACAACGGTGTAGGCTGCTAAACAGTTATTATATAAAGCTCTAGACAAACACTTGGAAAACAACACTACTTATGCAGATATTCGGCTAATTGTCACCCTCATTACTTGTTTGATGAGGTTTGTATTGTTGCTGCCATTTTCCGTAATTTCTAATCTTTTTTAGATATAGTAGATAAATAAAGAAAATGACAAGAATATCCCTCTTTGAATTTCAATTGTGTTAGGGTGAAAGGGATGGTTACCTCTTGAGGAGAGGCAAACTCTCCACCCAATCACATCTTAGGGTGCACGGTATGGCTTGGGTGAATGGTTCGGGGATGCCATTCACCGATCGGTGAACCATTTCCCCTAATTCGGTGACCCCCATCGGTGAACGGTGATTGCTTTTTTCGGTGAATAGTCACTGAAGTGATTGATGAGAAGGGTGAACCATTTTCAACCGTTGAGGCTATATTTTTGACCATTGCCCTCTTTGACCGTTGCCCTCTTGACCGTTACCCTTTATTTTTATATAACCCACAATTTTTAATCATTTTAATACACACAACTTTTTCAAAACATCTCTCTTTCTACACCCACAAACACCATGGATAAACAAAACAAAGGTGAACCCAAGAAAAAAGGTTCCGCTAGCCGAGGATCGGATTCAAGAAAAAAGGTTTTGCAAACGAGACAAGGTGATTTTAGAGGTCTGAGTGCACCGGTTCAAACCTCCTACGGATATTCACCAACCTCTCAACCTCAATTTTTTTACCCCCCAAACTTCACAACCGACTTTTTATAGCACCCAACCTAATTTTCCACCACAAATATTTTCACACCCAAGCTTCACAACCGAGTTCGATCCATTTGCATTTAGGACCCCGCCAATTCAATCACCAAGAGAGAATGTCGAGCGCCCACTTCCTATCTACGATGAAAACCAAGATTTAGAGGTTGTTCCCGAAACACAACATTTGGATGTAGATAGTGGCGAGAACGAAGAAGAATATGAGGATGAAGACGATGATATTGGTGAAGCAAGTGAGCCGAAACAAAAGAGAGTCAAGGCGGAGCGTCAAAGTTGGACGAAAAAAACATGAAGAGGCCTTAGCAACAAGGAAACCAACAAAAAAGGGACAGTTTTTGGAAAAAAGTTCTCGACCATAACAACGAAACGTTCGGCGGAAGTACTCGAACAGTTCATCTAGTACGTTCAAAATGGATGCCTATGTTGACTAAAATAAACTACTTCAACGGTCTTTAGCATCAAGCGGTAACATTTTTTTTTTGAACATTTAAAAAAATATTTTCCATAACATTGTTTATGTTTAATTATTTTTTACTTTATATTTATTATCTATGTAGGATCGTATTCGTGGTATTGGGTGTGGCGACGTCGACGTCATGAATAGGGCTTTAACTGATTTCAAATCAAAATATCCGAGTGGTTTTCAACATATTGAGGCATGGGAGGTCGTTCGTAAACATGACAAATGGGCACCGGTACCATTGTTGGGTGAAGAAGTGGAAGTTCAGGAGAAAAAAGAAAGTCGTCCGATTCGGATAACTACAATACGGGTACACCGGGAACTGAGTTCAATAGCGATATACCGGACATAAACGTAGACCCCTCACCAACAAGACAAAAAAAAAGAAAGAAAAGTGGCCCGCAACATCAACAACCGATAGCAAAGAGGCCCTCACCGAGAAGCCCACGCAATACACTCTTATGAAAGAAGAAAAAAAAGCACGGGCGATAAAGTTGACGTATATAAGAAAGAAACGCGAGGAAGACACCATAGCATTAGTGGCGGAACAACGCGAGGCGGTGAAACAACTTTTGTATGATCGGGATTTGGAGACATTTACTAAGTCACACGACCATGCTTCACCCGAGATGTTGCCATTTATTCTGGCGAGGAAACGAGATATCGCAAAAAAATATAATTGGCCATGCAATTTCTAAATATTAGGTTTACTATGGTTTAATTTTTTAGTTTTAGGTATGTAATGTGTTTTTTTAATTAAAAGTACTTTTATTTAGTTTAAAATATGTTTTACTTATTTATGCATAATTTCTAGAAAATAAAAAAAGAGTAAACTGCCATTTTGGTCCCTGTGGTTTGGTCACTTTTGCCACTTCAGTCCAAAACTCAAACTTTTTGCATCTGGGTCTCTGTGGTTTCAGTTTTATTGCTATTTTGGTTCAAAAATGAAATCAGGTCATATTTGTCTTAAAAAATATTGCTATTTTGTCCTTTTCCGCAGGGGCAAAATGATCATTTCTTTTTTTTATAAATAAATACCATATTTTATAAGACAAATATGACCTGATTTGCCCCTGAGAAAAATGACAAAATTGCAGGATTTTATAAGACAAATATGACTTGATTTCATTTTTGGACCAAAATGGCAATAAAACTGAAACCACAAGGACCCAGATGCAAAAGGTTTAAGTTTTGGACTAAAGTGACAAAAGTGACCAAACCTCAGGGACCAAAATGGCAGTTTACTCATAAAAAATATATAACTCAAACACCCTAGAGTGATTGAATCATACCTAGTGAGCGAGTGCAAAATGGGGAGTGGAATGGGGAGTTGACATGGCATAATATTATTGGCTAGAGAATCACCTAAACACCCTAGAGTGATTGAACCATACCCTCCACCCTTATCATATCAATTCTCTCTCTAAGCCACTCTTGCACTAAAACATATGGGGTGGTCACTAGGTAAACTATTATTTTTAAATAGAGTAAACTGCCATTATGGTCCCTGAGGTTTGGGCAGTTTTGCAACTTTAGTCCAAATCTCAAACCTTTTGCATCTGAGTTGTCATGGCCATCGGCCCCGGTTTGACCCGGTCCAGAGCCGCGACGCAGGAAATCCCGTGGTATTAATTTAAGTGACAACGGAAGTCTTTTTAAAACAGGATCTTGTAATATTAAAACTGCCCGTTTAAATAATTTAGGGATAAAACCTGGTAATTTACAATAAGGTGATTTCACTAGGAAATCTTTATTTTACGAAACATGTTTCTTTATTTATTTACATTGAGCCACTTCTCTAAGCTTGTAGTGCTTCACGGCACTTTTCTTGGATCACAATAGATCACCTGAAACATGTTTGAAAAAGGTTTTGTCAGCGGGGAAATACTGAGTGAATCATTCATTTTACTAAAAATGACACATCGGTTATAAATTACAGTATTAAGAGCGATTACAATGTTTCTGATATCAAACCAACTACCCACAGTATTTATCACTCGACCAGCCATCGGTAGCCTCATTGCCCGATGGTGTCTGTGACTATGGTCATATCACCCCTTGGCTAACTCGTTGTCCAATGGTGACGGTTATCAAGTAATGTATACAAAACCCCACATACCGGCTGTAATTTGGTGATTACATAGACTTAATCCCTGTAAGTATAACTTTGAAAATAATTTGGAGTTTTGTAAAACAGTTGATAAAAAGAGAATGACTCACATTGCAGATTTAACGAGCAGAGTATAAGCCTACTGATTAGCCTTGATTAACCTAATTTAATTCACAATACACGCAAAGGGGGTTAGTAACTAATACAACATTTACGACAATTCACGAGATTAAACCCTCACAACGATTTATAAGTGCGATACTTAAATATCCAGCGGATTCACAACGAATAACAGAGTATAGCCCGAGTTCGGACAACACTCAAACATTCAAGTCGAAATCACGATGAATAACAAGTATAAACTCAATTTGAGCAGCACTCAAACAATCGTTGGATAGTTTCAATCGATCGGACGTTGTATCGTAATAGCGATCGAGTTATTACCCTGTTTTGCGGCAGCAGTGATTCGTGAATTGTGTGTTGTGTACTGTTTCTGTTATAACTCAATGTAGAAATTGAGTTTGGACGTCGAACTAACAGCAAACTTCAAGTGCCAACATCCCCTATTTATATCTGAAAAGTGCCCCCATTCGCGCCACGCGAAGGGTTTCCTTGCGCGCGTCGCGTGGCGCGACGGGTCTATTTCCTAGCCTAGGTTGGTTTCGTGTCCAGTAGCTTTGCTGAGTTAACTGTACGATCAATTTCATTTTCTACAGCAAATATTGAAGATAAATGTCTATCAGGGTTTAACCCCCTGAGTTTAAGGGCCCTGATCCTGATTCCGATTGTTTTGAAAATTTTAGGGTTTATGCGAAATTACTTGGGTTTCTCAATTAGGGTTTCCTTAATATATAATTAACATACTAAGTATTAATTTTAGCGAAAGTTGTTACATCCTCCCCACCTTAAGAAAAATCTCGTCCTCGAGATTTATTGGAATAGATGAGGGTATTTCCGTTTCATTTCTGATTCCAGCTCCCAAGTGTATTCTGGTCCTCTCTTTGAATCCCATTTGACTTTGACTAGTACTAGTCGCTTGTGTTTGAGAAACTTGACTTTTCTATCTTCTATCTGTAGTGATTTTTCTACAAATTTTAACTTTTCATTTACCTCTATATCCTGAAGAGGTACTACCAGGGATTCGTATGATAAACATTTCTTGAGATTGGATAGATGAAATACATCATGTACTCCAGCTAGTTCTTCTGGTAGTTGTAATCGATAAGCAACTGGTCCTATTCGTTGCATTATTGAAAATGGTCCTACGTATCTTGGACTCAGCTTTCCTTTCTTACCGAATCGTACTACTCCTTTCCAAGGAGAGACTTTCAAAAGTACCTTGTCTCCGACTTGAAATTCTAGTGGTTTACGGCGATTGTCTGCATAACTTTTCTGGCGATCTCTAGCAGTCTTCAGTCTTTCTTTGATTTGAGTTATCTTATCTATGGTTTCTTGTACAATTTCTGGACCTGATAATTGACTTTCTCCTATTTCTGTCCAACAAACTGGAGTTCTGCATTTTCGTCCATACAGTGCTTCGAATGGGGCAGCTTCGATGCTTGAATGATAACTATTGTTATAGGAGAATTCAATTAAGGGTAAGTGGTTATCTCACTTACCACCAAAATCAATTACACATGCTCGGAGCATGTCTTCTAAGGTTTGTATCGTCCTTTCACTTTGTCCGTCTGTTTGAGGATGATATGCAGTACTTAAATTTAGTCGGGTTCCCATTGCTTCTTGGAAACTAGTCCAGAAATGGGAAGTAAAACGATTATCCCTATCCGATACAATGGAGAGTGGAACTCCATGTAAGGATACTACTTCGTCTACGTACAATTTTGCTAACCTTTCCATGCTAAAGGTTTCTTTCATAGGTAGGAAATGAGCTGATTTGGTTAATCGATCCACAATTACCCAAATTGCATCATTACCTTTTCTGGTTTTGGGTAACTTAGTAACAAAATCCATTGTTATGAGTTCCCATTTCCATACAGGCATTTCTAATTGTTGTAATAATCCTGAAGGTTTCTGGTGTTCTGCCTTAACTTGTGAACAAGTAAGACACTTAGATACATAACTAGCTATATCCTTTTTCATTCCTATCCACCAGAAATTATTTCTTAAATCTTGGTACATCTTATTGTTTCCTGGATGTACGGTATACCTAGATTTATGAGCTTCTTCTAAAATTTTATTTCTTAATTCTCCTTGCTTAGTTACCCAAATTTTTTTCTTGTGGAATCTCCAAATTCCATCATTTCCTTGCTCTAGTTCTTTTATGTAACCTTTCATTCCTTCAGCATCATCCTTGATTGTTGTTTCCTGAATCTTCCTCAGTTGTTCCATTAAATCAATTTGCAGATTTAATCTAAGAGCACGGACTCGTTTTTGCTTCTCCTGATACTTACGACTTAAGGCATCTGCGACTACGTTCGCCTTTCCTTCGTGATATTGAATATCACAGTCGTAATCGCTTAGGATTTCCATCCATCTTCTTTGCCTCATATTTAACTCTTTTTGCCCAAATATGTACCTTAAACTTTTATGACATGTATAAATAGTAAACTTACTTCCATACAGATAATTTCTCCAGATTTTAAGGGCAAAAATTATGGCTCCTAATTCTAAGTCATGAGTCGTATAATTTTCTTCGTGCTTTTTCAACTGCCGGGAGGCATACGCAATTACCTTCTTGCATTGCATCAACACACCTCCGAATCCTAATTTTGAAGCATCACAATATACTTCAAAATTTTCTGTTCCTTCGGGTAAGGCTAAAATTGGAGCATTCGTCAATCTGTGCTTCAAAATCTTAAAAGCTTCTTCTTGTCCAGGTCCCCATTCAAACTTAACGGCCTTACAGGTCAACTTAGTCAAAGGTACAACTATCTTAGAGAAATCCTTAATAAATCGTCTGTAGTATCCAGCTAAGCCTAGAAAACTTCTAATTTCCATAGCTGTTTGCGGGACCTTCCATTTAGTGATTGCTTCTATTTTAGCAGGATCTACGTGAATTCCTTCGTGATTCACCATGTGACCTAAGAATTGTACTTCTTGCAACCAAAATTCACATTTCGAGAATTTGGCGTAAAGCTTTTCCTTTCTTAACAAAATTAAGAGTGCATGCAGGTGCTTACAATGTTCTTCCTGACTTTTGGAGTAAATAAGTATATCGTCGATGAAAACGATTACAAATTTATCCAAGTATGGTTTACAGATCCGATTCATCATGTCCATAAATGCTGCTGGAGCATTTGTTAGTCCAAAGGGCATGACTGTAAACTCATAATGGCCATACCTAGTTCTGAAAGTAGTTTTAGGTATGTCTTCTTCTTGTACTTTCAGCTGGTGATATCCGGATCTTAGGTCTATCTTAGAAAAATACCTAGCGCCTTGGAGTTGATCAAAAATATCGTCAATCCTAGGTAATGGGTATCGATTTTTAATTGTAACCTTATTTAGTTCCCTATAATCGATACACATCCTCATTGATCCATCTTTCTTTTTCACAAACAACACTGGTGCCCCCCAAGGGGATGAACTAGGTTGTATAAATCCTTTGTTTAGTAATTCATCTAGCTGCTTTTTCAGTTCTAGCATTTCGGTGGGTGCTAATCGATAAGGTGCCTTGGATATTGGTGTAGTACCAGGAATTAGATGAATTCTAAACTCTACTTCTCTATCGGGTGGTAATCCAGGTAATTCTTCTGGAAAAACATCTGGGTATTCTAAAACTACAGGGATGTCTTGAAGTTCCTTACTTTTAGTGGTAATGATTACGGAAATCATAGACACCATTTCTTGTTTTCTTGAATAACTAGCCAACTTCATTACTGAAATGAATTTCAGTGGCTTTCGAGGTCTATCTCCTGTAATTAAAATTACCTCTCCTGTGGGGGTACGAATTTCTACGGAATTCTTATCACATAGGATTCGAGCATGGTTGGCTACCAACCAATCCATTCCTAATACCACATCGAATCCGGCTAATCTCATAGGTAACAGGTTGGCAGAAAACTTATGGCCTAATAGTTCTATCTTTCCTTCTTGAAAAACCTTATTTACGTTAACAGAATTCCCATCTGCCGTTTCGACTGTAAAAATCTGCCTAAGGGTGGTTAAGGGTAAATTAAGAGCTTGGCAGAATGAAGTATTGATAAAACTTTGGTTTGCACCAGAGTCAAATAATACTTTTGCAAACACGTCATGAACTAAGAACGTACCAGCTATTACATCTGGGATGAGTTCTGCTTCCTGGGTGGTCAGCTGGAATGCTCTGGCATTCTTCTTAGTAGCTCCGTCAGCTGGTTTGCCTTTGTTATCTGCTGGTTTAACCAATTTAGGGAATTCGGGTTTGAAATGCCCAGCTTCTCCGCAGTTATAGCAGATCCTGGTCTTTTTACTACAATCCTCCTCACGATGTCCTATCATTTTGCAAAAATTGCAGGTCACATTGCATCTTCCAAAGTGTTTCTTTCTACAATTTCCACAGAAAGGAAGATTTGAGAATTGTCCTGTTCCTCTTTTCTTAGTATTACCCATACGAAATCCTTGGGTAATCTTTTGAGCTAAATCCTTCTTTCGATCTTCTTCTCTTGTACGCACAAGTTCATCGGTTAGGGTGTTAGCTAATTCCACATCATCGTCTATAGTGCGAGGTCTCGCAGCCTTAACGATGTTACGGATTTCACTAATTAGTCCCCAAATATTGCGAGAAATGAGTACCGGTTCTGGTGAAGCCGGTGTTGGTACCACTCTAGCATATTCAAAGAATGTCGAAGTATAACCGCGACAATTTACACCCGTCATACGATGATTTAGGAACTTATTTGTCATTTGTTCCTTTTCATATTCAGGACAATATTTTCTTTCTACAAGATTCTTAAACTCTTCCCAGTTCATAGCATAGGCCATCCTTCTTCCTTTTGCTTATAATACTATGTTCCACCACTCTAGCGCCCCTTCTTTTAACAAATTAGACGCATACATGACCTGATCTTCTTCGGCACACTTACTTATTGCAATTACTGCTTTGGTTTTCTCTAACCAACGCAGTACTGCAGTTGCTCCTTCGTTGCCTGCAAATTCAGCGGGTTTGCAAGCAAGAAATTCTTTGTAAGTGCAACCAGGCGTTGCAGCTTTCATTTTCTTAGGGAGTGGAGCCTGTCGTGGATTATTATCGTCATGATTGCCGCCTCCATTTATGCTGTTACTGTCGTTATCTTCCAGAGTACGTTTACTAGGAATGATTTGTTGTGGTTCAGCAGGTTTCTGAGCCGCAGCCATAATTGCTGGAATAGCATTGGCTATCCCTTGAGCAACAATGTTCTCGATATCTTGTCTAGTCATATACTGATTTTCCTGATTTTGCTCAGATTGGTTTACTTCATTAACTGGTTCATTATTAGCGTTTTCCATCTGATAATTAGTATTGATATGAATTATTAGTATCCAATAATTGATAGTTAGATATAACAAAATAATTACACATAAGCACATAAAATCTTATAACACATATATATAGCCAAAATCGTCGATGTCTCGACTTCTATTTTGTTTTATAGGCATCCATACAAACTGTTTATCTTACAATGTTTTATTTCCCATTTTACAGAGTTATATTTTATTATTACTGTTATGATACAGACATACTTCCCAACCCCACTATTCTTTGGTCAACTGGCAGTTTAGTAACGACGCTCCCTTTCGTCGTATTTCCAGGAGATTTGTTCCTATTCCCTGTACCTATCAGCTCTTCTCCGAACTGTCGAAGTTCGGCTAAGTTTTCGTTGCTCATTGGAGGATTGGGGATAGGTTCTGGATCAAATTGAGGAAGGAAGGTATAAGGACTATTGATCATGTTTTGAAATTGCCAGTCATTCGTCCACCACTCTTCCATTTCGCCTAAAGGTCGAGTGTGGATTAGAGGGTCTGGAATAGCTGGTTCCAGATTTACTGGAAGTTGGATTTCAGCCGGATGAGGGTACAGATTATTGTTGATAGGGCTAATGACATCACAGTTTGCCAATAGACGGTCTATTTCGTCTTGAAACGTGATTTCTTCAGTCTGTTTAGAACTCTCTCCAATTTCTATTCCTTTTTGTTTAGAATTTTCCCTGATTTCTATCTCTGCTGGCTTAGAACTCTCTCCGGTTTCGATTCCTTTTCCTTTGTCTATAGGGTTTTCTACTTTGGGGAGTTTCCTAGTGGCTGGCCTCCTCCTGCGTACTTTCCTCCATCCTACATATCTTCTTCTTTTCTTAGGCTTTGCTTTTTCTGGAGGTGGAGCTTGAAATTCCAGGGGTTCCTCCATATCAGCAAAATAACCAGTAAAATCGTGAGAGACTTCGATTGGTACTGGGTATAGGTTGAGATTCTGAAATGCTTCAGATAGCTCACTCATGCTGTTTAGCATATATGCAAAATGCACAAAAATGCTGAGTTAAAATCTTATAAGGAAATCTAAACAAATATATAGTTTTATTGCATATCGGAAGACTAATTTTACAAAGGATAACGGAAAATTTTATTTATTTACGGAGTAGTGGTTTTCTAGATAAAGATGCTAATACTGAATCATACTTATTGGTAGTTTAGAGGTTTGCATTCTCTGCTACGGTAGCTAGCATATAAAGGTTCGCCCATTTTTCATTTAATTTGTTTTCCCAAGGTGGACTAGTGCCTATTTCCTTAATTTCCGGATTAAACATCACTTTCTTGACTTGGGGTTTCTGACTTTTTCTAATAATCGAATTTCTTTTCTCTGGGGTAAGAGGATTCTCATATTGTGCTTTACGGACAAAAATCCCTTCTTCCAGATATGCTGGATATTTTGAGGAAGAGGTTCCTTTTTCTTTGGGTGCAGTATCTAATTTGTGGTAGATGACAGAAAGCCTTTGTTTACCCATACTGTAACTAACAAATAACTAATTAAAACACATGATCACAGAATAACAATTTAAGTATTCCTCAAATAACTTAACAGGCTGAAATTAGTGATAAGCTTATATAACCTGGCTCTGATACCACCTTTTCCTGTCACGGCCCTCGGCCCCGGTTTGACCCGATCCAGAGCCGCGACGCAGGAAATCCCGTGGTATTAATTTAAGTGACAGCGGAAGTCTTTTAAAACAGGATCTTGTAATATTAAAACTGCCCGTTTAAATAATTTAGGGATAAAACCTGGTAATTTACAATAAGGTGATTTCACTAGGAAATCTTTATTTTACGAAACATGTTTCTTTATTTATTTACATTGAGCCACTTCTCTAAGCTTGTAGTGCTTCACGACACTTTTCTTGGATCACAATAGATCACCTGAAACATGTTTGAAAAAGGTTTTGTCAGCGGGGAAATACTGAGTGAATCATTCAGTTTACTAAAAATGACACATCGGTTATAAATTACAGTATTAAGAGCGATTACAATGTTTCTGATATCAAACCAACTACCCACAGTATTTGTCACTCGACCAGCCATCGGTAGCCTCATTGCCCGATGGTGTCTGTGACTATGGTCATATCACCCCTTGGCTAACTCGTTGTCCAATGGTGACGGTTATCAAGTAATATATACAAAACCCCACATACCGGCTGTAATTTGGTGATTACATAGACTTAATCCCTGTAATTATAACTTTGAAAATAATTTGGAGTTTTGTAAAACAGTTGATAAAAAGAGAATGACTCACATTGCAGATTTAACGAGCAGAGTAGAAGCCTACTGATTAGCCTTGATTAACCTAATTTAATTCACAATACACGCAAACGGGGTTAGTAGCTAATACAACATTTACGACAATTCACGAGATTAAACCCTCACAATGATTTATAAGTGGGATACTTAAATATCCAGCGGATTCACAACGAATGACAGAGTATAGCCCGAGTTCGGATAGCACTCAAATATTCAAGTCGAAATCACGATGAATAATGTTAGTGCACTGCATCTGTTGATTCCGTCTAGGTGTCTAGGATCAAGTTTTACATCATATTGTATAGCAAAGGGCTCGTAATACGAGAAAACGGAAGTCTGTATAGGTTTTAAGTCTTAGGATCGCTTATATAGTCTTAGAGTATGTGGATCGCTTTTAAGGTACTTCATGGATCGCTTTTGTGGACGATGCTGGACCGCTCATATGTCATGTGACCATATGAGCGGCCCCAGACTCCTATAAATAGCCTATGAGCGATTCCGTTTAGAGAGGTCTTGATTTCCACGCCGAAGCTCTGCTGGTGTGACGTTTGAGCTGTAAAACGTTTATATTCAATACAAAAGAAAGTTAGAAGAAAGATCGTGCTATTTCTACTTGCTTTTCTTATAATTCCGCATCTGAAACGCAAGAGCAAATCTCTGAACGACTCGGTTGGGTCAGCACTCGATCCTACAAGTGGTATCAGAGCCACGGAGGAGGTTTTCTACAGAATATAGCCGGTTTTCAGTGTTGTTTCTTACTTCTACACCTTCTTTTCTCATTTCAAGAAGATTTCACGGTCAAAAATCGTTCAAACTCTCACAGACTGTTCATCATAGTACCGAGACAAACCCTTGGGAGTTTTAGACCGAAATTCAGCTTAAAAACTATTCAAAACTTGTTCGAAAAGTGGACCGCGTTTATGACGTCACCTTGACTCGCTCAAAAATTTGGTGTTTGAATCGCTCATTTGGACAGAATTGTGTTGAATCGCTCGAAATGAATTTCATGAACCGCTCGAAAGAATTATTTTGAACCGCTCGTGTGAATCTTTGTGAATCGCTCCAAATTTCACTGTCTGAACCGCTTATTCAGACATATCTGGAACCGCTTGAAAATCTAAGTCTTGAACCGCTCGAAATCAAATTCTGGAATCGCTCAATAGTCTGTCTTTGGACCGCTCATAGATTGAGTTCTGGATCGCTCGAGTGACATTGTTTCTGGATCGCTTATCTGATCAGTGTTAAACCGCTTATTTGTCTGTTATCTTGAAATCTGTACCTTGTCATCATGAGTTCTGAATTCTTTAACGCGTTCGCTACACCGAGCACTCCAGCCGCGATTGCTCAAGCCATGAATCTTGAAAATGAGACGGGAACAACCCAGAAACCCCCTAAACTGATGAGTATTGAAGAATACTACGGGTGGAAGGATCGTTTTGAAAACTGGGTTCAAGCAAATCATCTTAGATCATGGGAATGTATTTTGAAGAAGTATGTGTTACCAAGAACAGAGGTAAATGTTATCAAGCAGATATCTGAATTTACAGATCAAGAACGTGCAATGTACAGAGCAGAAAAAATGATGATCAGTTTGTTACAGCAGGCGGTTAAAGAAGATATATTCATTCTGTTAGAACATGACAAAACTGCTAAGTCAATATGGGAAGCTCTTAAAATCAAATTCGAGGGAAGTACGAGTATGGTGAAAAGCAAAAAGGCATTGCTTAAGAAAGAGTTTGATCTTTTCAGCAGTTTACCAGGAGAGGATACTAAGACGCTGATTGAAAGATACTGTCACTTAGTGAGATCATTAACAATGATTGGTGTTGATAAACAACGTGAAGAGTATGTGGATAAATTGGCTGACGCGTTACCTCAGAAAGAGTGGGGAACGTATTTGATGATATCGAAAAACACGGGTGTTTATGACGGACTGACAATTGGGCAATTTATTGAAAAATTAGAGGCTCAGAATCTTGAACAGCAAAAGATCGCTAGAATGAACAGTCCTAGTGGTCAACAGGATGTTAAAATGTACTATAAAGGTAGTGTTCCAGTTTCTGAAGCTGAAAGAAGTCCAAAGATTCAAACCGCCTTCAGTGCTGGAGATTCATCTGAGAAAGCTGACCAGGGTTCAAACAAGAGCAGCAGCGGGTTTTCATCGTTTCCGAGTGTGAATCCGAAAGAGACTAACACAAGCTTTCAGTCTCAGAGTACGAAAACCGGAAATGGATACATAATTCAGTGCAACATAGCTCTCAACCTTCCAGAAGGTCAAAGCTTCTCTGAAGACACTGCTAAAGACCACATGGCACTACTGGGTTCAGTTTTGTTATCCTATGAAGGTCTAGTTGCTGGTCGGATTGGAAATCCCATGCTCACCAAAGAGGATTACGATCAAATAGACGCCGAGGAAATGGAACTTATGGATATCAAATGGTGTCTTGCAAGTGTTCTTCGTCGGGCTGAGAAATTCAAAACTATTACCGGGAGAAATGACTTTCTTGATGCACATGTTTCTACTTTAGGTTTTGATAAATCTAAAGTTACTTGTTTTCGATGCAGGGAGAAGGGCCATTTCAAACGGGAGTGCAAAGGAAGAGAAGCTAGCGGAGCACAGAATCCATTCGGGAAAGATGATTACTACCGCAAAGCTATCTATCAGCAAGTTGGTCAATCCCAAGAACCTCAGACAGCTCACGGAAGAAAAATTGAAGATTCCAAAAGAGCATGTGTTGTAGATTTTAGCTGGAATGATTATATACCATCTGAAGCCACAGCAGCACGCATTATCGATCAAGATGATGAGAAACTACCAGAAGGTTTCAGTTGGGATATGTTTGTGGATGAGAAGGGAGAGTACAAAGCTTTCATTGCCAAAATTATCCGAGAACCAGATTTGTTTGCTACTTGGATGAAATCGATTGGTGTGAATGTGCCAAGTGAGGATGAAAAGTCTGTATCATCTGCTGAAAATTCAGAAAGTACTGATGAACTTTCAGAAAGATCTGGAGAAATTTCAGACGGTTCAGATGAGAGTTTATCGAGTTCTGATGAGAGTGTACAGAATGAAATTGTTTCAGAAAAACCAGTTGTATTTGATAAAACACCGTCTGATTCTGGTGTTTCTGATGATGATTCTGAAAGTTCTGTTCAGTTTGATCAGTCACCTGATCACAGCAGCAGTGATGATGAGGAAAAACATATAAATGTTGCTAAGTCTCATCTTTCTCCTGATAGTTTTCATTTATATTTTGCAGAACGGATGGAGAAACTGAAGGAAAAACGAACTGCTAAAGAACAACAAACTGAATCTGAAGATGATATTCAAGTTGTTGAAAATGTTGCTGAGAAGATTACTGAGGTTGTAAAAGAAGAAGAAAAGGTGATTGAAGTAGAAAAAGTGGTTGAAGTTGTTAAAACCATTGAAGTTGAGAAGATTGTTGAAGTTGTGAAGCCATGTGAGAAGTGTTTGGAAGTATGCAAAGAGTGTGCAGCAAAAGACGACATCATAGCTGAGTATGAGAAAAAGAAAGAGCAGTT
This sequence comes from Helianthus annuus, assembly GCF_002127325.2. Classification (NCBI taxonomy): domain Eukaryota; kingdom Viridiplantae; phylum Streptophyta; class Magnoliopsida; order Asterales; family Asteraceae; genus Helianthus; species Helianthus annuus. The sequence goes on along the minus strand of NC_035441.2, from coordinate 140,631,185 downwards.
ATTGTTCAATCTCAACTACGTGAAGGAATCGTACGACATATTGAACAAAACAGTAACTGGTCTACAAACAACAAACACTGAGAGAGAACAGGCGCTGACAATGATGAATGCAACTTTAATGTCGAAGCAAAAAGCGATAAACTTCTACATTGAAGAGAGTGCCAAATGGAAGCAAGAGTTGGAAACGGAAAAGATAGAGAATGAGAGAATTAGGAGGTTATTGTTAAGCTATACTACTTCTGACTATCTCATTGATCGTGTTTATCCAACTGTTGCAGGTTTGGAAGTTTTTCAAGACGAGAAGCTAACGAAGAAGAAAGACTGTGGTAACAAACCGACTGTTAGCTATAACAAGTGTTCACCTCCAATTTGGGATGGGTATTCACCTAGAAAACCAAATGAGGAACAACTTGCAAAAGCAGTCAATATACAGCTTAAAACCGACACTACTGACGTTTTACCAGACAACATCGATGTCACGTTTACCTCGTCCGATACTGATCATGAGTCTGTTCTAATCAAAAAGGTGGTCGATCAGGTGTTGGATACTGATGAGGAGTCCGAGTCGAAATCTAAGTCTGGAGGGTCAAAGTCGTCAGTTAACAGTCAAAATTCGTCGGTCAAACGGTGTTACAGTAAAGAATTTTTGTTATCGAAAGCAAATTTGGATGATGAAACGTTCGAAGTTGTTTATACTTTGAATGGTTCTGACAAATTATATTATAACAAAGAGTTTCCGATAATGAACATCAAAACGGAAGTAATCAACAAAATTTTTAAACTAGTAGAGATTAATATTCCTGAATTAAAAGTTTTGAACAAGTTTGAAAAACCTAAAAAATATACTTCTAGAGTTCAACAACGTTTAATCAAGAAAAAGGGTTACAATTCTGGTTCTGGTTTTCAAAAGAAACCTAACCAAAATCGTAGCTACAAAAAGAAAGGATTAGGTTTTATTCCACCAGAAAATGATAAAAATATGAAAAATTCTAAAACAAAATTTGAATTTGTGTCAGGTGGAAGCTCAGACGAGGAACAGAAGAAATCGTTCTGGAGACAGTCAAACCAGGAGTTTCTTGCTGAGAAAAAGAAAAATGGAGATGAAGTGTTTTATCAAAGAGAGACTCGAACCTGTTACAGATGCAATGAAGTCGGTCACATTGCATGGAACTGTACACAGAATGCCAAAGCAAAACAGGGAGTTTCTCAGATGTTGAAAGAGAAAGTTGTTGATGTTGAACCACCGACTGAAAAACTTAGAATGTTTGAGAATTCAAAATTCGAGGTTGGTGAATGTTCACAAAAGAACAAGTATGAGAAGAAAGGAAAAGACAACCAGGTGTGGGTTGCGAAGAAAGATGATGTGATCATTGGCGATGAATCTGGTTCCACAAATCCAGAAGAGCCACAGGTTGAGAAAAAGATTTTAGTGAATGATGAGGAGTTTCCATCATTGAAGTTTGAGGAAGTAAAGAAGAAAGTGGGAAAAACTGAGATTTCGAATCAGTTCTACAAAGAAAAGAATGACTTTGATGTCGAAAAAACATTCAATGGGAATGTTAAAAAGATATTTGGAAAAATGTTGAGTGGAAGAGCAAAGGGGGTCAAAGATTTTTACGCTACGAAAAAGGCTACATACAACCCGACTGCTCAGGAGTTGAAATCCATCAAGTCTGAGAAGACTTGGATGGATGTTTGTTTTCCATGATAGTCTAAGGACTACGCCGGAGATCCCAAGTTTATATCGTGGATCATGAATCGGCATCCTTCTAGTATTTGAGAAGTTTGAATGTTTGTGTTTAATGCTTGAATGTTTTGTTTACAGGTTGAAGGACTACGCCGGAGCTTCCAGGTGAGTAATTGCGAAGCAGGAATCGGCATTTTGGTTGAAAATGGTAATGTAGAGGTCACATTCCTACAAGTGGTAACCATTGTATCTACAAGTGGTAATCTTGATCCCACAAGTGGTATTTGTGGTTAAATTTTGAGATGCTTGGATACTTTGAAGTGTTTACATTTACAAGTGGTACAGAAGGTTCTTAGAGGCAAATGGTATATCAGGGACATTAATTTGTACTTGATTTACTATTCATGACAAAAGATAGACAAGATGATGAACCACATCCCCGTTTTAAAATTGATAAACCTACAAGTGGTTGATATCAACACAAATTTATTTTCCGGAAAAATCATTTTGATTGAAACAAACTTAAGTGTTTTGAAATCTAAATGAGAAAATGATTTGTGATAGGGGGAGTTCAGATTGTTTATGCCTAGTGAATGGCGATTTGATGTGATTCAGTGTCAGTTGTCAAGTTTCTGTATAGTTTGTTTTACTTTTTATGTTTCTAGTAGGTAAAAATTTAGAAGTTTTCAAATTTTCTTTAAAATGTGTTTGCATTTTAGGGGGAGTAGGGAAATTTCAGAAAATCCAAAAACATTTGAAAATTTGAAAAAGCCAAAAACATGATAAAATTCAAAAATGAGTTTTGTTGCGAAAAAGAGGAAATGATAGTACATCAGTGGACTATCACGGCACGCTAAAGAAATGAAAAGTTAAAAAGTGTTAAACGATCTTACTGCGGATGTGTCAGTAGATTTTCGCACATTTAGTAAATTGAAACGAGATATAAACCTAAATCAAACTTGCTTGATTCGTGGGTAACTATTCTTGGATATATGGGTAACCCCCGAAATCTTGTTTGAAAGGTCCCGTATTCTGAGATACTAGGTCTTTATACTCAGTGATATCTGGGGTATTATCCCGGGACTTCTGCTGTATGGAAGTACTAACCTAGTCCCCGGATAATACTTTCTGCTAAAGCTTTGAAACATAAGCTTCGCCCTCAGCATGCTGATGAAACAATAAAATTGATAGTCGCTGCTGTTGAAATGCAAAAAGATCCTCTAAAGGGGACCCACCAAAAGTCGAGCCGTCATCTCTCTGCTGAACGGAAGTTCTGACCTGAGCTCTCACGGTTTCGCATCTACCCTTTACAGATATCATCTGTGGTATACTCACCTGTAAGACTGAATATTTCGGATCTGGATACGGGAATATATTCAAGTGGAGTGATACACAATTAAGTTTAAGTCTCTAAAACATTAATATCGTATCTCGAATCTATTGAAATTTGTGTTGAGAATTTAAGAGGACAAACATACTGACAATCTAGGTAAATTGTTTAAAGCTTAAAATGATATCAAGCTTAACGGTGTTGGTGTTTTGTCTCATTAACTGATATGATCCTCTTGCACGAACTCACAAAAATATTGTTTGTAAATAGTTTATTTCTGCATTTTATTTTCTCTCTTTGAAAAATCCAAAAAGATTTTGTGTGTGTTTTAGCATAATTTTGAAAAAGTCAAAAAGATTTTCGACAACTGATATTGGAAAACTGATTTTCAAAATTCCGTGTGCTAAACATGATGAGCAGTATTTGAGGGGGAGTGTTTGTGTAAATCTAACTGTTTTTGATAAATCTAACCTTCTTCAAGTGGTTCATCATAGTTTGGTAAGAGAGAGTCATGGGTTGATGCACAGGTTGTTGATATGTGATGAATCTAGGAAATTTATTTCTGGGTTAAGATTGTGCAGGAATCAAGAGATCTGATCAAGAGAATTAAAGCGTTTTTAGAGCTAGGTTATTTGATTCCGAAGGCTTGTGTAGATCAGACAACGATCCTGAAGATGTTACTGAAGAACAAAAGAATACCAGTAAATCGAGAGGGAGAGTCTGAAGATAGAAAGAATGAGAAAGCCCAGAGACTGATCTAGCCTGACGAGGTGAAGATACATCGTTAAATTCAGAGTGTGATGACGACTCCATCAACATCTGAGGGGGAGTCTGTTAGTGCACTGCATCTGTTGATTCCGTCTAGGTGTCTAGGATCAAGTTTTACATCATATTGTATAGCAAAGGGCTCGTAATACGAGAAAACGGAAGTCTGTATAGGTTTTAAGTCTTAGGATCGCTTATATAGTCTTAGAGTATGTGGATCGCTTTTAAGGTACTTCATGGATCGCTTTTGTGGACGATGCTGGACCGCTCATATGTCATGTGACCATATGAGCGGCCCCAGACTCCTATAAATAGCCTATGAGCGATTCCGTTTAGAGAGGTCTTGATTTCCACGCCGAAGCTCTGCTGGTGTGACGTTTGAGCTGTAAAACGTTTATATTCAATACAAAAGAAAGTTAGAAGAAAGATCGTGCTATTTCTACTTGTTTTTCTTATAATTCCGCATCTGAAACGCAAGAGCAAATCTCTGAACGACTCGGTTGGGTCAGCACTCGATCCTACAAAAGCAAGTATAAACTCAATTTGAGCAGCACTCAAACAATCGTTGGATAGTTTCAATCGATCGGACGTTGTATCGTAACAGCGATCGAGTTATTACCCCTGTTTTGCGGCAGCAGTGATTCGTGAATTGTGTGTTGTGTACTGTTTCTGTTATAACTCAACGTAGAAATTGAGTTTGGACGTCGAACTAACAGCAAACTTCAAGTGCCAACATCCCCTATTTATATCTGAAAAGTGCCCCCCTTCGCGCCACGCGAAGGGTTTCCTTGCGCGCGTCGCGTGGCGCGACGGGTCTATTTCCTAGCCTAGGTTGGTTTCATGTCCAGTAGCTTTGCTGAGTTAACTGTACGATCAATTTCATTTTCTACAGCAAATATTGAAGATAAATGTCTATCAGGGTTTATCCCCCCTGAGTTTAAGGGGGCCCTGATCCTGATTCCGATTGCTTTGAAAATTTTAGGGTTTATGCGAAATTACTTGGGTTTCTCAATTAGGGTTTCCTTGATATATAATTAACATACTAAGTATTAATTTTAGCGAGAGTTGTTACATGAGTCCCTGTGGTTTCAGTTATGTTGCCATTTTGGTACAAAAATGAAATTAGCTCATATTTCTCAAATTTAATCCTGATATTTTGTCATTTTCCTCAGGGGTAAATTGGTCATTATGATTTTATTATAACTCATTATTAGTTAAAATAATTAAGCTAAATAAAAGCTTTAACCATATAAAAGCACAAAGAACCTACTTCATCTCCCCCAAATGCATACTGCCAACAACCACCACCACCACCCAACCTCCGGCAGCCGGAAGCATCACCACCATCTTCCATCAACTCAAACCCAACAATATGAATCCTTCAGAAACTCTATCGGCTGCAGCGTTTTAACCCCATCCTCTTTCCCAACGGATCTGCAATTTCACATATCTGATTCAAACATTTGAAAGGGTTTCAATGGCTGGTTTAAATGGCTGTCGAAATCGGGCGAAGGGGAACTATAACGATGGAAATCGGTATAGATCGTTGTAGAGAGGAGAGAACGAGAGAAGAACATACCCGACGGAGACGATGAATGACGGTGGTGAAGTGTTTCAGAGGTGTGCGGCAAGGGTTGGTGGTGTGTGGTGGTTCCCGAATGGTGATGGTGGCGAACGATGGGTGAAGGGGTGACGAGTGAGGCGAGCGGCAGTGGTTCAGCTAGGGTAATGCAGCGAAACTGATGGTATTATTAGGGTGTCGATTCGGAGTGAAGATGGAAGATGGAGGATGGTGTTTGGTGATGAAGAACGGTAGGTAGGGGTGGGGTGGATAAGGGTTCCGGTCGGAAAGGGTGGTGCTGCGGCGATGATGTGTGGTGGTGGTCGGTTGTTGGCTGTATGCATTTGGGGAAGATGGTGGTGATGCTCCTGGCTGCCAGAGGTTGGGTAGTGGTGGTTGTTGGCTGTCTGTAGGGGTGTTCATCGAATCGAATAAAGAATTTTTGAATTAATCGAATCGAATTTTTCGATATTTATCTCTTTTGCCTGAATTCGTATTCGATTCGATTCGATTTGTTTTTGAAACTCGAATTCGAATCGAATTTGCACCAAATTCGAATAAATTCGATTTAATTTAAATTCATCCTAAACAATAAATTATTTTACTTTTATTTTTAAAAACAACTACAAACTAATTATATTTAACATAAAATATAATAATCTCAAAATTAATTAACTATCAATATGTCAAAACACCAAAATTAGAATATATGTGGGTTACTGGTAGCGATTTAAGTTAGTTAAAAAAAAAGAAATAAGTAGTATAGGCTATTTTTCATTAGGTTTGATAACGTTATGAATAATAAACTTGTCTCTTGTGGATGTAATTCATACTTTGACCCAAATTTAGAAGTTATATGTGTGTGTGTGTATATTAAAAAGACATATATGAATTGAATTCAAATTTTGAATCGAATCGAAGTGAAAATCTTAAATTCATATTCAATTCGAATTCGATTACTGGACTCGAATACGAATCAACTCGAATTCGAACCTTGATAATCGAATACGAATCAACTCGAATTCGAACTTTGATAATCGAATATGCATCAACTCGAATTCGAACCTTGAATATATATATATATATATAGGGCTTGGTTATATAAGAAACCCTATCTTTTTAAGAAAACTATGGAAACCCATTGTGAACCATTGATTAGCTTACATCAAACTTGATCAAAGGCCATGATTATTTTGGTATGAATAAAAATAAAAAGAAATAAAAAGGACTGCCATTTTGTACCATCCAAGGGTATTTTCGGAAGTGAACATACACAATGGGAAATAAAAAGGACTGCCATTTTGTACCATTGATTATTTCTCTTACACACATGTTATATCTCTCTCCTCTCTCCTCTCTCCTCTTTCCTCTCTCTTCAATCAAGATCATGATGAACACCAAACACAAGTTTCGATCTTCAAGTTCAGATCTACATCGTGAGAAAGAAAAATGTTTGAAGATTGTTGTTTTAGAGAGAGAACGACGGCAGGATGAAGGTTTTTAGAGAGATGTTTTTTTTTGTTTTAGAGAGAGAAACAACAATCTTCATCATGTTCATCTATAATCTTTATTTTTTTAGGGAGAGAGAGAGATTTGAATGTTCAAGTGTGTGTGAGAGAAGAAGGTTTGAAGACCCTTCTTCGTGTTCATCGGACGCGTATAGATCCGGTAAGTGTTCTTGAAATATCATTTCACACTTGATTTTTTGTTGAAATGGTTGTTAATATGTTTTTATGTGCTGAAAGTGTTTTAGTAATGGTTAATGGGGTATCCATGGTTAATGTTCATGTATTTTAAATAAATCAAAAACTTTAGGATGAGATTTTGAACGAGTTTTTTTTGTTGGTTTGGTTGCTTGTTAGGGGCTTTTGATCTTAACAGTAGCTGTTCTTATGTTGGTTTGGGTTGCTTGTTTGGGTTTATGATCTGAACAGTAAGTGTTTTTTTTTGGTTGCTTGATTCACAGACTCAGGCCCATAACATGTGTTAAGCCCCCTGTTAGAATCTTATATAACGTGTGTTAATTTATAGAAACAAACCCATAAAGATATTCAATTGACAAGCTTGATGGATTTAAATAAATCCAAAACTTTAGGATGAGATTTTGAACGGGTTTTTTTGTTGGTTTGGGGCTTTTGATCTTAACAATAATTGTTTTTTTTTTGTTGGGTTGCTTGATTTACAGAGACAGACCCATAACATGTGTTAAGCACCTGTTAGAATGATATATAATGTGTGTTGATTTACAGAAACAGATCCATAAAAGATATTGAATTGACAAGCTGGATGGATGTAGGCGACGTTAATGCGGGGACATTGAATAAGTCACATCCTTTGGGAAAGATGTCTTCGTTCATTTATAGCATGTGTTGGTGGTTCATGCTGTAACAGAACACCATGATGTAACGTGTAATATGAAACGAGCCATTTATGGTAACACATGTACCGGTAATTTTGGAATATATAATATTGTATTCATGTATAAGCTAGTGGTTTACAAAACACCATGATGTGTATATACTGATCTAACATGTGTTACAATTTGTCTGTTCGGAACATGTAATTGCTTAACATGTGACAAGGGTGAAAACAGTCGACGGGGGCGATGAGTTTAATGGGGAGCTTAGTTAATATCGTAATCTTGTTGTAACCCCACTTGTATACATATGATAACATGTAAGCATCCATTATAACCCGACTTGTATTCAAGTATATGAAAGTGGTTTGCAAAACACCATGATGTGCATATACTAATCGTAACACGTGAACAAGTTAACATGGAACATACAAGTTAATATCGTAACACCGTATACCTGAATAAAATGTGTTAAGCCTCTGTTATACCTGAATACATGAGTATAAGCTAGTGGTTTCCAAAACACCATGATGTGTATATACATACTGTAACATGTGTTAAAAGTGACTGAAAATGTATAACGTGTGTTAAGCATCTATTATAACGTGTGTTAAGACTTCCATAATGGATGAATAAACTACAATAGTAACTTAACAACAACAGAGTAAACATGATATAACGTGTGTTAAGCCTCTATTATAACATGTGTTAAGACTTCCAGAATGGATGCATAAACTTCAATAGTAACTGTAACAGTAGAGGTACAAATACGGGCGCCTCCACCATTATAATCTTGTTGTAACCCGACTTGTATTCATGTATATGAAAGTGGTTTGCAAAACACTATGATGTGCATATACTGATAGTAAAAACGTGTACAAGTTAATATGGAACATACAAGTTAATATCGTAACACCGTATACCTGGGATAAAATGTGTTAACCCTCTGTTATAATCTTGGTTTAACCTAACATGGTGTCATGTATAAGCTATTGGTTTCCAAAACACCATGATGTGTATATACATACTGTAACATGTGTTAAGCGACTGAAATGTATAACGTGTGTTAAGCATCTATTATAACGTGTGTAAAGACTTCCACAGTGGATGAATAAACTCCAATAGTAACTTAATAACAACATAGTAAACCTGATATAACGTGTGTTAAGCCTCTATTATAACATGTGTTAAGACTTCTAGAATGGATGCATAAACTTCAATAGTAACTGTAACAGTAAAGGTACAAATACGGGCGCCTCCAACAGAAAATGTGTTAAGTCTAGACCGTTTTAACATCGTGTACTAGAGAAAACAAGAAGAGTCTCACATTACATATTACTAGTAAACAAAAATACATAGCACTAATACGTGTTACATTGTACATGGGTTTCATGTCACATGTAACACATGCATGTCCTGAAGTTCAAACTATAACACGTGTTAGTTGTGTTGTGCTGTAACATAAACATGGTCATGATCCTTAAGCATCTGATCCACGTTTGACGAAACCAACGGTCCCGAGAATTGGATCTTGTTTCCCTTGTATCCATCACCATCCTAATAACAAAAAGATAAGATAACCGTTAAGTCGTTAACCACACATAACTATTAACACATTCATAGCCAGAAAATCTTTTTCTCAAACAACATCACAACTTTTTAGCTAAATTGCAATCTTTTTCTCAAATAAAATCACAACACAACCAAAAAGCAGTTCATATGCAAACCAAGCATAACTTTTTAACACAAAAATAAAAACCTGTAAATTACATTAGCAAGTAACCCCTTTTAAGAACCATTTTAACAAAAAAAAAAAAATCATGTTTCATCTCTAAAACAACCATTACACAAAAACCTATTAACAACCAGGTTTTATGAATAATTTTTGATATTTTTTCGTCTTTTTTTTTTTTTTTTTTGAAAATTGTGAAAAGCAAGGAAACAAGATTAAATATTTCAGAGATTTAAACCTGGGTTGCCTAGAACACTTCTTTTTTTTCTTGATTAGTGGTTGACTTTGACTTGGAGGAGGATGAGCAAAGTATTTTGATGATTTGGATTATAACTGCTTCCATTTTCTTGACATATATTCTCATAGCAAGAATTAACAGTAGTTACATGAAGATTAGATGCAGAACTCAAATCATCTTCCAGAATCACATCGAAGGTTGGGAAACTACGGACCGGCGACATTAATTCTGAGGTTGGTGGATTTGTCTCCATGGATATTAATGGAGTTACTTGCTAATTTGGAGTAAAAGTGAAATGGGGTTTCTCTGATGAATGATGAAGAAGATATAAAGGAAAATATGAAAAAGAAATATGGGGGAGGGTGAATGGTACGATTTGATGGGCAATTAATGAACATGTCAATTCATATTGGGGATAGTGCTTGGGGGTTAATGTAATTTACTAATATAACCTTGATGTCAAAAGTAATAGAAATGGATCTGTGCAACGTGGCAAAATGTAAGCCACATATATAGTTTGCTAAGTTTTCTAAAATATTAGGGTTTCTTACTAAGCATTATCCTATATATATATATATATATATATATATATATATATATATATATATATATATATATATTATTAATAAACTACTAACCTAATATTAGTTAAATCACATATATATTTGTATTCACATATAATCTAATAATCTTATAGGAACAGATTAGATATATTTATATTTTAATATATCATTTAAACTTGATCAAAAATGTCATTATTTTTATATTTATACTTTACTAAATAAAATGAAGAAGAGAATATCACGTGAAATTAATTAAAATCACTTATTAGATATGGGGTGAGTTTATAGGGGAACCACAAAAAAAGTGAGGAATCGTAGAACCATGGGTAAAACATGTAAAAAAGTAATAAAAGCCTATTTTTACAAAATATTTTACAGAGCATTTGCATATAAACACATATAGAAGCCGTTTCAATTAAAAAAATGTTCAGAAAGGTAAAATAGGTCTTTACAAAAAAAAAAAAAATTATTTGAATAACTTCTAAATGTGTTTATATGAAAAAGTTCTGAAAAATTACATAAAAATATTTTTTTTTCTATGTAAAAATGAAATCTAATGCGTTTTTACACATAAGACTAGTGTTTCCTCAGTTCCTCACTTTTTTGCGGTTCCCTAATGAGTCTCTCTCTATATATACACACAAGCATAAAGAGGATAAAAAGGTAATTTTACATAATTTTAATAGTTTAAGTAATTAAAACTTTAAAAAGTGTAATACAATTATATAAAATTACTGTTGACTTTTAAACCAACTTTCTTTCACCACTTTTAAATAACCACTAGCCGAAAACCGCCGAGTGTTGGGAATTGTTGGTGTACTATTTTAATTTTTAAATAAAATCTTATTTTATTTTCTCTAATTAATATCACATATTAATCGTTAGGTGGAAGTGTGTACGAATTAAATCGACAAACCCGTCTAGTTACCCATTTGCTATTCATTAAAAATATTAAACAAACCAAAGGGTGTTTCGTAAAGCTAACCTTTAGACAAAAAACCAAAGCTTCACACCTTGAATCAACGAACCGTCACGCTAGTTGACATTTGTTTACGAAGCCGATATCCTTAACCAACTCCTTGACCTGTATCTTGAAAACCTGAAACCTGAACGCATGACCCGAGAATTCTTTTCAGTCAAACTTGGTCAAACTTACCAAAACTGAGTCAAAACTCGGTTTCCGGTGCGAACCAGAGGAGCAGTAACAATGGTTCGGCCAGGCTGTGCAACGTCGAAGGAGGGGTGGCGGCCGACGGAGGTGGTCTGGTCGGGGTGGTGGCCGGCCGGATTCCGTGTAGTGGTGGGGGTTGTTTTGTCTCACACTTGGTGTATTTTGGTGGTACCCTTTAAGCAGTGTTGTAGTAATCACTAGTCGTTAGTTGGGTGGTGGGCTGGGACTAGCGATTAATCAGAACTAATTATGATTAATCGGTAATTTAATTGGCGCGCCTAATCGGAATGTTTACAACTATGCCTTTAAGATTGATAACTCGTTGTAATTATAGTGCTTATACTAATTGTATTTGCACTCAAGTACCGTCCTTCCATGTTATTCCATATATAAATTAGTAACTTTTTTGTACATTAAGAGTTGTACCCCAAGCTTGGGGAGTTTTTCAAAAAAAAAAAAAAAAAAAAAAAAAAAAAAAAACTTTGATGTTTCACTTTCAACCTAAAAGTTTTATCTTTTACATTTTAACTCATTCGAAATTTTTACTTTTAACTCAAAGTTTTCCATCTTTCATAATTTAACACAAAACTTTATTATTTACAACTTTGGTCCCCCATACTTTTTATCTTCTGCAAGTTTTTTTCGTTTTATATTTTGTTCTAAATTTTTTGTGCATTTGGAGTTGTACCCCAAGCTTGGGGAATTTTTCAAAAAAAAAAAAAAAAAACACTTTGATATTTCACTTTCAGTCTAAAAGTTTTATCTTTTACATTTTAACTCATTGGAAATTTTTATCTTTAACTCAAAGTTTTTCATCTTTTATAATTTAACACAAAACTTTATTATTTGCAACTTTGGTCCCCCATACTTTTTATCTTTCGCAAGTTTTTCGTTTTATATTTCGTTCTAAATTTTGCGAGTTAACATGTCGTAGCGTGGATGTGAGGTTCAACGTTTTTTGCTCTATTTTTTCATATTTGACAAACCTGTCGCAACACGTCCAAGTTTTCCCTTTTAAAATTCGCCGCAACGGGCGGGTCCTAGATCGACTAAGTTATTATTTTCTACGTTTTACGTTTCTGGTTAATTTCTTTGCATTAACAAACTGTAACAGGTGTGCGTGGTTCAACGATTTCAGTCTGCTTTTTGTTTAGTGTAATTTTTACCATTTTATCGATTTTATTTTTACGATGTTGAGAGTCGATGTGGTTGTGGGATTGGTGCTACTTGGCACGGTTTTACGAACGTTTTTAACTTATTACAATTTTTACTAATATTTTGTTTCGGTTTACCCCTATACTTCCTTTACTTAAAAACTATTTTTATGTGCATATTTTATGTACGGGTATGTATAAATATGATTTGTTCTACATCCCGACGCAAACTTTTTTTATACACGAGTCAGGTCAAATATAATACGTTTTCGTTTAAAGAAACCATTTTTACGTGCATATTTTTATGTACGTTTTCGTATAAATTCAAGTTGTTCTACGTTTCGACGTAAACTTTTTTGGGAAATGATTAATGTCAAATATAATATCTTTTCGTGTTTATTTTATGTATGTTTCGTAAAGTTTGTTTCGAACCGAGTGAAGTCAAATTATGGTTTCTTTTTCTCCCATTTTTTCGAAAGCGCTAATTAATCCCCTTCGATTACATGTGCATATTTTCCTTAATACCCGTTACATTTTCTATGTATGAGTTGGGTCACATATAATACGTTATGATTGTTCGATATAAGTTTGATTTACTTTATGTTTGATCCAATCACAATGCCTATACAGGTTACATTGAGTTCAACTGGATACATCGAAATGTGTGTTTTCATATGTTTAATGCTTCATATAATGTTTGGACTAATCCATTCAATGTTTACGATATACCCGCGCCGCAACGCAGGCGGGTCTTAACCTTAGTTTATCTTATAAATATTAAATAAATATTATTTATCTAACAAAAATGCATATTTAGCACTTACATATTTTATTTATCTAATAGATAAAAATATACACATTATTTATATTATAAATAATATTGATCTACTATAGTATTCATCTAATTATTATTTACTTATCTTTTAATTAAATAAATAAATAACAAAATATTATTAAATAAATATCGCGTATTTGTGAACTATAACATTTATCTAATAAATATTATTCATATTTATCTAAAAAATATTATTCCTTTGTTCGTCGTCCAAATTGTAACTCTCTGGATCATAATATCTTGTTAGCAACGTTAATTAATTTCGGACATCTCATATCCATCACCGACTCAACTTATAAACCATTTAAAATTGACATGTTTTTATAAATAATAACCATCGAGCCTCGAGTTAACAATATGACGCGTAATGTGAAAATGAGTTTTATTTGGCGTATAGCATATTTTCAATCCATATGCTGTTAAAAGGAAACAATCATATCTGCTTAGAAATTAGGAATAGCAAGGGGGATGCACCTAGATTAACATGGCTAATGAGAAATTTTGACCCACTCAATTTGACATGACTTGTTGTCCTATTGTTTTAAAACCTTAGGGACATTTACAATCCGATCAATTATATGTTTGTTTACATATTACTATTCAATTCTGAATTCGTTTTTCCAATTATGTACGTGGATACAAATTCTTTTATTAAAGAGTAAATTGCTAAAAAAGTCCCTAACGTTTGTTCACATTTGCTAGATTCATCCAAAAAAAGATTTTTTCTCATATGAACCACTGAGGTTTCAAAAAAGTTGCTAAATCCATCCAAACTTCAGGGACGATTTTAGCAATTTAAAAAAACAAACTTTTTTTTGGATGGATTTAGCAAATGTGAACAAATGTCAGGGACGATTTTAGCAATTTACTCTATTTTTTTTATTTTCATCTTTTTATTATATCTCTTAATTAACATAAAATCTATTTATTTTTTTATTTTCATCTTTTTATTAAATTTCTTATTTAACATAAAATCTACTAGTTTTTTTTTTTTGAACGGCGAATTTCTACAACAGGCGATAGATTCGCACCTGCTTTTGCAGGCCCTCCACCCCACTCTGGCCAAGACTATGTTGTCTTAACCGGGCTCACGCTTGGCATCAGAGTTTGGTTTGGCACTCCCTGACAAAATTTCCAGCCTACTGCCATATGCGAGTAGTTGCACCCTCCACAAGAGCCGAAAACTCTCTGGAGTAAACGCACTGTAATAGAAAACTCGGGTGTACTCCGCGGGTTTCGAACCTGTGACCAGGCCTTCACACAGTATTTTTTTGTTCATTTATAAAATAAAATACACGTTCTTGCTAAACAGGTAACAAATTAAACCATTGAAAAGATTTTGTCGTATAATTAACTTTATTAAAGGATTAGTAATGAGTAAAATGTTTACATTTTAAAAGACTTAGTTAGATGGTTAGATGATTATAAATATAAAACCGTATTCATAATTGTAAAATATAAATGATTAATCTTTATTATGAAGTGGGTGAAGGCCTGGTCACAGGTTCAAAACCCGCAGAGCACAGCCGAGTTTTTTATTACAGTACATTTACTCCAGAGAGTTTTCGGCTCTTGTGGAGGGTGCAACTACTCTCATATGGCAGTAGACTGGAAATTTTGTCGGGGAGCGCCAAGCCAAACTCTGATGCCAAGCGTGAGCCCGGTTAAGACGACATAGTCTTGGCCAAAGTGGGGTGGAGGGCCTGCAAAAGCAGGTGCGAATCTATCGCATGTTGTAGAAATTCGCCGTTCAAAAAAAAAACTAGTAGATTTTATGTTAAATAAGAAATTTAATAAAAAGATGAAAATAAAAAAATAAATATATTTTATGTTAATTAAGATATATAATAAAAAAGATGAAAATAAAAAATAGAGTAAATTGCTAAAATCGTCCCTGAAGTTTGTTCACATGTGCTAAATCCATCCAAAAAATGTTTGTTTTATTAAATTGCTAAAATCGTCCCTGAAGTTTGGATGGATTTAGCAACTTTTTTGAAACCCCAGTGGTTCATATGAGAAAAAATCTTTTTTTGGATGGATCTAGCAAATGTAAACAAACGTTAGGGACTATTTTAGCAATTTACTCTTTATTAAATTTGCCGTTCAAAAAAAAAAAGGGTCCAAATGTTAGATTATTCTATTTAATTAATATTTGTGTAAATGATGGTATAAAATAGCATAATTTTGAAGTTTGATATCGTTTTATGACTTTGTCCCGTAAACCTTATAAAGGAAACTTCAATATAAGAGTCAAAGACTTAGACGCTAGTGTATAATTTAGCATATTTGAAGGTTGTTCCAGGAGTCCCCACCAAAGTTGCATCCAATATTCAACAACTATTTTCTTTTTTTTTTTTTTTTTTGAAACTTAACTTTTATAAAACCTCAAAACCAAGGCAAGCTATCACCAAGGCGGGAAAAGCAAGCCGAAAACCACAAAGTCAAATCAAACATACACCATCTATCCCAATCCACAACCCCTTGTTTAAACCTAGGTTTATACCATAAAAAACTCAAGGACTTGATATCCGCAACCATCTCCACGACATTAGGGTCTTTATTCGAGAATAATTTATCATTCCTAGCTCTCCACATCCTCCAACAGGCGATTATGATAATCCCATGTATAACCAACTTTCTGTTCCCGGACACACCACTATAATCGTGCAAATTCACCAAATCTTTGACGTGAAAGATGAAGCTCCCCGATATCTTGCACCAACTAGTACTATCTTTATGATTTTTTTATTGTTCAATAACCATAAAAAACATTGATAAATTAAGAATTGATAACATATAAAAAATAATCTAAATAAGTTAAACGATTACGCAGCTTTGCCAAAGCTAAAAGTCAAAAGCAATGTCACAAAATTGTAAATAAAACAATATTTCAATTTTTATTGTCCTTAAAATTGCCAAAGCTAAAAGTCAAAAGCAATGTCACAAAATTGTAAATAAAACAATATATTCAATTTTTATTGTCCTTAAAAATTGTAAATTTACACTGCATTACGGTTCCATTTTACATTTTCCATTTTTATTGTCCTTAAATACACTGCATTAATCCAAATATTCACTGCATTAAATTTTCATTTATTTGTATTTATAAATTAAAATAAAAGATATATTAGTTACATACACTTTTTACTCATATAATTTTTTTAACGACAAATTTGAATTACTAACGGACTACTAGAGTATCATCGTGTCATCAGCGGAACCATCCGATCATATCCATCTCCACTAGGCAATAATGTCTAGGGTTGAGATCCTGTACAAACAGTGCTAATTATAAGAACCGTAAGAACAGATCTGAACCATTGTTAATTTAAATCAAGGGTTGATATTGATTATAAATAAAACTTTTATAATTAAAAATTACTACTAACAAATTAGGGGTAATTTTGTAAAATTGCTAGTCATTTGACCATTTTCTATTAAATAAAAATTCCACCAAGGTTTTTTAAACTAAAATAACTTTTATATACTTCATTATTTTTTTTAAAAATATATACCATAAAATCAAGTATTTTTTTATCTTTAATATGAGTACCATATTGCTATACCTTTTTGTATTTATAAAAGTGTTTTTTAAAAAAAGTTAACAAAAGGTGTTTTATATTTGTGTTAATAAGGTGCTGATTATGTGTTAATTACAAAATAATACAAACAAACACCAAAAGTAGATATAATCAGCACATCTGGTGTGCTGATAATGGAGAACGATTGAAGATGTTGTGCTAATGTCGTTTATGTTGATAATGGAGAACGATTCGAGGACGATGTGCTGATAATGAAGAACGATTAATGATGTTGTGCTAATTATATAGTGTTGTGCTGATTATATTTTTTGTAATTATTTTTAATTAGTTATAAATAAATATGGTCAAAAAGTCTAAATTACCCCTAAACTAATTTTTTATTGATGGACACTTGTCAATTATGTATTGGTTCTTATGGTTCTTACAAACTTAAGTGTTTGTATTTGATCCCATTCCATAATGTCTATACACTAATTAAGAAGGAAAACCAATAAATATGAGAAAAACCATTATTAAGCAAGCTAATTAACATAAATAGTTAATTTATAACAAGAAAAAAGCAACCTGGATAACAAAAGAGTAGTCCACACTGGGGTAATTTTGTAGAATAGTAATAAAGTTTTAAAAGTGTTCTACTTAGGTCACTCAAGTTTCAAAAGTATCCAATCAGGTCACTCAACAGTCATTTTTCATTAAAATTAAGGTGTTTTTCATCTATTTTATACGTAACCGTGGTTATGTGGATTTTTGTTTATTTTTTCCCTTTTATTTGATGCTAACGTCGAGTGATGACATGAATTTTAACTTGTTTTTTTAATTTTTAATATAATTAAAGTGTTTTTAATTTTTTAAATATAATTTCATATATTAAAATAATCCGACCCCAACATCTTATGCTCCATTTTTTTCCTGACACATGGAAAAAAGGACATGACTTGATTTGAATTTTAAGTTATTTAATTGGAACAAAAACGATACGAGTGACCTAATTAGAACACTTTTAAAACTTACTTACTATTCTGTGATATTTTCCCATATATTTATTATAGATTCTTTGATTATATCTTGATATTAATACTATGTTGCGTTTATAATGACTTAGTTGACCTTCATACAAATTACATTTACAAATATATAAAACGTATAATGACTTAGTTGACCTTCATACAAATTACATTTACAAATATATAAAACGTGGGATACAATTTACATTTTACACGCTGACCCCTGAAAATATTTACCTTTTACACAATTCAGCCGTAGTTTATTATTTATTTCTTTCGATCATAAGAAAAGTCAACATGCAAGTTGCAACTCCTAGCCCCCACAATTTTTGTATATATACACTTCTTTAGAAACATTGTACTCACAAACACAATGCCTATTTCACAAGCAATGAAAGCAATATCTTTCTCCAACCCCATCCTTTCCCGTTGCCGCCGCCACCACCAGCGCCAACGCTATTCTCAAGCGCTTGTTCTCAATCACCGTGCTAAATCTTTTGTTGTCAATGCAAGAAGAGGGACAAATGATGGAGGGAATATTGTGGACGAAAACATGATCGTGTTGAGAATGCGAATAAGGGAGGTGGAGATGGATAGTATGCCGCCAACGAGGTTGGAGAATTGGATGGAGTGGGAGAAGAAGTACTACGAGCATTATATTCGAGATGTTTGTGAAGCCATGATGATGTTGCAAATGTGTTTGATGAACAATAGACCAAGTTTGGTCATTGGGACATTGACACTTTTGATGTTAACTATTACTATATCGGCTAGTATTGGTATCTACAATTTTACAAGTTTGGTAGGGTCACTTTAGTAAACTTGGGATTAATCTTATCTAAAACCTGGTTTTTAATGATTATCATAGTATTTGTGTGTATTGTTCTTAGTAGAAAAAAATGTAATTAGCACCGGCATAATTAGAACTATGCAAGCGGTCATAATACTACGATGATGATGTTATATGATCGTTGTTTTGTATTTCAAAGATTAACATGCTGCACACCTTAAATAGAGCTTAGTTCTAACGTATTATATAATCCTAAGTAAAAGTCTCCATTGTATACCAATTAATTATGTGGAGTGGATATCATTATATTGCAAATCGTTTTCATTTTTTGTCCTTCAATTAATTATGCGAAGTAGTCAAGTAGATATCATTATATTGCAAATCGTTTTCATATTTTGTCCTTATAAAAGACATTTTCGTCTCCGGTGGGCGGTGGGCCACTGGGCCGAGTAATTAGTGTTTATTTTGGTAGGCCGAGTGATAGTATAGAACTTTGGATACCTGCCAAAATATTTGGGTCCACATTCTTTATCCTCATCTTTTTGTTTTTAATCTCTCTTCAAATAATTCATAATCTCGCAAATTTCACGAAGTTTTAAGTAATAAAAAGCAAGCAAACAATGAATGTTGACTCATTGTCAGATGAGATATTAGAGATTTGACGTTGTTACTGGAATGAAAAATCTATAAGACTACAAGGTATGGTGATGGACCATTCTTGGAGGATGATCCGTCACGTAGGCGTCATGTTATATTCCTCTCAAAGATGGTCCATCCTCCAAAACTAGAGGGCATGGTAGGATGGTCCTAGTCATAGTCCTCCACCACTTTTTATGTTTTTTTTTTATTTTTTTTAGTCTTCTATTTTTTTTTTTAACATTTAACAAATATACTAACAAAATATTTTCATTAATATTAAACCCACATTACATAAACATAAAAAAAACATAAACTTAAAAAAAAAACCAAAGACTTAATAAAAATAAACATAGAGTTAAAAAATTTGATGTTTTTTCATGATGTCGTGTTGTAATTTTTTCAACATCGAACGTTTCGGCTCGGGTTCGTCCTCGACATTCATCGATATTATTTCCTATTCCTTGAGCCGAATTTTTTCATCGGAAATTCGGATTTTCTCATTCGCCAATCGGACCTTCTCGCGGAACTTTTCTTCCGATACACGACTTTTTTCTTCGACGGCCCGCTCCTTCGCCTTCGTCTTTTGGGCCGAGACGTCGTTGTACATTTTTAAGTGTTCCATAAACTCAACCATGTTCGGGTCCACCTTTTCCTTTTCTTTCCCCTTGGCCCGCTCCTTCTTTGATTTGTCTCGGCCCGGTGGACGCTCCGGTTCATGTACATTGTACTCCTCTTCGTCAAAGTCGGCGTCATCATTTAAGTTTATGTGACACCTCGCGTCCGATCCACCGGCGCTAAAACTACACGTTTCCGATGTTTTTTGGCGTTTCGCCATCGCCACCTCGTTGGGAATAGGCATCCATTTTGGTTCGTCTTTTACAACCATCCACGCGCGAACGTGAGGAAAGTTGGTATTACCACTCTTTTCCTTATACTTGTCCAACGCCATTTTGAACACATCCTCGTCGTTTCACCCGCTACGACGGTCACTTGTATATAATTTATTATATTTCTCGCAAAACCTATTGATGGACGAGTTCATTTTCCGCCACTTTGAGGAGACCGAGTCGACATCTCGATACGGCCTTGGTCCATAAAGACGAGAAACTTGACCAATACCTTGGACCAAAACCCCTCACCCGATTGGTTATTACCTATAAAAAACAAACAAAATATATAAAGTGTTAACATAATAATAAACAAAAAATTAAACTTTAAAACTAATAAACTAAAAAACCTACTGTTAACAAAAAAAAATTAAAACTTTAAAACTAATAAACAAAAAAACCAACTGTTAACAGAAAAAAAAAATAAAACTTAAAAAAAAAAAAAACTGTCGGGTAAGAAAAAAAAATTTTAACTTTAAAAAATATAAACTTTAAAAAATGTAAACTTTAAAAAATTAAAACTTTAAAAAAATACGAACCTTTTGTCGGGTTGTCAGAAGTGCCAATGAAAGCCTTGGCTAAGGCTTCTTCTTCGATTGGTGTCCACTTAGTCGCCTTCGGTTTCGACGGTTGATCACCCACCACTTGCTTGCCTTTGTTTCGTTTTCCTTTCCCTTTAGGCGGTTGGGTTTCGGGAACAATCTCCACATCGTTTTCGGGTTCGGATTGGGTCGGGATCGGTTGAGGTTGAACGGGTGGCGTGGGGATCGGTTGAGGTTGAACGGGTGGGAAGTTCCAAGCACCCCACATCATCATTTGTTGAAGGGCTTGATTTTGGGAGATTTGAGCGAATTGGTTTGGCGAGTGTTGGAATGAAGCAAACGCATTCGATGAATATTGCGAGAATTGGTTCGGTTCTAGCGTCGGATAATATCCCGGAACCGAGAAAACATTAGGTTGGGTCGGATTGTTGGGATTATTCGGGTTGTTCGGAGTGTTCGGGTTGTCCGGGTTGTTGAACGGATCCATGAAAGAGTGTAAAAAGGTTTATAGTGGAAGAATGTTTATAAAATAGTGGAAGAAGGTTTATAAAAATTATGTGAGAGA
This sequence comes from Helianthus annuus, assembly GCF_002127325.2. Taxonomy (NCBI): domain Eukaryota; kingdom Viridiplantae; phylum Streptophyta; class Magnoliopsida; order Asterales; family Asteraceae; genus Helianthus; species Helianthus annuus. The sequence goes on along the minus strand of NC_035441.2, from coordinate 140,609,824 downwards.
GAGATGAAATTTTGGGGTTAATTTTGTGATTGAAAGTGAAAATGGAAGGTAAATATATATATTTTAAAATTTTGACCGTTTGTTTTTATTCAAAATTTGGAATTTTTTTTTTAATTAACGGTTAAATTCATAAATGCTAGGCCCCACTTTTGGACCGTCTCAAACGGCGACAAAGCGACGGAGAAGCCGCGACGTGAGGAGGCGGCACGGTGTTGAGGGCGTCGCCGGTCCAAAACGGTGTGGGGACGAACCCCATACCGAGTAACCTAAGGCATCTATTTTAGTTTCGTGTCAAATTGGACATATCATAAATTGTTGTGAATATACGTGGCCAAAATTCTAATGTTACTATGACTTGGACTTGGATGATAATTAATTAATATCATTCCAATGAAATTTAACGTTTGAATATATCAACTCTTCCAACTTCCAATCCTCTTATCCCTTCAACGGCTTAACCTATTTGGTTGGGCCCCCCTCTATGATTGTTCCTTGCAACCCTTAATCATCTTTTCTTCTTCAAGAATTTATTTCTCCTTTTCAGTTCAAGCTCTTTGCTTTCCAGATTCTCCTCCTATCTGTAAGCCCCATGTGTATACTAATTGCTGCACATGTTTATATATAAAGTTCTGTTCTTTACTCTCAATAATCAAAGGTTTTTCTTGGATCTGATAACTTTAGCCCCAAAAGTTTCAACCTTTATCTGTCAACATTTGTTATGACCCATTAGAGTTATTATATCTGTTGTTCGATTCCAGTTTCTTGCGAGTTTTGTTAATGGGGTTCTCTGATTCAGAAGTTAAGTTTGGTCAACAAGAACTGATACATGCTGTTGTACCATTGTTGAAGTTATTGTGTCTTGCTGTTATTGGTACACTTCTTGCACACCCAAAAACTCAAATTGTCCCAAAATCCACTTTCAAGCTTCTTAGCAAACTTGTTTTTGCACTGTTTTTGCCCTGCACTATCTTTTTTCATTTGGGTCAATCAATTTCTGTTCAGAATCTAGCTTTATGGTGGTTTATACCTGTGAATGTCATCATCAGCACTGTAATTGGCTGCCTTTTGGGGCTTCTGGTGGCGGTTATTTGTCGGCCGCCACCGGAGTTTTTCAGGTTCACCGTTATTGTTACCGGTTTTGGGAACACGGGTAATCTTATGTTAGCGATTGTCGGGTCGATTTGTCACAATGCCAATAATTCGTTTAGCCCGAATTGCCATACGACGGGTACTGCTTACGTGTCGTTAGCGCAATGGGTATCGGTGCTTCTTGTTTATACTTTGGTTTACCATATGATGGAGCCACCATTGGAGTATTATGAAGTTGTGGAAGACGAGGGGGAGATTGAGATCGTTCACGAGGATTTACTTGTGAACAATCTCAGTAGGCCACTTCTGCATGAAGCAGAGTGGCCTGGTATGGAAGACCAAGCGACCGAGCATTGCAAAACACCGTTTATTGCACGGGTTTTTGCTAATGTCTCGGATTTCTCACAGTCTTCCATACCAGACCCTGATTCACTACAAGACGTGCACGAGCGTGAGCACCCGCAAAGCCCTAAATCAATAAGGTGCTTAGCGGAGCCACGGATGGTTCGAAAGATGCGAATTGTAGCTGAGCAAACCCCGGTTCGACACATTCTTCAGCCACCGACGGTCGCTACTTTTCTAGCTTTAATTATAGGAATGGTTCCGTCTTTAAAATCTATCGTTTACGGTGATGACGCCCCACTATCGTTCTTGACGGATAGTCTAGACATAATGGCTGGCGCTATGGTGCCTTCGGTTATGTTGGTTCTTGGAGGAATGTTAGCCGAGGGTCCTAACGAATCCCGACTGGGGATACGAACCACAGTCGGGATTCTGGTTGCGCGACTCTTGATTCTTCCTATGCTTGGAATCGGGGTCGTGTTTGCAGCCGACAGACTAAGTTTGCTTATCGAAGGCGATAAGATGTTTCGGTTTGTGCTTTTGTTGCAGTACACAACACCGAGTGCGATCTTGTTTGGTGCAATCGCTAGTTTGAGGGGTTATGCGGTTAGTGAAGCGTCGGCACTCCTGTTTTGGCAACATGTTTTCGCCTTGTTTTCTCTTTCGATGTATTCCATCATCTACATTAAGTTGTTGCTAACATATATATAAGTATGATCCTTCAATTGTTTCTGAAGAACTTGTACTATATCTTTGACTTTTAATGTTAACTGTGAACTGTTAACATGTTATTCTGCAGAAGGATTTGATTTCGCTTGTTTTTTTTTTTTTTTTTTTTTTTTTTTTTTTTTTTTTTCCAAAGACAACACAAATGTACCTAAACACTCAGAAAGAGGATTCTCGTTATAAAGATATAATGATGTTAAGCAATTATTAAAAATAAAGTATGATATAGTTGTTCATCATACTAAAATTAAGTTTTTTACCTTTAAATTAATATAATATTAACGGTAAGGATTAAACTCCTTAATCATTATTAAAGGGTAAATATTAAACACATTCTCGAAACAGTCATCAACACAACATAGAACGGGGGAAACTAAAACCGTAGAAACTTCACCGATGCAAATGGTGATATTTGAGGTGCGGTATTTCTTATGTTCCAATACCTCTCATGCGGATAATGGATATAACATAGCGATGTGTGATTTGCCTACATTGGCCCCTCTCCCTCCCCCTTACCGTCCTCGATGAGGCTTGTTCTACCATCCTAAACAGAACAATATGAGAGTGGCTTTGGTTACCGTTTGTAACATCCGACCTCTCATATTAATCAATATTATTTATTTTGCTCACAAGTAGTTCACATATTTTGGTTGGTCAAGTGGAAATGTCCCTACATGTCACCCGCCCAGTCAAGTACATTATATTGTAGAGCTCTCATCTCATCCGCAACCAGTGTACCAAAAATGTGTTGGTAATATTTGAGGCTGGACAATTCTTATAGCCTAACATCTCTCTTGTGAATAGAACAAAATGTAAGATTTACCGAGGGTATCACATGGCAACTCTTAAGTCTCTCACCATGTCAGCCCTAGTATATATTTAGTAGAGGGGGGAATCTTGACCCAAGGCCTTTCAAGTGGGTCGGTTTGGGTTGCTTTTAAAATTATATGGGTTGGTTTGGGTAAGATATTTTAATTAAATGGGTCACAATGGGTCACTTGAAATTTCCTTTTGTTATTTTCGGGTCAAAACGGGTCGACAACATTAAAGAAATGGGTCGATGTGGGTTAGTCTCTTAAAGAAACGGGGCAGGTTTCGGATCGGAATGGGTTTCGAGCCGGCACAAGTATCCGCACGAGACGGGTTACGGCACAAAACGGGTTTTGGATCGGAACGGGTTCAGTTCAAAATGAGTTTCGGGCCGAGACGGGTTTCGGCACGACGCATGTTTTGGATCGGAACGGGGTCGATTCGGGTCGGGTTTCGGACCGACACGGGTTTCTGCACTGGACGCGAACCGTTTCAACGAGAACCGTTTCGACGCGTACCATTTCGACGCGAACCGTTTTCACCCGTACCGTTTCGAATCGAACCGTTTCGACGCGTACCGTTTCGACGCGAACCGTTTCGACCCGTACCGTTTCGAATCGAACCGTTTCGACGCGAACCGTTTCGACGCGAACCGTTTCGACGCGAACCGTTTCGAATCAAAACGTTTCGACGTGAACCGTTTCGACCAGTACCGTTTCGACGCGAACCGTTTCGACCCGTACTGGTTCGACGCGAACCGTTTCGAATCGAACCGTTTCGACGCGAACAGTTTCGACCAGTACCCTTTCGACTCGAACCGTTTCGACCCGTACCGTTTCGACGCGAACCGTTTCGACCCGTACCGTTTCGACGCGAACCGTTTCGACGCAAACCGTTTCGACGCGAACCGTTTTGAATCGAACCGGTTTCGACGCGAACCGCTACAACCCGTACCCGACCTGAAACCCGTTCTGACCCCAACCCGAAACCCGGTCGGTATCAGTTAGCATGGAGATCGAAGGATTTGTTGTTGCTCACTATATTATTATATAATCCCAGTGTCCAGAAATGATAATATAATAATATACCAGTGTTGATTCAAAGGGTAAAAATGAACAACTTCTCCACTGTATAGCCCGTTAACATCCTTGGTGTACAATCACTTTAAAAAAAACATTTTTTAACCAACCCGATCCGACCCGACCCGAAACCCGTTCTGACCCGAACCCGTTCCGACCCGAACCCATTTTGACCCGAACCAAAACAACCCCTTTTTTAATTGACCCGTTTTGACCCGAACCCGTTTCGACCCGAACCCGTTTTGACCCATGACCCGATCTGACCCGACCCGACCCGTTTGCCAGGTCTACCTTTTTTAATTGACCCGTTTTGACCCGAACCCGTTTCGACCCGAACCCGTTTTGACCCATGACCCGATCTGACCCGACCTGACCCGTTTGCCAGGTCTAATATTTAGCATCTACTTATGAGTTATGACCCTATGCTTTGCCCATCATGCTACCATACATACTCATAATGAGCAAGGCCATATTTCTCACTATTTTTTGGTAGGCAACTTGGTGTAATATGTATTGGAAAATGGATGAGATGATGAGGCATGCCAATTGCCATGTTTAAAAGTTAAAATTATCGCAACAAATGATCATAAGGGAAGATTCATCATTTGACTAAACAGATTATTAAAATAAATCATTTTTCAAGTCCAGTAATATATAAATATTATCAGCGTCTCGTCATGTACAACTATTCTAGAAGAGTAATTTCATTTTTGCCATCAATGTCTTCACAGTTTTTGTTTTAGTCACTCATTTTTTTATTTGAACGAATAAAAGCTAGGTCACCGAGTGGTGTAATTTTATATTTATGTAGAGTTCTTGTGTCTTGTGTGACCGTCCTGTTCCGTGGGTTAGTGTTTTCTAATAAAATTTTCCTTTAAAAAAAAGACTATGAAACTTAACATGACTTAATGATAAGGACCACTAAGTGCAAAAATTGCAACCACTGAAACCAATACTTTAATTACTAAAGTCTTAGATACTCTGCAATTTCTACAAACGAGAATTATTAAAGCCTTAGAATCTCTGCAATTTCGCCAATGAGCCTGTGGTGAAGTGGTACGGGAGAGACTTAGGTTTCCAAGAGACCCAAGTTCAATTCCTGCTTCTCCCCATTCGTTTTCAGCGGCACCTGGTGATGATGGGAGACTAGGCGAGTAGGCGGCGATCGCTAGTTCGATCCTTGAACTGAATGAGTTTTACCTCACCGCACTGTCGTGCCTTTGGGCGAGTGTTCACGGGCTTCTGCCATAGGTGAGGGTTTTCCCCAGTTCGGAGACGAGTGTATCCCGACAGTGGCGGATCTTGCCCGTTGAACGTCCCAGGGCCGAAAGCCACGGGCACTAAAAACATGGCCGTGCAAAATATAATAGGTATAAAAATTTTTGATTGAACCGCGAAAATTAGCACTTCTGGCCGAAAAACGTGCCAGGGCCGTGGCCCGGGCACAAGCCTTCTAAGATCCGCCCTTGTATCCCGATGTGATGAATTTCGCTAGTAGCCTATTTGAAGGATTCGTGGGCCGTTAAAAAAAATATCTTTGCAATTTCTACAAACGACAAGCATCAACCACACATGTAACTCAAAATAAATTGTAGAGAAAAATGCAATTTGTGTCCCTGTGGTATGTGCCAAACATCAACCTAAGCCCCTAAATTCATTTTTTTGGTTTTTTGAGCCCCTAACCTTATAAATTCATAACAGTTTGAGTCCTTCTGTCACACTGCCGTTTGTTTGACTGTTTGAGCCAGGGGTAAGGCCGTCTTTTGTCATCTCTTCCCTTATAAAAACCCCAAATAACTTTATTAAGCCCTAATTTAATACATATAAACAAAAACAATCATTTCTCTCTCTCTCTCTAAACAAATCCTTCTCTCGTATGTGCAAGAAGCAAATGTGAACACTGCAAAGTTCTTTCATAGGTTTCAATAAGCATTGAGCTATTACTCCGGTGTCTGACAAGCATTGAGCTATTACTCCGGTGTTTGAGACTGTTGACTACGGTGATGGTTGGGAGCTCCCCCGAGCGCACAGATTCAAGGTAATTCTTGGAGTAACATACTCGTCTTCATCTTATTATCAAAAGACCCAACATCTTAATTTCTAACTATGATTATAGAAATCGAATTTTGGATTATTATAAGATAGCAGTTCTAGGGTTCTTAACGGGGAAGAAGACAAAGTGAACAATTGGTTCAAATATTTTTTTGTTTCAGCTTTAAAACAAAAAAAAGACAATCCAGGCCTACTTATTGTGATGTTGCTTCTTCCTATAGACGACCCTGTTCGAGTCCCTCGTGGTCAAATGTTTTATTTTATTTTCTTATGAATCTGGGTGGTAAATGGGATCCAAGTCTGAACCACAGACCTTATTTTCAAATACAATAAAGTAAGTATGCGTGAAAAGTAATTATCATGGAATATAAAATTGCCATAAATAACACCATCAAAATCTTCTAAATATTTAGTCATCATCATTTTTTTCCCAGATCGTTCAACAATTATCCTTCACACTTACCCTCAAACAGTCAGCACCACCCAGTGTTAGTGGTTTGTCGGAGATGAAGGTTGTGGTGCTTTTGGAGATGGTGGTGTTGGTTGCTCAAGGTTAAAGGAATGAAGGTGGTGGCCACACGATGGTGGTGGGATAAAGAGAGCGATGAGATATGGTGGTGTTGATTATTAAATCATTGATTTCTTAACAAAAAAGCAAGAAAAGAATTTAGGGGCTCAGGTTGATATTTCACTCATACCATAGGGACGCAAAGTGTTATTAATATATGCCAAAAGACGGTCTTACCCCTGGCTCAAACAGTCAAACTGACGGCACACTGACGAAGGGACTCAAAGTGTTATGAATTCATAAGCTCAGGGGCTCAAAAAACCAAAAAATGAATTTAGGGGCTTAGGTTGATGTTTCACACAAACCACAGGGACGCAAATTGCATTTTTCTCTAAATTGTATTCAGCAACCATTGAATTAAATAGGCTATTCGGCCAATGATCTCTAGATCAAGTATTGGAGGGCCTGGATTTCTCTTGAGAGCTGCAGGTTCAACTCTCACTTGGTGCAGAGTGAGACACTGGTTGACAATGATGGGAGACCCAGGGAAACCTGTGTTGAATCCTTGAGCCAAACGAGTTTTACTGATAATTTCACTGTCGTGTGTGCCTACGGGCGGGTGGGTTACTGGGTTTTCCCTGAAATCGGTGATCGACTCAGGTTAATCTTGGATTACTCTGTTTGTACAGTTGGTGCTCCGAAAATGCTCAGGATTGATTATGTTAAAGACGTTAAAAAAATTAGGATATTAAATGGAAAAAACGGTTATTTGAGGTAGTTCGATCTGTACGCATGATTCAAAAGTAGGGGGCCCACTTTTCTGTAACGGGAAAACAGAATGATTGAACGTGGAGTCATGGCGATGATGGTGATGTTGATGGGAGAGAAAATCCTCTTCTTCTTCCCCCTTCAATTCCCCATATCCACATTAGGGTTTTACTGTTCTTCTATAAACACAAACATTTCATCGCAAAACAAAATCAATCCTTGTATACAAGCCACTCAACCGCTTGCTTCAATCCTCAACAAACCCTAATCTCTGGGCAACAAAAAGATTGCACAACACAACTTTATCGTTTGCTTCACCCACCAATTTCCTTTAAATCTTTGTGAGTTTTCTTTCTCCTAATTGTTCTTTCTTCACTAATTCTTTTTAATTCCCAAGGTTACTGTTCTTTATGTTCATGTTCTTATTTTATTAAATTCCCTGAATTTTGTTTGAATGTTTGTGTTGTTTAATTATATAAAGTTGAGCACATGATCATGTATTAATGAAAATGCTGGCAAGATGACATCTTTTTATTAATTAAACCCACAGATTTATAAAAATAAAGGATTTTGTTTTAATGTTTGTATTGTTTTTTGTATAAAGTTGAGTACTTGATTTTGTATTAATGAAATTGCTGGCAAGATGACATCTTTTTGTTAATTAAATCCACAGATTTATAAAGATAAAGGAAAGGGTGCAGAAAGAGTTTGCTAGGATTGTCCGGTATCGAATTTTGAATTGTTTAATTTTTTTATAGAAGAATATTGTTGTGTAAAACTGAGGTTGAATGGGGGATCAATGTGTGTTGCTGGTTGATTGTTTGGACACTGAATCATCTCATGAGGCTGCTATTGAGAGTATAAGTATATCGGGTTCTGCAGAAGAAGTGGTTACTGATGTTTGTGCTGATAGGATGGATGTTAGTTTCGAGTCGGTACCAAAGAAATTTGCAGAATGCAGGATCTGCCATGAGGAAGATGAAGACTCGAACATGGAGACACCGTGTGCTTGTTGTGGCAGCTTGAAGGTTTTTGTTCTTAATCTTACTTCATTAAAGTTGGAGTAAAATGCACGGATAGTCCCTGTGGTTTGGTGAAATTTCACCTTTAGTCCTCAACTTTTCAAAATTACACTCTTACTCCCTGTGGTTTGACAAGTTGTTACTCGGATAGTCCCCAAAGCGGATGGAGGTTAGTTTTTCTAGTTAAGTGGGTGTGAAATGACAAGGACTATCCAAGTAACAACTTGTCAAACCACAGGGACTATCCGAGTAACAACTTGTCAAACCACAAGGACTATCCGAGTAACCTTCATCCGCTTTGGGGACTATCCGAGTAACAACTTGTCAAACCACAGGGACTAAGAGTGTAATTTCGAAAAGTTGGGGACTAAAGGTGAAATTTCACCAAAGCACAGGGACTATCCGTGCATTTTACTCTTAAAGTTGTTTTCAGAAATGATATATCCCTTGAAATTGTTGAATCATACAAGGAACTCAAATTAGGAACAATAATAGAGGTTTCATCCTTTTGAACATAAGGCCACGGGTTTGACTCTTTAAACCACACGGAGTGGGCGTGGAAAAGTGGCGTGGTGGCCTCTCCACGCTGGGAACACCGCCCCGTGGGGTGGCGTGGTGGTGAGGTCAGAGTATTTTCCCCTGGCGTGGGGGGCATTTGGGTTGTGAGGTGGAGGCTCTTGATTGTTGGGTGGATCTTGGGTGTGTTTTAACTGGTTGATGTTTATTTATTTATTATTATTTTTTTTTTAAAACGCCACTTTCACACCCCTCCCACTCCGTGCTTTTTTTACCACGCCCCCTTGCTGACGTGGCTGCCACATGGCGCTTAATACCCCATCTTCATGCCCTCCCACTCCATATAGTCTTAGTAGTTTTTCAATAAATGACTAAAAGCGGAAGCTTGAATAACAAAGGGGAAACTCTTTTAAGGGAAACTTGATAACTGATACGAACCTATTATTTCGAAGCCGGAACAGTTTAAGCCATTTCAAGAAATCAGGAAGAGATCATAACTGTTCCCACCTAAAGTTTAGATCAGTTTCCGCATTTTTAGACTTGAAATTATATACTTATGAATTTATAAATTTCACGACTCACGACTTTATGAGGGTTCTGGTTCCGAGAGTTGTGCGGGTACTCCCCGAGTAGTACCCGGGGATTACTCGGAGGCGACTTTCTTCAACTCCGCCTAATTACTCGGAATCGATCAAACACGGTCAACCTCGGCCAGAATCGGATATAGTAGGTCAACTCGGGCAGAGTTTGGCTTAAAGAAAAATAAAACATAATTTCTACGCTGATCATATTAAAGAATGAATATCATTTTCACGTATTATATTTGACATATATTTAATTTCCGAAAAATAATTTCTTTATAATTTAACATATCCGAGTACTCTCAACTCCCCGGTCAACCGACTAGGGAGCGCCTAGCGACTTTTGCAACCATGGTTGTGCCTATGTCGTTTCTCACAACGTCCACCCGCAGCCGGTTTTGCTGTTTTTGTCCATGTTTTATGGGCCCTGTAACTCCAGGCAAATCAAAAGTTATTTCCGTTTTAATTTAGTTGGCTTTTTTTTTCCAACCCACTTGCTTTTATTTGGTTGTGCCAAATATGAGCACTGCAATTCTTGTCGTATCAATAACTCACTTTGTTTAGTTCAATATGTTTTCAGTATGCCCATCGCAAATGTGTTCAAAGGTGGTGCAACGAGAAGGGAAACACCATATGTGAAATTTGCCTCCAGGTTTGTCCTCAACCAACAAACGTTTTAGTTATTAATTAAAGAAAGTTTAAAAGATTTCATTCTGTCATTTGAATCAAACTGATTTATCTTTACTGCTATATGATTAATATTCTATATTTTTGTTTTTCTTCGAGTTTCAGCCATTCAAGCCCGGATATACATCACCACCTCCGTTATTCCATTGTGATGGTATTCCAATGAATTTCAGGTGTCGTTTTGACCTTAATGATTTTCATCTATGTACATTTTTTTCTAGACTGCAGCTATGAATATATTCACATTTCTTTTCATTTCGTGCTTCAGGGGTAATTGGGAGATTTCCAGCCGGGATCTATACAGTTTGCGGGTTTCATCAATGGGTTATGCTGGTGATTATGAACCCGACTTTGATGAGTATATCACTCTTAGCTCCAAAAGTTTGATTTGTTGCCGTGTAGTTGCTATAATTGTATGTAATCTCAATATTAATTCATCCGCTAAACACCGAAATCCCATCAAAATGTAGTTTTTTTTTTTATGTATAATTCAATTGCAGTTTATGACTCTTCTCGTATTGCGCCACACTCTACCGATCATCATCAATGGAACACGAGGATACACTGTTACCACGTTCACGGTAACATGAAACGTTGCTCAACCAGTTCTTTTTTTTTGCTATATATTTTTTAATTTATTATTTTTTTTTTTTTTGATTTTGATGCAGTTTATCATGTTAAGAAGCGTTGGTGTGCTGCTGTCATTGTATATCATGGTTAGAGCTTTTGCTTCGGTTCGACGTCGCCAACAAGTCCAGGTTAACAATTTAATTTGAAATGTGTAGATTTGAATTTTTTTTATAAAGTGGAAGTCTGTTTAGTTCTAAATATGAGATTTAATTGGGTAGGATCATGATCTGTCAGACGAAGAGAACAATCTCCCAGAAGCAGATACTCATTTGCACATTGTTCATATCCATTGACTTCTTCATATATGATGACGGATCATAGAGCATTGTAAAGTTAATTTTACGTTCTTTTAAGTGTTAATTATGAATCTTTTAGGATGATGTTTGACGGATCATGGAGCATGTAAACGAGCATAGAGCATTGAAGCTCCAGGATCATCAATAGATTATTATATTACGTTTGTTTCGTTATTTTATAAGCAATTCATTTACAAAAAAATGTTATGTTCTTAGTGTTTTCACTTTGTTTTTTCTAGTTAGATCAACATTTGCTTTCGTTTTCAAACAAAATTCATCTATAAAAGTTATATCAAACTGTCAAATTTAGACATAGTTCAGGTAACACCCGAATTGTAAGGGGTATGGCTGTGACAGAAGTGGTGGTTTAACATCAGACGTATTATACCAGTCAATATTGTTCATTTCGCCCACAAGAGTTATAAATTTGATTTTCGTTGTCTGAGTGAGACTTCACAAGAGGTCACCCACCCTTGGATTACTCCCACCCAAACATGATTAACTGTAGAGTTCACAGCCTACGTGTCAAACATGTTGGCTGAACATCTTTTATGAACTCAAGCATATCTCATGTTCAGATTTGCTTAGGGGGTTCGGGGTGTAAGCGGGAACCCCATGCGGGGAGTAGATCCACCGAGAGTGGTGGTACCGCCAACATAGCGGTGAGGTAGAGAGAGGGAGTGAAACCGGTGGGGGTTCACCGAAGAGAGGGGGAGGAGAGAGGATGAGTGGACCAATCAAAACCTTTCTTTTTTTCTTTTTTTTTTTTTAATAAAAACCAAGTCACCTAAGAGGGGAGTGCCGCCATCAATTTAGGGTGTTAGGGGAGTTTAAGAGGGGAGTTGACGTGGCACATGAGGATTGGTTGGACGTAAGAGAGGGGACTCACCTCTTAGGTGAGCACCCCTTACACCCTTAGGGTGTATTGAATTTGGATTATTATGTGTTCAATCTTAATATTGCTTGTGTTTCACTATATTAAGACCACCCGTACCCCTAGATCGCCCTTGGGTGTTTTTATTAAAAAAAATGCTTTTGGCGTTCTTTTTTCCACACCTTGCTTCAATGGTTTTGGCCAATCACCGGTTTCTATGCTGGGGTTTGTCCAATAACATTTTTTTGATGGTTTTTTTTATTTAATTCTATTACACCTTTTTTAACACAATGCCCCACAATGTCCACATCCTTCCCCAGTACACCCATTTTAGAAAAACGCCCCATAATACCCCATTGCTGCTGGACTGTCGCATGACGCAAAACGCCAAAAGATGGGGGTATTATTCATATGTACCACTACACATGGTTTAATAAATTTGGTATTTTAATTTTTTTTCTTGTCTTGACAATATTGTACCTTGAAAAAAATATATATACATTTTTTTACATATTAAACCTGGCGTACCATAACGAAAAATTTCTCTTAGACTATGGGGTGTGGAGGTGCTTGAGTTGGGAGCATTGCTCGACACGTGGCGAGGGTGAGATCCACAAGGTTATACTAAAAAACTAGGGGTGTGGCGTGGCTTAGCTTGGCGTGGCCTATTTTTTTGGTTTGGCAACGGCTAGATCGAACCAACCAACCAAAGCCAGCCATGTCACCCCCCCCCCCTCCCGCCAGGCTCAATCCCCAAGCCAAAGGGGCAACACCATACCCAACGCCTGCCCGTGGTGGAGTAGCCGGCGTTTAACCCAAACCGCCGCCCAAACCCACGCCCCACACCCCACAGTCTTATTTCCTTCGTCTGTGGGACTTGAACCCAAGACCTCTCTCTCCCAAGGTGTTTAAAGATTTTGTCTTTGCCAATGGACCACCACCTCATCGGTAAAGGAAAAATAAGTTACCCTGACAATAATTGCCATCAAACATATCAATTAAATTTACAAAACTTCATAAATAAGGCTTAGGGACCATTAGGTCCTTGGTTCGATTCCTACCAGGGGTTTTTTTTCTCATATTTATTGGGTTTGCTCCTGAATTGGTGTATAGACATTATTGACTACTATAGACGGATAGGATCGGGTGGTGGCACGATGATACTCCAGTATCCAAATTAGCCGTTCAAAAAAAACTTGATAAATAAAATAAAAGAGTCTAAAAAATATATGTTTTAAATTTCATAAAACCGAAAGAATGTTTATTGTTGCAATCGACCGTAGACAGACAGCTCAAATTGTTGGCAAACCGAGTTGTACGTACATTGACAGCTTCAGAACATATGTCATGTCACGCACGAATCCGATGACTTGAACCGTGTTTTGTCCGTCTCACACTTTCGAATTTAATTGAATATGCATTCATACATACGTCATTTGAACTATATAAACACACTTCATAAATTGGACAACATTCAAAAACATACAATTACCCAACATCAGTCAATAAAAAAGATGTCAACGATGCTGCCTTCTTTCGGGTGTGCAGTGGTGGTTCACCCGGTTCGAGCGGAGCATAGAGTACGTTCATGGTTAGAGATTAGAGCTCGGAGCTTAGGGGACGAGGGTAAGTTCGAGTTTCTTGAAGAACATGATTTTTTATCACGTTGATATTTTTTTATAACCGTGAGAACAGGTTAAAGGAAAAGTTATGATTAGTCATGTACAATGTATTAAAACATCGTTATTTCATATTTCTTGATAGGGAGATCGAGTAATCTTGTTGATTCGAATATGGAGATTTTGAAGGACCGGATTGAAGTGATAAGGAAAAAAGATATATTGGAGAGGAAATGTAGGCCGTGCGGATGGGACTACGACTCAAGTTACGTAAGGAAACACAAAAAACAACACGAGTATACAAAAACAATAGCCTTAATTTGTGGCACGTCGAGTTTATCGGTTCTAATCGGCACGACTCTCCTTTACATTGTCTCGGTGATTGCCCATCTAAATCTATAGCAAGCAAGCTAGTGCAAGAAACGAAAGAAAACATTGACAAGCCTCTACCTTTTGCAAGGTTAAGGTTCTAACCATATCCCATGATTTTGTTGTTTTGAAGAAAGAGTTTGTAATAGGAAATTCATGTGTCCAATTAAATTCTATATTCAAATTAAACTTATCATTTGTTTAACATTCTAAATTGTATCGTTAACGCGTTTAGGTATAATTCATTTTTTAATGTATTCTTATGAGTTGAGAAAATGCATAAATATAAAAATTAAGGATAATATGTAATGATTAGGTTGATTGAGTCTCCAACAAACAGATGCTCTTGCGTTATTTTAAAAGTTTAGTACCATACCAGATATATTTTTTCTTTCTATAAGTAATATTCTTTAAATATAAATATAAATATAAATTAGAAACTATAAACTCGTGTATTACACTAGTTAAATAAATGAAATAGTAAATAGTTAGGGTATAAGGAGTGGTTAATCACTTGAGAGTGGTAAAATTAAAAATCAACCAATCAGAGTGTGTCACGTCAATCAGTGAAAAGTGTTTAAACTATGCTGAAAAGTGTTGTTACACTTGCTGAAGTGGTAAACTTTTTTTTTTTTTATTTTTTGTTTTTTTTTAATTTAAGATAAAATGGAAAAAAACATCAAACTTTTATAAATGAAAAAAGGCAAATTGGAAAATAATAATCCCACCATTGTGAAATTGGCCAATAATAATCCCAAGTCAGGAATTAGCCAATAATAATCCCACCTCTTCCATTTTTGGAAAATTATACTCCAAATGCTGACGTATCACTTTTGTCGTTTAGTGACTGTGGATCATTATTTTCCAAAAATGGACGAGGTGGGATTATTATTAGCTAATTCCTGACTTGGGATTATTATTGGCCAATTTCACAATGGTGGGATTATTATTTTCCAATTTGCCATGAAAAAAAAGCATTACATTAAAATCTAAGTTTAAAAAAACTAAAAATTACAAGGCCATCCATATTTTTTTGCGATCTCACGTTTTCTAGCGAGTGTGATTTCCAACATCGAAGGGTGAACATTGTCAGTAGGCCGATTAAACGTCTCCAAATCCTTGTCGTACATTGTTTGTCGCAACGCCTCTCGTTGCTCATCCGCCAAGGTCAAGTATTTTTCTTCTCGTATCGTTTAATATCCATTAACTCTTTTTTCATAGCCTTGTATTCTTCGAATCTACCGGTTATATCTCTTGGATCTTTGTATCTTGAAGACGGACCTTTGTCCTTTTTCTCCTTTCTCTTTTGTCGTCTTGGCGAGGGATCCTCGTTTATGTCGGGAATACCGAATCCGCTCGAGACTTCGACATTCGGTGTATCCGCTCTATAATTTCCCGAATCCGAAGACTTTCTTTTTTGACTCGAGCCGGAGCTTTCTTCACCCAACAAGGGTACCGGCGACCACTTTTGATTTGTTCTAACAACCTCCCAAGCCGCAATATGAGCAAAGTCATATCCTTCTTTGCTTTTGTAATCCTTTAGCACTTGCTTCATTACAAAAGCATCGTCACTCCCGCTAGGACGTAAACGATCATAAAATAATAAATTATCAACAACTTAATCCAAATACTTCATTAAAAAATAAACCGTATATAAATAATAAAGTATACCGCTTGATGATATAAATCGTTGAATGTGTTCAATTTTGTTTGCATCGCGAGCCATTTTGATCAAACTTGATGGTGGGTTTGATTACTTCCTCCGACCGTTTGATTGAAGTGGTTTAGAACTTACTTCCAAAAACCATCCGCCTTTCTTTTTATTCAAAGTGCAATGAACATAAACCTTTGCCAACGCCTCTTCTTGTTTAGGCGTCCAATTTTCCCGTTTCGTTTTTCCTCTTCTTTCCGGTGCGGCTTCATTTTGTTTCACGGGGTTTTCTTGAACCGCAACATCTTCATCCTCATCATAATGTTGCTCTTGAGATGTCCGACACGAATTCTTCATCGGAGTCATCTTGTATGTCTCTCGGTGATTGTGAACTTGGGGTTTGAAAAGCTCTCGGTGATTGTGAGCTTGGGGTTTGAAAAGCAAACGGGTTAAAAGCATTTTGGGCTTCTAGGGAGTTATCATAATAACCGGGTCGAACCATCGTCGGACCATGTTGCATCCAATTTTGGAGGGGTTGACTATCATAACCGAAATTTGGATGCATGGGTTGGTTAAAAAAAATGGAGGTTGGGTTTGATTCGCAAACCCAAGTTGGGGATGAAACGGCACACTAGAAACCACCCGAACCACCGCGTTTATCTTGAGCCCTCACATTCGAACCGGACCCTACATTTTTTTCTTGCCTTCACATTTGTTTGAGCCTTCCATTTTTTTGAAAAGATTTGAAAGATTGAGTGTGAAATGTAGTGAATATGGAGGTTGAGTTTGTTTGGTGAAAATGGAAATGAATTTGTTTAATTTATAAAGTTAAAAATTGATTTTTTTATTAATGTCAACGGCTATATAGGCGTTTGAATCATCTTTCCCGAGCGGCATTTGGTCCTCGATCGACATTAACACCGAGCGACAAAGGGTAGGCGGCGGTGTTCCCGCGCGGCAAAACCCTTTGCCGATCCCCTTTGCCGCCCCACTCCGTATCCCCTTAGTAATGAAGATTTTGGAACCATAAAACATTGTGTTGAGATAATATATGATCGAAATTATGTATAAGTAAATATTTAATTATCTTTTATAATTAACAAAATACAACATACGGATGGGTGAACTAAGAGAAACAGTGGAAAAAATTTGAGCTCCTAAATTATGACACGTGATGCAATAAGCTACTGATTTATTAGGTATAAATGTGTAATAAAGTGTTACCTTTTTTATAATGCATGTTGTACGAACTTTAGGAAAAAATAATTGATTACATCTTATATTGTTTCAATTTGATGAATTGCATTCCAGATGTACCAAAGAAGTTAGACTGGGATAATTTATTTTGATCATATGATATCAACTTGCATTTAAAGTGCTAAAAGAATAGTTTTACGTCAAAAAGACGTCTACTTTAACCTGAACTTTTCGGGAAATTGTGTGTTTTGAACAACTGTTTTGTATCCTGAACTTTAACCTATAGTCATATACGTGTATTTCAATATACCTAAATATAACTGAGAGACTTTCTACTGTTTTTGATGGTCTATTGTGTAAAGTTGTTATTTTTGAAACTTACTAAATCATTTAACCTTCTATAGTGTATATAGTTAACTCGTTATTAGGGTACTCGGGCCATTCAAGGGTAGTGCTAACAGGGTAAGGGTATCCTTGCAGGTATACCACCACCGGTAAATAGGGTGCTCTTAGGGGGGACGGGGCACTAGCGGGTAAGCCCCTCCTAGCTTCGAACCCATGCTAGAACACCGTCGCCACCCACAAAGGTAGGCAAGACGGGTTGGTTCAGCCTAAAGGTGTACCCGCATGACAATGTTGTTGTTCGAGGTGGGTGTTGACCTTGGGATTGGTTGGTGAGTTTTGATTGGTTGGAACATTTGACTTTATTACTCTTAAAAAAAGTTTATGATAAGTGTAAGGCGGCGCCAGTATCTTATGGTTAATGAGTACTTTATAAGAAATTTGATATGACGTTGGGACAAAGGCACTACCCTTGAGTATCTCTTCCCCCCTTAGAGGGTAGTGAATTGTGGTAGTTTTCACCGCATAAATCCACCTGTAATGGGGCCGTATATGGCGCCTCATCCTCACATAACACCCCATGGTGCCGGTGAACACCATTACGGCCGGCGCTATGTGCGGGCTCTCCCTCCTCCTCCCAAAAATTTTCACGGCGACACACCTATTTTTCTCTCACACATGTATATACTACTCTTCCTTCCCCACTCACACACACATATATATACATACATATATATATATAAAGCCCCATACATATATACCCCTACTATACACTATAGTTATATGAAGCCTCATAACCCCTTTTCTTACACAATTGTCACTTGTCACATAACCCCCCACTATGGGGATCTACCAGTACACATGGCCTAAGAGAAGAGGAAAGAGGTAGAGATGGTGGACCCTCGATCTTACCTATCCAATCATCCATCATTTTTATATATTATTTTTTAAAAGAAAATGAGAAATTACGATTTTGGCCCTTTTGGTTGTTCCACTAACCTTATAAGCCTATTAATGAATCTTTTAACATTTGAGACCCCAACGTCATGTTTTCTAACCCTTTTAGCCCCTATCATTAACCCCATCCATTTACTTAGTTAAAGAGCGATCATGTGCCCCTCACATGAAGGGTATTTATGTCAATTCACCTGTTACAACAATAAGCACCCTATTTAAAATCCATTTAATCAAAACAATTTGATTTTTTTTAACATGTGATATGGTACACAAACACAACCAAATAACTAGCCATCTATACATTCACACTATCTCTTCCATGAAGTAACCATGACAATGCGAAACACCCCTTCTCTTTTCTTTCTCCCCACCTACAACTTCGAGGCAAAGAAAAGCACCTCCTTTACTCTCAAGCAATTATGCAGACCTTTTAAATGAGTTTATCAAATTATAAACCATTGAAATGTCTATCATTGACCAAGAAAAAAAGAGATGCAGTATATCAAATCATTTAGTAATTCATGAAACCTATAACAAGAAATTACCAACCACCACCACTGCCACTGCCACAGCCACCCCCACCATACCCACACCCAATGCCATCAATGGCGACTTCTAGATCTAGGGTTTTCAGAACTTTGTGATTTATGGTTTCACCATATCCAACAACAACGGTGACTGCGAGATGTGATTAAGGTTCTAGCAAAACTCTGGTAAGCCTCGCCTCGTGTGTATGCCCGTTTTGGTGTAGATCGGCATACTCGAAAGGCTTGAAACATGATCGGTGGTGTTGGGTTGCGAGTCAAAAGCAGTTGGTGCGAACCGATGATCAGTGACGGACCTAGGGATTTTTTCCTAGGGGTGCAGAATATTATAAAAGATTTTAGGCCCCTTGCTTATAAAAAAAATCCGTTCAAAGTGGGTCGGGTCATGTAAGACAAAAGTACATCAAACTAAAATTTATATAATCATAAAAAACACGTCAAACGTCATTACAAACGTATTTAAAATTGTGCCCTGCAGGTTTTCATTTTTTTAAATCTATCCAAAACATCATATAGAGATACTAAACACACCATAAGTTCATTACATTCTTACTCATGGTTCCTATCACATATAAATCGTTCCATAAGTTCATAAAACAACATTAAACACTTAAACAAAATAAACAATCATGTTCAACTATAGTCCATAATTTTCAATTTTATTTTCAAACAGTCAAGCCCTAGTATTAAATGTTGATTACTTGTAACTAATCATTTAAACAAACAAAGCTATAAATAAAACAAAAAAAAAATCATTTAACTACAAGTCTAGAACAACCAAAAAACATAAAAAGATCAAACCCTTATACATCTATATTTTCTCCTAATCATCACATAAAAAAAATCAATAAAGAAACCATACTAGTTCTATATCGGAATTCTGGCGTAATATGGGTCGGTCTTGCCAGAATTTTGGTTTTTCTGGCAAAAAAAGTCGTCCGGTCGTGAGCAGTAGCGTCAAGTCGCTAGAAGTTTTTTTGGGGCAGGATTTGGAATTGGAATGGGTGGATGAATTTGGGTTATTTTATTTAGTTCAAATTTCTTTGGGTTGGGTTTGGGTTAGGTTAATAAAAATAGATTGTAGATTGAGCTTTGATTGGGTTAAGTAGTAAAATGAATAAGTGGTTAAAGAATAATCATATAAATTGTGTTATATACTTATATATTAAATAATAATCAGTGTTTAGTTTTTTTTTATAAATTCATAATATTCTTTTTTCTGAGTGGGGCGGTTGAAAATTTTAAAGGGGTGCGGATGGAAATTTCCAAGGGGTGCGATCGGAATTTCCGGCAAAAAATAACACTAAAAATTATTTTTTCATGGGGTGTGCCCGCCCACCCACGGCTTGAGGTGGGTACACGCCCTTGCCGATGATTATGAAAGTGTGATGAAGGTAAAGGTGGTGGCGGCTGAGTGGTGGTGGTGGTGTGTTTTGGGGTTTTGAGAATCTTCAAATGAAAAGATGAAGATGGGATGATGTAATTTGTTTTAGTAAGGAATTTATAAGTGGAGGATGAATTGACATAAATGCCCCTCATATGAGGGGCACATGATCACTTTTTAACTATGTAAATGGATGAGGTTAGTGATAGGGGCCAAAAGGGTTAGAAAACATGATGTTGGGGTCTCAAATGTTAAAAGATTCTTTTTTGAGCTGATAGGGTTAAAGTGAAACAACCACATGGGTCAAAATCGTAATTTACTCAAAGAAAAATGGTTATAGGGGTATTTGAGAGGAGTGTTAGATAGTGATTAAAGAATATACGAAAGTACCCCTCCACCCTTACGTGTTTAATTTATTAAGAATAAGAGGCTGTTTGGCAACATTTGATTGGTTAAGTGCTGAACCAGTAAGAGGTTTTGAATCATTAAATGTTGAACCAGTGAGAGGTCAGAACCATTAAGAGCTTGTATAATGCTTAACCGTTCAGAGGCAAATGTCTGACCAATTCAGATTATAGGTCTTAACCATTCAGAATCTGTATAATGCTTAACCATTCAGAGGCAAATGAGACAGACATATGCTCGTGAAACAAACAGTCTGAACCATTAAGTGCTGAACCGGTAAAATGTCTGAACCATTAAAAGCCTCATTAAGAGGTAAACAAACAGCCTCTAAAACTGAGTTATCATGTTTTTTTAATGATTTTTAGCTATTTACCTTCATAATATTTTAATACCTTTGTTTCTCAATGAGACAATTTTAATTGATGTAATTCTAAGGTTTAATATAATTAACATGTAGGCGGCTCAATGAGACAATTGTAATGTAATTATAAGGTTTAATATAATTAACATCTAGGCGGCTTCAAAATGGGACGAGAACAATGTCAAAGTTTGACAAGAACCATGCTGTATTGGTCATGTGACTCGTGTTTTGTCCCTACCAAAACATTTGAAATAATTTAAAAATACACCAATTGCCCCATATAAATAAACTTTAATACGATAACATTCAAAAACCACCACCCCATCCTTTCCTCACAAGTAGATCAATCTTCCAAGTTCTCCTTCAAGATATCCCGAATTTGATCAACCAAAACCAAGAAACTAAAGATGTTGATGTCGACACCTTCTTCTGCGAGTGCAATGGTTTTGCCACTGCGGAAGGAGCATAAGGCGTGTACACGTTTAGATGTTAAAGCCCAAAGCTTACGAGACGAAGGTGAGTGACATGATTTTAAGTTTCCAAAAGTTTTACATTTCTTGAATATGGTTTGTGATTTTTGTTTTGAGTTATTAGCTATTGTACCCAAAAAAGTGTTATCATGTTTTTGTATTCAATGAACTTGATATATAGATATGACTCACTTGATGATTTTTCATGTATGTTAAAATGTTAAATGCGCATAGGCATTGATGTTCAAATGTTTGGTTATGTGTTATTTGAATTTGTTGGTTCCTTTCTTTCTTGATAGGGAGATCGAGTAATCTTGTGGATTCGAATATAAAGCTTTTGAAAGAGAGGATAGAGGTGATGAGAGCAAAAGAGAGATTGCAGCGGAGTCACATACCATACGGATGGGATTATGCATCAAAACACATACAAAAACGTCCAAAAAAACAACCGGAGTTTCTACAAACAATAGCTTTAATGTGTGGCGCGTCTAGTTTATCGATTTTCATTGGCACAGTCTTTCTTTGTATTTTTTCCATCGTTGTACATCTCCAAGTATAAACAATCACAATCAAAAGGAGTATTTAGCCAAAACAAATTCAAGTATTTTTGAAGTTATTTTGGTTTGCACTTTTTCTTGTACATGTATCTCATTTTTTGTTTAATTAAATATTGGAAATATTATATATAATAATTAATATGTAAGGTTTTTATGCTGCTCGAATTTGGCACTATGTTGGAACTTGGTGTAGAGTGGCTCCATTAGTTGCGGGTTCGGTTGGAGACCTTTTGGAAAAATATAAATCGGTAGGTTTAAGTGGAGGTGCTAAGGTGGCTTTTGAATGTATTGTTAAGGTGGGGTGTTGGTGTATTTGGCGTGCGAGAAACAAGTTAAAGTTCGAGAATAAACTAAGTCGGGTGGAAGATATAATTAAGGATGTGAAGACTATGAGTTTTCTGTGGTATAGCAATAGATCTAAATCTAGAACAGTTTCATGGAATGATTGATGTAACTTTGTAATTATGTGAGTGTATGTGTGTTGGGCTGCCCCGTTTTGTGGGTTGGTTTTTGTTAATGAAGTTTATGTTAAAAAAAAAGAAGCTAAAGACCTTCTTCTGTTTCCAAAAGGTTAAAAGAATAAATTTTAGGTCTTCTGTAAAAAGTCATGATTCTGCACATTAAAAGATTAGGGATAATTGATTTGAATGAGTCTTTTCTTATGTTATTTTAGATGTGTTTTTAAATGTTACTAAATAAATGTTATAGGCATGCAAATAGCTTATAGTTTACTTTGATAATATATTATAATGCAGGCCCTAGAATCATGCATAATGTGTTGTTTTTGTAAATCAAAGTTTGATTATACATATTTTGTAGTATTCGATGTTTTTTTCACTGAAGTCGACTCATTGTAGATTAGTCAAAGATTATCTTAATATAATATATTCTTATGTTTATATCAATGCGTTTGGAAATTGGAACTATTCTTGTCAAATTTATGTTTCATTAATGGCCATTAATAAATATTCACACAGCCAATGAGCTAGTGGTGGAGTGGTTAGGGAGAGACCTTGTGTTCCAAGTGACTCAAGTTCAATTCCTGCCCCTAGCATTTAGTTTCTGCGGCACCTGGTGATGATGGGAGACTAGGCGAGTAGGCGGCGATCGCTAGTTCGATCCTTGAACTGAGCGGGTTTTACCTCACCGCACTGTCGTGCCTTCGGGCGAGTGTTCACGGGCTTCGGCCCTAGGTGGGGGTTTTCCCTGGTTCGGAAGGCGAGTGTATCCCGATGTGGTGAATTTCGCCAGTAGCCCATTTAGAGGATTCGTTGACCGTTCAAAAAAAAATAAATATTCACACAATTGAGAAACCATATTTGTGTTATATTAATGTAAAAACAATTCCACATAGTTATAATTTATGCCGCTATTATCAGTAACGAAGTTTGAGATTTTCGACCGGGGATCGAAAACGAAAATTTCTATAAAAACTGAGGGGTCGAAAACGTATATACTCAAAAAATTTTATACGGAAACTACAAACTCTCCACTACTAAGCGAAAAGTTTTGGGGGTCGGCCGCCCCCACAAAGCTATGCCCTTGGCTATTATCAAACAATTGTTACTCGGGCATAGATCACGTATTAATAAATTTTTACTTGTGTATAATTTCGGAGTAGATACATATGGTTGCGTAGAGTATTAAATTTCGTATATCTCTATAACCGTCGTCATGTATATAATTTTCAAATGACTCGCTTCTAAAAGCTAAAAACAAAGGCACACGACTTTCAGGTTCTATGTGACTCAAACTCACGTAGATTAAACAATTTGTGTAGACACTAATTATACATGAATCATAGTCATGCATCATCAATCATGTCATGCTGGAGTTTAACAAACATTTCTTGATGATGCGCAAGCAAAAGTAGATGTAACTATAACCAACAAAAAAACACTAACCATATCTAGTATGATCTCACTCATAGTCGAGTTATTGGTAGGGTTTGGAGAGAGTGAGATGTAGGCAAGCTTTACCTTTACCCTGAGAGAAAAGAGTTTGCTTCCAATGAGACCCCAGCTCTAAAGCCGTAAAATTCAAAGTAAAACACACATAGCTACTTAAAAATCGGCACAAAAAACATAGGGTATAAAACACATGATATGGACAAGTAACGCACCAAATAAATACATAGAGTAACGATAATATGCAAATGTCACCTATATCAATTGAAAAACTAAGCTAAAGCCCAGAACAACACCTAACCATCCATCTAAAAATCTTTGACCTTAATCCTACGTTTTCATGAACTCATATCGTCGATCATGTCCTCAGAGAGATGCAATTCTAGTAAATAATGTCAAATTCGTTCGTCCCAAGTAAGTTTCGGTATGCGTCTACTCCTTCTCCCCTCCACAGTGAGAGTTTGCACAGTTCTAACGACAGTAGTTGCCTACCTCCTCCTGACATGGCCAAACCATCTTAACCTCTTCTCCCTTATCTTATCCGATATACTAGCCATCCCAAATCTTTCACTGAAAACCTCTTTTCTTATGTTGTGTGTCATTTAACCATCACCAGACAGAAGATCATATGCAAGTAAAAGTTGACACAACATTGGTGTTGCTTGGTGTTTGTTTTTTGTCCGAAGTACTTCACAACCTCTTATGTCTGCATCACGCAGACCACACGCAGACATTTAAGTCTGTAGCGTGTTTGTTTTTTGGAAGAGCTTTCACTAAAAAAACCTCTTCTAGAGGTCTTCCCCGTGCAGATGTGGTCTTGCCTCTTCAAACCTCTTCAAGCTCCACTTCTCCACTTCTAAACCTGCACATCTTCAAACCTCATAACCCTAGCCCCATCTCCACTTCTCCAGCCGAGACCTCACCTCCTCCGCTTCCCCCTCCACCTCCGCCACACCTCTGCCTCCCCTCCGTTACACCCTCTCCAAACCCTAGCATACTTCTCCTAGCCACACCTCACCTCCTCCGCCACCACCACATCTCCCGCCACCACCTCCACTTACTCCGCCTCCGACACCACCTCCGCATCTGATCTGCTGCGTCATCGACCTGCTGCCTCCGACCTCCGACCTCCGCCTTCGACCTGCTGCCTCCGCCTCCGACCTGCTGCCTGCCTCCCCTTTGACCTGCTGCCTCCACCTCCGACCTGGTATGTTCATTTTTGTTAATTGTTTGTTTTTTTTATGTTAAATGCTTGAAAAAAAAAAGCTGCTATTTGCTCAGATATCTTGGGCTTTTTTTCAAGATTTGTGATCTGTAAGTTCAAATTCAAGATACCCATTTATTTGTTGTGCAAAAATTACGATTGTTCTTTTTATTGTTTAGATTTTATTTAAGCATTGTATTTTTTTTTTTTTTTTTGGTTCCATTCTCATTTATTGTTTAATGTTAGTTCAGAATTGTTATTTTGGTTAATGTTAGTGCATAAGTTAATTGTTGGTGTTTATATTCTGATTTTGTTTATGATTATGTTAATTTTTTGTGTTTGTTATGACATATAGATGTTCATTTTGATGAATTGTTTGAATAAAGATTTTGTTTGTTTGATTACAATTGTTGTTCATGTTGATAGATTGTTTGATCAGAGTTGTTGTGTTTGTTATAGATTAATTAGTTTATTTATATTTTTGTTTATTTCAGTTTGCAGAAGTAAAAACAAACAGTCTTTTCCTTGCAGACTGCAGAGGTTTGGTCCAGCTCTTCTGCTACAGATGTTTGCAGATGTGGTCCGCAGACTGCAGACGTTTCACCTCAGAAAAAACAAAGAGCACCTTATCACATGTGAAAAATAGCTCTAACACTACCATAAATGTATTACATGTTGCGTAATTAATGATTACATGTGTGAAGTGGTTCTAATCAAACTATTGTTAGATAAAAAAAATAAAATAGAGACGTAAACGTCTAAACCATCATGCTGGCTTATGTAATTTGCTTAATGTGAACTTATGTCCATATCAAGAATAACATTTGTTCTTCTTTTACCGGCGTATTTCGACTTTCAGGTACAAAACCCAGTGGCGGAACTTAACCAAAAGTTTCAATGGGGCGGAAAGTCATAGAACCCAATTTATATATCTTATAAATATTTTGGCAAAATAATTGGGAGGACAATCCAATATAATTTTAAAATTTTCGGACGAAAAATAGAAAATTTTACACTTTCAAAACATTGAGGGGGACGGGTGCACCCCTACTTCACACTAAGCTAACCCGAGTTGCAAATTTCTTATACCCTTTACGCTTGAGTGCAATTGGACCAACACATAAAATAAATCGCAAATTAGCGTACACGTTACATTGTCGTTATGTGTCCAAACAATGATATTGTCGAAGTTCATACAATAGTTATATGGAATGAATTGGTCAAATTAAAATGAGCTGCATAATCAATTGCTAAAAACTAAAATAGAAAATTATCTTATTAGGGTAGATGTGACAATTTAATTAATTAATAGATATATTTATGGTGACTCGTTTTATAATTGACCTCAAACAAATCCGAGTGAGAGCAATCCACAACGTTTTAAGGGTGGAAGGGGTGTTTCCTAAATAGGATTAGGGAGTAGTAAACTTTTTCCCTAGCTAATAATTTCATGTCATGTTAAATTCTCTCTCAACTTTTTATTTTGCACTCAAACACTAGGGGGGTATTCCCCACATGAGAAGTGGTAAACAATATTTAAAAAAATAAAAAATAAAAAAATAAATGTGTGATTGGTTAGAAGAGAATGGAGCCCACCATTAACTCCTCTCTCTCCTCTCTCTCTTCTCTTCTCTTCCCACATCACTAACTAGTCACCGTGCTCACCATTCACCGAAAACATAAAAGGGACGCCTCTCTGATCGGCAATTTTAGATTCAACGAAGGGGTCACCGAATGGTGCCCCTTCCACCCTAAATTAATAGAATCTTCAGAATCAACTTAGAATGAAAATCGTGAGACATGATAACGCTTTCACGAATCTTTCTGTTTTATATACGATTACATTAATGTTGTAATCTATGCTGAGACCATTAGTGAAATACTGAAGTGAGAGAAAATTACACAAAAAGAGAGATTGAGATGTTTCATTCATCAAGTATCATACAAAATTACAAATAATAAGAGCGAACTTGAATAATATTAATATAAAAAAAACTATGAATTTAGTATTTCTATCAAAGATTGGAGGTAAGAAGATTATAATTATTACTTAGAAATACGATAAATATATTTATGACAATTATACATAAATATATTTATGACAATTATACATAAATATATTTATAACAATTACACGTTAGTATTAGAAAGAGTATTAACTCATAGACCGCTTGTTTCTTTTGCAAAAGGTACGCACTCAAGATTAAAACTGGTTTGTTAAAAGCTTAAATCAAAACATGCTTAAACAAGTTGACTTACTCAAGATTGGGGGTAACAAGTCAAAATTGGCTTGTTAAAAGCTGAAATCGAAACGCACTTAAACAAGCTTAAGTCTATTAAAAGCTTTTTTAACAAAATATATTTTTTTTGGCAACCAACAAAATCAATCCCGAATACTTTCGGGGCACCCACTGAACCAAACGGAGTAGTCCGATAGTAACCCGAGTCCACTGCCAATTCCAGGGAAAACCTGGTAACTCACCCGCCGGTAAACACGACGGTGAAATTACCGGTAAAACTCGTTTGGCTCAAAGATCCAACATAGTTTTCCCTGGGTCTCTTATCATTGCTCACCATGTAATATTTTAAACTTTTTAATTCTTGTACTTGGCAAATCTAATCAAACCTTTTACCTAAATACATATAACAATTAATATTTATTTAAAGACATTTAATAGATAGAAAATATTATTGTATATATAATTATAATAATGAAGACCGAGCCAGGCCATGCGAGCTCAAGCTAAAATAACATTTCACAAGTGGTTAAAACTTAAAACAACCAAAAACCCAGTTTAAGTACTAAAAGAGACGTAACTCAAACTCTGAACCTAACCAGATGCAGGGTTTTTTTTCTTAATTTTCCTTCATTTCATTCAGTTTTAAGATATCACTTCCCCTAGCAGAATGTATAAAGCCATTTAAATGTCATCTCAAGTTGAGTCAAGTCAGCAAAGCAAATTACCGAGCCACACAACACACACACCCAAAAACATAAACACCACGCTAGGTATCAACCAGTCTAGCTACGCACAAATGCTACGGTGGTGACACGCGACCCAACGGATCCTCCAAACATGAATGTTGGGTAGGTGCGGATGTGATCCAAGTAGGAAAAGATAGTTGGGTTTGCGTATGCATCTGATTCTCCAGGGGTATCTGTCTCCTGAGAGATCATGGCTTTACTTTGATTGAAGTTTTCAACTTCTTGCACCAATTCGTCTTTGGTATTGTTGCATGAAGTGATCACCTAAAGCAAGCCAAATTTGGTTAAAACTGAAAAATGAGAACGTCGATCAAATTGGATTTTATTTGATTCGGCGATCAAATACATAAGGGCTGGTCAAGCTTACCACTAGGCCACCAGGAGCTACAAGTTTTGAGATGGACTCCCAATACATAATCCTGTAATTAATTAATATATAAATAAGCATGTAATTTTGACCATTGGAAGACAAAGTCAAATATTGATATAATAGCTTGCCTTTTAACAGGACCATCAGGATGCAGTCCAATGGCATCCAAAGTTCCTTTGTCGGTAACCAGATGAAACTGTTTATCCAACTTCGTTTCAAGAATGTCATCAACCTGAGAACCAAACAAACGGGCAAGTCAAAAATGTATTCCATAAAAAAAAGGAAATACACTATGTTATCACAAACATGTAAATAGCTATCAACACCAATAATATGAAACTGAGTAAGCATTGGGGAATAAAACAGCAACTGACCTAGAAAAAAACGTATGCAGCTTTTTTTCTCACTAAGTCACTATATCGATAAGAATTTGCAAAAATGCATGAAAAGATCCTAGATTCCTAGGGTGGCAATTTCAACCCAATCAATGAAAAGATAGGTTGATATGGTTTATAGTATATCTATATCTCCAGCCGGTTAGATAAGGCTGTGGGGTATGGGGCGTGGGTTGGCTGAAAACGCCCAAGCCACCACCCCGGGGGCTTGGGTTGGGGCGTGGGTTTGGGCGTGGCCCCATTGGCGTGGGTTTGAAGCCGGGCGTGGGGCGGGCTAGTAAGTGACATGGCAAGCTCTCGATGGCCAAACCAAACTCATGCCCCCAAGCCCCACCATACCCCATGGGCGTTGGTTTGAGTGGGGTGGGGGGGGGGGGGGGGACTCCCATTCCACGTGTCAACAAATGCCCCAACCCAAGCCCCACCATACCCCACGGCCTAAGTAAAATTCAAAACTTAACAACAATTCAAACAGGTTAAACATCGCTGAAGTGTATTCAAATGTTTATAGCTCCTAAATTGTGTTATGAAAAACATATGATGATATTGCCAAAATCGTCCCCGAGGTTTGGGCACATTTGCCATTTTCGTCCAAAATAACACTTTTGTACTAAATTGCCCCCAACGTTTGTAACTTTTTGCCATTTTCATCCAAACCACTAACTTAGTTTATTTTTTCTGTTAAGTTGAGGATATTTGGATGAAACTGGCAAATATAAAACCACAGGGACGATTTTGGCAATTTACTCAAACTCTTTTAAATTTCTTTTATTTAATTAATTTTGTTACATATATAATAAAAAAGAATATACATGCAATTTTTATATGAAAAAAATAATAGCTTTGTCACATAATTTTTATAAATTTTCATCCAACCACTAAGTTAATTTTTCTATTAAGGCAAAGGATGTTTATAAACTAAGACAAAAATTAATTTCTAATTTTTTATATAGATCAGTTTTATAAAAATAAAATCTACTTAAACCTCTAAATTTTATAAAACTAAAATGCTGGTGACCTTATTGAAAAAGGTCAAATAAAAAAATCTTATCATATGTAGGAAATTTGTAATTCATCTTCTACTCTTTTAAATTCGCTCCCAAGGAAAAACAGAGACCAATGACCCCCCCCCCCCCCCTTATCAAAAAACGTATCGTTACCAAACCTTAAAATTACCCACCAAATTGTAATTATAATGCTATGAACCAAAAGTTTCTTTACTCAAGCCACTTAGAATAAGTATTAGTAACTTGCCCTCATAATCTTAATTAAATAAATATTTTATTTCTACCAACATATTTCCTAGGTGCTAAACACATTTAAAAAATATGTAACGTTTTACAATTTTTTTCTCTCTCTACAACTGATAAATACTAAAAGTTGTAATCGATTGTTATGTGTTGCACACCAATGACGTTTTCTCTTTATAAAACTGATTTATATAAAGAAGCTGTAAATTAATTTCTGTCTTAATTTATAAAATTTGAAACATCCTTCACCTTAACAGAAAAAATAAACCTAGTTAGTGATTTGGATGAAAATTTATAAAAATTATGTGACAAAACTATTAATTTTTTTTCTAAAACCTCCATGTATGTTCTTTTTATTATATATGTAAGAAAAATAATTAAATAAAAGAAATTAAAAAGGGTTTGAGTAAATTGCCAAAATCGTCCCTGTGGTTTTATATTTGCCAGTTTCATCCAAATATTCTCAACTTAACAAAAAAAATAAACTAAGTTAGTGGTTTGGATGAAAATGGCAAAAAGTTACAAACCTTGGGGGCAATTTGGTACAAAAGTGTCATTTTGGACGAAAATGGCAAACGTGCCCAAACCTCAGGGACGATTTTGGCAAATAACTCTTATTAATAAAACACTTTTTGAAATAAAAATACATTAACTGTTCATATAACTCCAAAAAAAACAAAAAAAAGGTGTTGGTGAATCAACCTGAAAAAGGATCTCTGTGTGTACATGTCACATATAGTTTCTATCATGTATAAGAAGTAAACAAAAGGTCTCTAGCATCATATTACCATTCAATGAAGATAAGTTGGGGGATAAGCAGGATACAATTCAACTTCATTGATATGAATCAGGACCAAAAATTAATTAAAAGCATTACAATAGTGTATCATACCAAGAATTTTATACTAGCAAATCCATCACGGTCTGCAAGGCTCCTAGCAAGGTCAATTGCTCCTTCACTATAGTCTGTTCCAGTTAGATCAGAGAACCTATATTCATTCACATCAACAGTCAAGCTCCATAAATTTAGACTTTATGCATGAACTGATGAACAAGATTAATATTACTATACCATGAGAAAGAGAGAGCCTACTCAAAATACAGAACAGTCGATAAACATAAGTCTTCACATTGAACGAGTATAAGATTATTAAGAAGCTACATATTTCAGGAAAGATGATATAACTACTCATAACAATACGTAATATAAAAACCACAATTAACTTAACAGCCATAATATACAAGAGAGTTACCAAAGACAAAGTGAAATGTTAAGTTAACTAATACATATGTGCTTCAAAAAGCTGCATACTATTCATCCTTTAATATTCATACAAAAAGAAACAAAAATATAAGATCACAGAATAAAAAAAGAAAAAATAATATACCCCTGCTTAGCAAGCTCTTGAAGAAGCAGTCCGTTGCCAGTTCCAACATCAAGTACGGTCCAAGCAGCTAGATCTCTATCACCTTCACTGCCAGTCTCAGAGCTCTCATTATCATGATGATTTTGCTCTTGCTTTTGAGCAATGTCAACACATAGGCCTTTTGTCCAAGAAGCAACCATTTCCATGACATCAGCACCAAACCTAGAAAACAGCAAGAATTCCAGTTCTAAATCAGAAAGAGAAACAACTTTTTGAGCTGCAAAAAGATATACTTATTTTTTTATGAAAGAGCCAAGTTCCAAAACCAACATATAACTAGCAATCAATCAACAAAACTAAAGGTTAAACAAAAACATATTCAACAACTTACCAAACTTCACCAGCATGTCCATGTTCACGAAAATTTGTCAACTCATCTGCATATGCTGTATCCCAGTAACTTTGGAACCCTAACATTGATGGAATTGCTTCAGCATCAGGTTCTTCCTTGTCAGAGCTACATACTCAAAAATGCAAAATCAGATAAAAAAATTAGCATCAATCATTTGCGGCATATGTATCAAAACAAACACTCTCACCACAGAAACTCCTACAAAAGCAAAAACAGTGGTCAAAGGTGTTCAAAAACTCAAGTGACACAATATTTCCATCTAAAGCTCTTCTTATTTCTAAGTATCAGAGTATCAGACACTACATCACAGTATAACAATCACTAATGCAATAAACTGTTACAGTGACTGTGTGAATCCAATTGAACAGCACCTGACATTTCCCCAAATATAAACCATCAAAAAGCTTCACCGCACTTTCAGATACTGAAGCACACTTGAAACTCAACAAACTAAACAAAACAGCACCCTTACAAATAACCGCCTCCGAATCTAGTAGTCTTAATATAGCACTAACAGAAATCAACAATAAATACACCCCATCAGCAACTCATTGCTATGAACAACAGTAACATCTGCCTAATGTACTTACCTATTCAAACTAAACACCTCATTTCTCAGAGTTAAATAAAACTCACAAACATTATATACAAAGTTATATCAATTGTAACAAATTTAACCTAATTCAAAGCAACAAGCCAAACTGACATAGAACAAAATATCTAAATAATTTACTTCCATTACAGAAACAACAATTAACAAACAGCGGTATGATCAACCTAAGCAACTCAGCTTTCGGAGTTAAATTCAAGTTTACCTACATTATATCATTATATCAATTACATCAAACTTAACCTAACTCAAAGCGACAAGCCAAACTGACACAAAACAATAAGATCTAAACAATTTACTTCCATTTCAATACTCGTAACAATAATCAACAAACAACGACTATAAATTTACGATCAACAAACAGTAACCTAACCTGTAATCAGATGCGGCAACCTGACGTGCAGCAAGAGCTTCAGATGCGTCAGCGTGACGCTGATCATCGTCGAGAGTACTTCCGTAGTCGCTTTTGATTGACCACGAATCAGCGGCAATAGAGCGGTCATCGTCGGAGATCAGATCGGCGGTTAACGGCTGTCGCGTCGGCGGTGTTACATCGGTGTCTTCCGGTGGCAATCGGATTCCGGCCATACTTGGAAGCTGATGCTGTGAGTAACAAATTTTGAAAATGTAGAGAGAGAAATAAACCCTAGAGAGAGAAAGTAGAAGAGATTTGAAGATAGAGACTGAGAGGGGCTGACGAATAGATGAATATGATGGTAAGCAAATATAGGAAGAAACGATTTCCTTTTCCACGTCGGATTTATTGCATTTAAACCCCTTGATTTTGGTAAGTATAGTGTAATAATAACTAAACGTTGAGGCAAGATATTTTTGTAGGCCATGAGCTATGTATGATGTGTTATGTGTAGTGTTTGGAATATATATTCGTTGAAGTTCAATCTTTATAATTGTAGGTTTATTGCTAAACAACTCAAATGTAACTATAATTGTTTACTTTTACAAGAGTAAACTGCAATTTTACCCCCTAAGGTTAGGGGTCATTGATATGTCTACCCCCTAAGGAAATAATTGCAATTTTACCCCTCATTGTTCACTGTTTTGTCGCAACCTTACCCCCTGTTAACAGATTCTGTTAAGTCAACGTTTGTTTTGACTGCTATAATGTGTGAAAAGTCGTTTTTGCCCCTGTCTTATTAAAATTATATAAAAAATCAAGAATCAAGTTCATCATCATCAGTTCATTCTTCTTCATCTTCACCATCATCATCAGTTCATTCATTCTGGGTGTTCTAGATCCACAAATCACCTACAAACAATTACTCTCATAATTCATTCAACATCAAATTTACACAAATCATCAAACCCTAAGTGCCCTAACAACAACAACAAATCCAGATCCACAACACAAATCACAAAATCAACGAAACAAGTTCATCATCATCATCATCATCAGGTTCATCATCATCATCATCATCAGTTCATCACCACCACCACCTCCTTCTCCTCTTCTGGCCACCGCCACCATCATCCCACCACTGTTCATTCTTCATATTCAAAACATCCCCATACAAAACAAACCCAGATCTAATAACCCAAACATCTTCATACAAAACAAACCCAGATCTAATAACCCAAACATCTGCACATGAACATGAACACAGATTCATAATCAATCTTCATACAAAACAAATCCCCTTTGACTTGTTCATAATCAATCTTCAAAAAACCCAGATTCATAAACCCAAACCGACTTAATAACCCAAACATCTGCACATGAACATAACAGATTCATACAAAACAAACCCAGATTCAAAAAACATCTTCATAATAACCCAGATTCAACTGATGATGATGTTTCATAAAAACAAAACAAACCCAGATTCAAAAAACATCTTCATAATAACCCATATGCACATGAACATAACAGATTAAAAAACATCTTCATACAAAACAAACCCGTATACATAAACCCAGACATGCCAAGTTCATGTGCAGATTCAACCCAGATTCAACTGATGAAGTTGTGGAGACGGTGGTGGTGAGGAGAAGTGGCGGCGGAGACGGTGGTGGTGAGGAGAAGTGGCGGCGGAGACGGTGGTGGTGAAGAGAAGTGGCAGAGACGGGGGATGGACTGGTTCAATCGCAGAGGGGTTTCAATCTTTGTGTGATTGAGTTGAAATTTGTGCCTAGGGTTTCAATTTAGGGTTTGAAACTGATTGATTGGTTAAATTGGGGATTTTGGTGGAGAGTTGGGGAAATTGTCAAGAAATGGTTTCGATTGTTGTGGATTGTGGTGGGGGTGGCTGGTGAGGGTGGTGGTGGCTGATGGTGGCGGTTCATTCTTGCAGATTCTTGCAGCAGGTGAGATGATGGTGGGAGGTTGGATGTGGTCAGAGAGACCCAGGTGAGTATTCGTGAGAGAGAGAGAGAGAGAGAGAAAGGTATAATAATAATAAATATTGGGTAAGATTACCAAAATACCCTCACCTATAAGGTCAAACTATCGTTGACTGTTAACAGGGGGTAAGGTTGCGACATAACAGTGAATAGTGGGGGGGTAAAATTGCAATTATTTCCTTAGGGGGGTAGACATGCCAATGACCTCTAACCTCAGGGGGTAAAATTGCAGTTTACTCCTTTTAGAAAAACCAGCGTAATTACTGAAAGGGTAAATATAGGTTTCTAAATGGGTAAAATATTTAGTGAACAATTCTGACAACCAATTCCTCTGTGTTTGTTCATTTACATTTTTTTTTCATTTAACTACACGAACAAAGACATAATACATACATACCGTTTGTGAATGCTCGTTTGTGTCCAGTGTTAACTTCAGGATGAAATATGGATAGCAAATTGGTGATTAATATTATGGTTAGTTGGTGATTAATAGTATGGATGGTTGTATAAAATATTGATGTTGGAATTTTCTAAAGGGTTTTTGATAATTATGTTCTTTTGACTTTATTATAATATCGTAGAGGGTTTTTCATAATTATGTTCTTTTGACTTTATTATAATATCGATTATTAATAAATTATTTAAAACAAGCTATACATTAGTGTTCAGTGGTGGATCTTGCCCGTTGAACGTGTCAGGGCCGAAAGAAACGGGCACTAAAAAAAGCCCGGGCAAGCCCGGGCCAAACATAGTATATATAAAAAATTTCGATCGAAATGCGGAAAATTAGCACTACGGCCGAAAAACTTGCCCGGGCCGTGACCCTGCCAGAGCCCTTCTAAGACCCCCCTGTTAGTGTCTGTTAAGCGTATTAATAAGCAAACACGAATAAGTAAATCTTTTAAATGAACGAATATGAACAAAAACTATGTATTTTTATTGTGAAGGAGTATTTGGGCCATACACTACTTACAAAAAAAGAATCATACTCTAGCGTTGAAAAGTGGTCACGAGGCCTAACAACCCAATGTCTGAGATATAGGCTATAAGACTGCCCCCAACGCTTCTTGTTGAGGGGTTGCATTTACACATGTGCCATGTGCATTTGTAAGACCACCCGTAGTGGGGCGTTTTTTTTTTTTTTAATTGAAAAAAAACGCCCCAAAACGCCCCCCACCCCATTACGCTAGGCGTTATCCGGCATGATTTTTTGAAAATTTGGATGCGAGCGTTTTAATTAAAACGCTGAAGAGAGAGGGGGATCATGCATGTGGCCAATCAAATTTGAGGTACCCACGTGGTGGTCTGACAAGTTTTAAATATAATATGGAGCAGCACCTATTTTGTGTACATGTGTATTTCGTGTTTTTTTATTTTATTTTTTTGCGTTAAAAATAATATGGGCGTTATTGGAATAATGCCCCACTACACCACTTTATGCTATAATGCCCCATACTGACTGGGATGACACGTGTCGGATAATGCCCCATGGTGAGGGCATTATACTTCTTCACCACTACACATGGTCTAAGGGAAGCATTGGGGTGGGGTGCACTTAATGGGTCTTGAATGTAGTGAAGTGCACTTAAATGCAGAGAGAGAAAGTGGAGAAAGTGGGTCCAAATAGAGGAGAGAGAGGATGCATGTGGAAAGGATAGGTTGGAGTTAAATAGAGGAGAGAGATTGCATGTGGAAAAGACGGGTAAAAAGTTGATGTGGCAGTGATGACTAGGATGCATGTAGTAAATGCAGACCGTTGCATTGGAGACAGTCTAAGATCTTAAGCCCTAGAGGACTTCCAGATGAGACAGAGTACTAATAAGCCCTAGCATAGAGAAAACAATAACTTAAAAACAATTACCTGTTTTTTTAATTGCATCCTTAAAAATAATTTACGAGTAACATACATATATTAGACTGTGGGGTATGGGGCTTGGGTTGGCTGAAAACGCACAAACCACCACCCCGGGTGGGCTTGGGTTTGGACGTGGCCCAAGGGACGGGAGTTTAAAGCCGGGCATGGGCGGGTCTATCAGTATGACATGGCGGGTTCTCGTTGGCCAAACCAAACTAGCCATTGGCCAACGGCTAAGTTAAAAAAAAATTATTTTTTTCACTATAAAACTCACACTTCTATTCATTTTTTTACCACAATACACTCCACGTCTCCACATCTTCTATAATCATCTCTATTCTCATTCTACAAAACGAAAAATGCATCCTCATAATCGTGGTTATAACCCGAACAATCTGTGGGCATTCCAAGAAAATCCTAGCCCACCACCCAATCATCCAATGCCTCGTCCATTTTTAATACACTTCTCTATGCCTCGTATCTCAGGAATCGTTTGTTGGGAGATTTGTAAGTTCCATCCAAAGTGGGCGAATATCCCACGTGGTAGCGAAACTAACACGTCTTCCAAAAGGTCAAGGGCCTCGTCCCAAGCCCAATTTGATGCACGAGATCAAGAGTTGGAGGACTTTTTGGATGATTCGCCAAACCTGCCTGAATACGGAAGAGATGCCGCAAAAAGGCGCGCTCAAAAATCAAGATCGAGTACGACATCGCCTTCAGTTGGGAGTTCAGGCTCGCGTAAGGGAGTATACAGCGATCAGTTGGATGACATTGCATGCAAGTTAGATACATTCAACGTATTCCAACAACAAAGGGCCGAAATTCGGAAGAGCAAAGAAGCTAGGGATGCCCTGAAACAAAGACGAGATGATATGAAATTTCTAGCCCAGCCCATTGATCACCTAGAGGGTAAAGAGTTGGAACTAATGTTGGAGACGAGAGAAGAGATAAAGAAAAAATATAAGCGTTAGGAATTTTTTAATGTAATTTTCTTTATTTATGTAATTTTCTTTATTTAAAAAAATTAAAAAATTTAAATTTTTTGTTTTAAAAAATATAAAACAGCCATTTGGGCTGGCCACGCTCCAAACCCCCGCCCCACCATACCGTCGTCAATGTGGGTCTGCCCAGCGAAGCCCCCCAAGCCACGTGTCAACCCATGCCCCAAACCTCCACCCCACCATACCCCACGGTCTTATTTATATCTTGCCAAATATATGTTTAAAAACTGAGCTGACTGAGCGAGATTAGTGGGATTAATAAGCTGAAAACATGAAATCAGGTTCTTAAGTATGAAGATGTAATTTATAATAACCGAGCATGAGCTTGAAAAACAAGGATACCTTCCGTGCATGTGTGTCCCAACCAAAGAACACTAGACTGAAAAAAAAATTAGACAGCAAGCAAGCAGACAAATGTAGATACATTAAAGGCAAAATTTTATTTCTACTAGTCCAAAAACAGAATACAGAAGTTAATCGCCTTAAAATGCACCTCCAGGGGCAAAAAATGGGTCGTTACCCACCAAGAATGCACAAACAAAAAAAGCTCAAGAGTCGAGCGGCGACTCTACAAATAAGTTTATCATGGATAAAACAACGACGTTAACATAAAATTTAACTAAGCGTTCTCCTTGGCGATCTTCTCAGCCTTAGCAATCACCTCATCGATTCCACCAACCATATAGAAAGATTGTTCCGGGAGATCATCGTACTTTCCATCAAGAACACCCTACATATGTATAACATTAACAAACCATCCAAAACAATTTGATATTTGGTCATAAACATTGAAACATTTTTGATAAATATGAATGGTACCTGGAAGCTCGCGACGCTTTCTTTTATATCTACATACTTCCCAGGAGCGCCTGTGAACACTTCAGCAACATGGAAGGGTTGGCTCAAGAAACGTTGGATCTTACGAGCACGTGAAACAGTCATCTTGTCGTCTTCACTAAGCTCGTCCATTCCCAAAATAGCAATAATATCCTGAAGATTTTTGTACTTCTGGAGAACTTCTTGCACGCCGCGAGCAGTTTTATAATGCTCCTCACCGAGAATGCGAGGAGAAAGCATTCTAGATGTTGAATCCAATGGATCAACAGCCGGATAGATTCCAAGCTCGGAAATCTACATTAAAATTTATCATTATATTGATCGGCAAAAACAAACCGATAAAAACATCCTTTTGTATGTTAATTTGTAGTTAGGCCACAAGATTAGTATATGTTGTTTGTTAGATATAACTTAATTAATTTTAATGAAAATCACGTAAATACTCATTTCGACCGAGGAAATTATCAAAAAAAACATGAATTATTAAATTACGGGAATGAAAAATCATCAAAATAGATAAGTTGACCAAGCAAATTATCAAAATAGACATTGACTGCCGGCTACTAACATTTTTTGTCGGCTTAGCCTCCAAATTTGCCAGCTAAGCCCTATCCCCCCCCCCCCTTTTCCGTCTTAGCCCCCAAATTTGCCGGCTTAGCCAACGTTTACAAGTCAATGTCTTTTTTGTTAAAAAGTGAGTCAACATGTTTGTTTTGATAAATTTCCCTTACGAAAATAGTCACTTTATTTATTTTTTTAATTTCCACCAATATCAGGAGGACAAGTGTCATCAATCACAAACATAGATCCTTGATTAAAACCTCGTACGCTAGAGTGAAATCTCCTGCGCCACTTTAGTTGATAAAAAATGAACTTTTTATCAGATATATAATTTGATTGGTTTTCATTTGCAAACATACTCGTTGCTATATATAGTTGATTAATAATACATAACAACTTATGGAGTTTTTATTATCTTATAGTCGTATGGTGTGGGAAATGGTCATGTAACGATGAGGGTACCTGTCGAGAAAGCACGGTGGTGGCATCCAAATGAGCGAAAGTAGTTGCGGGAGCAGGATCCGTCAAGTCATCTGCGGGCACATAGATGGCTTGCACAGATGTAATGGAACCTTTCTTAGTTGTGGTAATACGTTCCTGAAGACCTCCAAGATCCGTTGCTAATGTCGGTTGGTAACCCACAGCAGACGGAATGCGCCCCAACAAAGCAGACACCTCAGAGTTGGCCTGAGTGAAGCGGAAAATGTTGTCGATAAACAGAAGCACATCCTGGCCTTCAGCATCGCGGAAGTGCTCAGCAACAGTGAGTCCCGTGAGCCCAACACGAGCACGAGCACCAGGAGGCTCATTCATTTGACCATACACAAGTGCACACTTGCTCTCAGATTGCTGGTCCCCGAGCTTTATCACACCACTTTCAATCATTTCTCGGTACAAATCATTTCCTTCGCGAGTCCGCTCACCAACCCCAGCAAACACAGAGAAACCACCTGATTAACAACACCAACACCCGTTTTATCCGGTTCATATCAAACATGCCTATAATTACTCAACAAAATAAATTAAACAAACCATGGGCCTTTGCAATGTTGTTAATGAGTTCCATAATAAGCACTGTCTTCCCGACACCTGCGCCACCAAACAAGCCGATCTTACCACCTCTTTGATAGGGAGCAAGTAGATCCACAACCTACAAACCGAAAAAAAAAATAAAACATAAACATAAACATGAAAGTGAAAACAGTTAAAAGTTATTATAAGTTTATGATCTATAAGTATAATTACTTTGATTCCGGTGACTAAGATCTGCTGTTCAGTTGCCTGTTCAACAAAAGCTGGAGCTTCACGATGAATCGGAAGATAGTGGTCCGTTTCTTTGATTTTCAAACAATTAAAAACCGTTAGTATAGTTTGAATAAGAGAATAACTAACAAAGGGAACAATATAGAAAATGTTGCATGGACACATTATGCAGCCTTACTTAATTCACCCCTATGATCAATAGCCTCTCCAATTACATTTATAATACGACCAAGTGTTGGTCTGCCAACAGGAACCTGTCATAAACACTTGACATCATTAGCATTATTATATCATCACACCAAAAATCTACCAAAAAACCTTCAGATTATTCTTTAAAAACATTGATGCATCATAACCATAACCGCCTTTTTATTTTTAACCACTCATCTCTATGTATATGTTTTATACGAAAATCTTACAAGGATCGGTGAGCCGGTGTTGAGAACTTTTTGGCCTCTAACAAGCCCTTCAGTCCCATCCATAGCGATCGTCCGCACCGCCTTCCCTCCCAAATGCTGAGCCACCTCAAGCACAAGGCGAGTCGGGTTATCCATCACCTCCAACGCGGTCATAATGGGCGGCAACCCTTCTTCAAATATTACATCCACCACTGCACCGATCACCTGGCAGACCTCTCCCACAGAACCCTTACCCGAATACTCATCCGTAACCTTCCCGGTTTCCTTGGAAGACGCCGGAGATGCCTGAGCCACAGCAGCCGTGGCAAATCGTGCCTTGGCTGCATGGTTTATTAAAAAACCGGCTGGTGAAGGACGAAAACGTGGACATTGGATTGGTGGGTTGTGGTGGTGGGATTTGGTGATTGATGGTGGTTTAACACGGCGGATAAGGGAGGATAGAAGCCTCCGGGAAGCCATATTAGAAATGTAAGTAGTGGTTTTTTTTAAAATATGATGATTGAAATTATATAATCAGTTATTCATTGATGAGTGAAATGAAATGGGGATTGAGATATGTAAGGAAGATGATGAGCATGAGTGGTGAGTGAAATATTCAGAGGGTGAATGTTTGTTCTGGTTTTGCTTTTTCGTCGGACGAATTCAAAGTTCAAACTACACGTTAGGTTTGAACACTGCATTTTAGGAGAACTTGAGCGAAATTTGTTTTGTTTTTTTGTAAGTTAAACGTTTGGCACCTTTGTTTTGTTGTTTTGCATATTGCACACGAAAGTAATGGTTTTTTTTTTACAACTTAATTACGCCATGGCTTAAGGGGACTCGGGGCGGTAGCGTGATGAACGATTATCACACGTTGAAGTGCAAGGCTACACCGCCGCCGGTTCTAGTTCCACGCGTTATAAAGAAAACGCGTTACACCCACAACGCGTTAAACATTTGAAAAATCCGACCGTTTGAACCATTTGACCGTTTTAAAACGGTAACATTCAATAAAAAAAAATTATCCATTTTATCTATTTATATATATCTACATTTTAACCATTTTTCACACACCAAACTATATCTTTTAAACCATTTTAAACCCATTTCACACAATTTTTATATCTTTCTCAAATGGAATTCCCTACGGATTCGACGTTTCCGATGTCTAGCGATACCGATACCGAGTTGTCTTCCGACAACGACACGCTAAACTATTTTGTGTCGGTGTATAACGAGCTTGATGCCGAGTCGTCCCGCCCAAAGAAGAAGATGGTCGACCGTGATCGTATAAGTGCCAGCGAAGTTTTGATGAACGATTATTTTGTGGAAAACCCGCTATACAATGCCGAAACGTTTAGAGATCGGTTTCGTTTACCCAAAGAATTATTTTTAAAGATTGTTGGAGACATCGAAGCAAGCGAGGAATGGTTTCAAGAACGTTACGATGCGAGGGGCAAACCAAGTTTCACGCCGATACAAAAATGCACGTCCGCCATTCGCCAACTAGCGACAGGTAACCCACCCGATCAATATGATGAATACCTAGCTATGTCTGAAAGAACTTCACGTGAATGTTTGCAATTTTTTTGCAATGCGGTCATTAAGTTGTATACTAACGAGTTTTTACGAAAACCGACGAGCCACGACATCTCACGTATTTACGCCGCACACGAGGCTAGATGGCATTTTCCCGGGATGCTCGGTAGCATCGATTGTACACATATCAAGTGGAAAAATTGTCCAAGAGAGTTGCGAGGGGCGTATGTGAGGGGAGACATCAAAAAACCAACCATCATACTAGAAGCGGTGGCGTCGAATGATTTATGGATTTGGCATTCGTATTTCGGTGTTCCAGGTTCAAACAACGACATCAATGTGTTGCACACGTCGCCGTTGTTCCAAAGTGTAACGGATGGTACCGCACCTTCCTCTCCTTTCTATGTTAACGGTCGACATTACAGACGAGGCTTTTATCTTGTGGATGGTATCTACCCGTCTTGGTCTGTTTTTGTGAAAGCTCCCTCATTTCCTGTCGAGGCTAAAGAAAAGGCGTTCAAAAAATTGCAAGAATCGGCAAGAAAAGATGTTGAGAGGGCATTTGGTGTTTTAAAGGGTAGATGGGGTATACTACACCGACCGGTTCGTTCGATGACCAAGAAATCAATTCATAGCATAGTGTATGCATGTATCATATTGCACAATATGCTGATCAAACACGACGGGCGTGCAATATCCCCGGATTGGGTGCCGGATCCTCCTACGCAAGTTCAAGTTCCACAAGATATCCATTTACAATTGCGTAACGAAGAAACTCACTTTCGGTTGAGATTCGATTTAATCGAACTAGTAGGTTCTCTAGGTTTGGAGTTTCCGGATTCGGACGAGGAGTAGGTTTTTTTTTGTTAATTGTATGTTTATAGTATGTTAAATTGAAGTAGTATGTTTTAAAATTAATGAAATTTTTAATTTTAGTGTTTTATTGTTAATTTCTAATTTAAAATAAAAAATTAAAAAAATTAGTGAAATTTATAATTTTAAAATGAAAATTAAAAATAAATGGGAGTGATAGAATTCCATCACTAGTGATTCCACCCCTCCTACATTTCTATCACTAGTGATGGAAATTTGGTTGATGACATGGCATAATTTTATTGGACATTGAGAGTGATAGATTCTATCACTAGTGAACCACCCCTAGTCCCCTAATCTTCAATGTTGTACATACTAGACACAAAACTTATGATATTTTTATGATTGTAATTTAAGATTAATTTTATTTTTATCAGTCGTATATCAAA
Organism: Helianthus annuus; assembly: GCF_002127325.2. Lineage (NCBI taxonomy): Eukaryota > Viridiplantae > Streptophyta > Magnoliopsida > Asterales > Asteraceae > Helianthus > Helianthus annuus. The sequence goes on along the minus strand of NC_035441.2, from coordinate 140,566,412 downwards.
GTATTAAAAGTATAGACGTGCAACATAATATTATGATATCGACTCTGTAATCCAGTGGCGGATCTAGCCCTAAAATTCAAGAGTATCCTAAAATTTTTTTAGGGTATCATCGTATTTGTTTAGGGTATCCTTTGTATAAAACTGAAAAAAATCCACTACGGAAATGGAGTTGAGGTGTAACCTATTGTCACAGCCCCCGGATCCCTATCTCCCGGGAACGGGCGGCCGTGAGCCAGTTTCGGTGGTATCACATTTATTTATCCAATTTGGCAGCGGAAATTTTCATCAGGACCGTAGTTAGGAAATACTTTAATCAGAGTAAACCACCATGTTTTATAACATTAAACATATGGGTAAAACCCAAGTTTTCAATACACACGTTTCATAGGAATACATCCTATTTATAAAAACATCCATTTTATTATTAGGTAACTTTATTGCCACTTTTCCAAGCCTTCAGTGCTGTCCAGCTGGCTTCTATTTGGCTTTCACATTTTGTTACCTGAAACGCGTTTTAAAAACATTTTGTCAGTGGGAAATACTGGTGAGTGAATCCCAGTTTAATCAAGTTTAAATAAAAATTCACAGTGAACAGTATTGAGGGCGCATCCGCAATTACATTTGTTTCCAAGTTATATCAATTACCACCACACGGTACTGTCGTTCCGACTTATGGTCATGTTACTCCTTTACCAGGTGGTAACAAATTTTGTATACAAAACCCCAAATTTACCGACTGTAATTGTATTCTTACAAATACTCAATAACTGTTATTCGCATGGAAATTTAAGGTTTTGTAAAAACAGTTAACAAAAAGTGGATCAACTCACATTGTTGTCTTAGGTGATTCTTTAGGGTTTCCTGGTGAATATCTATAATTTACACAAATGCACGTGTGTTAGTATAATAACCCATTTTAACATTAGTAATACCCTCCCCGAGACGGCATTCCAACGACTACGTCGGGCAGAACCACGGCAGCCGTTACGGAACCCTAGATCAATCGGGCAGCGTATCTAATACGTCTCCAGGGGTTATAATACTTACATCGTAGCAGAACCTCGCTATTTTAGGGGGTATAATGCCCGGGTATAATAACACTACTACAGAAATTGTGATTGAGAATCGAAAATTGAACGAGCAGACTGAAGGCCCGTTGCCTTCTATTTATAGTTGTGAAATCTGGTTCCCACGCGGCCCGCGTGACATTTGGGCAGGGCCTACGCGGCCCGCGTCAATCTCGGTCAACGGACTAGCTTGTCCGGCTCAACCCCTAGACTCGCCACGATGATGACACGTGTCATCACCGGGCTGTGCCACTATCTTGCTCGCTCGCGGCCCGCATCAACTAAACCGAACATGTACGCGGCCCGCTTGGGCTTATGGTTTTGGCGATCTCCTGGTACCTACTCGCGCGGCCCGCTTAAGCTTGAGGTGAGGCCCTACGCGGCCCGCCTCAGCTTAATAATTATTGTTTTTATTTGTTTTACATAGTATAATCTAGTTTGGGCTCGGTTTTCACATACGGGGTACATATAAATACACATTGATATATATATATATATATATATATATATATATATATATATATATATATATATATATATTAGGGTGTCGGAATTATTATGATAGGTGTCGGTTTTACCGAGGGTTGTTATATCCTCCCCACCTTGTTTTAGAGCTCGTCCTCGAGATCTACTGGAACAAGTGTGGATATTTCTTTTGCATTTCGGATTCAAGCTCCCACGTGTACTCAGGTCCTCTTTTGGAATTCCATTTCACTTTGACCAGAACTAGTCTTTTATGTTTGAGATTCTTAATTTTCCTATCTTCAATTTGCAGAGGCTTCTCCACAAACTTGAGTTGTTCATTAACTTCTATATCCTTAAGAGGTACTACGAGTGATTCATCGGCTAAACACTTTTTGAGATTAGATACATGAAATACATCATGTATTCCTGCCATTTCCTCTGGCAGTTGTAGCTGATAGGCTACCGGTCCTATTCTTTCAAGAATTTTGAAAGGTCCAATATACCTGGGACTAAGCTTTCCTCTCTTGATGAATCTTACCACTCCTTTCCGGGGAGAGACTTTCAATAATACTTTATCTCCCACTTGAAATTCTAATGGTTTGCGTCTGTTGTCGGCATAACTCTTTTGTCGATCACGTGCTGTTTTCAGTCGTTCCTTGACTTGAATGATTTTATCAGTTGTTTCTTGTACTACTTCAGGTCCAGATAATTGTTTTTCTCCAATTTCTGCCCAACAGACTGGGGTTCTGCACTTTCGTCCATAAAGTGCTTCGAATGGTGCAGCATTGATACTTGTGTGATAGCTGTTATTATAAGAAAATTCTATTAAAGGTAAGTGTTCGTCCCAATTACCTCCAAAATCAATTACACAAGCTCTAAGCATGTCCTCCATTGTCTGAATTGTCCTTTCACTTTGTCCGTCTGTTTGAGGATGATACGCGGTGCTTAGATTTAGCCTGGTTCCCATTGCTCTTTGGAAACTTGACCAAAAATGAGAAGTAAAACGGCTATCTCTATCAGAAACAATTGATAAAGGAATGCCATGTAATGAAACAATTTCATTTACATATAATTTGGCTAATTGTTCCATACTAAAGGTTTCCTTCATTGGTAAGAAATGAGCTGACTTGGTTAATTTATCTACAATCACCCAGATTGTATCATTACCTTTCCTTGTTTTAGGCAATTTGGTAACATAATCCATTGTTATCAATTCCCATTTCCAAACGGGTATTTCTAATTGCTGTAACAAACCTGAGGGTTTCTGATGTTCAGCTTTAACTTGTGAGCAAGTTAAACATTTAGAAACATAAGCTGCTACATCCTTTTTCATTCCTATCCACCAGAAATTTTTCCTTAAATCCTGGTACATTTTATCATTTCCTGGATGCATCGTATATTTAGACTTATGAGCTTCTTCTAATATACGGTGACGTAAATTTCCTAATTTAGGTATCCACATTCTCTTTTGATGGAACCTCCAAGTTCCATCTGTTCCTTGTTCTAATTCTTTAATCATTCCTTTTAATTTTTCAGTATCCTCCTTGATTACTGATTCTTGTGTTTTTCTAATTTGATTGTTTAAATCTACTTGTAGATTTAATTTAAGAGAACGTACCCTTTTTGGCTTTTCGTGATATTTTCGACTTAAAGCATCAGCCACCACATTGGCTTTTCCTGCATGATACTGGATATCACAATCATAATCACTAAGCAATTCCATCCAGCGTCTCTGTCTCATATTCAATTCTTTTTGCCCGAAGACATATCTTAAACTCTTATGATCTGTGAATATGGTAAACTTACTACCATAAAGATAATGTCTCCAAATCTTAAGGGCAAAAATTATGGCTCCTAATTACAAATCATGGGTCGAATAATTTCCTTCATGACTCTTAAGCTGTCTAGATGCATAAGCTATAACCTTTTGGCGTTGCATTAATACGCATCCATAACCTAATTTAGAAGCATCACAAAAGATTACAAAGTCTTCAGTTCCTTCTGGTAATGCTAGTATTGGTGTATGGGTTAATCTTTGCTTAAGAATTCTAAAGGCTTCTTCTTGTTTTGGTCCCCATTCAAATCTAACAGATTTACAGGTTAACTTAGTTAAAGGAATGGCTATTCTAGAAAAATCTCGAATAAATCTTCTATAATAACCGGCCAATCCTAAGAAACTTCTAACCTCGGTTGGTGACTCTGGGGTTTTCCATTTGGTAATTGCTTCGATCTTTGTTGGATCTACATGAATTCCTTCATGATTCACCAAATGTCCGAGAAATTGCACTTGTTTTAACCAAAACTCGCATTTTGAAAACTTAGCATAAAGCTTTTCTTTTCTTAATAAACTTAAAAGTAAATGCAAGTGCTTTGCATGCTCTTCTTTGCTTTTAGAATAAATGAGAATATCATCTATGAAGACAATTATGAATTTATCCAAATATGGCTTACATATTCGGTTCATCATGTCCATAAATGCGGCTGGGGCATTGGTTAAACCAAATGGCATGACAGTAAATTCATAATGACCATACCTTGTTCTAAATGCGGTTTTAGGAATATCCTCTTCCTGTACTTTTAATTGATGATATCCTGATCTTAAATCGATTTTAGAGAAAAATCGAGCTCCTTGAAGTTGATCAAACAAATCATCGATCCTCGGTAATGGGTACCGATTCTTAATCGTGACTTTGTTCAATTCCCGGTAGTCAATGCACATACGCATTGATCCGTCCTTCTTTTTAACAAATAAAATCGGCGCTCCCCATGGCGATGAGCTTGGCTGTATGAATCCTTTTTCCAACAACTCGTCTAGTTGTTTCTTCAGTTCTTGCATTTCTGCGGGTGCCAAACTATAAGGTGCTTTGGCAATCGGTGCTGTTCCTGGTAACAGATGAATTCTGAATTCAACTTCCCTGTCTGGCGGTAGTCCTGGCAATTCTTCTGGAAAGACATCTGAAAATTGGGATACTACTGGGATATCTTTTAACTCTTTTCCTTTAGTGTTAGTGATTATAGAAATCAAATACACTATAGATCCTTTCCTTATACAACTTGCAGTTTTCATCACAGAGATAAATTTAGTGGATCTAAATGGTTTATCTCCTTTAATTGAGATCTTTTCACCTCTTGGTGATTTTAATTGAATTGTCTTTTGATCACATAAAATACTGGCTTTATTGGCTATTAACCAATCCATTCCTAATACTACATCAAATCCAACCAGATTCATTGGGTAAAGGTTTGCCATAAATTTTTGATTAAAAATTTCTATTCTTGCCCCCTGCAAGATTTCAGAAATCTTAACAGTTTCTCCATTTGCGGTTTCCACTAGACATTCTTGTGGTAGTTTAGTTAATGATTGATTTAGGAGTTTGCAAAATGAAGTATTAATAAAACTTTGGTTGGCACCAGAGTCAAATAATACTTTAGCAAAAATATCATTAACTAAAAACGTACCAGCAATGACGTCTGGGATCATCTTGGCTTCGTCTGCAGTCAAAACAAATGCTCTAGCATTTCTAGGGTTCTTGTTATTTGCAGCTGGGGTCAATTTTGGGCAGTTTGGCTTGATATGACCTTTTTCTCCACAATTGAAGCACATCCCATTAGTTGGTTTTCTTCTGCATGTCTCCTCCTTATGTCCTGGTGCTTTGCAGAAATTGCAGTAAGTAGAGCATCTTCCAGAATGCTTCTTTTTGCAGGCTTTGCAGTATGGTGCAGAGGTAGAACCTACATTCCTATGATTGGAATTCCCAGAACGGAATTCTTGAGTAAGCCTTTGGGTTAGGTTTCTTCTCTGGTCTTCTTCTCTAGTACGGATTAACTCATCTGTCAAGGTATTGGCTAGTTCTACAGCTTCCTCTATGGTTTGGGGTCTAGCGGCCTTGACTACATGTCTAATTTCTCCAATTAATCCCCAGATGTAACGGGAGATTAATACCGGTTCAGGTGATGCAAGGGTAGGTACTATCCTAGCATATTCAAAGAATGTGGTAGTGTAACCCTTACTGTCTACCCCGGTCATTCTTAGATTCAGAAACTTATTTGCTATCTATTCTTTTTCATTGGGAGGGCAGAATTTCCTTTCTACCATGTTCTTGAATTCTTCCCATTCCATATTATAAATCATATCACTTCCTCTGGATTGGAGGATAGTGTTCCACCATTCTAAGGCTGCATTTTTAAACAGATTTGAAGCAAACATTATTTTATCTTCTTCAGCACACTTGCTTATTTTCAGAACTGCCTCAGTTTTCTCTATCCAGCGTAAAGCTGCAATGGGTCCTTCATTGCCCGAGAATTCTATTGGTTTGCAGGACCAGAATTCCTTGTAAGAACAACCATGTGGCATGGTTCTTCTTCTTTTGGGAACGGGCGCTTGAAGTATGGGTCCATTGTTTACGCTATTTTCTGGTTCAGTTGGTCGCTTACTGCTATGCTTACTTTTATTATTCGCTTCCTGAACCGTTTGAATAATAAAGGGCATTGCATCTATAATTCCTTGTGCCACTATATGTTGAACGGCACTATTATCCATTTGGTTTCCGTTGTTATTATTGTCCGAATTCTCATTAACCACGTTAATGTTACTCTGGTTATCGTTATTCAGATTTTCTTGATTTCCCGCGTCGGCCATCTGAATTTTAAACATTTACCAAATATTAATATCACAATTAATATTTGAATATATCCAATCACATAACACGCACGTTTAACCAAAAACGTCGAGCATTGCGACTTTTACTCTATTTATATAGTATGCATCAATACACACCAGTACAGAAATAAAAATTACAGTACCGACTGAAATGTAAAGCTACAATACTAATAGTATGCATCCGTAGTTTTTTTTTTTTTTTTCTAACACATACACACATATATTATTTTATTATTATTATTATTACTGTTTCTACCATCACCTTCACTGATATGGATTCATCCAAAAATCCATATTACGCTCATCGTATTTCCATACGAGGCGTTCTCCCACCTGTCGCATACGATCACTGCTTTCTAAAATTTCCTCCCCAAAAGTCCTAAGTTCCTGGACATTTTCTGCACTCATTGGGGGTGCAGGTTCTAGGATTGGGTTTGGAAACTGAGGTATGGGTTCCTGATACGGAGGCATAGGGGCCTGGTATGGGTATGGATTCTCTAAAATTTCCCTAACATATGCATCACTAATGTTGTAGGGATCTTGAGGATCTAACCCTGGGTAAGCTCCTAAGTTGGGCATTGGCACATTTTCCTGTATTGGATTTTGTTGCACGTAGTCCCTAACATCGTCCCACCAGGGGTCGTAGTTGTTTGGGTCTAGAGGATCAGGTGCAGGTACCCTAGGTATTTCCTCCGGGTTGAAATCAGGCATTTCTATCTGGTCTTCTACTTCCATGGGTTGATCAGGATTTTGTGGTTGGGGTGCTAGCATTTGTTCCAGGTTTGGATCAGCAGCAGTGGTTGCTAAAATATGGATATTAGCGATACCCCTATTGAGCATATCCTGATTATAAGCATCAGTTTCTCTTTTTGCTGCGGCTAACACTCGCTATTCCTGCAACTTTTTCATTCTTTTCCTACGCTCGTGCGCTCCCCTACTGAACCATCCCCTCTTTTTCTGAGGAAATGGCTCTTCAGACTGAGCCTTAAACACAAAGATCCCTTCTTCTGTGTCAGCAGAATACCCTGAGAGGGCAGGCTGAGAAGAGGAGGTGCCTTCGCTCCTAGGCGAACCAGACAGTTGATGATAGGCGTCAGAAGGTCCTTGGTCACTCATACTGTAAACTAACAAATAGTCAGATAACACAGAGCAAGAAATACAATTATACACGTATTTCCATAATTTATTTCCTTACACTTTGAATTTTGATGTCAGCAGAACACTTCTGTGGCTGAATCAGTGGCATAGCTCTGATACCACCTTCTGTCACAGCCCCCGGATCCCTATCTCCCGGGAACGGGCGGCCGTGAGCCAGTTTCGGTGGTATCACATTTATTTATCCAATTTGGCAGCGGAAATTTTCATCAGGACCGTAGTTAGGAAATACTTTAATCAGAGTAAACCACCATGTTTTATAACATTAAACATATGGGTAAAACCCAAGTTTTCAATACACACGTTTCATAGGAATACATCCTATTTATAAAAACATCCATTTTATTATTAGGTAACTTTATTGCCACTTTTCCAAGCCTTCAGTGCTGTCCAGCTGGCTTCTATTTGGCTTTCACATTTTGTTACCTGAAACGCGTTTTAAAAACATTTTGTCAGTGGGAAATACTGGTGAGTGAATCCCAGTTTAATCAAGTTTAAATAAAAATTCACAGTGAACAGTATTGAGGGCGCATCCGCAATTACATTTGTTTCCAAGTTATATCAATTACCACCACACGGTACTGTCGTTCCGACTTATGGTCATGTTACTCCTTTACCAGGTGGTAACAAATTTTGTATACAAAACCCCAAATTTACCGACTGTAATTGTATTCTTACAAATACTCAATAACTGTTATTCGCATGGAAATTTAAGGTTTTGTAAAAACAGTTAACAAAAAGTGGATCAACTCACATTGCTGTCTTAGGTGATTCTTTAGGGTTTCCTGGTGAATATCTATAATTTACACAAATGCACGTGTGTTAGTATAATAACCCATTTTAACATTAGTAATACCCTCCCCGAGACGGCATTCCAACGACTACGTCGGGCAGAACCACGACAGCCGTTACGGAACCCTAGATCAATCGGGCAGCGTATCTAATACGTCTCCAGGGGTTATAATACTTACATCGTAGCAGAACCTCGCTATTTTAGGGGGTATAATGCCCGGGTATAATAACACTACTACAGAAATTGTGATTGAGAATCGAAAATTGAACGAGCAGACTGAAGGCCCGTTGCCTTCTATTTATAGTTGTGAAATCTGGTTCCCACGCGGCCCGCGTGACATTTGGGCAGGGCCTACGCGGCCCGCGTCAATCTCGGTCAACGGACTAGCTTGTCCGGCTCAACCCCTAGACTCGCCACGATGATGACACGTGTCATCACCGGGCTGTGCCACTATCTTGCTCGCTCGCGGCCCGCATCAACTAAACCGAACATGTACGCGGCCCGCTTGGGCTTATGGTTTTGGCGATCTCCTGGTACCTACTCGCGCGGCCCGCTTAAGCTTGAGGTGAGGCCCTACGCGGCCCGCCTCAGCTTAATAATTATTGTTTTTATTTGTTTTACATAGTATAATCTAGTTTGGGCTCGGTTTTCACATACGGGGTACATATAAATACACATTGATATATATATATATATATTAGGGTGTCGGAATTATTATGATAGGTGTCGGTTTTACCGAGGGTTGTTATACCTATGCTACCCCTGCTTATACACTACATCCGCCACTGTCGTATCCTATAAATTTATACGAAATACTAAAGGTCTGAACTGCCGTATCCTATAAATTTATACGAAATACTAAAGGTCTGGAAGCCTATGAACTATTGGCAGCACATGAGTTTTTATACCTTATTAACCTCCGATTCTTATTAATGTATCTAGGGCACTCCATATTAGAACGTTCTAAGTTATCGAGAACACTCTAGCTTGTGACCTTACAAAAAGGACGAGTTTGACAACCATTAAAGGCTCTACACACAACTTCAAATGGTGAAACTTTAGAGGGTGTTTGGGTTTGAGTTTGGAAATGACCTACTAATAAGTTAATAAGTCATTTCCAGAAGTTAAGATTTGGGACTTTTACAAATGATTTATTGGCTTCAATAAGTTAATAAGCCATTTCCAACGGATGACAGTTGGAAGGTGTAACTGTAACACCCCGTGTTTTCGAATGCCAAAGTCAAAGTCCAAGTCAACTTTGACTTCTTTGACTGTTAATGTTTCTTTTTTTGCTTTTTGTATTATGTGGAGTAAGTGTTGTCTAAATAAAATGATCGAATGTTTAATCAATGCGACCGATTTACGACTGTGAATAGTAGGAAGTAACAATGCGATAAAGTTAATCAATCGATAATCAAGTAATCAAATCAATCATCGAACTCGAACCTCGAATTATGCGAATTTTGGTATTGCTATATGTGTGTGCGTGCCTTATGTGTTACTTGTGCATGTTTACTTTATATTTTGTGTGGTATTCAATCGAATCAATCGAAACTCGAATCAAAACTCGAAAAACAATCAAACTCAATCGAAACCGACATCGAAACGTGAATTACAGATGATTGTATGTTAGATATAGTAGTTGGGACTGAAAGTAATTTGACTAGGAACTCTATTGTATTCGTATCATCGTCCATCGAAATCGAAATATCGAAAATCGTCGCGAAACACTCGAAAAGGGGGTTCCTGATCGAACAGGAATCACTGATCGAACAGGCTAGCCGATCGAACATGCTGTTCGATCGAGCAGCCCAGCCGATCGGAGATCCTGGCCGATCGGCTACCACTCTCCTATTTTGGAGCCTATAAATAGCCCTGTCATTGTCACTCTTTCTACTTTTGGAAAGCTCTAACCGAACCAGCCCTTGTTCTTCACCTTTTCTCAGATTTCTCTCAATTCTGGTAAGTTTTCACTCTAATTCTTGTATGCTTTTGATCATTACATGATTCTACACCTTTCTATCTTTCAAAACTTGATTTCTAACCATGAAATCACCAAGATCTAAGTGTTCTTGGATGATGTCATCATGGTGTTCTTGAAGAATGATATTCGCTAATTTACACATATTTTAGTCCCCCGTTTTACCCCTATTTTATGCGTTTTCGGCCGTAAAACCGTCATTCGGATACTTAATTATCTACATTTTTGTTTACAGGCCTAAAACAACATACCAGACAAGATGATAGCAAAAACGAGGACTTTCCGGACAAAACGACGAAGCTGCGAACGTTCTGTTGAAAAAACTGACCTGGGCGTGTTGCACGGTCATGCGACCTCATGAACGACCGTGCATATTCGATGATCCTGAATGACCCGGCAGTGAACGAGGCGTGCAACTCCGCGTGCAGTGCATTGAAGGCCAACCCGAAAAGGCACGGTCGTGCCGTATGCGGAACGATCGTGCGGATCCGACGTTCAAACAGGACATCGGAACTGAACGACCAAAAAAACGACCGTGCCAAGTGAAGAACGCCCGTGCGTGTCCGAAGACCAGTCAACGATCTGTGACGTCACGCAGTATGGTGGACCACCACCAATAATTGCTTAAAGTGCACGGTCGTGCGATCGGAAGAACGACCGTGCAACATGGAAAAAGCATAAAAACAGAACAGAACTATTCTATTCGTAACTCTGGAATTTTGGAGAGCTTTGCAGGCGATTTTGAGGCTCCGAAGGCTTCTGCTTTCACTCGGATTCAAGCCACATTGCCCGGTTTTGCTCATTTACTATCCGGATTCTTAATCTTGTGCTTGTTTATGGTTGGGTTTTCTACTCTTTCCATGTTTTTGTTAATCTTTCAAGCATTTAGGTAAATGTTTATGTATTATTGTAGCCTTTGGGCAAAAACACAACAATCCCTTGCTTGATTATAGCTATTAGTATGTTAATCTATGTTTGTAATGAAATTTGGAAGTGTTTTCTATGATTATCTTTGATGATTAGTTTGCAACCTTGTTATTGATATTGATTTCTTGATTATAAGTAATTGTGTTGGATGATTGGTGCTTGGTTAGGTAAGATAGTTGAAAAATGAAGCTTATTTAATCATGTATTAGTAAACTTTTAATTTGGTTAACTAGTTTAACTTGGTTAAAATGTGGGCACCATGATACTCTAACGGGTTAGTGGTTTAATAAAATGTAATTATTGTTAATCAAGAAAGCTTGCCCTCACGGAAGGACTCTAACGGGTTAGATGGTGTTGTTATGAATTCTTGCCATGATTTGTTAGCTTAGTTAGTAGTTTCGGCCAAAATTGCTATCTTGGTGAATTTATGCGTAAGACTTGTAAAATGAACTCGGTTGTGATTTAATCTAGTTTATGCTTGTCTCGGTGGTTGCATTGTGTTTATCGGTGTTGCTTTCCTTGATTAAGTGAGGTTAGAAAACTCCTAACGGATGACTAACTTATTTTTAGGAGATTTTTGTAGACATTAATCAATTGCACGTTAAAGAACAATTTTAGGTGGTTAAAGTGTGTTTATCATTTTAACTTTCCGAATGATTGTCATGTTAGGATTCCCGAAAGGGATACTAATTGTCTCGAAATGGAAAATTGACCGAATGCTTCTAGTGCCAAAACTGACTTAGTTGACATGCTTTGGTTGTGTATTAAGCAAGGCTATATATATATAATTTACTATGTTTTATAAATATTTGTTTATGCTTATGTTAGTGTAATTAAAACCAAAACAACGTATGTTTTTACCGATAGTTTAGCGACAAAGGTCTAGTATTATTTCTCCGCCCATTTCCGTGGATCGATACATGGTTCTTACCGATACTTTACTACATATATGACGGGGTACACTTGCCTCTTTCGTGTGTGTTTTGATGTAAAAGTAATAATCACTTTTATAAATTTAAAACCAATTCGTGTGTAATTTCATTGTAAAAATATGTATAGTCGCGCACATACCAAAGAACAACATGTTTTGGCCTCATTCAACCATGAATAGCTTAGATCTGACCGATTTCTACATAAACAAACTAAGATTTGTAAGAATCTTAACATTCTCATGGAAAAGAAGATTGAAAGAAGGATTTCCAACTTTCTTTCAACTCTTTTACACTCAAAACCTTAAAACCGATAGAAACGGAGCTCGAACCAACTAACTAATCATTCTAACAGTTAAGAGGTTCAAGATTCGGATTCTATCTACAAGGTTCACCGATTTCGGGTTAAACATCAAACTATCGTTCCGAACAATTCACCGGCCAGACTTGGGTGATTCATGTCCGAACCGGTGAAGCAAGTAAGAACCCACGTTCTACGGTTTAACTCGCTGTCAAAATACCTTAAAATCATGACAAATAATCAAACAGCCAAGTGTTAGACGAAAGGCCGACCAGGTCAGAATTGCTGGCCGAACGGCTAGGCTGTTCGAACGAACAGCCCAGCCGATCGGACATACCAGCCGATCGGCCGGGCCAACCGATCGGCTAGCACATGGTTCCACACTTTTCACTTTTCAAACTTCATGAAGTATGCTATTGACGAGGTGATGTTCAATCGAATATGCTAATCGATTGGTAAACATTACTCTTCGGATCATGAGATACTATGCTTCAACACTTAATCGATTTTGCAACTCGTTCGTAGTATGGAATGCCAGCCGATCGAACAGGCTGTTCGATCAAGTGACATCCTGCTGAGAACTACTTCTGAAGTTCCTAGCCAATTGGTTAAGCCGGCCGATCGAACAGACCGTTCGATCGATCGACCTGAAAGGTAAGAACACTTCAGTGTTCTCAAATACTACAACGAAAACTTCAAAAGTTCAAACCATCATACACAAACACATCAGAGGAAGAAACAATCCACTCGAATGGCCCAGCCGATCGAGCCTACCGGCCGATCGAGCAGGACTATTCAAACGGACTTTCAAGCCGATCGAACAGCCCGTTCGATCGAACCTGCTGTTCGATCGACCAAGCTATTCGATCCATGCACACTTGTTTACATTTCCGCCTTACTCATCATTATGCTATCGAACTATTCAGGCTAACCCTACTCTCAGCGCTCCCTTCAATCCATAATCAATCACTGTGAGTATACTCGAATCCCTTTTTGCTTTAGCACTTTTGGGTGTTACATACGTTACTTATCAAAATCACAATCGAACACACTATTCAAACTATTTGAACGCTAACCGATTGCATGTATTACGTGACTAAATGTATGCTTGTTGTTATGTTTACACGTGGAATGCTGTCTACCTTTTTGCTCAGCACCCGTTCACTCGGGGGTTGTTAAGGACAATTACTTGCATGGTTTACGGTGGTAATCATGTATTGCGAACTGTCTCGGACAGTCAACCCGCAGTCGTTGGTATCGATAGGTCCATATCGATAATTAACATGCATCATTTCCCTCTGTGTACGTGCTGGTTATGCGTAAACTATTTGAACTCTATATGCTATTATCAAACTTGTATGCTCACCTTTACATTATATGTATTGACTTTATTTTAACGTATGTGACAGGTGTTTAGGATGCTTACTTGCTCTATCTGCTGTGAAATCGAGGCTAGGAAAGAGTCTAGAAACCAAGACAAATTATATTTATGTACTTAAATCTGAGTTGTCGGAACATGTTTTGTTTGAAGGATATCTATGTCTGTAATAACTAATTTATCTTATGGGTCACGGTATGGGACGTGATATTTAAACTATTCGGTAATAATAGTTGTTATGGAATTTCTTTGAACAATCTGTTTCGCTCAGTGCCATGCCCCGATGATTCCGCCATCGGTTGGGGTGTGACAGATTGGTATCAGAGCCATAACTATAGGGAATTAGGCTAGACACGACCTAGTCCGGGTCGCTGTCATAGAGACCTAGACTATAGTTAGGAACCAACAGACCAAGCTTATGTGCTCTATTCTGCAATCCTTCGCTATCACTGCACCCGAATTTCCAGTTCAAGGCCAAGCGATTCAGTCAGGAATAGGTGTGAAAACCGCAAACTCCCGACTGAATTGCCTGACTTACGATGATTTTATCCATTTACTCATGCTTATCCGGATATTTTCGATAACATACAAGGAGAATTATACCAAATCAGGAGTGAAATCCCCATTTTGATGAAAATTCTTCTTAGATTTTCCTAAAAACAAGGAAGAAATTGCTAAGCCAGGGGTGAAACCCTAACCTTGGCAATTTATTCCGGACATGTTTCATCTCACCAAAGCTTTGACGGACTCCAACGACCTGAACTCACAAGTATGACCTAGGGGATGCATGTGGAATGCCCAAGAATCGAGGCAGAAACACGACCCTTAAAGTCGAAAGTGACGACAAGTCTACTGTGAATAGTCGAATCGCTTTGGGTAGTCGATGTCTAGTAGCCGCAGACAATCCAGTTCTCGATTTTTATGTTTTGAGTTGGCAGTTGTCACTCTGATGATTCGTCGATTTTATGTGCTTTATGTGTAATTATCTGTTTATGTGTTTAAAACTCTGATGATTCGTCGATTTTATGTGCTTTATGTGTAATTATCTGTTTATGTGTTTAAATTTTGACATTTACTCGGTTTTTGCTATCACTTCGATCGACACACACGACTCGCATTGCTATTCTATCTCAAGACGATAATAAGTCGCTACAAATCTAGACGACGTTATGCTATGATATACGATTATACTATACTACTCGACATGCTATACTACTATACTATACTACACGATATGCTATTCGCGATCGCTATTCTCGAATAACTCACAAAACTTAGAGGTAGTCAGGATACTGTATGTGCTACTGTGTGCGGGTAGGAGGATTACGTGACAATAACTACCTCTGCGGTTAAATAGGAATGTGTTCTGTGTTTATATGTTTCTGAGCTCTACGTGCTTGTGTACTTTCGTGACCTATGTGCTCTATGTGTGCTTCTGTGCTCTATGGTTACGTGTATCTGTGGTTATGTGCTTATGTGATTATGTGGTATGTGTTCGACGTATTCCTAAGCTTTAGTAGTCCAGACGTGTGAGGTGAGATTCGATTTCGTTGTGTTGAGTCCCGTGACGATGTCTGTTGCAGACCATGTCATCGTCTGGATCCCGACACCATCTGACTCGTCAGGAGAAGAGAGACAAGCGTCTCGCAGCCATCATCGCCAAAAGCGTAGCAAAGGCTGTGAGCAACGTTTATGAAAACGCCAGCAAGTCGTCTGAAGAATCGCGAACAGACGCTCCCAAAGATGCCAACAAGGCTGCTTTCAGCTTCAAGCAGTTCAAAGCATGCGGACCCAAAGAGTTCACCGGAGAAGATGGCCCTACCGCCATGTTTCACTGGTTCGACTCAGTCGAAGTCACTCTGCGCCAGAGCGGATGTCCTGAAAATCTCCGCACTCTCAATGCTACAGGCGTCTTCCAGTCCCGTGCCCTAGACTGGTGGACAGCCGAACGAAACAAGCGCGGAAATGATGCAGCTTACGAGCTAACATGGGAGGAGTTGAAGGCAATTATGATCGACGAATTCTGCCCTCCTCATGAACGCCAAAAGCTGGAAGACGAGTTTTGGACCATCAAGCAGAAGGATGGAGACAACGCTGCTCTCACTGCTCGCTTCAAGCAACTTAGCATCATATGTCCCGATCAGGTCAAGACCCCAGACCAAACCATCAAGAAGTACATTTGAGCTCTGCCCGATTGTGTAGCCGACTTTGTTCACGCCACCAAGCCAGCAACGATTGAAGAGACTTACCTACTCGCCGCTGAGATCAATGACAAGCGAGTGAAGTCTGGCTTTTGCGATAAGCAAACCAAGTCTCTACACCAAGCCACCGCAACAGCATCCACCGACACCGCCACTGCTCAATCCTCCAAGTCATCAAGAAGAAAGAAGAAGCACAACAACAACAACAGCTTCAGCAACAAGAGCTGTGCTGCCGCAACAACTGCTACTCCTCTACAAGCTGTACCAGCTCAGCAGCAACAGCACCACCGCTCAGCTCCAGTGATCAATGCACCGCCAGCGAAGCGTGCATACACAGGCCCTCACCCGCTCTGCCCGACATGCTCGTATCATCAGCCAGTGGGTCTAGCCTGTCGTTTTTGCGCTCACTGCAACCTTTACGGTCATTTCACTGCGAACTGTCGTTTTGGTCCCCGTCAAGCCCCAGTGCAAGCTACTGCCAACCAAGCTCTACTCCCTGCCCCTCAAGGCCAACAAGCAGCTCAAGCACCTGCAGTCAATGCTCGAGTCTGCTTTGCATGTGGCGATCCTAACCACTTTGCAAACAGGTGCCCGAACAGGGTGGTTAAGCAAGAGCCCCAGCAGCAACAACAGCAGCCTCAGCAACAGCAGCAAGCAGCCCATGCTCGAACCTTCAACATCAATGCCCGTCAGGCTCAGGCGGATAACAACGTGGTTAATGGTACGTTCCTTGTGAATGGTATTTATGCATCATGTTTGTTTGATACTGAGCCGATAACTGCTTTGTGTTGTTTGAATTCGAGAAGCTCCTTAGTCGTAAGCGCTCTTATCTGTCCTCGTCATTCGAAGTCGAAGTCGCTACTGGAAGAACTATCGCCGTTAACTCTGTTCTTCGTGATTGTACTCTCGAGCTCAACAATCACATCTTTCCAATCGACCTTATTCTGATGCAACTCGGAAGTTTCGACGTCATAGTAGGCATGGACTTTCTTCGCGAAAACCATGCTGAAGTTGTATGCTTTGAAAAGATGATTCGATCCTCGCTCGCAAACGGTGATCTTCTATGTGTGTATGGTGAAACTGCTTCGAAAGGTCTCAAGCTAATGTCATGTATTCAAGCTAGCAAGTATCTCCGCAAGGAATACCGAGCCTTCTTGGCCAACATTGTAGTAGCGGAGAAGGAAAAGAAGAAGAAAGTCGAAGTCAAAGACGTTCCAGTGGTTCGTGAATTTCCTCAGGTGTTCCCTGATGATCTTCCTGGACTACCTCCAAGTCGTGATATCGACTTTCGTATTGACCTTATTCCTAGAGCTAACCCCGTTGCCAAAGCTCCTTATCAACTCGCTCCATCCGAAATGCGAGAACTCTCGAATCAACTCCAGGAATTACTCGAAAAAGGCTTTATTCGCTCGAGCACCTCTCCTTGGGGCGCACCAGTCCTTTTCGTCAAAAAGAAGGATGGGTCGTTTCGGATGTGTATCGACTATCGGGAGTTGAATAAGTTAACCATCAAGAACCGATACCCTTTGCCTCGAATCGACGACCTATTTGATCAACTACAAGGTGCCAAGTGTTTCTCGAATATCGATCTACGTTCAGGCTATCATCAATTGCGGATCCAAGAGGAAGACATCCCCAAAACCGCTTTTCGAACCCGATATGGCCATTATGAATTCGTTGTTATGCCTTTTGGTCTAACTAACGCACCCGCGGTCTTTATGGATCTGATGAATCGCGTGTGTAAGCCCTTCTTAGACTGTTTCGTCATCGTGTTCATTGACGATGTCTTGATCTATTCCAAATCGAAGACCGAACACGCGCAACATCTACGTTTGGTTCTCGAGCTACTTCAGGGGAACCAACTCTACGCCAAGTTCTCCAAGTGCGAATTCTGGCTAGAGGAGGTTCAGTTTCTGGGTCACATCGTGAATAGTCGGGGAATACACGTCGATCCCGCGAAGATTGAAGCCGTCAAAAGTTGGATTACGCCTAAGAACCCGTCTGAAGTTCGTTCTTTCCTCGGACTAGAGGGCTATTATCGACGATTTATTGAAGGATTCTCCAAAATCGTTGTGCCACTTACCGCTCTTACTCATAAAGACAAGCCTTTTGTGTGGGGAACCGCACAAGAGTCTGCCTTTCAAACCCTCAAGCACATGTTGTGCAACGCACCGATTCTTACGTTGCCCGACGGAAGCAATGATTTCATTGTCTACTGTGATGCTTCCAACCTTGGTCTTGGTTGTGTTCTCATGCAGCGAGACAAGGTTATAGCTTACGCATCTCGACAGCTCAAGATCCACGAGAAGAACTATACCACCCATGACTTCGAGCTAGGCGCGGTTGTCTTTGCATTGAAGATTTGGCGACACTACCTGTATGGCACTAAGTGTACAATCTACACTGATCACAGGAGTTTACAACACATCTTCAATCAGAGGGAACTTAATATGCGTCAACGCCGATGGGTAGAACTCCTCAACGATTACGACTGTGAGATTCGTTACCACCCAGGCAAGGCGAATGTAGTTGCCGACGCGCTCAGCAGAAAGAGTTATGTGCTCAGTACCCGAAACGTTCAAGCCCAGCATAATCTCGAAGCTCTCATCCGCGAAGCCCAGCATGCGTGTTTTAATGAACGCACCTTGAAGAAAGAAAGGATCTACCACGATGGAGCTCAGCTTGTAAGCAAGGCAGATGGGATATTCTATTACCTGGATTGAATCTGGATTCCTAGGCGAACTGATCTGCGAAAGATTATCATGGATGAAGCCCACAAATCCCGATATTCTATTCATCCCGGTGCTGACAAGATGTACCAGGACCTGCGCTATAAGTACTGGTGGCCGGGCAAGAAACGGGATATCGCTCTTTACGTTGGGAGTTGCTTAACATGCGCAAGAGTCAAGGCTGAACATCAAAGACCTTCTGGCTTACTTGAACAACCGTCGATACCTATATGGAAGTGGGAGAGTATAGCTATGGATTTCATAACGAAACTCCCGCCCACGCCATCAGGTCACGACAATATTTGGGTTATAGTTGATCGTCTAACCAAATCAGCCCACTTCTTGCCGATACGAGAAGACTATAAGGTGGAACGACTAGCCCAGATCTACACCGACGAGATCATTTGTAATCATGCTACGCCTCGCGACATCATCTCTGACCGTGATGCTCGGTTTACTTCGCGATTGTGGGAAACTTTTCAAGCGGCTCTTGGTACGTCGCTTAATTTGAGTACTGCATTCCATCCACAAACCGACGGACAGACTGAGAGAACGATCCGTACTCTTGAAGACATGCTCCGAGCGTGTGTCATAGATTTTGGTGGTAGTTGGAACAAACACCTGCCGCTAGTCGAATTCTCGTATAATAACAGCTATCATGCCAGCATCCAGATGGCACCATTCGAGGCTTTGTATGGAAGGAGATGTCGATCGCCTATTGTGTTGCACGAGATCGGTCACTCGCAACTAACCGGTCCCGAGATTCTACAAGAAATGACTGACAAAATCCACCAAATTCGAGACAACTTGGTGAAAGCTCGAAGTAGACAGAAAAGTTACGCCGATAGAAGACGCAAGCCCCTTGAATTTGACGTTGGCGACTACGTACTCCTAAAGGTATCCCCTTGGAAGGGTGTAGTCAGATTCGACAAGAAAGGGAAACTAGCGCCTCGATATGTTGGACCTTTTAAGATTCTGGAAATAATCGGAAAAGTCGCCTACAGACTCGAACTACCGGAGGAACTCAGTAATGTCCACCCGACTTTCCATGTGTCTAACCTCCGAAAATGCCTAGCTGACCATGACTTAATCGTACCGCTCGATGATCTTCAGGTCAACGAAACCTTACACTTCGTGGAAAAGCCTGTCGAAAACATGGATCGCCAAACCAAGTAACTCAGGCGCTCACGCATCCCTATCGTGAAAGTCCGATGGGAAGGCAAACGAGGCGCGGAGTTCACTTAGGAACTCGAAAGCGACATGAAGGCCAAGTACCCTCAGTTGTTTGAATAAAGATCTGAAGCACCAAATTGGTAAATCACGGTGATGTGCAGCTTCGAGCCTATTTTCGGGACGAAATTCCCTAAACAAGGGGAGGCTGTAACACCCCGTGTTTTCGAATGCCAAAGTCAAAGTCAAAGTCCAAGTCAACTTTGACTTCTTTGACTGTTAATGTTTCTTTTTTTGCTTTTTGTATTATGTGGAGTAAGTGTTGTCTAAATAAATGATCGAATGTTTAATCAATACGACCGATTTACGACTGTGAATAGTAGGAAGTAACAATGCGATAAAGTTAATCAATTGATAATCAAGTAATCAAATCAATCATCGAACTCGAACCTCGAATTATGCGAATTTTGGTATTGCTATATGTGTGTGTGTGCCTTATGCGTTACTTGTGCATGTTTACTTTATGTTTTGTGTGGTATTCAATCGAATCAATCGAAACTCGAAAAACAATCAAACTCAATCGAAATCGATATCGACATCGAAACGTGAATTACAGATGATTGTATGTTAGATATAGTAGTTGGGACTGAAAGTAATTTGACTAGGAACTCTATTGTATTCGTATCATCGTCCATCAAAATCGAAATATCGAAAATTGTCGCGAAACACTCGAAAAGGGGGTTCCTGATCGAACAGGAATCACTGATCGAACAGGCTAGCCGATTGAACATGCTGTTCGATCGAGCAGCCCAGCCGATCGGAGATCCTGGCCGATCGGCTACCACTTTCCTCTTTTGGAGCCTATAAATAGCCCTGTCATTGTCACTCTTTCTACTTTTGGAAAGCTCTGACCGAACCAGCCCTAGTTCTTCACCTTTTCTCAGATTTCTCTCAACTCCGGTAAGTTTTCACTCTAATTCTTGTACGTTTTTTATCATTACATGATTCTACACCTTTCTATCTTTCAAAACTTGATTTCTAACCATGAAATCACCAAGATCTAAGTGTTCTTGGATGATGTCATCATGGTGTTCTTGAAGAACATCATGTTTTGGCCTCATTCAACCATGAATAGCTTAGATCTGACCGATTTCTACATAAACAAACTAAGATTTGTAAGAATCTTAACATTCTCATGGAAAAGAAGATTGAAAGAAGGATTTCCAACTTTCTTTCAACTCTTTTACACTCAAAACCTTAAAACCGATAGAAACGGAGCTCGAACCAACTAACTAATCATTCTAACAGTTAAGAGGTTCAAGATTCGGATTCTATCTACAAGGTTCACCGATTTCGGGTTAAACATCAAACTATCGTTCCGAACAATTCACCGGCGGGACTTGGGTGATTCCTGTCCGAACCGGTGAAGCAAGTAAGAACCCACGTTCTACGGTTTAACTCGCTGTCAAAATACCTTAAAATCATGACAAATAATCAAACAGCCAAGTGTTAGACGAAAGGCCGATCAGGTCAGAATTGCTGGCCGAACAGCTAGGCTGTTCGAACGAACAGCCCAGCCGATCGGACATACCAGCCGATCGGCCGGGCCAGCCGATCGGCTAGCACATGGTTCCACACTTTTCACTTTTCAAACTTCATGAAGTATGCTATTGACGAGGTGATGTTCGATCGAATATGCTAATCGATTGGTAAACATTACTCTTCGGATCATGAGATACTATGCTTCAACACTTAATCGATTTTGCAACTCGTTCGTAGTATGGAATGCCAGCCGATCGAACAGGCTGTTCGATCGAGTGACATCCTGCTGAGAACTACTTCTGAAGTTCCTAGCCGATCGGTTAAGCCAGCTGTAACAACTGTTACTAAAGTCCCTAATTAGGATAGTAATTAGCTATTAAGGAAACCCTAATTGAGACACCCAAGTGATTCTACGCAAACCCTAAAATTTTCAGAACAATCAGAATCAGGATCAGGACCCCTAAAATTCAGGGGGGGATAAACCCTAGCCAACGATTATCTTCATAACTAATTATAAAATTCGAAAATTTAAAAACTGTCGACACAGCAAGCCTACATGCACGAAGGGCTACTCTATGAAAGTAGGGTGGTCACTCGCGTAGCGCGACGCCTATAGGGGTACCCCCTCGCGCTACGCGACGGTGTCAAATTTCGGGTATAAATAGAGGGGGTTGGGACTTGAATTCTATCTTTGGAACGACATAAAATTGAGTTACGTAGAGCGAATTATCACAGAAACAGTCCAACACACACACTAATCACGAGGTGCTGCCGCAGAACAGGGTAATTACTCGATCGCTATTACGATTCAGTTTCCGGAATCAATACATTCAAAGAATATCTAAGTGCCGCCCACATTGGGCTATGCTTTGTCGTTTGTCGGTAATCCGATAAATGAGTTGAAGCATTGTACTTTGTCGTTGTTGATAATTCGATAATGAGTTGAAGTACTATACTTTGTCGTTTGTCATTTTGATAAATGAGTTGAAGTATTGCACTTGGTCATTCATTGTGAGAAATTGATCTGGGAAATTTATCGTAACTGCTGTATTGACCACTAATCCTGTTTTGTGTGCATTATGGTTAAATTAGAAATAATCAAGGCTAATCAGTAGGCTTATACACTGCTCGTTAAATCTGCAATGTGAGTCATTCTCTTTTTATCAACTGTTTTACAATACTCCAAATTATTTTCAAAGTGTTATAGTTACAGGGACTAAGTCGTGGATATCTTGATTTATTGGTTAGTGGGGTATTGTGCACATTACTATTTCTCCCAGTTAGGTTCATTGACCTACTAGGGAAAAACGTCACTATTAGAGTTCATTGACCTAATAGTGGTATGACCATCGTCACCATTGTGACTTGTCACCATTGTGACAGAAAGCCAGATAAAAAAATAAGATATGAACCATTGTAATCGCTCTTATGCTGTAACTTATAACTATGGGTCATTTCCTAAAAACTGAATGAACTCACTCAGTATTTCCCCGCTAACAAAACCTTTTTCAAACATGTTTCAGGTAATCTGTTATGAGCAAAGAAAAGTGCCAGGAAGCACTACCAGCTTAGAAAAGTGGCTCAGTGTAAATAAATAAAGAAACATGTTTTGGAAAATAAAGATTTCCATTGAAATCACATTATTGTAAATTACTGGGTTTTATCCCTAAATTATGTAATGAGCAGTTTTAATACTAAAGATTCTGTTTTAAAAAGACTTCCGTTGTCGTCTAAATTAAAATACCGCAGGATTTCTGTCCCGCGGCTCCTGAAACGGGTCAAACCGGGTCGGGGGCCGTGACAGAAATAAGGTGGTATCAGAGCCACTTCTCAAGCTACTGATTTAAGCCAATTAAGTATTTAGAAAATACTTGATTTCCATTAATTGCTATTTTGTGATTATTTGTTTATTTATCTGACTAATTGTGTACAGTATGAGCAGATTTTTATTTGCTAGTCAATCATGCAAATTCTTAAATAATTTGACTCAAGTATTAGTACCTTTATTATCTACAATCTAGAAGTCTTATCAAGAAAATCATAAAATTTTCAAATAAAACCTCGTATGATGTAAATTTCAATAGTACCCAGTAGGAACTAATATTTAAAAAGTTTTCTATAAATTTTATGAATTCTGACTATGTCTATTTTTGCTAAACAGCATGAGTAACTTGTCTGAGGCCCTTCAGAATTTAAATCTCTATCCAGTAAGAGTAGAAGTTTCCAGAGATTTCAATAGGTATATACCAGATATAGAAGAACCTATAGAATTCGATGCTTTACCTCTCGAGAAACCCAAGCCCAAGGAAATAGAAATTGGGGAAAGTTCTAGGCAAATTGAAAAGTTACCATCTCAGGAAGAATTAGATTCTATAATGGCAAGCCATAATACTATTAAGCCTGTTAATGAAAATATTTTTAATCGCTCTCTCGAAACACAACTACCAATGAACTTAGAACCATCTATTCCAAACCCTTCAATCCACTCGCAAATAGACGAATGGTTAATTAATGAAATACAGTTACAAAACTATCCCTATAAGCTTTTTCCTCAAGTTCCATCTAGAACCTTTACCAAATCCACCAATGAGTAACAAGAATAAGGCTGAACTTCGCTTTGGTGAAGAACTAATGGATACTGGGAATAGGATCCAAGAGATTGGGGGACAGATCTCCTGAAACTACGATAAGAGGGAACACAGTTACTAGAATATCGTTGACAAAAAGAATAAGGGATTTATGAAACTGTTATTATGTAATAATAATAGTAAAATCAGTATGTGTAAGATAAATAATAAAACAGTTGTATATAGAAGCATGAAATTTTAGAAAATTTACAAATTTTGTTCGTATACGTGATTATGTGCAATTAAGTATGATATTGGATTATTTCTTGTATACTAATTATTTATCTATAACTTAGTTGTCAAATGGAAAACGCTAATAATGAACCAGTTAATGAGGTTAATGATTCCGAGCAACAACCGGGGGATCAATATATGACTAGGCAGGATATAGAAAATATCGTTGCTCAAGGGATAGCCAACACTATTCCAACAATGATAGCTCAAGGGATAGCCAACGCTATTCCAGCCATTGTTGCTGCTGTTAAAAATCCAATAGAACCACAACAACCCGTTCCTAGCAAACGTATTTCTGAAGATAACTTCAGTAAAAGCGTAAACGGAGGCAATGATCATAACAATGAACCACAACCAGCGCCACCCCCTAAGAAAATGAAAGTTGCAACGCCTGGTTGCACTTACAAGGAATTTCTTGCTTGTAAACCATCTGAGTTTGCAGGCAACGAAGGAGCGACTGCGGCACTACGTTGGTTAGAGAAAACTGAGGCAGTAATTGCCATAAGTAAATGTGCTCAGGATGATCAGGTCATGTACGCGTCAAATCTTTTCAAAGAAGGAGCGCTAGAATGGTGGAATACGGTATTACAATCAAAAGGAAGAAGGATGGCGTATGCTATGAACTGGGAAGAATTTAAGAGCTTGGTAGAAAGAAAATTCTGTCCCGAATATGAAAAAGAACAAATGACAAACAAGTTTTTAACCCACCGAATGGTTGATGTAGATTGTCGAAAGTATACTACGACATTCTTCGAATATGCTCGAGTAGTACCAACCCTGGCTTCGCCAGAGCCAGTACTTATTTCTCGATATATTTGGGGATTGATTTCTGAAATCCGTAACATCGTCAAGGCTGCGAAACCTCGCACGATTGATGATGCGGTAGATTTAGCCAATACTCTGATTGACGAACTAGTACGGACAAGAGAAGAAAATAGAAGGAAGGAAGTAGCCCAAAAGATTACCCAGGTAATCCGTTCGGATAACCATAACGATTTTAAGAAAGGAGGGAATGGGCAATCTTCTACTAGTTCATTTTGCAATTTTTGCAAAAGAAAGCATTTTGGAAGATGCAAAGGATACTGCAATTTTTGCAAAATTCCGGGGCATCAGGAAGAAGACTGCAGAAGGAAGAAATTTTCAGTTTGTTACAACTGTGGAGAAACTGGACATCTTAGGCCAAATTGTCCAAAACTGAACAAACCATCTGACACTAAAGCCAAACCTGCAGAAGAAGCAAAAAGGAATGCAAGAGCCTTTCAATTGACTGCTCAGGAAACAGAGCTCATTCCAGATGTAATAGCCGGTACGTCCTAGGTTACAACGTTTATACAAAAAGTATTAACTGACTCTGATGCACACCAAAGTTTTATAAATACTTCATTCTGTCAAACTCTTAACTTAGACAAATCTTTACAGTCAAAACATGCAAAAAGGAAAATATAACTCTCAGGTCATATAATTCTTCGCTAACCTAATTCCTATGAAATTAGCCGAGTTTGATGTTGTATTAGAAATAGATTGGTTAGTAGCCAACCCTACTCGAATTCTCTGTGATAAGAACTTTATAGAAAATCCAGGTAACCGCCGGAGAAGTATTTATGATTATAGGAAATAAACCACGTAAGGTCACATGATGAATCATGAAGATATTCACTTAGATCCTGCTAAGATAGCAATGGAAGAGTTCGCAATCTTTAAATGGAAAGTAAGTATTTTGTAAATTTATCCGGATACTATAGGCAGTTTATTAAGGATTCTTTTAAATAGGTATATCCTTAACTAAGTTAACACAGTTAATTCTAAATAAGAACCCAAACAAAAAGAAGTCTCTAGCTAGCCTTACCAGAAGGAAACAGAAGATTTTAAAGTATACGGTAATGCTTCAAAGTTAAAATTTGGATATATGGTAATGCGACACAAAAAGGTAATTGTGTATGCATCAAGGCAATCACAAAAGCACGAAGAAAGCCTTACCACTTGTAAGCCAAAAAAATTAGAAACCACAAGTTATCCTTAAGATTAGGAAACATTATCTAAGCAAGCTTACTATCCATATGGGTCATAAGAATTTAAGATACATATTTGAGCAACCAGAATTAAACATGAGGAAAAAGGGAAATCCTCAGTGATTACGACTGTGATATTCAGTATCACGAAGGAAAGGCTGAAGACGGTTAGAAGAACTATACAAATAATAAACAAAAGCCGTCGAAGTTCGAGTTGGAGACAAAATGCTATTGAAAGTATTTCCTTGGAAAGGAATTTATAAATTCGGTAAGAGAAGAAGCTAAGTCTCTTATACGTAGGACCATTACCAGTAATCCAACGCATAGAACCAGTAGCTTATCAATTACAACTACCAGAAGAATTAGCAGGAGTACATGATGTGTTTCATATATCCAATCTCAAGAAATGTCTATCAGACGAATCCCTGGTAAGTACCTCTTCAAGATATAGAGATAAATGAAAAGCTAAAATTCATAAAGAAAACCCTACAAATAGAAAATCGGAAGATTAAGTTCTCAAACACAAACGACTAGTACTAGTAAAAGTCAAATAGGAATCCAGGAAAGGACCAGAGTACACTTGGGTACTGAAATCAAAGATAAAGTGAAAGCACCCTCATCTATTTCAGTGAATCTCGAGGACGAGATTTTTCTTAAGGTGGGGAGGATGTAACAACTGTTACTAAAGTCCCTAATTAGGATAGTAATTAGCTATTAAGGAAACCCTAATTGAGACACCCAAGTGATTCTACGCAAACCCTAAAATTTTCAGAACAATCAGAATCAGGATCAGGGCCCCTAAAATTCAGGGGGGGGATAAACCCTAGCCAACGATTATCTTCATAACTAATTATAAAATTCGAAAATTTAAAAACTGTCGACACAGCAAGCCTACATGCACGAAGGGCTACTCTATGAAAGTAGGGTGGTCACTCGCGTAGCGCGACGCCTATAGGGGTACCCCCTCGCGCTACGCGACGGTGTCAAATTTCGGGTATAAATAGAGGGGGTTGGGACTTGAATTCTATCTTTGGAACGACAAAAAATTGAGTTACGTAGAGCGAATTATCACAGAAACAGTCCAACACACACACACTAATCACGAGGTGCTGCCGCAGAACAGGGTAATTACTCGATCGCTATTACGATTCAGTTTCCGGAATCAATACATTCAAAGAATATCTAAGTGCCGCCCACATTGGGCTATGCTTTGTCGTTTGTCGGTAATCCGATAAATGAGTTGAAGCATTGTACTTTGTCGTTGTCGATAATTCGATAATGAGTTGAAGTACTATACTTTGTCGTTTGTCATTTTGATAAATGAGTTGAAGTATTGCACTTGGTCATTCATTGTGAGAAATTGATCTGGGAAATTTATCGTAACTGCTGTATTGACCACTAATCCTGTTTTGTGTGCATTATGGTTAAATTAGAAATAATCAAGGCTAATCAGTAGGCTTATACACTGCTCGTTAAATCTGCAATGTGAGTCATTCTCTTTTTATCAACTGTTTTACAATACTCCAAATTATTTTCAAAGTGTTATAGTTACAGGGACTAAGTCGTGGATATCTTGATTTATTGGTTAGTGGGGTATTGTGCACATTACTATTTCTCCCAGTTAGGTTCATTGACCTACTAGGGAAAAACGTCACTATTAGAGTTCATTGACCTAATAGTGGTATGACCATCGTCACCATTGTGACTTGTCACCATTGTGACAGAAAGCCAGATAAAAAAATAAGATATGAACCATTGTAATCGCTCTTATGCTGTAACTTATAACTATGGGTCATTTCCTAAAAACTGAATGAACTCACTCAGTATTTCCCCGCTGACAAAACCTTTTTCAAACATGTTTCAGGTAATCTGTTATGAGCAAAGAAAAGTGCCAGGAAGCACTACCAGCTTAGAAAAGTGGCTCAGTGTAAATAAATAAAGAAACATGTTTTGGAAAATAAAGATTTCCATTGAAATCACATTATTGTAAATTACTGGGTTTTATCCCTAAATTATGTAATGAGCAGTTTTAATACTAAAGATCCTGTTTTAAAAAGACTTCCGCTGTCGTCTAAATTAAAATACCGCAGGATTTCTGTCCCACGGCTCCTGAAACGGGTCAAACCGGGTCGGGGGCCGTGACACCAGCCGATCGAACAAACCGTTCGATCGATCGACCTGAAATGTAAGAACACTTCAGTGTTCTCAAATACTACAACGAAAACTTCAAAAGTTCAAACCATCATGCACAAACACATCAGAGGAAGAAACAATCCACTCGAATGGCCCAGCCGATCGAGCCTACCGGCCGATCGAGCAGGACTGTTCAAACGGACTTTCAAGCCGATCGAACAACCCGTTCGATCGAACCTGCTGTTCGATCGACCAGGCTATTCGATCCATTCACACTTGTTTACATTTCCGCGTTACTCATCATTATGCTATCGAACTATTCAGGCTAACCCTACTCTCAGCGCTCCCTTCAATCCATAATCAATCATTGTGAGTATACTCGAATCCCTTTTTGCTTTAGCACTTTTGGGTGTTACATACGTTACTTATCAAAATCACAATCGAACACTATTCAAACTATTTGAACGCTAACTGATTGCATGTATTACGTGACTAAATGTATGCTTGTTGTGATGTTTACACGTGGAATGCTGTCTACCTGCCTTAGCAACGTAGTACTATAGTTTGGACTCAGCACACATTCACTCGGGGGTTGTTAAGGACAATTACTTGCATGGTTTATGGTGGTAATCATGTATTGCGAACTGTCTCGGACAGTCAACCCGCAGTCGTTGGTATCGATAGGTCCATGTCGATAATTAACATGCATCATTTCCCTCTGTGTACGTGCTGGTTATGCGTAAACTATTTGAACTCTATATGTTATTATCAAACTTGTATGCTCACCTTTACATTATATGTATTGACTTTATTTTAACGTATGTAACAGGTGTTTAGGATGCTTACTTGCTCTATCTGCTGTGAAATCGAGGCTAGGAAAGAGTCTAGAAACCAAGACAAATTATATTTATGTACTTAAATCTGAGTTATCGGAACATGTTTTGTTTGAAGGATATCTATGTCTGTAATAACTAAATTTATCTTATGGGTCACGGTATGGGACGTGATATTTAAACTATTCGGTAATAATAGTTGTTATGGAATTTCTTTGAACAGTCTGTTTCGCTCAGTGCCATGCCCCGATAATTCCGCCATCGGTTGGGGTGTGACAGTAACGCTAAACTCTTAGACACTCAAACACTCCATATGAAATTTTGAGGATGATAAAATAGTAAATTTGTGTTTAAAATATTTTAGAAAAGGAAATTACTAAAATTCATGTTTAACTAGGGATGGCAAAAATACCTGAACCTGACGGGTATACCCGAAACCCGACACAAATGGGACGAGTATACCCGATACCTGACGGGTATTGGGCCGGGTATGGGATTAGTTTTAAAAATTTTCGCGGGTATGGGTCGAGTATGGGATTAGGTGATACCTGTCCCGATTACCCGAAATCACATACCCATTTACCCGAACTATATACCCGATCATATGCTCGAAGTTCTTAATTTATATTTTTATTTTCCATTAACCCTTATCTATTAGTGATTTATTTTATTATGTTTATAATGTGAAAAAAATGAATTTTCTTTTAGCATATGTATTTGATGATAGTATTTATATTTTGTATGTTGTGAAGTATATAACTATAAGTGTATAAATATTATAAATTTATTATTAATTTATGATAAAACTTTTATGTATGTAATGTATATTTTAATTTATAATAGTTGTTGCATAAATAAAATTATATAATAATTATAAGAGTAACAATTGTATTTGGAAATCCTAGTGTATATCTTTTAACAAACTTGGGTAAACTTGGGTGGTATCGATACCCGTGGGTATACCCGGTACTCGACGGGTAATTACCCGACATATACCCGACGGGTACTGGGTCGGGTATAGGACACGATTTTACAACCGAGTATGGGTATGGGATTATCAATACCCGACCTGAACCTGACGCATTGCCATCCCTATGTTTAACTATCCATTATCACAACCCAAACCAACTCAATCTTTTATTAAAAAACTATTTTTTCTTTTTCTACCTACACAACCCAATATAATCCAATTTTTCACTTGAGTTAATTACTGTTTTCGTCCCTGTGGTTTGTCAAAAATCACTATTTCAGTCCATTAGTTTAAAAATTGCGATTTCGGTCCCTGTGGTTTCACTTTCGTAACCATTTCAGTCCACCTCCGTTAACCCAATCTGTTTATTCTGTTAAGTACACGTGAATTGACCATAATACCCTTATTAATAAAAAACTAAAAGATATCTAAATGAGTTAATTACTGTTTTCGTCCCTGTGGTTTGTCAAAAATCACTATTTCAGTCCCTATGGTTTCACTTTCATAACCATTTCAGTCCAGTCTCCTAACACCGTATATTTTACCATTAAGTTTTTCATGAAATACCTAAATTACCCTTTTGTTAATTAAATATGGACTTATATGATTTTATTATTGGATTTATATGATTTTATTGTTGTATGACATATGGACTAAAATTGAATTGTAGGGTTCGACCCATCATGGCTTTAGTAGAAGTAAAAGTCTGGCATTATTTTTACATGTATGGTTCTAAAATTTTAATTTTGGATTTTAGAATGAGAAAATGTCCAGGTAAGCATTATTTTTCAAAGTTATTATGTTAATTGATGTTGCTAGGAAGATATTAATTGGGGTGGGGTAATTGGTCGCCGGACATTAAGAGGGTGGGGTTGTGATGCCGGAGACTGGACTGAAATGGTTACGAAAGTGAAACCACATGGACTGAAATCACAATTTTTAAACTAATGGACTGAAATAGTGATTTTTGACAAACCACAGGGACGAAAACAGTAATTAACTCATTTAGATATCTTTTTGTTTTTTATTAACAAGGGCATTATGGTCAATTCGCATTTACTTAACAGAATAAATGGATGGGTTAACGGAGGTGGACTGAAATGGTTACGAAAGTGAAACCACAGGGACTGAAATCACAATTTTTAAACTAATGGACTGAAATAGTGATTTTTGACAAACTAATGGACGAAAACGGTAATTAACTCTTTTCACTTTCATTCACAACCTAACCTAAACCAATATTTTATTAAATACATAAAATTTATAATCATTGATTAAATCATGAAAAGAGAAAAAAAATTAAAAATTATATATTTGGGTTGCAACCATTGGTTGAACACAAACCATTAATTTTTGATTAAAAAAGTAGCTTTATTTTTTGTCTTATTAACCACATGACAACCAGATTAAAGAAAAAATTCACCATAATGAATAATCTTAAAACTATAAAAGAGAAATATAAAACTGGCTGACACCTAAAACAAATATAAATTTTTGGCTTTTAACCGGTTGATTTATGTATGTAACCCATGATTTCACGTTAATGGCTGACAATGAGAAATGGTTCCATTAACTTTTTGTCCATCACAAACGTCATGTGTTTTCTCTTGTCAATTTTTCACATAGTTAACATGTCACAAATAATAATTGTTTTCTTCAAATTACATCTTATTTATGGTAAAAAAATATAGTATCAAATATCGGGCACGTTTAATACAGAGCCAATTCTAAACATAAAACATTACTATCATTCATATGAGGCCACAAAAGGTATTTAGATAAATGCAATCCTTATACCATTTGAAGATACAAAGAAAAAGGAGGAAGAATATAAGAAATCATACTCACTTTAAAACTTTTTGAAAACACTTCACCATGCCTAATGATAATGGGTATTTTGAAGATGAATCAAGTGATGCTACTAATGGCTATTAGACAATTTTACATGTATGTAACTTCATGTTGAAATGACTTGCTTTTATCCTATGATATGCATATATGCAGGTTGGAAAATCTTGGTAAATTTATATTTATTAATTTTTCTACTGGAAAGGACATCTCAAACAGGTGCCTATACGTAAGAGGTGGTGTTGATTTGGAAGTTAGGGGACTAGGGGTGGTTCACTAGTGATAGAATCTATCACTCTCAATGTCCAATAAAATTATGTCATGTCATCAACCAAATTTCCATCACTAGTGATAGAAATGTAGGAGGGGTGGAATCACTAGTGATGGAATTCTATCACTCCCATTTATTTTTAATTTTCATTTTAAAATTATAAATTTCACTAATTTTTTTAATTTTTTTTTTAAATTAGAAATTAACAATAAAACACTAAAATTAAAAATTTCATTAAATTTAAAACATACTACTTCAATTTAACATACTAGAAACATACAATTTTTTTTTAAAAAAAAAAACCTACTCCTCGTCCGAATCCGGAAACTCCAAACCTAGAGAACCTACTAGTTCGATTCACGTGAAGTTCTTTCAGACATAGCTAGGTATTCATCATATTGATCGGGTGGGTTACCTGTCGCTAGTTGGCGAATGGCGGACGTGCATTTTTGTATCGACGTGAAACTTGGTTTGCCCCTCGCATCGTAACGTTCTTGAAACCATTCCTCGCTTGCTTCGATGTCTCCAACAATCTTTAAAAATAATTATTTGGGTAAACGAAACCGATCTCTAAACGTTTCGGCATTGTATAGCGGGTTTTCCACAAAATAATCGTTCATCAAAACTTCGTTGGCACTTATACGATCACGGTCGACCATCTTCTTCTTTGGGCGGGACGACTCGGCATCAAGCTCGTTATACACCGACACAAAATAGTTTAGCGTGTCGTTGTCGGAAGACGACTCGGTATCGGTATCGGTATCGCTAGACATCGGAAACGTCGAATCCGTAGGGAATTCCATTTGAGAAAGATATAAAAATTGTGTGAAATGGGTTTAAAATGGTTTAAAAGATATAGTTTAGTGTGTGAAAAATGGTTAATGTAGATATATATAGATAAAATGGATAATTTTTTTTATTGATTGTTACCGTTTTAAAACGGTCAAAATGGTTCAAACGGTCGAATTTTCAAATGTTTAACGCGTTGTGGGTGTAACGCGTTTTATTTATAACGCGTGAAACATGTTGTGGCGGCGGTGTAGCGTTGCAATTCAACGCGTGATGAACGAGTATCACGCTACCGCCCCGAGTGGTCTTATGGTAACCGACTAGTGGTACCTAAAAAATAGTGGATGACACAGGAGTGAACAAAGAAACAAAGATACATGAATCGAAACGGTGGTCTTTGAAAGTTATTTAGAAAATATGTGTTATAGCATAACAAAAACCCTCATTACTTGTAATTGAACATGATTATGAAGAACATGTAGTTTACATATATGTAAACAAGTAGATTACATATGTATATGTGTAACCATTTACATATACATAAATTATTATTACAAATATGATCGAAATAATAACCTTGAAAATATACAAGCGATAAGAAATGTAACTTATAGAGTACAAAAATACCGGTACACAAACATGCAAGTTAACACAAAAGATAAAGGCGCCAATTTCTTTCTTGTTCTTTTTTTTTTCAACGACTAATTTCTTTAATCCCCTGTCGTCTGTGGAACTTGAATCCAAGACCTTTCCCTTCCTAACCTAGGTCTTTTTAAAGGTTTTGTCTTTGTCAATGCACCACCACTCTATTAGTTCTTTCTTGTTCTTTTCTTCCTCAATTCTAGGGAATCATAACCAATACCTATTTTCTCACAAATATTGTGCAACCTTTTCCCTTTTTTTTTCCTGATATTTGCAACCTTTTCACCTAAACCAAGTGTGCTCGTTCCACTTATATTCATTCGTTCATCAACATGTGACATCTGTCTTCAAACGTAGAAGGGTTAATAACTTGATAGTTGATGTACACATTGTCACATTCAATGTCATTTTATGGGTATGTCTGGCATAAAGCTTTTAGAGGCTTTTAAAAGCTTCTAACTTTTAAACTTTAAAAAAAACTTATACTTAATAAAAAATTTTGTTTGTTTGAAGGAGTTTGAAGCTTTTAGGTTAGGAGCTTGAAGCTTTTGGTTGAACACTCCTACTAGTAGCGTTTGGAAGGAGCTACAAGCTTTTAGGGAAAAAAATGACTATTTTAACATCTGAAGATAATAAACTTTTTAATGCACAAACCTTTTAAATTTTTAGTTATGTTCATTTTGGTCATTTTATTAAAAGCTCCAGCTACTCTACCAAACACCAAATATATCTAAATAGCTACAGCTATTATGTAACACCCCAAAAATAAAAGACACAATAAATAATAATAAACTTAATGTGATTAAAGAATATATAGTAATATGGTACCTAAATGTGGGATTCTAAAGAATATGTAGTAATATGGTACCTAAATGTGGGATTCTAAAGAATATGTAGTAATATGGTACCTAAATGTGGGATTCTAAGTTAAGATTTACAAGTTAAGAAACTTAAGGGGGGAAACATGGTAAATGCCAAACTATTAGGTTAATAGTGAGAAAATCACACAACCCATTTCTGGGCGTGTGTGTGTGTGTGTACGAGCAGAGGAGAAGAAAGGAAGGGGGAGCCCTTCTCAAACCCTAAGCAACGAATTGGAAGGATTCTGGCCGAAATCGAACCTGCATGAACCTTAATAGTGATAATCTAAGCAAGATGTAACCAAGGTATGTCTCGATTCTCAGTTTTGGAGAACAACCGTGAAGTGGGTTTTGATGAATGTATGAATTCGATCAAAAATTGGCATGCATACTTGCTAATGTTATCATGTTTAAATCGAATCATGGCTGAATTTTAGTAATCTTATGGATTTAGAAGGAAACCATGTTTATGAGTATGAGAAAAACTATGATGAACATGTGTTTAGTGATGATTTTGATTATGTCGATGCATGTGTTATGTATTAGGTTTTGATAGTAAAATGATGTAGGTGACAATATGATTTTGTTTGAATGTGATGGTTCATGAGATGAATTTGGGAAGAACATGCTTAAACCACTTGTACACTATGCTTGGAAAGTAGATCGCACACTAAGTGTTCGATGAAATGCCTAGTATAGGTTAGTATGTGTTATCACTTGTATGGAATGTTAATTAAATAGTAATGAAGGTGATTATGTATTATAAGTATGAAAAGTGCTTAGTTATGATGTTGTGTACAAAATGGCATGCTACGTGTATCGAGTAACAAAGCTGATTAGAATTAAAATCTGTTGCGCAACGATTTTGCAAAAATCATATAAAATCATAGGAAGGACCTGTGAGGTCGAGCCTTACATGCTCAAAAAGCTATTTAAACATATTTCGTTTTGTGTTTGAACATGTTTGTTGAATTCGGATGTTAAATAGGCCAAAACAGTGCCCAAAGTCGGCAATACTGTTTTGACAGCAAGCTGTTTGGAAGCATTTCAGCTTCTGTGCTGATTTTGTAAAAATCATATAAAATCATAGGAGCGTCCGATTTTTACGATCTTTATATGCTTAGAAATGTCTCTGAGTGTAGATCATTTCATATTTGAACATGAAGAACTGAATCAGAAGATAAATGGGTTAAAATGTGTCGTGAACAGCTGCTGCGCAGAAAGTTGCTGCACGTTTTTAGTATAAATAATAAGTAAAAATAGTTGTATTGTTATGCACACTTGTATGAATCATGAACTACTGATTTTAATAAATTATTAGTAAGTTATTTGATTGTTTTAAGTGTCTAAAACACTTACCAACTAGTTTATGCATATGATTGCACCAACGGGTCGAAACAAGTTGCCTAACTTAGAAAATGTTATCATTCTAAGTATGGAATTTTGAAAGAATAATGAACATGATGTAAATACATAATTATGCATGCTAGAAGCTCATGTATGACTTTTGTGATGATGGAATGATAAATTGTTAAATTGATTAGCATTGTAGTATTATGATACATGTTGAACTCGTTAAGCGATTGACACGTGAATAGAAGTGTGATTAGTGATGCGTATGATTACGTATACTAACTATTGAATGGATGTAATGGAATGAGATAATAGGAACGTGTCAAGGAGAGCTCAAGCATAGGAGGATAACGGGTCAAGATAAGGCAAGGTGACAAATACACTTATTGGAGTACTCAAGGTAAGTGATTTCCGTAGTCACTTCTTAGTTTGTTTAAGTAATACAATGCTTTATTTAATTAGACATGATGTTTGATGTCAATTATGCGTTGAAGTCTTTCATTGTGCAT
Organism: Helianthus annuus; assembly: GCF_002127325.2. Classification (NCBI taxonomy): domain Eukaryota; kingdom Viridiplantae; phylum Streptophyta; class Magnoliopsida; order Asterales; family Asteraceae; genus Helianthus; species Helianthus annuus. Next base: position 140,530,036 of record NC_035441.2, on the reverse strand, counting down.
AATGGGAATAAAGTTGATTAAGACGCCCTTGATGGGTATATTGGGCGAACAATCTTAAAGTAGACTATAAGGAAGCTATTCGACTAGTGTAATGGTTATGGTCTAGTGTGAAAATGTGGAGTATGGTTTTGTATGTCATAAACCATTTAATGCATAACTAACCATAACGGGTCGAAAATAAGCATTTGAGCGATAATGGGTTAAGAGGATACAAGACATCCGAGAATTTAATCTTTTATGATAGATGTCAACAAAATTATTAAGTTCATATGAGATTGAGGTCAAATAATCAGATTATGTTGATGTACGCTCGAACGGGTCAAATAGTTAGAAAATGATTATAAGTCGAATGCATGTAAGTTAAGAATTTCCTTAATCCGGATGTAGGATTTTAAGTTCATATGAAAGAATGTGAATGTACAAGCATGTAGGAAGAAACGGGAGGTTAAACGGGTAAACGGTTTAAAAGTTATGCAAGTTTTAGTGCATTCGAACGACGAAAGCAGCACAGCAGAAAAATGGCAAAAGCAGAGGCCGTCGCCGACGCCCCTATGGGCCGTCGCCGACGCCTCGTGCTTTTTCAGTTTGCTCCGACGTCCTATTTTCCTGTCTACGGGGTTTTTAAGCTACGGGAAAAACTAAAAGCCGTCGCCGACGGCCTCCCAATGTTTAGAATGCTGAAATTTGTTAACTAAGTTGTTTAATGTATCGTAAGCTTCAGTATATCAACCGTGGTCTATGGTAAGCCTTCTAAACCAAATTTTGGGTGTTCTCTTGATGTTTTTGGGTTCTAAACCCAAGAATAAGCACCGTATAAATAATGTACGAACACGATAAGTGTATACGAACAAGTTAAACAAGAATTGGATGTAAGTAAAATATGCGTAGACACGAATATGTAAGCACGCAAGTACGTATGCAGGTATGCTTGGTTTCAATATGTTTGGGTAAGGATCTCACTAACAATGTGCTTGAGATTGGTAGGTAATGCAGGAATGAGAACGACGGATTCTCGTGGAATGGAAGCTGAACTCGGAACGAGAGAATCCAAGAGGATAGTCGGATAAATCAAAGTTTACTTTGTCGAATTTTATACTATTTAATTATATGTGAATTTGTGATGTGCGTGAAGTGTGTTATATTTTTAGATATATATTTAAGCCCTTTTTACACTTTTAGCCAAGTTTTAAATTTATAAAACACGATATTTACTAACACTAAACACACATATGGGCAAGTGCACCCATCGTGGACGTAGTATAGTGTTGGTAAGATACCGAGGTCGTCCAAGGACACAAGAGCTTTTAATACCGGTTTATCCTCAACGTCTAATCAAATCAAAAAGTTAGAAAAATGTTTTAAACTAAGAAAAATAAAAACTAACTAAATGCTGAAAAAGAAAATAAAATAAAAACAGATAGACAAGATGAATCACTTGGATCCGACACGTGTATTAGTATAACCTTTGATTATTTTCGCACTTTTGCACTTGTTTAAGAGATTATCTTAGTTATTGTAGTAGGCCCCTCTTTTGAAGGTGACGTTACCCTCAACCCAGTAGTTTGAGTCAGCAAGGATACAATCCTAAAGGGTCGGATTATTGAAAGATAATGAATTAAGTTATTAATGCAAATTATGGTAGGCCCCGCTTTTGGCGGTGACGTTACCCTCGGCTAAGTAGTCTGAGTCAGCAGGGATACAGTCCTAAATAGCCGGGTTATAGTATTAATAGTAGTTAGCTTATGAGGGGGTCAAAGAGTTTGGATCCCCGCCATCCAATACCTATGGGCATTGAAGGAGATCCTACTAAATTTGACCCAGGTCCCAAGCAGGACCTCTAAACGCTGAACAAGGGCAAGACCTTTACCAAACCGTTCCCTTAACCCCCGACCAGGTAGCCAACATACCTCCATATAGACCGTGGAGATATGAATGGTGAAAATCTTTTATTTTATATAGACAGTAAAATAATGCCAAGACACCACGGACAAACGATAAGGAAAGATCACCTTCAACATAAGTAACTAGTTATTAAAGTCATTAATACAAAACCAAATAAAAAGTGCAAAAGATTAAAAATAAAAAGTATTATACTAAACACTTGTCTTCACCAAGTGATGTAAGAGACTTAGGCAAACATGGCCTTGATTGTCAAGAACTCTTACGATCAATCTTGGATCCCGAGACGACTCACACACTCTATGATGGACAATGGATGATGGTGGTGGATGATGGTGTTATGGTGGTGGTGGGTGGTGGATGAAGTGTGAGAGAGGTGGTGTGCCAAGGGATGAGAGAGAATGAAACCAAGCTCCTCTATTTATAGGCTGAACAGAACGCTGGACACGGCCCCGTGTTCGCTGAACACGGCCCCGTGCCCGTCTGACATTCTCTCTCTTCATTAATTGTAATTGCGAATTACAATTAATGCGCCTGCTGTACTTTCAACACGCCCCCGTGTCCGCTGGGCACGGCCCCGTGGTGAGCAATGGAAGCTTCTACTGGTTTGTCTTTTCTGCTGCTTCCTGGGCACGCCCCCGTGTTCACTGGACACGGGGCGTGTTCAGGCTCTGTTTCTCTTCTCTTTGTCTTGGGAGGTGCCGTTGAGGGTCCGGGCAGTTCACTTTTGTCCCTTTTCTTGTATTTATGGTAGAATTAGTGGTCTTTTTGCTTCTTTTGTGATTTTGAGCTCATTTCATCCTGAAAATACAAAAAGGAAGACAAAAACACTCTTTGTCCAACATTAGTACTTAAAAAGGGTTAGTTTTATGCCTTAATTGATGTGTTTTATATGTTGCATTTTACACACATCAAATACCCCCACACTTGAACTTTTGCTTGTCCTCAAGCAAAACTCTTTTTAATGTGGCTTACACTCCCAAATGGAATAGGTAGAAGAGAAGTTTTTCAACTTGTCCTAGAGTGTCGGGAATCCAAGGTTTAGATAGGTTCTATTTTTATTTTATTTACAATCTTATTCGTCATGGTTTATTTTGAACTTTTCATAAGATAAACTACTTAATTTGGCATAGCATGCCTTATTAAAATTCCATTTATATACAAGTTCACATACCTCACGGGAGATCACTCAATCACTCGGCCGAAGGTGTATATTTAAGTGAATCGCTCGAGAGCGGCACGGATTTACATTCTCCATATGCTTGCCAAGCGATCAATCCTCCTCCTTTTTAACTTTTACCTTTGTAAATATCAAGAGGTCTTTTTGGGGTGAAGGCTTGGGTTTAAAGGTGGGTGGTTGGTTAGTGGTTAGTAAAAAGGGCGAAAATCGTAACAAGTGTCGGTTTTTCGTGAAATACCTTATTTTTGGTGACATTTATTTTTGAAGTATTTCTCCAAACAAGCTTTTTGTAGCTTATGTTTGTTTTTGACTTCATCATTTTTTTTTTTTTTTTTTTTTTCGTCACGTAAAGGGTATGTTTATGAAAAACCGAGTATGTTACTAAAATAAAGGTGAAAAAATGAAAAAGGTTTTTGGTGGGTAAAAAAAAATTGTTTTTGGGGTAATGAAATGAAAGGTTTAGGCTCAAAGGGGTTTTCTAGGGGGATTTTGGGTAGGTAAAAAAAAATGAAAAATAATGGTTTTGAAAGAAAAATAGTTAGTCCTAATGCCTCCATCATTTACTTACTTGGGTTTAAGTTGGTAAGGACCGGGAATGTATCGTCGTGGCAAGTTCTAGATTTGTAAAGACCGAGCGGCTATTCACACAAGAAACGAAAAATGAGCATTTAATCTAAATATGTGTATTTTTATGCTCAATAAAGGCTCAAAACTCACTTTTTGTGGGAATGGGTTTTTAATGTGACCAAGCATATATAATCGAATTTTAGCTAGACTTGTTATACCGTTTCATAATTTTCTTATGTTAGTTCTTTTTATCACGACGCTATCGGTTGTAAGTTTGTAAAAATATAACCCTTTTATAACTTGTTATTCCCAACTTAAACTAAGACAAGTAAATAAATAAAAAAATGAAAAAGTTTTTGAAAAAAAAAAATTTGGGGTGTTTAGCGGTTCCAATAGAGTTTTGTGTAAGGCTTGTTTTAGGATTTTGCAAAATTCCAAGGTTTTAGCATCCCCCCCACACTTAAATTACACATTGTCCTCAATGTGTCCAAAAAAAGAGTTTTTGGTTGATTAGAATATGTAAAAGTGTGTTTAAAAACAAAGATTTGTGTTACTGGCGATCTGGACACGGCCCCGTGTTCATTGAACACGGCCCCGTGGAGAACTGCCAGTAACGAAAAACTTACAGAGGGTGAACACGGGGGCGTGTTGGGTGAACACGGCCACGTGTTCGACAAAAATCTGCAGGTCAGTAGCCAAACAGCAGAACTGGGAGATGGACACGGGGGCGTGTTGGGTGAACACGTCCCCGTGGTGACAGTCTGTTAGCCGAAAAAATAGGGTTTTCTCCCGGTTTCTTCCTCCTAGGGCTGCGAGTGCTAATGTTTAGCATTCTAACCCTTGCATTGCACCTGTTCAAGCATTCAATACCATCCAACCAAGCACCAAACATCCTAATCTTACCATAGTTAAACATTATCCAACACAAAGTAAAAACAAAGTAAAAATAAAAAGAAAAGAGTTAAGGAAAGTAAATTGTCTTGACAAATGGCACGCAGGCCATGAATTGTTCGATAGGAAGGGTAATCAAACCTGTGGGCTCATAACCAGCTAGCCCTTTGCTCCTCCCGGCCTCCTACTCCATATCTTCATCACTGTCTTCACCTCCGCCTCCCTGCCTCGCCATGTACTCCCGGATGCTACCGATGTCATCTTGTATGTCGTTGACGCTGCGTTCGATAGCTCCTACCCGGAGGTGTGTGTTGTTGGCGAGGTTGTAGGTGTTCCGGGTGCACATGAGGTTTTCCTGCAAAAGATCATGCAAACTTTGGAAATTAGGAAAACCGCCTCCTTGAGAGGAGGATTGACCCTGTTCGCCTTGGGGAGGGTATTGGTACTGTGGAGGTGGTGCATGAAGAACTAGAGCCTCTTGCGGGTTCCATGCGTAGCCTTGCGTCCTCTGAAAGCTCACCGTCCCGTCCTCCGCTTCATAGAGCAAGTTCATGGCCCGGCAGATATGGTAATCAACCCGTCCCGACCATGGGCTCCTTTCGAAGGACTTCGGGATGTTCGCGAAGTGCTTGAAAAGACGGTACACCCATCCCCCGAAGAAGATTGGTGTAGGAGCAGAGGCAAGGCGGTTCAAGTGCATGTTCCGCAGTAGGAGGTAAGGAACATCGAGAGGCTTCCGGTTGTGGATGCAGTGAAGGACAACCAAATCTCTAACCCCAACAACGCCACTACTGTCATGGCGTTGGTTTAGCGAGTACGTGAGGAGCCTGTGGATGTAGCGATATAACGGGTCTCTCAGTTTGGTACTCTTTGTGCTGCTGGAGTTGTAGATCCCCTCACCAATTTGAGCCCATGCGGCTTGGCGTTCTGTTGCGTCCAAGTCTCGCAATCCCCCGGTATTCTCTTCGTTCCCCGCTTCTTCGTCTTTGTACAGCCCAATGATCGATCCGAACTGCGCCATGGATGTTCTATAGGTCGTACCCCCACATCGAAACTCGACCGCCTCGTGATCAAACGGGTCGCGTCTCGAGTTGAAGATGAACGTGCTATAGAACTCCAATGTGCATTGGTGGACCGACCGAAGTCGGGTAGTCAATGCAACGTGCAGTGGACCCGTCACTATGTTGTTGAAGCGGTCCAGTTGGTTTACCATTGTCAGAAGATCGGTACATGCCCGCCTTGGATATTCTTCGGGCCTTGTTTGTAGGACCTCATAGCGAGCCCTGGCGTCAAGTTCGCTGGCATTGAACCGTGTGAATTTGGACATCTGAAAAGAATACAACAAAAGTTAGTGCGAAACATGGAAATTCGGGTTGAAAACTGCAAACAGTGGGCTGGACACGGCCCCGTGTTCAGCGAACACGGCCCCGTGTTCAGGCGTTTGTAACACCTAATTTTCATTTTTTCGTCCCGGTTTCGAAAACCTGAAAATTTTTAGCCTAATAGCAGCGGTTTCCCCCGAAAATGAAACCCTAAGTGTCATTTTTCCAAAATCAAACCATTTACCCTTTCAATTTTGAGTTTTTCGGTTCAAGAACAAGGGTTTGTGTTTTTAGTTGGAAATCGGACAAATCTATCAACAATACATGGCTATTTACTTCCTATTACTCTACTCTAAACTACTACTAACAATTTTCATCAAAAATTTTGAGTTCGATCCGGATGAACATGAAGAACCCTAGATTTCCCCCAATTTTTGATGTTTTAACTACATGCAAGTAACTAATCTAACTACTAAGAAGGATAGAATCATACCTTGACGTTGTTAGGCTTGGTGGTAACGTTCGAAATCGGCAGAAAATCGCTCTAAACCAGAGAGTTCTCGGCGAAACGGGGCGTGTGGAATGGTGTAACTGATAGAAAAAGAGGGTTTTATCCCGACAGTCGCCTCGACACGGCCCCGTGTTCAGCGAACACGGCCCCGTGCCGGGTGAAATTTTAAATTTTTTTTTTTTTTTTTTTTTTTTTAACGTGCTTGTGTGCATGCCCCTTATCTCCGAATAATGGTTAGATGATTTTACCAGTTTCGAATGTATACTTACCTGTAACATGTCGGGTATGAGTTTATTCGTTGACCGTTTGAAGTGCGATTTCCTCTTCCTCATCCTCAATGGATCCTCTGTAGAGTTTCAGCCGTTGGCCATTGACTTTGAATGGTGTTCCATTTCGAGTTTTAATTTCTACTGCACCGTGTGGAAAAACATGGGTGACTGAAAAAGGTCCCGACCACCTAGATTTTAACTTACCAGGAAACAATCGAAGTCGCGAATTGAACAGTAGAACTTGATCTCCAATCCGAAATTCATTAGATTTAATATATTTATCATGCAAATTTTTCATTCTTTCCTTATAAATTTCGGAGTTAGAATATGCATAATTCCTAAGTTCTTCTAATTCATTTATTTGACAAAATCGATTCTTACCGGCAACTTCTAAGTCTAAGTTTACGTTTTTAATTGCCCAGTAGGCTTTGTGAGCAATTTCTACTGGCAAGTGACAACTTTTTCCATAGACTAGTTTATATGGGGTTGTGCCTATAGTGGTTTTATAAGCGGTTCGAAAAGCCCATAAAGCGTCGTCTAGTTTGTCAGCCCATTCTTTTTTATTTATCCCTACGGTTTTCTCAAGTATTCGTTTTAAACCTCGATTAGTCACTTCGGCTTGCCCATTTGTTTGAGGATGATATGCTGTTGAGACCCGGTGATAGACCCCATATCTTGTTAAGATTTTTTCGAGTTGATGATTACAAAAATGGGTACCTCTATCACTTATTAATGCCTTTGGTGTGCCGAAACGAGAGAACAATTTTTTTAGGAATTTTACTACTACTCTTCCATCATTTGTTGGAAGAGCTTCGGCCTCTGCCCATTTAGACAAGTAATCGACCGCCACAAGTATATATTTGTTTCCTTTTGAAGGCGGGAAAGGTCCCATGAAATCGAGTCCCCACACATCAAAGATTTCACAAACGAGAATGCCATTTTGAGGCATTTCGTTTTTGGAAGAAATATTACCCGATCTTTGGCAGGCATCACATGTCTTTACAAGGTTTTGTGCATCCTTGTAAATGGTTGGCCAGTAAAATCCAGAATCAAATACCTTTCTTGCGGTACTTGAGGCACCATGATGTCCTCCGTATGGACCTTCATGACAATGACGGAGTATTCTTCGTGCTTCATTACCATGGACACACCTTCGGATGAGTTGATCGGCACACATTTTGAAAAGATAGGGGTCTTCCCAAAAGTAATGCTTTACATCAGCAAAGAATTTCTTTCTTTGATGATGTGGCCATCCTTTGGTGACTATACCGCTGGCTAAGAAATTAGCGTAGTCGGCATACCATGGTTCTTGTCTGCTTTCCATCATTTCCAGGGATTCCGTGGGAAATTTTTCGTTGATTTGCTCGTCCCTGGTTGTCTCCAAAGCTGGGTCTTCTAAGCGTGAGAGGTGATCTGCAGCAGTGTTTTCTGCTCCTCTTTTGTCCTTGATTTCGATGTCGAATTCCTGGAGGAGTAGAATCCACCTTATCAAACGGGGTTTTGCGTCTTGCTTCTTGAAGAGGTACCTGATGGCTGCATGGTCTGTATAAACTATTGTTTTAGAAAGAACAAGATAAGAACGAAATTTATCAAAAGCAAACACCACCGCTAGTAACTCTTTCTCTGTAGTTGTATAATTTTCTTGTGCATCATTTAGAGTTTTACTAGCATAATAGATTGGGTGGAAATGTTTTTCTTTTCTTTGTCCCAAGACTGCTCCAACAGCAAAGTCGCTTGCATTGCACATGATTTCGAAAGGAAATTTCCAATCTGGTGCTATCATGATAGGTGCATTGACTAGCATTTCCTTGAGGGTTAGAAATGCTTGATTGCATTCCTTGTCAAAGATGAAGGGTGCATCTTTTTCAAGCAATTTTGTTAGAGGTCTTGAAATTTTCGAAAAGTCTTTGATAAACCTTCTATAGAATCCGGCATGCCCTAGGAAACTTCTGATTGCTCTCACGGAGGATGGAGGAGGTAATCGAGATATAGTCTCAATTTTTGCTCGATCAACTTCCATTCCTTCGCTTGAGATTTTATGTCCGAGTACTATTCCCTCTGTTACCATGAAATGGCATTTTTCCCAGTTAAGGGCGAGGTTAGTTTCCTCACATCGGGATAGCATTCGTTCAAGATTATCGAGGCATTGATCATATGAGTCTCCAAAGATGGAAAAGTCATCCATGAAGACTTCCATGGTTTTTTCAATCATATCATGGAAAATGGCGACCATACAACGTTGGAATGTTGCAGGCGCATTACATAGACCGAATGGCATGCGTCGATATGCAAAAGTTCCGTAGGGGCATGTGAAAGTTGTTTTCTCTTGGTCTTCTGGTGCTATCGGTATTTGGAAGTACCCTGAAAAACCATCTAAGAAACAATAAAATTTATGACCGGATAATCTTTCCAACATTTGATCAATGAAGGGCAAAGGAAAGTGGTCTTTCCTTGTTGCTTCATTTAATCTCCTATAGTCTATACAGACTCTCCATCCTGTGACGGTTCTTGTGGGTATTAATTCATTTTTCTCGTTAGTTATTACCGTCATACCTCCTTTCTTTGGGACTACTTGGACGGGACTTACCCACGGGCTATCGGAGATAGGGTAGATTAGTCCGGCGTCAAGCAGTTTGATGACTTCATTTTTAACCACTTCTTGAACATTGGGGTTCACTCTTCGTTGTGGTTGAATCACCGTTTTGTAGTCATCATTCATTAAAATTTTGTGCGTGCACATGGAAGGACTTATTCCCTTAATATCTACAAGCTTCCAAGCGATCGCATTTTTGTGTTTTTTAAGTAGGTTAACTAATTTTTCTTTTTCTGAGCTAGTTAATTTAGACGAAATAATTACAGGTAGACTACCATCTTTGCCTAGAAAAGCATATTCCAAACCCTTAGGGAGTTCTTTGAGCTCGATGGGTGGGTCTTTAGGAGACACCTTATTTTGTGGTTCATCTAGATCAAGAACTTTAAAAGTTTGTTCTATGGCTACCTCTTCGTCGACAAAGTGGTCTTCCTCGTGGTTTGTATCAGGTGGTTCAGCTTCATCTTCAATTAGGGGGTCATTGTTGCCAAAAGGATATTTCATTGAGCGCTCAAGATCTATGCTCCTTTTGAATGCCCCTAATTGAAGAGTTAGAGTGTTGAATTTCCGGTTTTTCAAAGCTTTGTGAGTTTGTACAAAAGGTTTTCCCAAGACTAGGGGGGCATCATCTAAGATGACGAAGTCGGTTGGGATTACCATTTGATTTGTTTGAACCAAAATATCTTCGACTACACCGATTGATTTCATTACTTTTCGGTCGGATAGAAAAATGGGTATTTGAAGTGGAGTAAAATCACTAATACTTAACTTTTCAAAAATGTAGTTAGGCATTATGTTAACACAAAGATCTTTATCAATAGTGACATTACTAATAAACGAATTTTGAAAGAAACATGGAACCGGTGTGATGTTAATTTCAAAAGGATCTTCTTTTATTAGCGAGGTTTGATCATTAGTTAACTTAACACTTACCATTTCTTTGATTTTAGCACTAGTGTTTAACTCTTTTAAAAACTTGGCATGAGGGGTTATTAAACAATGGTTTTCGAAAGTAGGTGATAAGAGAATAATTTCCTCTAAATTAGACTCTTCTTGAATTTTAACATTATCGGACTCACCATTTTCGTTGTTTAACTCATGTGTCTGTTTTTCACTTTCTTGTTCTTCCATTTTTACATTTTTAACTACCTCTACGTTATTATTACTTTTTAACTCTTCTCTCGCGCGGGATTCCTCTTCCCTTGCGCGAGATTCTTTCATGCAACGTTCGATAGTTTTAATGTGTTCTAATATCCTATTGGTCACTTCGGTGAGATTGAAAGAATTTGGATCCTCTAAGCTTGAATCCGGTTGTTCGATCCTTGGTTCCTCATAGTACTCATATGAAGTAGATGGTTCACACCATTGTTCTTCATTGTAAGTATATGATGGATAAGGGTCGAAACTTTGTTCTTCATAGTACTCATATGAGGTGGGTTGTTCACGCCATGGTTCCTCATAATAAGAGTATGAAGGTGGTGGCTCATATGTTGAATCTTCAAAGTATGAGTATGAAGGCTCATACCTTGGTTCATCAAAATACGAGTATGAGGGAGGAGGTTCATACCTTTGGTCTTCATAGGATGTGTATGAAGTTGATGGCTCGTACCTGGGCTCCTCATAATGGTTGTATGAATTGGATGGTTGATATGAAGTATTATATTGAACCGAGTGTGCATTACGACAATTAGTGCAATAATTACCTCTATAATCATCCTCATCATAGGTGTAGTTGTAATTTCTTGAGTATTGATCCATAGGAATCACTCAACAGACTACAACTGAGTCTCGGGACCAGAAAACAAAAATAAGACGGAAACAGAAGCTGAACACGGCCCCGTGTTGGGTGAACACGGCCCCGTGTTCAGGGACTGTATCTGGGCGTTTTAATTAAATTAACTGGTCACGTTGAGCACGGGGGCGTGTTCAGCGAGCACGGCCCCGTGTTCAGACTCTGTATCTGGGTATCTACTCTAAAATATGCAGCACGGGGGCGTGTTCAGCGAGCACGACCCCGTGTTCAAGCTACTGTAAATGCAAAACTAAACTAAAATGCAAAAAAAATGCGCGCGTTTTGAAAAGGTTTTGAAAAACTGATTAGGCCGTCGATTTTAAGCTTTCTTAAAATCCTTGTGTCCCCGGCAGCGGCGCCAAAAACTTGATGTGCGTGAAGTGTGTTATATTTTTAGATATATATTTAAGCCCTTTTTACACTTTTAGCCAAGTTTTAAATTTATAAAACACGATATTTACTAACACTAAACACACATATGGGCAAGTGCACCCATCGTGGACGTAGTATAGTGTTGGTAAGATACCGAGGTCGTCCAAGGACACAAGAGCTTTTAATACCGGTTTATCCTCAACGTCTAATCAAATCAAAAAGTTAGAAAAATGTTTTAAACTAAGAAAAATAAAAACTAACTAAATGCTGAAAAAGAAAATAAAATAAAAACAGATAGACAAGATGAATCACTTGGATCCGACACGTGTATTAGTATAACCTTTGATTATTTTCGCACTTTTGCACTTGTTTAAGAGATTATCTTAGTTATTGTAGTAGGCCCCTCTTTTGAAGGTGACGTTACCCTCAACCCAGTAGTTTGAGTCAGCAAGGATACAATCCTAAAGGGTCGGATTATTGAAAGATAATGAATTAAGTTATTAATGCAAATTATGGTAGGCCCCGCTTTTGGCGGTGACGTTACCCTCGGCTAAGTAGTCTGAGTCAGCAGGGATACAGTCCTAAATAGCCGGGTTATAGTATTAATAGTAGTTAGCTTATGAGGGGGTCAAAGAGTTTGGATCCCCGCCATCCAATACCTATGGGCATTGAAGGAGATCCTACTAAATTTGACCCAGGTCCCAAGCAGGACCTCTAAACGCTGAACAAGGGCAAGACCTTTACCAAACCGTTCCCTTAACCCCCGACCAGGTAGCCAACATACCTCCATATAGACCGTGGAGATATGAATGGTGAAAATCTTTTATTTTATATAGACAGTAAAATAATGCCAAGACACCACGGACAAACGATAAGGAAAGATCACCTTCAACATAAGTAACTAGTTATTAAAGTCATTAATACAAAACCAAATAAAAAGTGCAAAAGATTAAAAATAAAAAGTATTATACTAAACACTTGTCTTCACCAAGTGATGTAAGAGACTTAGGCAAACATGGCCTTGATTGTCAAGAACTCTTACGATCAATCTTGGATCCCGAGACGACTCACACACTCTATGATGGACAATGGATGATGGTGGTGGATGATGGTGTTATGGTGGTGGTGGGTGGTGGATGAAGTGTGAGAGAGGTGGTGTGCCAAGGGATGAGAGAGAATGAAACCAAGCTCCTCTATTTATAGGCTGAACAGAACGCTGGACACGGCCCCGTGTTCGCTGAACACGGCCCCGTGCCCGTCTGACATTCTCTCTCTTCATTAATTGTAATTGCGAATTACAATTAATGCGCCTGCTGTACTTTCAACACGCCCCCGTGTCCGCTGGGCACGGCCCCGTGGTGAGCAATGGAAGCTTCTACTGGTTTGTCTTTTCTGCTGCTTCCTGGGCACGCCCCCGTGTTCACTGGACACGGGGCGTGTTCAGGCTCTGTTTCTCTTCTCTTTGTCTTGGGAGGTGCCGTTGAGGGTCCGGGCAGTTCACTTTTGTCCCTTTTCTTGTATTTATGGTAGAATTAGTGGTCTTTTTGCTTCTTTTGTGATTTTGAGCTCATTTCATCCTGAAAATACAAAAAGGAAGACAAAAACACTCTTTGTCCAACATTAGTACTTAAAAAGGGTTAGTTTTATGCCTTAATTGATGTGTTTTATATGTTGCATTTTACACACATCAATTTGGTTGTACGATGATGTCAATGACTAATGGTTAAGTTGTATGTGATGCCCACAGGTACTACTCGGACTCCTTCTACCTTTGAGGATGATAAGCGGGCGTGGATCGAGTCGAAGAGCAAGGATTGTACGAAAAGAACGGTCACATAGTTTAAAATACGTAATGCTTTGAAACGTTAATTTAATGTAAATATTGTAAACCTCTTCCAGTAAGCGCTTAACATTTTCGTATTTGAGCTTTTATGTAAGTAATGTGTTTAATAAAGAAAGAAATTTTAAGACTCGTATTTCCGCTGCGTCATTTTAAAGCTATTACGTGTTAGGGTGTAACATATTAGCTATCAGCTACAGCTACCAGCTTCCAGCTAGCAGCTTTCAGCTATCAGCTACCAGCTTCCAGCTAGCAGCTTTCAGCTATCAGCTACCAGCTTCCAGTCACCAGCCACCAACTACTTTTGCCAAAAATACCCTAGATATGCCCTATGGTTTGTAACTTGGTATTTTATAAAAAAGTCTCCAATTCCCCATAAAGCTAAAATCAGAAAATAACACTTAAAATTAAATTTTAGTCGGTTTTTCTAATATACCACTTTGGGAGGTGGTTTGAGTTCTCCAATAAAGACCCAAATTCAATACTAAGTTGTTTTAGTTTTGGTGGATTATGTAATGATAGATAGTGCCTAGCTTCCTTACAAAGGTGTCAGGTTTTATCATGAGCCTACCCGAGTTTTCGTCCCACCATATGTTACACTAGAGAGTGTTCAGTTTTTGTGGTGGCACAACGAGTGTCAAGTGGCAGTTGGCAATATGGTTTCCCAGGGAAACGCCCAATCCAAACTTTAAAGCCAGCATAAGGCCCGGTTAAGACAATATAGTATAGCCAAAATGAGACAACAGAAAGAACATCATCGTTCTAATATCATCGTTCTAAGAGAAAGTACGATAGACTAATACAAGAAACTTCCCGTTGTAAAAATAATTTGTTCTCTTATTCGTTCTAAAAATAATTTGTTCTCTTGTTCTTTTTATTTTACCGACCCTGTAATGTATTGGAATACTTTTGGCGCCATTAGACGCACCTCCCATTTCCGCCTCTAACCGCCACCAGGAGCCGCCTCTCTCCGCCACCTTCTCCGGCCAACCACCCTGAAATTGGCGCCTTTTTTTTTCTGATTCAGTGCACACTTAAGGCACAACACCAAACATGTCATCATCCTCATCACACCACTCCAAAACCCTAACCCTAGACTCCACAACCTTATTCCTAAACTCCCCACAAACAACCACCACTCCTCTCCCTCCCATCCCCACCGACTTCCCCCTCTCCAAACTCATCCCCAAAACCAAATTCATCATCGACGGTTTCCGCTTCTCCGGCGACCACTCCATCTCCTACTTCCTCACACACTTCCACTCCGATCACTACACCGGCCTCAACTCCACCTGGAACAAAGGCATCATATACTGCTCCCCAACCACAGCTCGCCTTCTTATCCAAGTCCTCAACGTTTCATCTTCTTTCGTTGTGTCGTTGCCGCTTTCCAAGCCGGTTTCGATCGATGGATGTGAGGTTTCGTTGATCGATGCGAATCATTGTCCTGGTGCCGTTCAGTTTTTGTTCAGAGTTCCCACTGAGGAGGGGAATTGGATGAGGTATGTGCATACCGGTGACTTTAGGTATTGCGGTTCGATGAAATCGGATCCTGTGTTGAGTGAGTTTATTGGCGCTGATGCTGTGTTTTTAGATACTACTTATTGTAATCCGAAATATGTGTTTCCGTCGCAAGACGAGAGTATTGATTATGTTGTTAATGTGATTAATAAGTATAGTGTTGATAATGGGAATGGGAATGGGAATGGGAATGGTGTGAAGTCGGTTTTGTTTCTTGTTGCTACTTATGTTATTGGGAAGGAGAAGATTTTGCTTGAGATTTCGCGTAGGTGTGGTAGGAAGATACAAGTTGAAGACCGGAAATTGGGGATTCTGCGTACTCTAGGGTTTGGGGAAGATGGAGTTTTTACTAATGAAGAGTGTGAAAGTGATGTTCATGTTATTGGGTGGAATGTTTTAGGGGAAACTTGGCCGTATTTTAAACCGAATTTTGTGAAGATGAAGGAGATTATGGAGGCTAGAGGTTACTCGAAGGTGGTGGGATTTGTACCTACGGGTTGGACGTATGAAGTAAAGCGTAATAAGTTTGCTGTGAGGGTAAAAGATTCATTTGAGATACATTTAGTACCTTATAGTGAGCACTCGAATTACGAAGAGCTTAGGGAGTATGTAAAGTTTTTAAGACCAAAACGGGTTATTCCAACAGTTGGTGTGGATGTTGAGAATGTTGACGGGAAGCATGTTAACAAAATGCTGAAGCATTTTGCTGGTTTGGTTGACGAAATGGCCATCAAGCAAGACTTCTTGATGGGCTTTCATCGGGGGCCCAAGGAACTGAACGGGAGCCTTGAGAAGAACTCGCACAACCTAAAGGAAAAAGTTTCGGAGCCCGAGAAAGAGGAACATGGTTCACGGGATTCGGTATTAGTAACCGACAAAGAAATGGATGAAATGATACTGGAACTTCATGATTGCTTGCCAGCTTGGGTCACTAGGGATCAAATGATGGATCTTATAAGTAAATCGGATAAAAACGTTGTTGAAGCAGCCTCTTATTTTTTCGAACATGAAACCGAATATCATGAACAGGTCATTACTAGTACATCTGCTTCTGCTTCACAAGAAAGCTCAGTTGATATACTTAAGCACGTCATTGCTCATGCTTCATCCACCTGCACACCCGTTAAAACTTTTACTAAAGGCTTTGCATCATCTTCAACTCCTATTAAAACTAAATTAAAAACCGAGGGTAGTCCTTCAAGTAAAAGAAAAAAACCATCCAGCACTAAACAATCAAGTAAGAACAACGCTTCTCCTAGCCAAAAGAGGAAGACCAGTGAAACTAAGTCAAGCAAGAAGCCGATAGCCACTTCACAACTTGAAACTAGTGGACCGAAGCAATGTACAATAACTAAATTCTTCAATAAGGCTACACCTACGGCTGAACCGTCTCAAAATGATGACAAGGTGTTACCAAGTATTGACATCACACATTACAAAGACGAGGTGGACCAGTTTATTCAAATCGTAAATGGCAGCGAGTCATTGCGTAGCTATGCTACCACTATCTTAGAGGAAACAAAGGGTGATATTAATAAAGCTCTCGACTTGTATTACACCAACTCCAAAGATAAACAAAGTGAAGACACTGAAGTATCTATGAAAGATAACGTTGACAAGACCTGTTCCAAGCAGTCAAAAGAGTCTTTGACACCTCAACCGCCAGCTGGCAATGTTGCTTCTGATCTTGTATCACTACCACCTGAGAAGTATTCTCCCACAGACCATGGTTGGTCTTAGTTACTGTTGTAAAGGGTTGATTACAGCATTACATGTTTTATGTTTACCACAAATTATTTATCAATGAACAAGTAAAATTTTCAGACAATGTTTTATCGATGAAGTTAAACATAACATTTATTTGAGTTATTAACTTAATAACTTATATGATACTAAACTTTAAATACTGCAGCCTGCTGGAAAGAGGGCCAGTCTGCTCCTTATCTACATCTCGCCAGGACATTCAGTTTGTTGGAAGATGAAAAAGGAAAGATTAAAGCTACATCTATGCTTTGCAATATGTTTAGAAGGTCTGTTACTGTACAAGTATACAGTCGGTTTTCCTTTCCGAATTTCATTATGAATTTTATCATTGATTTTATAGTCTGTAGTCTGTACGACAGTGGTTCTGTTTTTTTCTCCTTATGATTTTTGTTGTCCTTACATGCAATGTTCCCTTTTTAAACAGCTTGTTAATTTTGTCGCCAGAGGATGTACTGCCAGCCGTGTACTTGTGCACAAACAAGATTGCACCTGACCATGAAAACATGGTTAGTGTGTCTGCTAATATGTAGTTATGTAAACATACCTTTTTTTATGAAAAACTTGATGATATATGTGTTAATTTTGTTTTAAATGTGTAATGCAGGAACTAAACATTGGTGGAAGTGTTGTCACAGCAGCAATGGAAGAGGCATGTGGGACAAACAGATCAAAGATTCGGGATTTGTACAACAGCTTAGGTGATCTTGGTATGTGATTATGATCGTCCATCATCCCATCCCATCCCATTTTCTTTTGTGGTGCATATATTTTCATGCTAAATAATCTTTCTGAATAAGGTGATGTTGCTCAACTTTGCCGTCAGACACAAAAATTACTTGCACCTCCAGCCCCGCTTTCAATTCGAGGTGTTTATTCGGTGCTTCGGGAGATAAGGTATGTAATTCATATATACATTTAAGCTTTTTTCGAGCATTTATCTATGATGTATACATTTGATAAGTAATCATCCACTAATTCTTACATGTTAATATAGAATTGGTCAGTGTGCAGACAGGTAGTGGAAGTACCATGAGAAAGAGAAGCCTCATTGTTAATCTAATGAGATCTTGTAGAGAGATGGAGATCAAGTTTATAGTCAGAACACTGGTAAGTTTTTAATTGAACATTTAATAAGCAATCATCCATTAATTTTTAATGACAGCAAATGATACGCAACGGTTGGTTGTTTCAGTTCATCCTTGGTGTCTGATTATGCAAGATACTTAGAGTTCTATGTTTGGAATTCTTGGTGATGTGTAGGTTAGAAATTTAAGAATCGGGGCCATGATGAGAACTGTTCTGCCTGCGTTAGCTCATGCAATTGTTATGAACTCTTGCCAAGGAAAAACTATAGAAAATCTCAAAGAAATGCTTCAGGTTAGTTCCTGTTGATGATTCTAGGCTTCATCATCGGTTCTCTTATTATTAGCGAGCTCTCCTTTTTTCTGTTAGGGTCTCTCCGCAGCAGTTATTGAAGCATACAATATCCTCCCAAATTTGGTAACTTTTCTTTTGCATTGGACTTTTATAACCTACTTTAGTTGATTATTATCGTGATTCGTGCACTACTTCTTCAGGATCTGCTCATTCCTTCTGTTATGGATAAAGGGATTAAATTTTCATCGGAAACACTGTCTATGGTTCCTGGCATACCAATCAAGCCAATGCTGGCAAAGTATGCACAATCTACTGCTGTTACTCTTTTTTTTTTTTATAAAAGAAAGTTCTTTTTTTTTATAAAAGAAAGTGTTATTAATATGATTATGGCTTAATGTTTGTGTTACTTTACTAGAATTACTAACGGAGTCCCTCAAGTGTTGAAGCTTTTTCAGGGAAAAGCACTTACCTGTGAGTTTAAGTAAGTTTTGATTGTTGGATTTGATAATCTCATAATCCATGTCTAAGCATGCAAACAAAACGGAAGTATTTACAAGTCTACTTATCTGTGTTACAGATATGATGGTCAGCGTGCGCAAGTTCATAAATTAGCTGACGGGTCTATACGTGTGTTTTCACGGAATGGGGACGACACGACATCTAGATTTCCAGATGTAATAAGTATATTAAATGAGCTCTGCAAGCCTGAGACCATGACTTTCATAATTGATGCCGAGGTAAGTGTTTATATTGCACCTGATATTCCCCTTCTCTAAGCTCCTTATTCCATATATAATATGTAGCTTATTTTGGGAAAACATTCGTGGTTACAGGTGGTTGCTATCGATAGAAAAAGTGGTCCCAAACTTCTTTCATTCCAAGAACTATCTTCCCGTGATAGAGGTGGCAAAAATTCAGTTATTGCAGTAGATAACATAAAGGTCTGTCTCTATTCTATCATAATTAATGCTACCTTGTATGTATTAAATGCCTGTTATTGTTTGTTTGCAGGTTGATATATGTGTATTCGCTTTTGATGTCATGCTTGCTAATGGGGAACAGTAATCATCTTGATCCTGCTCTTTGATATTTTATGAATTTTTAATTTTAATTCACTGAACTGTAAAAATGATGATGGTTAAACTTTTCACATGCTCTTTTATGGCAGGCTGTTGGGTTTACCTTTGCGTCAAAGAAGAAAATGTGAGATTACTGATTTGTATCTGTATTTGTAGTTCATCTAACGAGGCCTAATGCATTATTTTGTTCATCTCAGATCTGAAAGATTTGTTTGGTGAAGAAAAGATAGGATATTTTGAATATTCCAAGCAAATAACAGTAAGGATCTAGCCGTTATGTTGCCATTTGTTGTTCCGTTATACTCTTTTACACTGTTCTCAAATTAGTAATTACCATGGTGTTGTAGGTGGAGGCGGATAATGCTTACGTGGAAAATGAAGCCACAGTGACTAAAATGAACCTGTTTTTTGAAGAAGCTTTCCATTCCTCATGTGAAGGAATCATGGTTAAATCTCTTGATGTTGAAGCTGGTTATCTCCCATCAAAGCGTTCTGATTCTTGGTTAAAGGTTTGTTTGTTTCATGAGTCGGTGTTAAATTATTTTTAATGCTCAATTGGTATAATATCATTTGCAGGTGAAGCGAGATTATGTAGAAGGTTTAAATGATTCCTTGGACTTGGTTCCTATTGGTGCTTGGTACGGGAATGGAAGGAAGGCTGGATGGTAACAGCTTAATATATTACCGTTAAATTACTAGCTTTACCCTTTTGAGTTCTTTATTATGTATGTTACGTGCATTTAATAACAGGTACAGTCCATTTCTCATGGCTTGCTATGATCCCGACACTGATGAATATCAAAGTGTCTGTCGTGTAATGTCCGGCTTCTCTGATGCCTTCTATATAGAGGTTCGTTGTTTTTGAACGACATGTTTTAAGAAATAATGTATTAATATAATAAAAAAGAGTAGCTTATTTAAGTAATGTTCTTATTTCTTATTTTTGGTATTGAAACGCTTGCAGATGAAAGAGTTCTTCATAGATGACAAGATTCTAGGTAAAAAAGATAAACCAGTGTATTATCAAACAGGTGAGGAGCCTGATATGTGGTTTACACCTGAAGTGGTGTGGGAGATACGAGGTGCTGATTTCACTGTTTCCCCGGTTCACCATGCTGCAATGGGTTTAGTGCATCCAACACGTGGCATTTCCGTCAGATTTCCTAGATATGTTAGATCTAGGTCAGATAAGAAGCCAAGTGATTGTAGTACACCTGCAGATATAGCTGAAATGTTTCATCTGCAAACCCGAAAGATGGATGTTCGCGGTGGCAACTAAATGGTTGTACTTTGACAACATTGTGTTTTTTAGTGTACATCTTTAACCCTTTTTTTGGTTAGTGTGGCATTCGCTCAAGTGTAAATACAAACATGTTTTCTTGGAGCAGTACTTTTTTGTATAAAAAAGTTTTTGGAAAAATCCCGACTAGCCTTCGATTAATCGCTAGTTAGAGGTTCACCGAGTAATCTTTATCTATTCGACCAACTAATCAGTAGGTGGTCAACATTGATTAAATCCAGTCTAGGTGGCCAAAAATCGGTGGCAGTCTAGCACTTCCGTCCAAATTCTTGACTAAAACTTGTAAATTTCGGCAACTAGTCCTATCTACTTGAAAATATGCGTCGAAAAAAGGTGTTAAAACGTGTCTGCTTAAAAAACTACATTTAAAAGTGTGTGTATATATATATAATTGAAAATTACATATAAAATCCCAGTCCAATCTGATTAATCGCTAGTTGGTACCCCACCGCCCGACTAGCTTCTAGCGATTCTCACAACACTGGTTATGAGACATATATCTGGAATGTAATATGAAAATCACATTTATACATTCACAATTTGAACCATGCAAGCAACTGCAAAAATATTATCTCCAACTTTACTTGCAAAATCTAGTGTAAATTTAACACTGTAAATTCCTTGGAAATCAAAACTCAATGGTTCAAAATTCAGCTGAAACATAAGGCCAAGTTGACTGGTTGAGATCAAGTCTATAGCAAAACTGACGAGATTTAACTAACAAACCAACATTTCAAGTGACTTGGAACACAAAGACACTAGTATATTGTGGTGGAAGTAACTCTTTCTTCTGTAAAATATCCTTGCTTGCAGCATATAATACACTGTCACCTACTCTTCAGGCATCATTTTTACGCCTCTTCTTGGCTGATCTTTTAACGGACTCCTTTGTAGTTTTAGGCATCACATCATCAGATGTTTTCTGCAGCCGAAGCAAAAAGGAACTTCCCTTTAAAATGTTTGCAATAACGCAATGTATTATGACTTATGACATGAGTAATGAACAACATACCTTCTGTTGTCTCTTCCTCTGTCTCTGCCTTCCTTTGCTTTTCTTCGAGTCCTTTGTCGCACTCTTGTTTGACTAACATATATCACTGTTGGTTAATTCTAAATGGGACCCACAAAATGAAAACATATATTTGCACTTTAATTGCAAAAAAGACTGACCTCTGCAAGAGCTAGAGTAGCAGCATGCCTCTCTTGGTGAGTTTCTCCATCTGCCTCTAGTTCCTCTATTTCTCCATCACTATTTAGCATCATCTTTAGCCTGCCTTCCTTCAATAGTTTCTCAGACCGAGCATGTCTCTGTCATACGATTACATAAAAAAAAATGATATTTTCAAACTCGACTTTTGTAATTATTAGTGATGAAATAATAGATGAGATTGCCAACCTTGGATTTCAGATGAGCCTTTAATGTTTCCTCGGTTAGACAGACAATTCTTGGGCATAACTTGCACTTAAATACGGATTTACTTTTTAATACACAGTCTAGGACATCATTTGTCACTGCATCTTTATCAGCTGCTGCACTTTGTGCTGTAGCCATATCAAATCGGTTAGCAGACAATTGTGAGCCATTGATGACTTGTTTGTAACTTTCATCTCCACTGTCATCATCATTTGCAGGTGAACCTGCCAATCATAATTTCATCAGACATTAAGAAACATTACACAAATATAATTACTAGAAAATTTAAAGAACGTGTAAGTAGGGCTGTAAACGAACCGAACGAACACGAACAAGGCCTTGTTCGTGTTCGTTCGTTAAGGAAATAAATGTGTTCATGAACGGTTCATGAACAGTTACCGAACGAGATTTTATGTTCGTGTTCGTTCATTAAGGAAATGAGCGTGTTCACGAACGGTTCACGAACACAAATAAATTTGACGAATGCGACGAAGGATAAAGGTGGATGGCCCAGAAAGTAGCACTAGAACTTGAATTCTTTATTGTGGAACGGAGGTCGATCGTATTCGTCGATGTAAATAATAAGAAATGAAAGGGAAATGGTGCATAAACAAGGTGAAACAAGGTTTTCCAAGTTTAATTCTTAGGGTAATAAAATAAATATAAGTTTAATAATATAAAAAGTATATATAAAATATATGAAAGTACAAAAATCTTTCATTAAAACACAAACATGCGAACATAAACGAACGCAAATGAACGAATGTTCACGAACACGTTCACGAACACCTTACCGAACGTTCACGAACACAATTGAACGAACGAGACTTTTGTTCATGTTCGTTCATTTAACTAATCGAACGAAATTCCTTGTTCGTGTTCGTTCGTTTATTAAAAATTTAAACGAACGAACATAAACGAACTTCACGCCGAACGGTTCACGAACTGTTCGCTGAACGTGCGGTTCGCTTACAGCCCTACGTGTAAGTATAAGAAAGAATGTCAAACCAATTCTAATAACTAAAACGAGCAAGGAGTCACTGATCATAGGATGATTAAAGTAGAAATTACTTTTTTTAACGGAAGTAGAAATTACATAATCATTGGCATACTACATAAATTCAGTTTTAAAAAAAAATATTCAAACAAAGCAAACAACTTTTAACAGCTTAAAGTTAAAAGTTTACCCGAACCTGAAGAGTCAAGATTAACTTCATTTGCAGAGCTATCTTCACTTTCATATCCTGAAAAACAATACTCCATAAGAAAACATTCTAACAATTCCGCTATCATTAAGCTGAATCTAAACTTAATGGTGTCAAGCGTGACTAAATATGTGTGTGCGCGCACATGTGAAGGTGGTCTTCTATTCAAAAGTAGATAAGCTAGGTTGGAATCCAGTATTCACTTCATCCTAAAGAGCATTGCATTACAGTAATATCAACATGAAATATGAAGTAATAGTAACAAACCAGAAGACGACGAAGAAGGCTGGTCTTTCTTCTTCGATTCCATGACCATGTCATCATCATCTTCTTCTTCTTCGGTATCTACCGATGCTTCTGCATCGAGTTCAGAGTCCGAAGAAGACGAAGAATCAGAAGGCGCATCTTTATCACCATGCTCTTGCTTGTAAAACCTCCTCTTGATCATCTCTTCCACTAATCAAACTATAATAATAATAATAATTAAAAACAGTAAACATCAACTCAGAAACCCTATATAGTTATATCATCATCAGAATTCAAATTTAAATTTGTTTTAACAAAATCAATACAGCATGCCTTAAAAATATGGATATGAAAATGTAATGTAGTGTAAACCAAGGATATGTGAATAGTTTTCAATTCATTGGTGCCCTAATTTACAAATGAAATAGAAAAGGTGCAAGCAAGCAAGCAAGTAGCCAACAATTAAATAAACTTGTTTCCGTAACTTGGATTGAAATACAATTAGCACTAGTTGTGCTGCTACAATTAACCCTAAATTAAAAGAGTGAGGTAAAAGATAATCGCAGCAGGAAGCTAACCTGCAAGACGATTGAATGTCGACGGAGAAATATGGCGACTGGCGGCAGCAAGCAGGTGTGGTGGATGATATATTAGGTCAAAACGTGAGTTGGGCGACTACTGTGTAACATAAATAATGATGTTTTCTTTTTTCTGTTTTTAAGTAAACTGTCAAAATTATTTTGGGTAATTTTAAAATGAGACAAGTGGGTCAGGAAATAATAATGGATGAGTCAGGATTGGCTTTTAGATGTTAATTTAAAATGTTTGATGGGTCAGAATGGGTAAGTGGGCAACTCTAACCATTGAATCAGAATCGTTCATAACCACTGAATCAGTTGAACTATTGCTGCTCAGGTTTGTTTCACACCCAAAGAAAGAAAGAGAGAGATGGAGATGAACGGTGCTCCTTCGCCAACGTCGGTGAATAACGTCCTCTACTTCGGATTTTCACACAACGGTTTTGTGGTAGGGGCGGGTCGGAATGGGAGATCCGGTAGCTCGGCGCCACAATAGACACCTTTTTCTATATCAGTTGAGTCTGCTTCAACTTCCTATGCACATTGATCTATGGTATGATTAGAGGAGTTGCTTTTGATTTACTTTGTTAATTGGTATGATTATTTATGTGTTTTTGTTTTATTATGATGGTTGATTGAAGATGGGTATAATTATATTTGGGAGTATGTTTATGTGATATATTGAGTTTTAGGGGATGTCCTAGTTTTGATATGATTTGGGGTTAAGAAAGCGAGTCATAATGGTTGTGGAAAGGTGTTCAAAAATTTTTTTTTTTTGATTTTTTTTTTACTTTTTTTTAATTTTTTAAATTTTTTGATATATTTATTTATATTTTTAGCCTATCATGCCCAAATTCATCTTGACAAAAACTCATCTTGACATAAACCCATCCTAACTCAATTCTTAATAAACTCATCCTAACTCACACTCATTCTAACTCATATTCATCTTAACCTATTACCCAAACTAGCCCAACCCACCCATTTTACCACCTCTGTCAAAATGATCCCAATTTTTTTTTATATTTATTAGAAACTAGCAGTAGCAGGTACTAGACACCACATATACAACTAGAAACAAACACAAAGCACACCAACAGGATCACTAAGGTTTAGATATAAATCTATAAATGACTGAGTCATCTAAAAAGATTTTTTTTTTCTCAACTGGATTATTGAGATTTCAAAATCGTTGCCAGATATATACATTTTTTTAACCTTTTTAAAAACTAATATTAAATGAGGGGTATTTTGGTCAGATTTTTTTAACTCTTGTTTGTTTAAGCTTAAATTGAACGGTATATTATATATTTGTTCATGTAATTTGTTGTATGAATTCACTTTTTCCTTTTTCTGATTTTTGGGTTAGCAGAATCGGTGATACCTCTTCACATCCTTGTAATCCAAAAAGTGAAAATATACACACATATACTAAAGCATAAAACACAGCTTAAGACCGTGGGGTATGGTGGGACGGGGTTTGGGGCATGGGTTGAAACGTGTAATTTCAAAACTCAATTCTCAAACCCACTTTAGATGGGGTATGGCGGGGCTTGGGTTGGGGCGTGGCTTGGCAGTTTATTAAAAAAAATTTACAAAAACTTAAAAAAAATACACATGGCCACCAAGCGAATAGGAGCCCGCCACATAGGACCACTAGCCCTCCCCACGCCCGGCTTAAAACTCCCGCCCCAAGGGGCCACGCCCAAACCCACACCCCAACCCAAGCCCCCGGGGTGGGGACTTGGGCGTTTTCAACCAACCCACGCCCCAACCCAAACCCCATACCCCATAGTCTAAGCTTACCATAGTGCATCAGTTGTAATCCAATATTTCTGTAAAGGAGATAATAATACGGGGTAATGATTTTTCAAGGCAGTTTTAGAACACAAAGGGGTTTATTAATGTGATGTGAGGGTTGAGTTACAGAAGAAAAAGGTGTTTATTAATAAGAAAGGTAAGAAACAACTATATAGTGAAAAATGTCTAATGAATAATTAAGTGGTAGGAGTAATTTTATCTAAAAAACAAAAAATATTTACATGTAAGTCACATGCTATTTCACCCTTATTTTTATACGTCAATTGTTTAAAAAAATATATCATAAAATTGAACATCTTTTTATCTTTATATGAGTACCCTATTGTTATACTTTTAAAATAAATCGAAAACCCAATTACGCATTACACATGAGTATCAAACTAAAAGCACAATGAAAAGTAGACCCAAAACAAAATCGATGACAACAGATAAAAAACACAATCGATAGCAGACTAAAACACAATGGACATAACGTAAAATACAATGAGTATCAAACTAAAAGCACAATGAAAAGTATACTAAAAACACAATTGATGACAGCAGATAAAAGACACAATGGACATCAGACTAAAATACAATGGATAACATAATAAAAAACAATGGACAACACAATGAAGAACAAAATAAACACAATGAACAACATATTAAAACACAATGGACAACAAATAAAAAACACAATGAACAACCAATTAAAACACAATAGATAGAAGACTTTGTATAAATGTTGTGTTTTGATTAAATTGATGAGTGTTTACTGTTCATAATCATAATAGAATAACTCATGTAATTTTTAAGAATTTTTAATCATGTAATTGAATTTATTTAATATTTTAATCATATTGTAATTATATAAAACTAATTTAAAATATGTTAATGATTAAAAAATAAACTTTATAAATATTACTTGTATTTTTTTTCAGAAAATATAAATTATAAATTTGAGCCATCACGACACGATTGTGTCGCGTGTTCATATAGGTTCACAGATGACGTGGCGTATGCACACCTGAGTGGCGCATGCATGTGGGTTTGCGCACGCATCCCAGTGTCATACCCTCAAATTCCACATGTGGGGTTTTACCGTGAGGTGTGTGACAAACCAGGATCCAAGACACTAGTCATATAGAATGACCTCTATATAAGTAAAAATATGTTTTTCAAACCAAAGTAAGTTGCGGAAGCGTAAATAAAAGTAATGTAAAACAGTGCATCAAAACAAACGCCCAAAAGCAACATAAGTAAATGTGTAAATGCAAACACCAAAAATAGTTTTTAATGGCATGTTGTGCTCCTAGCCGTGACTTAGTACCTTAGCGACCTGAGAAACACATGCAAAAACAAGTGTCAACACATAATGATGAGTGAGTTCACAGGTTTGGTTCACATATATAAAACAATTCATTGTTTTAGTTGTTTATAGTTTATAGTAGTGATTAGCAGTTTCTTGTTATATTGGAAGGTAGCTAACTTAGATGTTATGTCACTAAGCGTTCACAACCGAAGCTGACTGTTTATGCGTTGTTCGCTTTGATTATCAGGTCTATCACTAACCATGGCGATGTGATAGGAAAATTTGACACTCGTTCGACCATTACCGGTCGAGTTAGCGCGACTAACTCGGGTGGGGCTTGTCGGGCCCAGTAGTACTACTCGAAAGGAAAAATTACAAGTTTTGTCCTTTATCTCTATACCACTTTTCAGGCAGTGTCCTTTTTAACGAATGTTGACAGGCGGTGTCCTTTACTAGGTATTATGTTGCAAGTTTAGTCCTTTACACCCAACCCAATTTAAAAACTCTGTTAATTGTTGACAGGGTGTCCATTACTAGGTATTTTGTTGTAAGTTTAGTCCTTTACCTAGGTATTTTGTTGCAAGTTTAGTCCTTTACACCTAACAATTAACAGGGCTTTTTAACTGGGTTGGGTGTAAAGGACTAAACTTGCAACAAAATACCTAGTAAAGGACACCGCCTGTCAACATTCGTAAAAAAGGACACCGCCTGAAAAGTGGGATAAAGATAAAAGACAAAACTTTCCTCGATATAACCCAATACTAACGGTTCGAGATGAAGGACTTCCTGTGATAGTGTGCACTTTCGTAACCATAACTAATATAACAAAAACTCTAATCCTAGTGACGTTACTTTACCGTAACGTAAGACATTACTTTACCGTAATGTTATACATGCTCTCTCCCCCTGTGTTTTGTAAAAGTTATGAATAGGGGTCGTGAACTCACCTTCGATTTGCTTGGTTAGAATTAAAGTGACTAGGGTAAGTGTGGTCAACCATGTCCTGATATGGTTACTGTTTTAGTGTTAGTTATCATTCACGTAAGTCACTTGAATTCTACACGTATACTAACACATAATATGCAAACACGTTGACACTTAGTTATCCGTTCGTGTGGGTATGTGCATGTGTTCATCTCATAATATGCAACACGTTTAATGGTACTCGTTTAGGTATCAAACAACAATTAACACATTGTAGTAATACGTAGGTACACTTAGAAACATATACGTTAGCTTTCATCAGTTTCAGCCCAACCTCCAAAGTTAAGTTGTTTTCGTGAATTTTGTTAAAATACTTAACGTGCTCGAAAAAACTATAAATAATTTATAAGGCGTGTTATTAGGTCATAATGGTTTGTGAAATTTTCTCAAAGTCTAATTTTTCACAGAAAAATCACTTAACACCTAAAGGGCAATTTCGTCACATTGTGTCGACAATTTACGACTTATTTTATATAAATCCCTGTCGATCCGATTGACGAAATTCCAGTTGGAGGATTTGATAACCTCATAGAACTATCTACCAGGGGCAGACCTAAGTGAGATGCTGGGTGGGCGGGCGCACCCCTTGAAAAAAAATTAGTGTATTTTTAAGCTAAAATCTTGATCGCACCCCTTGAAAGTTTGCAATCACCCCTTTAATCACAAGAACTCATATATGTGACCGGATTATTTTTTCCGGGAAGTGACTTTGGCGGTCACATAAGCATCGGAGATACCTGTAATTAAATGAAGAAGAAGACTTGTTTGAATGGGTTTTTCTATTTTAATTTTAAAAGTACATGATATTTTATTGTTTTTTGTTGCTTTCCAAAGGATTGTGCTGCAAAAGCCTACAACCATCATAGGTGGACTTTTTCTTATTTAATTATCTAAAAGATAAATGGAGTAAATTATGAACTCATTCAATTTATCTGTCTAATTTCAATTGTTTGGACTTTTTATTTGATTATTTTCTAAATATACTTCAATTAGTTATATATTATATATAAAATATCATATATATGTCTAGAAATTTATTGTATTCTTTATATATAAAAATGAATAAATAAATAAAACATAAAGGTATAAATAAATTTATTGTATTTTTTATGTAGTACATACTCATAAGTATATAATATTCATAAAGGTATGTGTATTGTGATTAATTTGACCCAATGGGAACTGTTGAACTGACCCGAAAGTTTTATATCTGGTTCTAACTCAATCGGAACAAATTCTTGTATTGCCCCTGTCGGAGTGTTTTTTCGCCACATTGAATAGTAGATTTTTCTGACCCGACCCAATCTAGACGAAAAATTATTATATACGCGATAGAAAAAATACCTCTATAAATTTCCGCCCCAATGAAAAAAAAAATCATGGGTCCGCCGCTGCTATCTACCGTAAAAATTTTAAATAATAACTCCACTCATAGACCAAGTTATGACTCTCGTAACAGGCTGCAAATTCTGCAGAAAAACGCAGCCTGCACCTGTGTTTTCGTTTTAATCTTTTGACTGACCTAAACTAGTCAAAAAATTATGATTCCAGTTAGGTTTGAAAGCTGTTTCCTTGTATTTCCATGATCAAGTTACAGCCAATACAACTTGACATAAAATTATGTGCAAAAAAATGTTTTGAATCCGATCTTTGTAAAAACGTGTTTATGAACATAACATCATTGTTTTCGACCATTAATGCATACATAACAACATGTAGACCAGTTTATCATCAAGATCATTGAGTTCATGTTATATACCGAAACCCTAGCATACATACATACATACATACATACATACATACATACATACATACATACATACATACATACATACATACATACATACATACATACATACATACATACATACATACATACATACATACATACATACATACATACATACATACATACATACATACATACATACATACATACATACATACATACATACATACATACATACATACATACATACATACATACATACATACATACATACATACATACATACATACATACATACATACATACATACATACATACATACATACATACATACATACATACATACATACATACATACATACATACATACATACATACATACATACATACATACATACATACATACATACATACATACATACATACATACATACATACATACATACATACATACATACATACATACACACACACACACACACATACATACATACATACATACATACATACATACATACATACATACATACATACATACATACATACATACATACATACATACATACATACATACATACATACATACATACATACATACATACATACATACATACATACATACATACATACATACATACATACATACATACATACATACATACATACATACATACATACACACACACACACATACACACACACACATACACACACACATACATACATACATACATACATACATACATACATACATACATACATACATACATACATACATACATACATACATACATACATACATACATACATACATACATACATACATACATACATACATACATACATACATACATACATACATACATACATACATACATACATACATACGTACGTACGTACATACATACAAAGCATACAATCTAAAAATCTTTATAAACGATCAAAACTCGTTATCTATACAAAAACCTAGCATTCAAGATCCATGTTTTCAAGTAAACATATAAACAAAACACAGTTAAATGCTATAACGAGATTGAGATGGATTACCTGAAGCAATGGAGATCAAGAAAACTTGAAAAGAATAAGAGAGTTCAAGGCTTGGAGATTCAGTCGCCGTTCAGAGAGAAGTTGAGTTCGCAGAAACTGTTATGATTAGGGTTTGCATGCTAAGTATTTATATATACAGAAGAATCTAAGTCGTGGGTATTCCTGAATTTGTATAAAGGCCAAAAGGTCCAAGTTTTTTAGCAAGATAAAAGGTTCTGAGTCTAGGAGGGTGAATTCCGAATTTGAGAGTAAAGGGGGAGGGGTTTCGAATTTATGGAAGAGGGAGGGGGTTTCCGAATTTGTTAAAGGGAGGGGGTGGGTTTCGAATTTGCAAGAGGGGGGGGGGGGATTCCGAATTTGTGATGATAATTTATAAAAATTACAACTAAGTTTCTCAAGTTAGAACTGTCACACCCCAACCGATGGCGGAATCATCGGGGCATGGCACTGAGCGAAACAGATTGTCCAGAGGTTTCCATAACAACTATTCATATAATCCAGTTAAAGATAAGTCCCATACCGTATCCCGAATAAACAAATACATTATTACAGATAACATCCGAACAAGAAATATTGTTCCGACAACTCAGATTTAATCAAAAAGAAATAAATATTGTTCAAATGCTCCTAAAGACCCAGCCTGACAAGATCTATAGACAACTATGCTCTAGTTGGTCTTTCCTGACAGACAACTATTTGTTGGGGGCCTCTAGAGCTTTGTTCTAGCCTCGCTTTCCTAGCAAGCAAACATCCTAAACACCTGTCACATACGTTAAAATAAAGTCAATACACATAATGTAAAGGTGAGCATACAAGTTTGATAATAGCATATAGAGTTCGAATAGTTTACGCATAACCAGCACGTACACAGAAGAAAACGAAGCATGTTAATTATCGACATGGACCTATCGATACCAGTGACTGCGGGTTGACTGTCCGAGACAGTTCGCAATACATGATTACCACCGTAATCCATGCAAGTAATTGTCCTTAACAACCCCCGTTTGAACGGGTGCTGAGTCCAAACTATAGTACTACGTCGTTAAGGCAGGTAGACAACATTCCACGTGTAAACACAATCAACAAACATTCATTTAGTCACGTAATAAATGCATATTGGTTAGCGTTCAAATAATTGAGTAGTGTGATCGATTTGTGATTTTGATAAGTAGCGTATGTAACACCCAAAAGTGCTAAAGCAAAAAGGGATCGAGTATACTCACATCGGTTGATTGATGGATTGAAGGGAGCGCTTGAGAGTAGGGTTAGCCTGAACAGTTCGATAGCATAACGATGAATACGCGTAGAATGAAAACAAGTGTAAGGGGGTCGAACAGCCTGGTCGATCGAACGACAGGTTCGATCGAGTGGGTTGTTCGTTCGGCTGGACAATCCGTTCGGACAGCCTGCTCGATCGGCCGGTAGGCTCGATCGGTTGGACAGTTCGAGTGGATTGTTTCTTCCCTTGAGTAGAATGTGTTTGTGTATCATGGTTTGAACTTTTGAAGTTTTTGTTGTAGCATTTGAGAACACTGAAGTGTACTTACCTTTCAGTTCGATCGATCGAACGATCTGTTCGATCGGTCGGCTTAACCGGTCGGTTAGGAACTTTAGTAGTAGTCCTCAGCAGGTTATCACTCGATCGAGCAGCGTATTCGATCGAACAGCCTGTTCGTTCTGATAGCATGTTCGATCGGGTGGCACCCCAATGCGTCGAACGAGTTGAAAAAATTGATTAAGTGTTGAAGCATAGTATCTCATGATCCGAAGAATAATGTTTACCAATCATTCGTTCGATCGAGTTGAAAAAATTGATTAAGTTTTGAAGCATAGTATCTCATGATCCGAAGAATAATGTTTACCAATCATTCGTTCGATCGGTCATTACTTCGTTCAATACCATACCCCATGAGTTTGTCAAAAGTGTGGGGCCACATGCTAGCCGACCGGCTGACATGTCCGATCGGTTGGGTTGTTCGTTCGAACAGCCTAACCGTTCGGTCAGCATCCTAACCTGGTCGGCTGGTTCGTCTAACACTTGGCTGTTCTGATTATTTGACATTATATTGAGGTAGTTTGACAACGAGTTGAACTATGACACTTTCATTCTTACTTGTTTCTCCTGCTTGGACAGGAATCACCCATGTCCGGCCGGTGAACGGTTCGGAATGTCAGTTTAACGTTTAACCCGAAGTCGGTGAACCTCGTAGATAGAACCCGAATCTTGAATCACACAACCATCAGAATGATTAGTGGGTTAGCTCAAGCTTCGTTTCTACCGGTTCTGAAGGCATTGAGTGTAAAAGAGTGGAAAGAAAGTTGGAAATCCTCCTTTCAATCCTTTACATCATGTAAATGTTTAGATCTCTGATAGATCTTGACTTGTTTATGTGGAAATCGGTTAGATCCGAGCTATTCATGGTGGATTGAGGTCAAAACATGATGTTCTTGAAGAATACCATGCTGACATCATCCTAGAATGCTTAGATCTTGATGATTTCACGGTTAGAAATCAAGATTTGAAAGATGGAAAGGTGTAGAATCATGCATTGATCAAAAACGTACAAGATTTAGAGTGAATACTTACCGGAGTTGAGAGAAATCTGAGAAAAGGTGAAGAACAAGAGCTGGTCGGTCAGAGCTTTCCAAAAGTGGTAAAGATGACAATGACAGCCCTATTTATAGGCTCCAAAAGAGGAAAGTGCTAACCGATCGGACAGACATCCTGATCGGCTGGCCTGCTCGATCGAACAGCCGGTTCGATCGGCTGGCCTGTTCGATCAGTGTCTCCTGTTCGATCGGTGACCCCCTTTTGAGTGTTTTGCAACGGTTTTTGATATTCCGATTTCGATTGAAGTCGATACGAGTACGATAGAGTTTCCTATTCAAATTACTTTTAGTCCCAACTACTATATCTAGCATACAATCATCTATAAATTACCTTATCCTAACGTTACCATTCGTCGTAGTTCGATTTCGATCGTATTTGATTTGAGTTTCGAGCTTGGATTCGAGTTTCGATTGATTCGATTGATCACCACACAAAACATAAAGTAAACACGCACAGGTAACACATAAGGCGCACACACACACGTAATAACAACAACCACAGTTCGCGTAGTTAGAGATTCGAGTTCGATGATAGTTAGATCGGTTTGATTACTGATTAGTTAACTTTATCGCATTGTTACTTCTTACCATTCACAGTCGTGAATCGGTTTGCGTTAAAACATTCGATTGCTTCGATTCTTTCTGATTACAACACTTACTCCACATAATACAAATAAAATTGAAAATAGACTATCTACAGTCAAAGAAAGTCAAAGTTGTCTTGGACTTTGACTTTGACATTCGAAAACACGGGGTGTTACAGCCTCCCCTTGTTTAGGGAATTTCGTCCCGAAATTTGGCTCGAAGCTGCACAGCACCGTGAATTACCAATTTGACGCTTCAGATCTTCACTTAAACAATTGTGGGTACTTGGCCTTCATGTCGCTTTCGAGTTCCCAAGTGAACTCCGCGCCTCGTTTACCTT
The DNA here is from genome assembly GCF_002127325.2 of Helianthus annuus. Lineage (NCBI taxonomy): Eukaryota > Viridiplantae > Streptophyta > Magnoliopsida > Asterales > Asteraceae > Helianthus > Helianthus annuus. Next base: position 140,495,912 of record NC_035441.2, on the reverse strand, counting down.
CCCATCGGACTTTCACGATAGGGATGCGTGAGCGTCTGAGTTGCTTGGTTTGGCGATCCATGATTTCGACAGGCTTTTCCACGAAGTGTAGTGTTTCGTTGACCTGAAGATCGTCGAGAGGTACAATCAAATCATGGTCAGCTAGGCATTTTCGGAGGTTCGACACATGGAAGGTCGGGTGGACGTTACTGAGTTCCTCCGGTAGTTCGAGTTTGTAGGCAACTTTTCCGATCCTTTCCAGAATCTTAAAAGGTCCAACGTATCGAGGCGCTAGTTTCCCTTTCTTGCCGAATCTGACTACACCCTTCCAAGGTGATACCTTTAGAAGTACGTAGTCGCCAACGTCAAATTCAAGGGGCTTGCGTCTTCTATCGGCGTAACTTTTCTGTCTATCCCTGGCCTTTGCCAAGTTGTCGCGGATCTAGTGGATTTTGTCAGTCGTTTCTTGTAGTAACTCGGGACCGGTTAACTGTGAATGACCGATCTCGTGCCACACAATAGGCGAACGACATCTTCTCCCATACAGGGCCTCAAATGGTGCCATTTGTATGCTGGCATGATAGCTGTTGTTGTACGAGAATTCGACTAGCGGTAGATGTTTGTTCCAACGACCACCGAAATCTATAACACACGCACAGAGCATGTCTTCAAGAGTATGGATCGTTCTTTCAGTCTGTCTGTCAGTTTGAGGATGGAATGCAGTACTCAGATTAAGCGACGTACCAAGGGCCGCTTGAAACGTTTCCCACAGTCGCGAAGTAAACTGAGCGTCACGGTCTGAAATGATGTCACGAGGCATACCATGATTACGAATGATCTCGTCGGTGTAGATTTGGGCTAGTCGTTCTACACAGCATGAACGAGATATTTGAAGCTTTTCAGAACCTCAATCTATATCCAGTGAATATCGAAGTTTCTCATGAATTTACGGGATATTTGGCTGATGTGGACCAACCTGTAAAATTTCCTACTCCACCAGTAACCAAACCAAAAAGAAGGCCAAAGAAAAATTATGTGTGGGGAAGCCGTATACGTAAGAAAAAGTCAGTTACAAAACCTCCTAGAACTAGTAAACCTTTAGAAAAAGGAAAGGCAATTATAATCCAGGAAAACCCTAATCCGCAAGAACAGGAAACTGAAGCCAATGACGAATCTAGGCAAATGGAGAAACAGTTTGATCAGTATTCTCAAGAAATAGAAATAGAAATAGGGCAAGGTTCTAGACCAACTCAGGTAGAATTCGGAGAGAGCTCTAATCAAAATAAGAAAATTACCTTTCAGGATCAGATAGATATTTTATTGGAAAAATGTGAGACTATGCAACCTGCCAACACAGGTATCTTTACCTATCCTATCGAAAACCCAATCCCTATGAATTTTGCACCAACAATCACTGAACCAATAGTCCACGACCAACCTGTTGAAATGGAAGAATGGTGGACAAATGATTGGCAATTTCAAAATATTGTCAATAGCCCTTACTCGTTTCTTCCACAGTTTGACCCAGAACCCCTACCTAATCCACCAATGAGTAATGAAAATCTGGCTGAACTTCGCCATTTCGGTGAAGAGTTGATGGATGCAGGGAATAGAATTAGGGAAATAGGGGGACAGATTGCCTGGAAGTATGACGAGAGGGAACTCCGTTTCTAGAATGACAAGTAGGAGGGTGGTAAAACTATCTTTGTAAAATAGTGAAACCAGTTGTAACATAACGAATAAAACGTTGTAAGATATCGGTGTGTATTGATGCATACTATACTGATATAAAATAGAATCGAGAAATCGATAATTTTGACTTATATGTTATAAATTGTTCGATTATTTGTATAATTTTCTAATTGCTAATTTATTTTAATAAATTATCATCAGATGGCAAATAATGATAACGAACCAGTAAATGAAGTTAATCAATCGGAGTAACACCCAGAAGATCAATATATGACCAAAAGAGATATCGAAAATATTGTTGCCCAAGGAATAGCCAACGCAATTCCAATGTTCGTTGCTGCTATGAAACATCCAAACGATCCGCAACATATCATTCCTAGTAAACATACTAGCGAAGATAATTTTAGTAATAGTATAAACGGGGGCAATGATCATATCAATCATGACAATGAATCTCAGCACACGCCGCGCCCTAAGAAACGAAAGGCTGCAACACCTGGTTGCACTTTCAAAGAATTTCTTGCTTGTAAACCCGCTGAATTTGCAGGCAATGAAGGAGCAACTGCAACACTGCGATGGTTAGAGAAAACCGAAGCAGTAATTGCAATAAGTAAATGTGCTGAAGGAGATCAAGTCATGTATGCCTCAAACCTGTTTAAGGAAGGAGCACTAGAATGGTGGAACACAGTGCTGCAGGCAAAAGGCAGACGGGTGGCTTATGCTATGACTTGGGAAGAATTTAAGAATCTTGTCGAAAGAAAATTCTGTCCTGAGTATGAGAAGGAACAGATGGCAAATAAGTTCCTAAATCATCGAATGACAGGGGTAGATTGTCGTGGTTATACTTCGACATTCTTCGAATATGCGAGAGTGGTACCTAACCTGGCTTCACCAGAACCAGTACTCATTTCTCGATATATTTGGGGATTAAATAGCGAAATTCGCAATATCGTCAAGGCTGCAAGACCTCGTACTATTGACGATGCAGTAGAATTAGCTAATACTTTAACCGACGAACTGGTCCGCACAAGAGATGAAGATAGGAAGAAAGAATTGGCTCAGAAAATTACCCAAGGATTTAGGGTGGGTAATAGTAGTAACTTCAAGAAGAAAGGAACAAGACAATCTTCCATCCCGCCATTCTGCAGGAATTGCAAAAGAAAGCATTTTGGAAAATGCAATGCAATTTGTAACTTCTGCAAATCTGTGGGCCATAGTGAAGAAAACTGTAAGAAGAAAACTGTAACCTGCTTTCACTGTGGAGAAACCGGACATTACAAAACCAAATGTCCTAAACTGAACAAAATCACTGATAACAAAGGCAAACCCGTTGAAGGAACTGTTAAGAAGAATGCCAGAGCTTTCCAGCTAACTACTCAAGAAGCCGAGCTCATTCCGGATGTGATAGCCGGTACGTTTTTAGTTCACAACGTCTATGCAAAAGTATTATTTGACTCTGGTGCAAACCAAAGTTTTATAAATACTTCATTCTGTCAAGCTCTTAAGTTACCGTTGACTACCGTTAGACAAATTTTTACAGTCGAAACTGCAGATGGGAATTCAGTCAAAATTAATCAGGTTTTGCAAAAAGTAGAAATAGAACTTTCAGGTCATAAGTTTGTTGCAAACCTATTGCCTATGAAATTAGCTGAGTTTGATGTTGTGTTAGGAATGGATTGGTTAATAGCCAACCATGCTCAAATCATATGTGATAGAAATTCTATAGAAATTCAAGCACCTACTGGAGAGGTAATTAAGATTTCAGGAGATAAACCTAGGAAGCCATTAAAGTTCATATCAGTAATGAAAGTTGCTAATTATGAACGGAACCAAGGAATAGTATATATGATTTCCGTAATCATTTGTACTAAAGGCAAAGAACTCAAGGAAATTCCTGTAGTCTCAGAATACCCAGATGTATTTCCAGAAGATTTACCTGGATTACCACCAGACAGAGAGGTAGAATTTGGGATTCATCTAATTCCAGGAACTACACCGATAGCCAAGGCACCCTATCGATTAGCTCCTACCGAAATGCTAGAATTGAAAAAGCAATTAGATGAATTACTAAGCAAAGGATTTATACAACCTAGTTCATCCCCTTGGGGTGCACCAGTGTTGTTTGTGAAAAAGAAAGATGGATCAATGAGAATGTGTATTGATTATAGAGAGTTGAATAAGGTCACAATTAAGAATCGGTACCCATTACCTAGGATTGATGATCTTTTCGATCAATTACAAGGAGCTAGGTATTTCTCTAAGATAGACTTAAGATCCGGATATCATCAATTGAAGGTACAAGAGGAAGACATACCTAAAACTGCTTTCAGAACTAGGTATGGTCATTATGAGTTTACAGTCATGCCCTTCGGATTAACCAATGCCCCAGCTGCATTCATGGACATGATGAACCGAATCTGTAAACCATATTTGGATAAATTTGTGATCGTATTCATTGACGATATACTCATTTATTCCAAAAGTCAAGTCGAGCATTGTCAGCACTTGCATGCACTCTTAACTTTGTTAAGAAAAGAAAAATTGTACGCTAAATTCTCAAAGTGTGAATTTTGGTTACAAGAAGTGCAATTCTTAGGCCATATGGTGAATCATGAAGGTATTCACGTAGATCCTGCTAAGATCGAAGCAATTACCAACTGGAAGGTTCCACAAACTGCAATGGAAATTAGAAGTTTTATAGGTTTAGCCGGTTATTATAGACGGTTTATTAAGGATTTTTCCAAGATAGCCGTACCATTAACTAAGCTGACCTGTAAAGCCACTAAGTTTGAATGGGGACCAAAACAAGAAGAAGCTTTTAGAATCTTAAAGTAGAAATTAACCAATGCGCCAATCTTAGCCTTACCAGAAGGAACAGAAGATTTTGAAGTATATTGTGATGCTTCAAAATTAGGATATGGATGCGTGTTGATGCAACGCAAGAAGGTAATTGCGTATGCCTCCAGACAATTGAAAAAGCACGAAGAAAACTATACAACTCATGATTTAGAACTAGGAGCCATAGTTTTTGCCCTTAAGATTTGGAGACATTATCTGTATGGAAGTAAGTTTACTGTTTATACAGACCACAAGAGTTTAAGATATATATTCGGACAAAAAGAGTTAAACATGAGACAAAGAAGATGGATGGAAGTCTTGAGTGATTACGACTGTGATATTCAATATCATGAAGGAAAGGCCAACGTAGTAGCAGATGCCTTAAGTCGTAAGTTCCATGAAAAGCAAAAACGAGTCCGTGCTCTTAGAATAAATTTACAAGTAGATTTAAGGGAACAAGTGAAGGAGATCCAGAAAACGGCAATCAAGGACAATACCGAAGGAATGAAAGGTTATCTAAAAGAATTAGATCAAGGAAATGATGGAATTTGGAAATTCCACAAAAGCAGAATTTGGGTACCTAAGCAAGGAGATTTAAGATCGAAAATTTTAGAGGAAGCTCATAAATCTAGGTATACTGTACACCCAGGAAATAATAAGATGTACCAAGATTTAAGAAAGAATTTCTGGTGGATAGGAATGAAAAAGGACATAGCTGAATATGTATCTAAGTGTTTAACTTGTTTACAAGTTAAAGCTGAACACCAGAAACCCTCAGGTCTATTACAACAGTTAGAAATGCCTGTATGGAAATGGGAACTCATAACAATGGACTTTTTACTAAGTTACCCAAAACAAAAAAAAGGTAATGATGCAATTTGGGTAATTGTGGACCGATTAACCAAATCAGCTCATTTTCTACCCATAAAAGAAACCTTTAGCATGGAAAGGTTAGCCAAGTTGTATGTGGATGAAATAGTATCCTTACATCGAGTCCCGCTCTCCATCGTATCGGATAGAGATAGTCGTTTCACTTCCCGATTTTGGACAAGTTTTCAAGAATCAATGGGAACCCGACTCAATCTCAGTACTGCGTATCATCCACAAACTGATGGACAAAGTGAAAGGACGATCCAAACTCTGGAAGACATGCTTCGAGCGTGTGTAATTGACTTTGGAGGTAATTGGGATAACCATTTACCATTAATTGAATTCTCCTATAACAATAGTTATCATTCAAGTATCGAGACCGCTCCATTCGAGGCACTGTATGGACGCAAGTGCAGAACACCTGTATGCTGGGCGGAAATAGGAGAAAGTCAATTATCAGGTCCAGAAATTGTACAGGAAACTACAGACAAGATAACTCAAATTAAGGAAAGATTGAAAACAGCAAGAGATCGCCAGAAGAGCTATGCAGATAATCGTCGCAAACCACTTGAATTCCAAATCGGAGACAAAGTACTATTAAAAGTATCTCCTTGGAAAGGAGTTGTAAGATTTGGAAAGAAAGGAAAACTGAGTCCCCGATATGTTGGACCATTTCCAGTGATTCAACGAATCGGACCAGTTGCCTATCGCTTACAGCTACCAGAAGAACTAGCTGGAGTACATGATGTATTTCATATATCCAATCTCAAGAAATGTTTATCAGACGAATCTCTAGTAGTACCTCTTCAAGACATAGAGGTAAATGAAAAGCTCAAATTCATAGAGAAACCTTTACAGATAGAAGATAGGAAAATCAAGTTTCTCAAACACAAGCGACTTGTACTGGTAAAAGTCAAATGGAATTCCAAGAGAGGACCAGAATACACTTGGGAACTGGAGTCAGAAATGAAACGCAAGTATCCTCATCTATTCCAGTGAATCTCGAGGACGAGATTTTTCCTAAGGTGGGGAGGATGTAACAACTCTCATTAAAATTAATAATTAGAATGGTAATTAGCTATTAAGAAAACCCTAATTGAGACACCCAAGTAATTCTCCACTAACCCTTAAATTTTCGAAACAATCGGAATCAGGATCAGGGCCCCTAAAACTCAGGGGGGGTTAAACCCTAATCGATATTATCTTTATTATACGTTGTCTGAATTGAATTTTATAAAACTGTCAACTCACCCAAGCTACTGGACACGAAACCTACCCTACCCTAAATTGGCATCCCAGGCGATACGCGGGAGGTTCCCCGAATTCTGCCGCGACACGCGGGAGAAGCCAATTTTCAGTATAAATAGAGGGCCTTGGGACTTGAATCTGGGAGTTGGAACGACGTAAAATCGTTGTCTGTACGTCGAGTTAAGGTCGTTTTACTACAATTAAACACACACACTGTTATCGAGGTGCTGCCGCGGAACAGGGTAATTACTCGATCACTATTACGATGCATTTCCGGGATCAATATATCCAAAGAATGTCTAAGTGCCGCCCACATTGGGTTATGCTTTGTCGTTTGTCGATAATTCGATAAATGAGTTGAAGCATTAAACTTTGTCGTTTGTCGATAATTCGATAAATGAGTTAAAGTATTATACTTTGTCGTTTGTCGTTAATACGATAAATGAGTTGAAGTATTGCACTTTGTCATTCATTGTGAAAATTTGATCTCGTAAATTATCGTGACTGCTGCATTGATCACTAACCCTGTTTTGTGTGCATTATTGTTGAAATTAGGTTAACAAGGCTAAAATCATATTCTGTCAGTACTAAATCTGCAATGTGAGTTATTCTCCTTTTATAAACTCTTTTCTCACAGTTTGTGAGCTATTAACTGTTTACAATACTCCAAATTATTTTCAGAATTATAACTTACAGTGATTAAGTTTATGTAATCACCAAATTACAGCTGGTATGTGGGGTATTGTGCACATTACTTGATAATCTTCACCATTGGGGCAGCCATTGGGTGATATGACCATAATCACAGACACCATTGGACGTATGGGCCAATGGGTCGAGTGGTAAAGTACTGTGGGTAGATTGGTTGATATCAGAAACATTGTAAAAGATCTTACCACTGTAAATTATAATAAATGTGTCATTTTCAGTAACTAGAATAATTCACTCAGTATTTCCCCGCTGACAAAATCTTTTTCAAATATGTTTCAGGTGATCTGCTGTAATTCAGGAAAAATGCAGGGGAAGCATTTCAAGCTTAAGATAGTGGCTCAATATAAAATAAAGAATTATGTTTTATTAATAAAATCTTGTTATTGTAAATTATCGGGGTTTTATATGTGGTGACCCGGTTTTACCCGCTTCAGGAGCCGCTAGACAGAAATCCTGTGGTACTTTATTTATTGTGAGTTTAGCAGCGGAAAATTTATTCACAGGATCGGCTAAGTTAAAACTTTTCCCGATTTATTTTTATTTCACAATTCGGGATAAAACCCCGATAATTTACAATAACAAGATTTTATTAATAAAACATAATTCTTTATTTTATATTGAGCCACTATCTTAAGCTTGAAATGCTTCCCCTGCATTTTTCCTGAATTACAGCAGATCACCTGAAACATATTTGAAAAAGATTTTGTCAGCGGGGAAATACTGAGTGAATTATTCTAGTTACTGAAAATGACACATTTATTATAATTTACAGTGGTAAGATCTTTTACAATGTTTCTGATATCAACCAATCTACCCACAGTACTTTACCACTCGACCCATTGGCCCATACTTCCAATGGTGTCTGTGATTATGGTCATATCACCCAATGGCTGCCCCAATAGTGAAGATTATCAAGTAATGTGCACAATACCCCACATACCGGCTGTAATTTGGTGATTACATAAACTTAATCACTGTAAGTTATAATTCTGAAAATAATTTGGAGTATTGTAAACAGTTAACAGCTCACAAACTGTGAGAAAAGAGTTTATAAAAGGAAAATAACTCACATTGCAGATTTAGTACTGACAGAATATGATTTTAGCCTTGTTAACCTAATTTCAACAATAATGCACACAAAACAGGGTTAGTGATCAATGCAACAGTCACGATAATTTACGAGATCAAATTTTCACAATGAATGACAAAGTGCAATACTTCAACTCATTTATCGTATTAACGACAAACGACAAAGTATAATACTTCAACTCATTTATCGAATTATCGACAAACGACAAAGTATAATGCTTCAACTCATTTATCGAATTATCGACAAACGACAAAGCATAACCCAATGTGGGCGGCACTTAGACATTCTTTGGATATATTGATCCCGGAAATGCATCGTAATAGTGATCGAGTAATTACCCTGTTCCGCGGCAGCACCTCGATAACAGTGTGTGTGTTTAATTGTAGTAAAACGACCTTAACTCAACGTACAGACAACGATTTTACGTCGTTCCAACTCCCAGATTCAAGTCCCAAGGCCCTCTATTTATACTGAAAATTGGCTTCTCCCGCGTGTCGCGGCAGAATTCGGGGAACCTCCCGCGTATCGCCTGGGATGCCAATTTAGGGTAGGGTAGGTTTCGTGTCCAGTAGCTTGGGTGAGTTGACAGTTTTATAAAATTCAATTCAGACAACGTATAATAAAGATAATATCGATTAGGGTTTAACCCCCCTGAGTTTTAGAGGCCCTGATCCTGATTCCGATTGTTTCGAAAATTTTAGGGTTAGTGCAGAATTACTTGGGTGTCTCAATTAGAGTTTTCTTAATAGCTAATTACCATTCTAATTATTAATTTTAATGAGAGTTGTTACATCCTCCCCACCTTAGGAAAAATCTCGTCCTCGAGATTCACTGGAATAGATGAGGATACTTGAGTTTCATTTCTGACTCCAGTTCCCAAGTGTATTCTGGTCCTCTCTTGGAATTCCATTTGACTTTTACCAGTACAAGTCGCTTGTGTTTGAGAAACTTGATTTTCCTATCTTCTATCTGTAAAGGTTTCTCTATGAATTTGAGCTTTTCATTTACCTCTATGTCTTGAAGAGGTACTACCAGAGATTCGTCTGATAAACATTTCTTGAGATTGGATATATGAAATACATCATGTACTCCAGCTAGTTCTTCTGGTAGCTGTAAGCGATAGGCAACTGGTCCGATTCGTTGAATCACTGGAAATGGTCCAACATATCGGGGACTCAGTTTTCCTTTCTTTCCAAATCTTACAACTCCTTTCCAAGGAGATACTTTTAATAGTACTTTGTCTCCGATTTGGAATTCAAGTGGTTTGCGACGATTATCTGCATAGCTCTTCTGGCGATCTCTTGCTGTTTTCAATCTTTCCTTAATTTGAGTTATCTTGTCTGTAGTTTCCTGTACAATTTCTGGACCTGATAATTGACTTTCTCCTATTTCCGCCCAGCATACAGGTGTTCTGCACTTGCGTCCATACAGTGCCTCGAATGGAGCGGTCTCGATACTTGAATGATAACTATTGTTATAGGAGAATTCAATTAATGGTAAATGGTTATCCCAATTACCTCCAAAGTCAATTACACATGCTCGAAGCATGTCTTCCAGAGTTTGGATCGTCCTTTCACTTTGTCCAACAGTTTGTGGATGATACGCAGTACTGAGATTGAGTCGGGTTCCCATTGATTCTTGAAAACTTGTCCAAAATCGGGAAGTGAAACGACTATCTCTATCCGATACGATGGAGAGCGGGACTCCATGTAAGGATACTATTTCATCCACATACAACTTGGCTAACCTTTCCATGCTAAAGGTTTCTTTTATGGGTAGAAAATGAGCTGATTTGGTTAATCGGTCCACAATTACCCAAATTGCATCATTACCTTTTTTGGTTTTGGGTAACTTAGTAACAAAGTCCATTGTTATGAGTTCCCATTTCCATACAGGCATTTCTAACTGTTGTAATAGACCTGAGTATTTCTGGTGTTCAGCTTTAACTTATAAATAAGTTAAACACTTAGATACATATTCAGCTATGTCCTTTTTCATTCCTATCCACCAGAAATTCTTTCTTAAATCTTGGTACATCTTATTATTTCCTGGGTGTACAGTATACCTAGATTTATGAGCTTCCTCTAAAATTTTCGATCTTAAATCTCCTTGCTTAGGTACCCAAATTCTGCTTTTGTGGAATTTCCAAATTCCATCATTTCCTTGTTCTAATTCTTTTAGATAACCTTTCATTCCTTCGGTATTGTCCTTGATTGCCGTTTTCTGGATCTCCTTCACTTGTTCCCTTAAATCTACTTGTAAATTTATTCTAAGAGCACGGACTCGTTTTTGCTTTTCATGGAACTTACGACTTAAGGCATCTGCTACTACGTTGGCCTTTCCTTCATGATATTGAATATCACAGTCGTAATCTCCCAAGACTTCCATCCATCTTCTTTGTCTCATGTTTAACTCTTTTTGTCCGAATATATATCTTAAACTCTTGTGGTTTGTATAAACAGTAAACTTACTTCCATACAGATAATGTCTCCAAATCTTAAGGGCAAAAACTATGGCTCCTAGTTCTAAATCATGAGTTGTATAGTTTTCTTCGTGCTTTTTCAATTGTCTGGAGGCATACGCAATTACCTTCTTGCGTTGCATCAACACGCATCCATATCCTAATTTTGAAGCATCACAATATACTTCAAAATCTTCTGTTCCTTCTGGTAAGGCTAAGATTGGCGCATTAGTTAATTTCTGCTTTAAGATTCTAAAAGCTTCTTCTTGTTTTGGTCCCCATTCAAACTTAGTGGCTTTACAGGTCAGCTTAGTTAATGGTACGGCTATCTTGGAAAAATCCTTAATAAACCGTCTATAATAACCGGCTAAACCTATAAAACTTCTAATTTCCATTGCAGTTTGTGGAACCTTCCAGTTGGTAATTGCTTCGATCTTAGCAGGATCTACGTGAATACCTTCATGATTCACCATATGGCCTAAGAATTGCACTTCTTGTAACCAAAATTCACACTTTGAGAATTTAGCGTACAATTTTTCTTTTCTTAACAAAGTTAAGAGTGCATGCAAGTGCTGACAATGCTCGACTTGACTTTTGGAATAAATGAGTATATCGTCAATGAATACGATCACAAATTTATCCAAATATGGTTTACAGATTCGGTTCATCATGTCCATGAATGCAGCTGGGGCATTGGTTAATCCGAAGGGCATGACTGTAAACTCATAATGACCATACATAGTTCTGAAAGCAGTTTTAGGTATGTCTTCCTCTTGTACCTTCAATTGATGATATCCGGATCTTAAGTCTATCTTAGAGAAATACCTAGCTCCTTGTAATTGATCGAAAAGATCATCAATCCTAGGTAATGGGTACCGATTCTTAATTGTGACCTTATTCAACTCTCTATAATCAATACACATTCTCATTGATCCATCTTTCTTTTTCACAAACAACACCGGTGCACCCCAAGGGGATGAACTAGGTTGTATAAATCCTTTGCTTAGTAATTCATCTAATTGCTTTTTCAATTCTAGCATTTCGGTAGGAGCTAATCGATAGGGTGCCTTGGCTATCGGTGTAGTTCCTGGAATTAGATGAATCCTAAATTCTACCTCTCTGTCTGGTGGTAATCCAGGTAAATCTTCTGGAAATACATCTGGGTATTCTGAGACTACAGGAATTTCCTTGAGTTCTTTGCCTTTAGTACAAATGATTACGGAAATCATATATACTATTCCTTGGTTCCGTTCATAATTAGCAACTTTCATTACTGATATGAACTTTAATGGCTTCCTAGGTTTATCTCCTGAAATCTTAATTACCTCTCCAGTAGGTGCTTGAATTTCTATAGAATTTCTATCACATATGATTTGAGCATGGTTGGCTATTAACCAATCCATTCCTAACACAACATCAAACTCAGCTAATTTCATAGGCAATAGGTTTGCAACAAACTTATGACCTGAAAGTTCTATTTCTACTTTTTGCAAAACCTGATTAATTTTGACTGAATTCCCATCTGCAGTTTCGACTGTAAAAATTTGTCTAACGGTAGTCAACGGTAACTTAAGAGCTTGATAGAATGAAGTATTTATAAAACTTTGGTTTGCACCAGAGTCAAATAATACTTTTGCATAGACGTTGTGAACTAAAAACGTACCGGCTATCACATCCGGAATGAGCTCGGCTTCTTGAGTAGTTAGCTGGAAAGCTCTGGCATTCTTCTTAACAGTTCCTTCAACGGGTTTGCCTTTGTTATCAGTGATTTTGTTCAGTTTAGGACATTCGGTTTTGTAATGTCCGGTTTCTCCACAGTGAAAGCAGGTTACAGCTTTCTTCTTACAGTTTTCTTCACTATGGCCCACAGATTTGCAGAAGTTACAAATTGCATTGCATTTTCCAAAATGCTTTCTTTTGCAATTCCTGCAGAATGGCGGGATGGAAGATTGTCTTGTTCCTTTCTTCTTGAAGTTACTACTATTACCCACCCTAAATCCTTGGGTAATTTTCTGAGCCAATTCTTTCTTCCTATCTTCATCTCTTGTGCGGACCAGTTCGTCGGTTAAAGTATTAGCTAATTCTACTGCATCGTCAATAGTACGAGGTCTTGCAGCCTTGACGATATTGCGAATTTCGCTAATTAATCCCCAAATATATCAAGAAATGAGTACTGGTTCTGGTGAAGCCAGGTTAGGTACCACTCTCGCATATTCGAAGAATGTCGAAGTATAACCACGACAATCTACCCCTGTCATTCGATGATTTAGGAACTTATTTGCCATCTGTTTCTTCTCATACTCAGGACAGAATTTTCTTTCGACAAGATTCTTAAATTCTTCCCAAGTCATAGCATAAGCCACCCGTCTGCCTTTTGCATGCAGCACTGTGTTCCACCATTCTAGTGCTCCTTCCTTAAACAGGTTTGAGGCATACATGACTTGATCTCCTTCAGCACATTTACTTATTGCAATTACTGCTTCGGTTTTCTCTAACCATCGCAGTGTTGCAGTTGCTCCTTCATTGCCTGCAAATTCAGCGGGTTTACAAGCAAGAAATTCTTTGAAAGTGCAACCAGGTGTTGCAGCCTTTCGTTTCTTAGGGTGCGGCGTGTGCTGAGATTCATTGTCATGATTGATATGATCATTGCCCCCGTTTATACTATTACTAAAATTATCTTCGCTAGTATGTTTACTAGGAATGATATGTTGCGGATCGTTTGGATGTTTCATAGCAGCAACGAACATTGGAATTGCGTTGGCTATTCCTTGGGCAACAATATTTTCGATATCTCTTTTGGTCATATATTGATCTTCTGGGTGTTGCTCCGATTGATTAACTTCATTTACTGGTTCGTTATCATTATTTGCCATCTGATGATAATTTATTAAAATAAATTAACAATTAGAAAATTATACAAATAATCGAACAATTTATAACATATAAGTCAAAATTATCGATTTCTCGATTCTATTTTATATCAGTATAGTATGCATCAATACACACCGATATCTTACAACGTTTTATTCGTTATGTTACAACTGGTTTCACTATTTTACAAAGATAGTTTTACCACCCTCCTACTTGTCATTCTAGAAACGGAGTTCCCTCTCGTCATACTTCCAGGCAATCTGTCCCCCTATTTCCCTAATTTTATTCCCTGCATCCATCAACTCTTCACCGAAATGGCGAAGTTCAGCCAGATTTTCATTACTCATTGGTGGATTAGGTAGGGGTTCTGGGTCAAACTGTGGAAGAAACGAGTAAGGGCTATTGACAATATTTTGAAATTGCCAATCATTTGTCCACCATTCTTCCATTTCAACAGGTTGGTCGTGGACTATTGGTTCAGTGATTGTTGGTGCAAAATTCATAGGGATTGGGTTTTCGATAGGATAGGTAAAGATACCTGTGTTGGCAGGTTGCATAGTCTCACATTTTTCCAATAAAATATCTATCTGATCCTGAAAGGTAATTTTCTTATTTTGATTAGAGCTCTCTCCGAATTCTACCTGAGTTGGTCTAGAACCTTGCCCTATTTCTATTTCTATTTCTTGAGAATACTGATCAAACTGTTTCTCCATTTGCCTAGATTCGTCATTGGCTTCAGTTTCCTGTTCTTGCGGATTAGGGTTTTCCTGGATTATAATTGCCTTTCCTTTTTCTAAAGGTTTACTAGTTCTAGGAGGTTTTGTAACTGACTTTTTCTTACGTATACGGCTTCCCCACACATAATTTTTCTTTGGCCTTCTTTTTGGTTTGGTTACTGGTGGAGTAGGAAATTTTACAGGTTGGTCCACATCAGCCAAATATCCCGTAAATTCATGAGAAACTTCGATATTCACTGGATATAGATTGAGGTTCTGAAAAGCTTCAGATATCTCGTTCATGCTGTGTAGCATATATGCAAAATGCACAAAATATCAAGTTAAAACTTTGGAACAAAGTTTAACAAATAACATGAAAGTTTTATTGCACACTATTTGTACAAAATACAGAAAACACACTCAGATTTATTTTACTAAATTTTATTTATTTACTTATTGAGAAGTACTGCTTGCTAAATTTAGGGCTTCTAGAGATTTGCATGTTCTGCCACAGTGGCTAGCATATATAAATTTGCCCATTTTTCATCGAGTTTATCTTCCCAAGGTGATTTATCGATTAAATCCTGGGTTTCCTTTTTAATTTTCTTTTCTCTGATTTGCTCCTTACTTTTCTTAATAATCATATTCCTTTTTCTAGGAGAAAGCGGATTTTCATAATTCGCTTTTTGCACAAATATTCCTTCTTCAGAAATTGTAGGGAGCTTTGAAAATTTAGTTTTGGACGAACTTCCTTCTTCATAAATTGATCTATCTAATTTAAGATAGATATCTTGCAACTTTTGTTTACCCATACTGTAACTAACAAATAATCAGTTAAAAGCACATAAACACGTAATCATAATAATAGTAATCAGGAAAATTAAGTATCGTTTAAATACTTAATTAGCTTAACTTAGTGGCTCTGATACCACCTTGTTTCTGTCACGGCCCCCGACCCGGTTTTACCCGCTTCAGGAGCCGCTAGACAGAAATCCTGTGGTACTTTATTTATTGTGAGTTTAGCAGCGGAAAATTTATTCACAGGATCGGCTAAGTTAAAACTTTTCCCGATTTATTTTTATTTCACAATTCGGGATAAAACCCCGATAATTTACAATAACAAGATTTTATTAATAAAACATAATTCTTTATTTTATATTGAGCCACTATCTTAAGCTTGAAATGCTTCCCCTGCATTTTTCCTGAATTACAGCAGATCACCTGAAACATATTTGAAAAAGATTTTGTCAGCGGGGAAATACTGAGTGAATTATTCTAGTCACTGAAAATGACACATTTATTATAATTTACAGTGGTAAGATCTTTTACAATGTTTCTGATATCAACCAATCTACCCACAGTACTTTACCACTCGACCCATTGGCCCATACGTCCAATGGTGTCTGTGATTATGGTCATATCACCCAATGGTTGCCCCAATGGTGAAGATTATCAAGTAATGTGCACAATACCCCACATACCGGCTGTAATTTGGTGATTACATAAACTTAATCACTGTAAGTTATAATTCTGAAAATAATTTGGAGTATTGTAAACAGTTAACAGCTCACAAACTGTGAGAAAAGAGTTTATAAAAGGAAAATAACTCACATTGCAGATTTAGTGCTGACAGAATATGATTTTAGCCTTGTTAACCTAATTTCAACAATAATGCACACAAAACAGGGTTAGTGATCAATGCAGCAGTCACGATAATTTACGAGATCAAATTTTCACAATGAATGACAAAGTGCAATACTTCAACTCATTTATCGTATTAACGACAAACGACAAAGTATAATACTTCAACTCATTTATCGAATTATCGACAAACGACAAAGTATAATGCTTCAACTCATTTATCGAATTATCGACAAACGACAAAGCATAACCCAATGTGGGCGGCACTTAGACATTCTTTGGATATATTGATCCCGGAAATGCATCGTAATAGTGATCGAGTAATTACCCTGTTCCGCGGCAGCACCTCGATAACAGTGTGTGTGTTTAATTGTAGTAAAACGACCTTAACTCGACGTACAGACAACGATTTTACGTCGTTCCAACTCCCAGATTCAAGTCCCAAGGCCCTCTATTTATACTGAAAATTGGCTTCTCCCGCGTGTCGCGGCAGAATTCGGGGAACCTCCCGCGTATCGCCTGGGATGCCAATTTAGGGTAGGGTAGGTTTCGTGTCCAGTAGCTTGGGTGAGTTGACAGTTTTATAAAATTCAATTCAGACAACGTATAATAAAGATAATATCGATTAGGGTTTAACCCCCCCCCCCCGAGTTTTAGGGGCCCTGATCCTGATTCCGATTGTTTCGAAAATTTTAGGGTTAGTGCAGAATTACTTGGGTGTCTCAATTAGGGTTTTCTTAATAGCTAATTACCATTCTAATTATTAATTTTAATGAGAGTTGTTACAGCTGGAAGTAGAGCTTGATGAGCGGCGGTTTGGACTGGGGCTTGACGGGGACCATAGTGGCAGTTTGCAGTGAAATGCCCGTAAAGATTGCAGTGAGCGCAGAAACGACAGGCGATTCCCACCGGATGATGGTATAAGCAGGTCGGGCAGAGCGGGTTGGGACCTGTGTAAGCGCGCTTAGCTGGCGGCGCATTGATCACTGGAGCTTGTCGATGGTGAGACTGCTGCTGAGCCGGTACGGCCTGCAGAGGGGCAGCAGTCGTTGTCACAGCACAGTTCTTGTTGCTGGAGCTGTTGTTGTTGTGCTTCTTCTTTCTGCTTGATGACTTGGAGGGTTGAGCAGTGGTGGTGTCGACGGTTGATGCGGTGGCTTGGTGCAGAGACTTGGTATGCTTATCCCAGAAACCAGACTTTACCCGCTTGTCATTGATCTCAGCGGCAAGCAGGTAGGTCTCTTCAATCGATGATGGCTTGGCGGCATGAACGAAATCGGCAACACAATCGGGTAGAGCTCGAATGTACTTCTTGATGGCCATGTCTGATGTCTTGACCTGATCGGGACAGATGATACTGAGTTGTTTAAAGCGTGCAGTTAAAGCAGCGTTGTCTCCATCCTTCTGCTTGATGTTCCAAAACTCGTCCTCCAGATTTTATCGTTCATGGGGAGGGCAAAATTCGTCCATCATAATTGCCTTTAACTCCTCCCAAGTCAGCTCATAAGCTGCATCATTTCCGCACTTGTTTCGTTCGGCCGTCCACCAGTCTAGAGCTCGGGACTGGAAGACGCCTGTAGCATTGAGGGTGCGGAGATTCTCAGGACAACCGCTTTGGCGCAGAGTGACTTCAACTGAATTGAACCATTGAAACATGGCGGTAGGGCCATCTTCTCCGGTGAATTCCTTGGGTCCGCATGCTTTAAACTGTTTGAAGCTGAAAACAGTCTTGTTAGCGTCCTTAGGGACTTCAGTTCGCGACTCCTCAGACGATTTGCTGACGTTTTCATACACCTCGCTCACAGCTTTTGGCACTTGCTTGGCGATGATAGCAGCGAGACGCTTGTCTCTCTTTTCTTAGCGAGTGAGTTGGGTTCGGTGTCCAGATGACGACATGGTCTGCAACAGACATCGTCGTAGGTCTCAGACACAACAATCGAATCTCACCTCACACATCTACTACTTACTAAAGCTTAGAATCACGTCGAAACATGCATCACATAATTACTTAAACACAAATTCACAGATTCACATAATCACAGAAGCACATAAGCACGCAGGCACGTAGAGCACAGAGACACCTAAGCACAGAAGCACATACGCATTTAATCGCAGAGGCAGTCAGAATACAGAAACCTATCATTCAAAGCTCGCGAGTCGTTCGTATATAGCGATCGCGTATAGTATATCGAATAGTATCGTATAATTGTATAGCATGTCGAGTTATAGTGTAGTGTATATCCTAGCATAGTATCGTCTAGAATTGCAGCGACTTGTTACCGTTTTGAGATAGCAGGGCAATGCGAGTCGTGTGTGTCGATCAAAGCGATAGCAAAAATCGAGCGAACGTCAAAATTAAACACATAAACAGGCAAATACACATAAAACACATAAAATCGACGAATGATCGGAGTAAGCAGTTGCGGGTTCAGAATCGAAACATATAAAATCGAGGAAATGGATTGTCTGCGGCTACTAGACATTGACTACCCAAAGCGATTTGACTAATCGCAGTAGACTTGTCGTCACTTTCCGACTTTCGGGATCGCGTTTCTGCCTCGATTCTTGGGCATTCCACGCGTATTCCCTAGGTCATACTTGTGAGTTCAGGTCGTTGGAGTCTGTCGAGGCTTTGGTGAGATGAGTAGAAGTTGGAATAGGTTGCCAAGATTCGGGTTTCACCCCTGGCTTGGCAATTTCTTCCTTGTTTTAGTAAAATTTGAGGAGTTTATTTATCAAAATATGGATTTCACTCCTGATTTGGTATAATTCTCCTCGTTCGTTATCGGAAATAATAAGGAAATCACTGATACATTGATAAAAATCAGCATCGATCAACAATTTAGTCGAGAGTTTGCGGCTTTCACACCTAATCTTGGCTAAATCTCTTGACTTTACTTGGAAATTCGAGTGTAGTGATAGCGAAGAATATTAGAGTTTAGCACCTAAGCTTGGTCTGTTGGTTCCTAACTATAGTCTAGGCCTCTAAGACAGCGACCCGGACTAGGTCGTGCCCTGCCTGATTCCCTATAGTTATGGCTCTGATACCAATCTGTCACACCCCAACCGATGGCGGAATCATCAGGGCATGGCACTGAGCGAAACAGATTGTCCAGAGGTTTCCATAACAACTATTCATATAATCCAATTAAAGATACGTCCCATACCGTATCCCGAATAAACAAATACACTATTACAGATAATATCCGAACAAGAAATACTGTTCCGACAACTCAGATTTAATCAAAAAGAAATAAATATTGTTCAAATGCTCCTAAAGACCCAGCCTGACAAGATCTACAGACAACTATGCTCTAGTTGGTCTTTCCTAACAGACAACTATTTGTTGGGGGCCTCTAGAGCTTTATTCTAGCCTCGCTTTCCTAGCAAGCAAACATCCTAAACACCTGTCACATACGTTAAAATAAAGTCAATACACATAATGTAAAGGTGAGCATACAAGTTTGATAATAGCATATAGAGTTCGAATAGTTTACGCATAACCAGCACGTACACAGAAGAAAACAAAGCATGTTAATTATCGATATGGACCTATCGATACCAGTGACTGCGGGTTGACTGTCCGAGACAGTTCGCAATACATGATTACCACCGTAATCCATGCAAGTAATTGTCCTTAACAACCCCCGTGTGAATGGGTGCTGAGTCCAAACTATAGTATTATGTCGTTAAGGCAGGTAGACAACATTCCACGTGTAAACACAATCAACAAGCATTCATTTAGTCACGTAATACATGCATATTGGTTAGCGTTCAAATAATTGAGTAGTGTGATCGATTTGTGATTTTGATAAGTAGCGTACGTAACACCCAAAAGTGCTAAAGCAAAAAGGGATCGAGTATACTCACAGCGGTTGATTGATGGATTGAAGGGAGCGCTTGAGAGTAGGGTTAGCCTGAACAGTTCGATAGCATAACGATGAATACGCGTAGAATGAAAACAAGTGTAAGGGGGTCGAACAGCCTGGTCGGTCGAACGGCAGGTTCGATCGAGTGGGTTGTTCGTTCGGCTGGACAATCCGTTCGGACAGCCTGCTCGATCGGCCGGTAGGCTCGATCGGTTGGACTGTTCGAGTGGACTATTTCTTCCCTTTAGTAGAATGTGTTTGTGTATGATGGTTAGAAGTTTTAAAGTTTTTGTTGTAGCATTTGAGAACACTGAAGTGTACTTACCTTTCAGTTTGATCGATCGAACGGTCTGTTCGATCGGTCGGCTTAACCGGTTAGTTAGGAACTCTAGTAGTAGTCCTCAGCAGGTTGTCACTCGATCGAGCAGCGTATTCGATCGAACAGCCTGTTCGTTCTGATAGCATGTTCGATCGGGTGGCACCCCAATGCGTCATACGAGTTGAAAAAATCGATTAAGTGTTGAAGCATAGTATCTCATGATCCGAAGAGTAATGTTTACCAATCATTCGTTCGATCGGTGATTACTTCGTTCAATACCATACCCCATAAGTTTTTCAAAAGTGTGGGGCCACATGCTAGCCGATCGGCTGGCCTGGTCGATCGGCTGACATGTCCGATCGGTTGGGTTGTTCGTTCGAACAGCCTAACCGTTCGGTCAGCATCCTGACCTGGACGGCTGGTTCGTCTAACACTTGACTGTTCTGATTATTTGACATTATATTGAGGTAGTTTGACAACGAGTTGAACTATGACACTTTCGTTCTTACTTGTTTCTCCTGCTCAGACAGGAATCACCCAAGTCCGGCCGGTGAACGGTTCGGAATGTCAGTTTAACGTTTAACCCGAAGTCAGTGAACCTCGTATATAGAACCCGAATCTTGAATCACACAACCATCGGAATGATTAGTGGGTTAGCTCAAGCTTCGTTTCTACTGGTTCTGAAGGCATTGAGTGTAAAAGAGTGGAAAGAAAGTTGGAAATCCTCCTTTCAATCCTTTACATCATGTAAATGTTTAGATCTCTGATAGATCTTGACTTGTTTATGTGGAAATCGGTTAGATCCGAGCTATTCATGGTGGATTGAGGTCAAAACATGATGTTCTTGAAGAACACCATGATGACATCATCCTAGAATGCTTAGATCTTGATGATTTCACGGTTAGAAATCAAGATTTGAAAGATGGAAAGGTGTAGAATCATGCATTGATAAAAAAACGTACAAGATTTAGAGTGAATACTTACCGGAGTTGAGAGAAATCTGAGAAAAGGTGAAGAACAGGAGCTGGTCGGTCAGAGCTTTCCAAAAGTGGTAAAGATGACAATGACAACCCTATTTATAGGCTCCAAAAGAGGAAAGTGCTAACCGATCGGGCAGACATCCTGATCGGCTGGCCTGCTCGATCGAACAACCGGTTCGATCGGCTGGCCTGTTCGATCAGTGTCTCCTGTTCGATCGGTGACCCCCTTTTGAGTGTTTTGCGACGGTTTTTGATATTCCGATTTCGATTGAAGTCGATACGAGTATGATAGAGTTTCCTATTCAAATTACTTTTAGTCCCAACTACTATATCTAGCATACAATCATCTATAAATTGCCTTATCCTAACGTTACCATTCGTCGTAGTTCGATTTCGATCGTATTTGATTTGAGTTTCGAGCTTCGATTCGAGTTTCGATTGATTCGATTGATTTGATTGATCACCACACAAAACATAAAGTAAACACGCACAGGTAACACATAAGGCACACACACACACGTAATAACAACAACCACAGTTCGCGTAATTCGAGTTCGATGATAGTTAGATCGGTTTGATTACTGATTAGTTAACTTTATCGCATTGTTACTTCCTACCATTCACAGTCGTGAATCGGTTCGCGTTAAAACATTCGATTGCTTCGATTCTTTCTTATTACAACACTTACTCCACATAATACAAATAAAATTGAAAATAGACTATCTACAGTCAAAGAAAGTCAAAGTTGACTTGGACTTTGACTTTGACTTTGACATTCGAAAACACGGGGTGTTACAAGAACCTTGTAACATATTTAGAAAGTTATCCTAACATAAGTTTGCGTTATAACGAGACAAGTCTCTCATGTGTCCAAACTTTGCCGTTTGTATAGAAGTTAATACGTTAACTTTGAATGTGTGTATGAAACTATATGTCGTGTTATAATTAGCACGTTAATCATAATAGCACATATCATATAATTGTGTTTATGAAATCATAAAGATTTAACGAAGAGGGTTAACAGTGTTAACCTAAAAGTACGGGATGTCACACCCAGGGCGTGCGTGCCTCGCAGAAACTTCCCAGACTTCAGTTACAGAGCATTTAGAAAATATTAACCAAAACAAACAAAATGAAAATATTAACAAAAAATTTACATGTTTTTGACCAGTCAAAGAGATATATCATTCAATCCAAAGGACCCTTTAGCAAGAAGCTTAGAGGGTAGAAACATACAGCAGAACAAAACAAAAGAAATACATTAAACCAAATCAATTCCCTCAAACTTTTCCCAGTCCTGTTCATTTATTCCAACAATTTTTGCCCTTTTCCAAACCCATCATAAACTGTTGTCTTTGATTTCTTCCACAATAGTCCTTACAGTAGTTCGTCTCCCATTGAAAATCTTGTCGTTTCGATACCTCCAGATTTTCCACAAAGCCAGCAAAAAAATAGAATAAATCACTTTTTTCCCTTTTGTCACGAGACCGGACCTCTGCACATGGTTGAGGACCTGCTTAACCAAATCAAATGCTGTAGGATCAGTAGTTTGACCCAAGCGCAAATGTTCCACCACATCGACTTGGCGAACTAGCAAGCCACTAGACGATGGTCCGCGTCCTCATCTGTGATCCCGTAAAGCTGGCACCTACGGTCTCCGAAAATAACATTCCTGCCAGCAAGTACCAAGGTCGTCGGGATTCGACCTTCCACCGCTCTCCAGGCGAAGTGGTTAACTTTCGGGACTGCAATACTGCTCCATTTAAATTGATCTAGCTAACTTGAATGCTGAGATTCTTTCTCGATTTCCAAATGCACCCTTTTGACCGAAAGTGTTTCCTTATTGTTATCCGAGTACCATAGCCATTTGTTGGGATTGCTTGAAATAGAGACCTGAACCAAAGCAACAGAAAGGCTCTGGGCTTCTGTAGCTTCTTGAGTCAAGAAGAAGCCCCTCTTCCACTTCACTTCCTAGGTCAACGAACCTCCTTCACGCTTATAACAATCTTTGACCATGGATCTTTTGTCTGGAGCTAGGCTGTATAAAGTTGGGAATTGATTTTTTAGGCAGCCTCGTTGCGTCCATTGGTCCAACCAGAACCTTAGCTTCTTCCCGTCACCCACATCCCTATGAACTTCTCATTTAGATCCATATCCAACTTCCTGAATTCCTTGTTTACTAACGCAATGCCCTTCCAATTCCCCTTAAAAGAACACTTATGGGGAATCATGTCAACCCTCTTTTAACCTAATCATATGGACTAATTCTTCTTATAAAAATGGAGAAATAAGTGTTGCACATAAACAAAACAAACATAATGAAAATCAACCAAAAATTTTAAACGAACCATTGCGTTTAACAAAATCAAATAAAAAATTGACCGACAATTTCTGACCAATGCGCCACCTCTATCTCTCTCCCTCTCTCTCTCTAATACAGACTCTCACGCACTCATGATACACTATATATAGTTCCACACACTATACCATATATACATACACACACACACACACAACGCACACTCATGATACGCTATATTTCACAGTTCACATATACCTCCCCTCTCATCACCCTCACCGAAACTAACACAATGCAAATGGTTTTCACCAAGCTGAGTTCAAAGGTTAGTAGGATTTCAAGCATGTTGAAGTGTTCTTACGCCACATCACATGATTCAAAAACAATTGAGGTGGTAGTGGACGACTTGCAAAATAGATTTGCGGGTGTTGTTAGAGCTCTGGTCCTGTGGCACCCGTTCTTTACGTAACCAATGCGTTGGCGTCAGTGTTACCGGAGTCCAAGTTAACGGCGGCAACTTCGTTGGAAGCCAACAATTTGGGAGAGTATGGACGTCACAACAGCCGGTTAGTAAAGCTTGAAGTAAAGAAATATCATAAGAATGTCGACCCTACTGAATTAGAGGACTTTTGTGCACCATATGATAATCATCGTCGATCCTCACCCCACCTCACTTAAAGTGGGTTCTTTGGAATGGGAAAAGTAAGTGTATTATTTTAACATAAGGGAAATATATCTGCCTAGTATTGATCTTATTCTAATGTGTATTTGTAGAGAGATGATAGAGTATTTAGAAAAAACTTTTTCAAAATATTTTGAGAAGGCTTTCGAGGAATTCAAGAAAAAAAGGGTTCACCTCCTCCTACCCCCAACACCTAAAAAGACAAAAGAGAGGGTGATGAGGAGTGTGATGATGAGTATGATAAGTTTGATCAGGTGATCCGATTGAAGGCTATGGAATTTGAGCCTAATGAAATGGACAAAGACCCACCAGTTGTTGACTTTGTAGGTAGGGATGATGATGTTAATCTTGACCCGCAAGGGAAGAACAAGAAGATTAACGATGTAGTTCATAATTACAAGAAATACACTCACTACGTGCGCGCGAACGCTTCAACATGCTTGAAATCCCACTTACCTTTGAACTCAGCTATGTAATGAGTGTATTTCTTGAAGTTATGGCGTAATGTGGCGCTTTGATGGCGCACTTTGCACGCTCGCGGTCCACTTGAGAGCCGCCTTTGTATTTTCGATCGCTAGCGTATGGTCCAGTCATGGGTTGCAAGGACCAGCTGGCGCAAAATGACATGGTGTGCGGCGCTTGACCAGGTAGTGTCCCGGTCAGCGCGCGCGACTTCCACGAGTCGCCTGAGTGGCGCGCGCGTGGCGTATCAAGCTGAGCCCGTACGCAGTATTTTAAAGGTCAGACCCATCGGACCGGAGACCATACTCTTGCCCGGTCCGGTTAAGCATGTTGGATCCGTTCTGTAACTGACCGGCCGACCGGACCTGTGGCCGGCGGCCAGATCGAAAAATCGATGAGAAAAAGAGGTCGGGCGGCAATGCAATTTTTAAATTTTTTCTCTAATCAGGAAACAAGAGTGTTACAGGTTTGGTGTATAGAAATGAAGAAGAGGATAAGGAAAAAAAGGTAGCTTGCGTTTTGCATTTTTCAGAAAAGGAAAAAAAGGTCTGTATGTATGGTGTTAAAAGGTCTACGAAGAAGATGATAATAAAATATAAAATATTAAGAGTTTGAAAGTTTGGCTTCAATTGAGATGACAAAGTTTATATCTTGGGAATATAAACTTGGAAAGAATTAAAAATTTGAACCAATCATATTTTTTTTATGGTTCGATGGATGAATTTAGTTTTTCATTATTTACTATTATTAATAGATTATATTTAAACATCTGATTAATTTCTCTTTATTTTATTTGAGAAACCATATATTATATCAAATTTTATTTTAGATCCGTTTAAAGTGAGTTTGAAATCCACTTGAACTTGTTTTGTGGGATTATTAAAAAAAAACAAAGGGATGATGACAATTGAAATATTTACAAGTCGTCTGGTTATTAAATCCGGTCGGACCTTCCCGACCTGTGAACCGGTAAGGATACCGGTTTGACGTCCGGTCCGGTCTGGTCCTTAAAACATTGCCAATACAGCGCATGTTGAAGCTGAGTTCAAAGGTTAGTGGGATTTCAAGCATGTTGAAGTGTTCCCCACAAGACATGATTAAAAAACAACTGAGGTGGTAGCGGACGACTTGCAGAAAAGATTTACGGGTGTTGGTAGAACTTTGGTCCTGTGGGACCCCGATCTCTACGTAACCAACGAGTTGGCGTCCGTGTTACCGGAATCCAAGTTCACAGTGGCAACTTCGTTGGAATCCAACAAATTTGGGAGAGTATGGACGTCGTAGTAGCCGGTCGGTAAAGTTTGGAGTAAAGAAATATCATAAGAACGTTGACCCTACTGAATTAGAGGACTTTGGTGCACGATACGATGATATAATCATCGCCGTTCCTCGCCCTACCTCACTTAAAGTAGGTTCTCCGGAATGGGAAAAGTAAGTGTATTAATTTAACCTAATTTGTGAAATATATCTGCCTAGTATTGATTTTATTCGAATGTTGATTTGTAGATATGATATAGTATTTAGAAAAAAAACTTTTTCGAAATATCTTGAGAAGGCTTTCGAGGAATTTAAGAAAAAAGGGTTCACCTCCTCCTACCCCCAACACCTAAAAAAAGCCAAAAAAAGAGAGGGTGATGAGGAGCATGATAAGTTTGATCAGGCGATTCGATTGAAGTCTAAGGAGTTTTTTTTTTTTTGTTAAAATAGGAATGTTGCGTTTGATGCTCCACTAGGCGTTTTGATTATGAGAGGACCAATGGAATCACTTATGCTAGGTGTGTGTCTGCATGGAAGTTATCACTACTTGGGTTGCAGTGCTTAACTATGAAGAAAAATACATGAAACAGGGAACACCGGTGCGATTATTCTGCAATGTTGGGATGCTGGTATGACTTATGTTTATTTACGCATTTAAATCAACTAATATAACACAATTGTCATGAAAAAGATATGGGTGTGTTGACTGATGCTTACAATATAAATATCATGTTGATATTTCATGTCATCTATGTTTTCCTGTTTTAGATTTATAACACCATATGTTTTGTTGTTTATAATGATCAAATAGTTAAGGAATAATTTTGATGAACCTGAGGACACTAGGAATGAAAAATTATGCTCTCGGATGGACTAAATATTAGAACAGACTGAAACTAAATCATTTCACGGTTTCCAAATGGTGTTCATACCAATCCTGAACAATGATCACTTCTATCTAGTGTTCTTCAATATAGCAAAATACCAAATTCTGGTTCTAGACAACATAGAATCAGATATCGAAGTCGAACACAGATACAGTGGATTTCCAGAAAAAATGGCAAGTAAATAAACTTCAACTATTTAATATAAACTGCAATCTATAAAAACTGGAAAACATTTACAAAAACTTTTATTACCATTGCAGAGAACAATGTTCTGTAACTTTGTTGAGAAAACATCACCAACTGTTGTGAACAAATTAAGGATGGTGAAACCA
The DNA here is from genome assembly GCF_002127325.2 of Helianthus annuus. Taxonomy (NCBI): domain Eukaryota; kingdom Viridiplantae; phylum Streptophyta; class Magnoliopsida; order Asterales; family Asteraceae; genus Helianthus; species Helianthus annuus. The sequence continues at coordinate 140,468,708 of NC_035441.2, read as the reverse complement.
TGTGGCCTGAAGCTCCCATGGCAAACAATATATAACGACATTGATTGTGGTGTTTTTGTTATGCGCCATATTGAGACGTATCACGATATGTTTAATTGTACACCAAAAATTCATTATAATTTCAGAAAACACCATATTTTATATCATTTTAATGTTGTATGTTTGACTAGAAACGAATTTTCGATGGTGGATATGAGGCTTGTCACTCGAGAGAAACATCCACAGAGATTTGATGGACAAATAGATGGAAAAGCTCGCAGATCTACGAACGTAATACATTTCAAAATCCTACGTTCAGGCTTTCGTCGAGTCAGAAGTACAACAATATGCAGTTTTCAGCGAGCAGCAAAGGGTGAAGAATGAAGAAAATGCATTGGCAAGAATATGTGAAAGATTGGATTCAAGGCATTAGGTCGATGGGGCATGTCTAGTTGACTTTACTTTAAGAACAAGCTTAACTTTATTTTTCTAAACATTTTTAAGTGTAATTCCTTGAACCAATGACGATCAATTGATTTTTGGAGAGGTTGATGTTAACCGAGTCTTTTACAGCAAGCACAGTTGATGTTAATCTAGAAGAGAAGTCTGCTACAATGAATTATTTAGTTTCCATGAAATGGTTTATTATGAGTATATATGTCAATGTGTTTGTTAAGTTGTTGCCACCTGCAATTATTATCATAGCGGTCGACCATCTTATACTAAACATATTCTTTTTATGTTTCCTTTTTTATCAACTGTTGTTTTTTTTTGTTAGGCCTTTTGAGCGCTTACATTTACCCTTTTCCCTGCATTCAGTTTTTTTTACAGAATTGGCAGCCTCTACTTCTCGACATTGTGGTGGGCTTGTTTTTTTTTCAGCCAAAACATGAAGCTCTAGTTGGTAGTTTAGTCGTCTGGAGATAACAAGAACCTAACCATACCAGAACTTGGACGAATAACCATCGTGAACGTATGTGAGTCAGTGAAGTGTGTGCGGTGCTAAGGTCGTGCAGCTTGTGGTGATCGAACCTTATATTCCTAGCATGAATGCGTTGGTGGCTGCATGGCTTCCCGAGAGTATAGGCCAAGGTGTAACCTATGTTGTGTTTGGTTATTATGGGTTCATGAGTAAACTTGTGCATACTAGGTTCAAGACTATTGACCAACTTCTGATGAATGTTAGCAACCCGCATTATGACCCGTTGTACTCATTTGGATACGAGTTCATTACCTGATTTCTATCTTTTACTTTTGTTATGAACTAGAAACAATATCGTGTGTTGTTTTCTTTCTATAGAAGTTGGCGTTAACATTATGCTTTGAACGCCTATATGAAATTTTCTGAAATTTGTATGTGTTATACTTTGTGAACCATGGGTTCATGATTTTTTGAGTGACATATTGTAATGGAAGCGTAGGTGCAAACCAACTACATATTTCAGTTCGTTGTAATTTAATATTTACATAGTTCGTTGTAATTTAATATTTACATAGTTCGTTGTAATTTAATATTTACATAAGTAATGGAATGTTCTTTCATTTCAAAGTTTATGTCAACACTGTTAAATAATATAATTTACTTTGAGTAACCAGTATAACACACACATGGGTACTTAAATTACTCAACATAACTGAACCAAAATAACCAACCATACAAAACCAATGGTTTAGTTTTTTATTTTCTGAAAACAACGATTTTCATTTTTGATTTTGCACTTTTCTAAAAAAAAGAAAAAAAGAACTAAACTGAATAACCAAAAAAATCCATTTATTAAAGTTAATGTTTAGTATTGAACTAGGATTCCGACCCGCCGCAATGCGGCGGGGATTCTTTAGTTATAATTAAGTCGATCTAGGACCCGTACGTTATGTTAAACCTGTCAAATGGGGAAAAAATACACGATGTAAAAACGTTCACCCACACACGCACATTGCGTCGTGTTAACTCGCAAAATTTAGAACGAAATGTAAAAACGTTAAACCAAAGACGCACGTTACGATGTGTTAAGTCACAAAATGCAGAACCAAGCATAAAGCGAAAATTTTGCGGAAAATGAAAACTACTATAAAGGACTAAAGTTGAAAGTAAAAAAAGTTATGAGGATAGATTGCAAAAGATAAAAAAGTTTTGGGTTAAAAGTAAAAAAAAACAAATAGTTTTGGGTTAAAAATAATTTATGAACTACCTTTGGGTGGAATGTAAAAAAAAATCAATTTTTTTTTGGAAAACCCCCAAAGCCAAGGTTACAACAACCTTATGCATAACTATTTTTTCTTTGAAAACCCCCAAAGCACACCCCGCGTTGCGGCAGGGTGTAAAACGGTGTCAAATAGTACTAATGCCACACAACCGTCATCGACCACCAACACTGACTCGACCCAGGATATGCGTGCTGCGACGAACCTGTCAACATGAAAAAATAGAGGTAAAAACGTTCAATCACTCATGCACGTTGCGCCGTGTTAACTTGCAAAATTTGAAACAAAACATAAAAAAGTTGAACCACAGTCGTACGTTGCATCGTATTAACTCGAAAAATTTAGAACTATACGTAAAACGAAAATTTGCGAAAGATGAAAACTAAAAGCGACAAAAGTTGTGAAATTATAAATTGCAAATAATGAAAGTTTTGTGTTAAAGTTAAAAAAACAAATTGTGTAGGGTTAAATGTGCAAAAGGCAAAAATCTTTGGACTAAAAGTAAAAAAAATCAAGTTTTTTTTTTTTGAAAAACTCATAAAGCACAATGTACAAGTTCTATTGCATGTTTTTGTTGCTTCTTTATAATAGTTTTAATTTAATTTAATTTTAATTTAATTTAATTTAATTAATGGATTACAATTTTATTATCCCAAGCAAGTAATCTGTAAGAAATTAGAAAATGGCGTAGCCCACAAAATTTAGGCCCAACTGTGTATTTTCCCTTTATTAAATGGTAAAAGACTATTGTTCAGTTTTCCTACATTTTAATGGGTGCATCATGCGTGTCACCATACCTCCATCGTCGCTGATTGAAGCCATTAACTATTTCCTTCCTTCGCCGGAAAAAAAAATTGTCCATCCACAGTGAGGTCAAGTAGAGAGACTAAGAGAGGCGACTAGGTGGTTGTGCTGTGGTGGCGATGGTGTGGAGGAGATGGTGGCGATTGTTGAAGTGTGGTCGTGGCGTGGAAAGTTGGTGGTGGGTTGGTGGCCATGGTACTTGTGGCAGTGGTGGTGATGGTTGAAGTGTGTTGATCTAGTATGGCGATGGCCGGGGGTATTGATGAGGAGGCTAGGGCGTTGGTGTGGAGGAGGTGGTGGTGACCGATGGTACCACCACTGTGACTTTGGTTATACAAAGGTATGGTGAAGGTATGTTAGGATAGGTCATGGGTGTGGTTTCGATTCTTCCATGAATAGTCTGACAGGAAACATAAATTGCTACGATACTGGGCCCACCACTCACAAGGGACATCTGTATGCTGCATAGTGGATTCTATCAATGTCAATTTTATTTTAAACGGCAAATTTGGTTCACTGACGGACTAGTAGAGTCATCAGCGGAACCACCCGATCATATCTTCCACTAGGCAATAATACTTATACATCAATTCAAGAGGAAACCCAATAAATATGGGAAAACCCCCTTGTAGGATTTGAATCCATGACCTAATAGTCCCTTAGCCTTATCTCATCCTTAATATGCCACTAGATTATAATGCCGTGGGCATCAAGGTCAATTTAGTTGTGTAAAGTAAATATTGAATTGTGATAATTGGTTTGATACATATACTAAATCAAATGTAATATTTAATAATAATAATAACAATTATTAAGTATTTTATACAATTTATTATTATTATTATTATTATTATTATTATTATACTCATTAATCAAAATCTATTTATATTAATATTATTGATCAGTTTTTTATATTATATTCAGTTTTTTATGAATTCAAATTATTTTGGTTCTGTTTCAACTTAGTCATTTTTATGACAATTTTAAGATTTTTACGTTTATTTTGGTTTGTTGTTGCAACGCGCGGGGTCCTCATTAATCAATTAATCATTAACTAACATATTAGGCCAAAAGTCTCATACCCAAATTCATTTTTTGGAACATTTTTTGTGGCAAAACTTGAAGCACAAATAGCAAAACAGAAAAAACAAAACTAAATCGAGAAAACTGAAAAGTGAAATAACAGAATTGCACAGTTTTCAAAAACCTATTTGATTCGGTTTAAGCTCAAAACCGACAGTTGTCACCTTAGCTTTATTTTTTTATTGAGTGGTTGCTCCCGTTGAGAGCCTCCAACTTTAAAAACATAATTTAACATAATTTAAAGGATGGCTTTTACGTTGAGAAAACTAATTAAACATGTAATCAAAATCCTAATTTGTCTAGCGACCACCAACCCCTTGTTTATCACGTATCTAAAACACGCAAACAATGTTACACTTTATATTCATAAGTTATGTACTTATGTTCCTATTATCATTTGCATTAATTTATTACACTATGTTATCCATTGCATTAATTTATTACAACTTATAAACTACAATATAACTTTTAAAATAATAAAAATATTATATATGAAAAGTATTATCTTCAAAAACATATGAATTAAAGTACACATTGCACCCAAAGTGTGTAAAACAGAAAATGAGATCGAGTATACTCACGATTTATGTAGTAAATCCCGCGTACGTGAGTTGATGCGTTTGAGAGTCGAGAGAGACCGCCGACTTATCCTACAAGGATGAACAAGGCACATGAGTTCGACGGAGTTTGGAATCGGAATGCAAAATGCAAGATGATTACTTAGTAGCAAAATACGTAAAACTTATCTTGACGAAATACCCGAATTTGGACACCATAGTGTAGTGTTCTTCTAGGCACAAGTTTGCCTATTGGAAGTCCAAATTACGAGGAGTTCACATCAAGATACTTTAACCATATTCCTCTTGACATCAACCAGGGATTGGTTAATGTCTTAGCTTCGGATAATTTATAGATATGTGTGTGTGTGTATATATATATATATTTACTCATATAGTTTGTTAGTAGTCCAAATGTTAGGTTAGTCAAGTATGGTCATGCATGGGTTGGATGAATCCATTAACCCTAATGTTCATCAATGCAAAAATCATCACAAGGATGATTCAGATGGTCATGAAATATTAGAATACAAACTAATAAGTTACTAGACTTCCAAGTAGCCAAAGAAGGACAATCGAGGATGTCATACCCAACATGACCAATGTTGGAGGCGAGGCGAGGTTAACTTACTTTGATTCTTGGAAGCTACTTAGTTAGATATTCATCTAAATCATCAGGTAACCAAGTGAAACTCAAACTAGACTAGTGCATTCCAATCATGGCAAATTTTTGGAGACTTGGTGTAGTTTGGACACTTTGTTACTAGGAAGTGTACTTGGTGACTTAGGTTAGTTAGATTGGAGGTGTTTGCACCTCAAACTTTTTGGAATGTTACCTTAACTCAAGCCCCACAACACATAAGTTTGTTGGGAACAAGATTTGGTTCATGTTCATCTAAGATAGGTATTGAAAATGCAAATGAGTTTGAAAGTATAACAAAACAAAATTTAAATCCAAGTTTAGACCTCAAATGTGGTTATGTTCTAACTTAGTTTACCATGGTAAACTTGTGGAAACAATCCTAGAGGTTATCCAAGTGGAATGAAAGAAGAAAACAAGAAGAAAAGATGAGAAAAAGTGTTCAAAACTCATTTTTTTGAACCTTGATACAATCTGCCAACACTTTGAGATTTGGAGATTTGGGAGGATTTGCGAGTGACTTGAGAGAGTGTAAAGTGTTTAGGAGGTGTGGAGGAAGGGTATTCTTAAGTGGGTATTAGGGTTTGGGGGTTAATGAGGTTAGTTGGGTGTTAGAGTTGTTGGAAAGTGAAAACCGGACTTAATTCGCAAATTTAAAACATCTGGTTGAAAAACGTGCATTTTCGCGTCGCGCGACAATGCACTAGTGCTTCGTCGTGTGGCACGAAGAAGCACTGTTTTCCAATGTTTGCAAAATGTTCATTTTACCCTCTGCAGTTGATTTTATTGGTTTTTCAAGCTAGAAACCCGTAATTAAGCATGTTTTTGTATATCTAAGGTGTATGCAAGTATGTGTAAGTATAAAACACGTATGATCACACTCCGAAGTGTATATAAACTTAAAGTATGGTTCCGTTTAGAAAGTGTGTATTTGTGATTGGTTACATATTGTGTAAGTATGATCAAACAGGATTGATATAAAATACGTTTTTTATTGATTAAAGTCTCGGAATTACAAAGATTGAATATGAAATACGAATACAAGTTTCTAAAAATAGAATGTGAATACAACTTTTTAAATAAGGAAAGTACAAAATTGCGAAGCGTTACACTCATTTCAAGCATGCTTTCTGCCTTGTTATATCTTGAACTTTATTTGGTATTCTAAGCCTTGGAGTGCCAAGTCTCCATCCAAGGACTTGCCTCCAAGAGCTCTATGGGACCCTTTTGAGGGCCACAACTCCTTTGATTATGTGGATGATCCATGGATCTTGGTATATTGATGCCCAAGTACACCATGATTATGATTTTTCTAAGCCTCTTTGTTTGGAAGATGTGATGTTGATCATTAGGTAATGCATTCATGCAGGCCGAAACCTCTCCAAAGATAGAATTCCAGCATTCTATCTTTGATCTCCCACTTCAATAATAAGGCATTAGTAGAATAGTTCACTTAAAATATGTAATAATGAGAGTTGAGAGACACACTTATACTTGAGCTTGAGCTTGATCATCATGCAAGTTTGGTAGTCGCCATGTGTAAAATTGTTAAGATCTTCCTATGGTTGTAATTTTATGTCTTCTCAAACTCTTGGCTTAGTTAAGCTTATTTAATCAAGTGTGTTTACCTATTACCAATTCTTTGTTTGCTATCTTTTCTGACAGAATCACTTAGCTCCTTTAAAACTAAATTGTCTTAACAATAGAATTTAACTAAATTAATCTAATCTAACTTAACTTGGCTTGATGTGCGTACGACTTCTGGTATCTGGTGTAAGCTTCTGGTATTGAACAAGATCTTATTAGGGTTTTTTTTGGTATTGAACCAAATTCGGGTGACACGTTTCTGGAATCGTCCCATATCTTGGGGGTAATAAAAGGCTTCTAAAATTACATCGAGATCTTTAGGGAGCTTTTAGTAATGCATGAGATTCAATTAGGGGGTAAAAGTTAAGAAAGGTTAATTAATGAGGGTTTGGGCAACCCGACAAAGTGGTGAAACCAACACAGTTGTTACTAAGTGCTTATATCTTCGTTGGACCCGAAAAGGGACCACGATTATAGAGATACACGAAGTAATAAAATCAAAGTAATATCTATTTTGTTTGTTTGGTAACTTAATTAATTTGGAAGTTAATCTCCTTGGTAGTAAGTAAGATCCTAACCAGAATCCTGAGTATAAGCTTGGAATAACACAAACTAACTAAGTTATGAAAAGATAATTAAACCAAGATGGCCTTGATACAAGTTTTGTTGTGGCATATGTTTACTAGTCGAGAAGCTAAAGATGGTCGAGTGAAGAGCCTACAAAACCGGAAACTTTAAACCAATCCATCAATATGTTCCGGCAAAATTGAGGGAAAGACAGTAACCATAACCGGAGCCTCTTCCAATTTTCATAAAAGATATATAAGGAGATTAAGTATCTTCTAAACTAATAATATTAATACTACTAAATAAGCAGGACTTATCCAAGAGTCCATCTATTACTATTTAGTCTACTAATCTATCTATCAATAAAATCTATCAAAATAATAATGAAAGGCTGAGTACATGAAGCGTATCCTTGGTTTCTTATCTAAGTTATACTATACACGATGGGTTCTCTGCCTGTTGTGTGAATATAGTCTAAATAAAAATCATTTTCATAAATTTAAAACGAGATAACCATGTTCCAAAGTTATTGAATTAACTACTACTAAATCACATACATGAGTAACTATGTACATTCTAATTGGATTTTTTTATGCCATAGATTTCAGAACCAGGGGTGTCTCACTGTAACCAATCTCTCTATCCCTTAGATGTAAGGCTTGCCTACATCCCAGCCTCTCCAGACCCCAGCGTGTAACAATCCTCAAGAAAACCGACACCCTCGATCATTTTTCCGACACCCTAATATATCCTAAAATATCCCAAAATGTCTTTAAATATACCCCGTATGTGAAAACTGAGCCCGAAATATAACATAACATTAAAAATAAATTAAAAACAAGTTTATTTAAGTTGAGGCGGGCCGCGTAGACCCACCCCAACATTTATGCGGGCGGTATTAGGGTCAGAACCTGATCCTGTTTGTTTTCTTTAGTTCAGGCGGACCGCGTAAGCTTAAGCTTAGACTTACGTGGCCGCGAGAGTCTTAGAATGTGGTGCAGCCCGGTGACGACACGTGTCATCAACGTGTTGAACCTACGTGATGACCCGGATCAGCTACGCCTAGACCCCTAGGACACGCGGACCGCATAAGCCCTTGCGTACATTTACGCGGGCCACGAGAGAACCAGTTTTCAACCCTACATAAGGAGGCCTCGGGATTTCATTTCCGATCGTTCATTTCTTTCTTTCTAATCACAATTCTGAATAGTAGAAGTTATAGCCGGGTATTATACCCCCTAAATAGCGAGGTTCTACTACGATGTAAGTATTATAACCCCTGGAGACGTATTAGATACTCTGCCCGATTGATCTAGGGTTCCGTAACGGCTGTCGTGGTTCTGCCCGACGTAGTCGTTGGAATACCGTCTCGGGGAGGGTATTACTAATGTTAAAATGGGTTATTATACTAACACACGTGCATTTGTGTAATTTATAGATTATTCCCAGGAAATCCTTACTGAAAACCCTAAAATAGCAATGTGAGTTGATCCACTTTTTGTAAATCTTTTGTTAATTGTTTTTACAAAACCTTAAATACCTTTCCATGCGAATAACAGTTATTGAGTATTTGTAAGAATACAATTATCGTGAGTATGTTGGGGTTTTGTATACAAAATTTGTTACCACCTGGTCAAGGAGTAACATTTCCACAAGTCGTGTCCGACAGTACCAACGGGTGATAATTGATATAACTTGGAAACAAATATAATTGCGGGATCGCCCTCAATACTGTTCACTGTGACTTTTATTTAAACTCGATTAAACTAGGATTCACTCACCAGTATTTCCCACTGACAAAATGTTTTTAAAACGCGTTTCAGGTAACAAAATGTGAACGCCAAATAGAAGCCAGCTGGACAGCACTGAAGGCTTGGAAAAGTGGCAATAAAGTTACCTAAGAATAAAATAGATATTTTATTAAATAAAATAGGATTTATTCCTATAAAAGTGTGTATACTGAAACTTGAGTTTTACCCATATGTTTAATGTTATAAAATATGGTGGTTTACTCTGATAACATATTTCCTAACTACGGTCCTGATGAAAATTTCCGCTGCCAATTTAGACAATAAACGCGATACCACCGAAACTGGCCCGCGGCCGCCCGTTCCCGAGAATTAGGGATCGGGGGTTGCGACACAGCGTATCCTTGGTTTCTTATCTAAGTTATACTATACACGATGGGTTCTCTGCCTGTTGTGTGAATATAGTCTAAATAAAAATCATTTTCATAAATTTAAAACGAGATAACCATGTTCCAAAGTTATTAAATTAACTACTACTAAATCATATACATCAGTACCTATGTACATTCTAATTGGATTTTTTATGCCATAGATTTCAGAACCAGGAATCTCAGGAATCTCACTGTAACCAACCTCTCTATCCCTTAGATGTAAGGCTTGCCTACATCCCACCCTCTCCAGACCCCACTAATAACTTGACTATGAGTAAGAGACGGGTTTGTGATTAAGTGATATACCCGTTTACCCGAAAATCATACTCTTTTATTCAATAATATACCCAAAATTATTTTCTTTATATTTTAATTTTCTATGTATCTAATATTAATCCGTTTATCTAAATATAATTTGGAAAGAATATATATTTTCTGGGTGTTCATATAATTTTTATGTTCATATATTTATGAAATTTATATTACTTTTTGAAGAGTAGGACGTAAATAATAGTAATTTTTAATCGATAATCGTAGGAAAGATAGGATGATAGAGATTTTTTTTTGTTTTTGAAAAACCTAATGGGTACCTTATAGTCGTGGGTATGCCCGATACCTGATAGCCGGGTAATTACTCGATAGATAGCCGGCGGGTATTGGACCGAGTATGAGAAACTGTTTTACAATTCGGCATATGATCAGAAATACTAGAACCTGTCCCAAACCCGCTATGTTGTCATCCCTAACTGTTAGGGCTGTAAACGAACCAAACTTTCGGCGAACAGTTTGTGAACCGTTCGGCGGGAAGTTCGTTTGTGTTCGTTCGTTTATTAATCAAACGAACACCAACAAGAAATTTCGTTCGTTTAGTTAAATGAACAAACATGAACAGAGGTCGTGTTCGTTCGTTTATGTTCGATAGTTCATTAGTGTTTTTAGTTTTTATATATATTTAAATACTTCAAAATTTCGACAAATTAAATATCTAATAAGTGTCAGTGTATTATATACTCTGTTCATGAAACGATTGTTTATGTTTGTTTGTTTCCATTTGTGTTAATGAAGATTAGTCTGTGCTCATTTGTGTTCCTCAACTTTCATTTTTGTTCCGTTGCCTAAAATTAACAAACAAACACAAACGAACACGAACAAGTTCATTTCCTTAACAAACGAACACGAACAAGTTCATTTCCTTAACAAACGAACACGAACAAAAAATCACATTCGATAAGTGTTTGTGAACCGTTCGCGAACACATATATTTCTTAACAAACGAACACGAACAAGGTCTTGTTCGTTCGGTTCGTTTGCAGCCCTACTAACTGTGATAGAAATTGAGTAAAAATTAAGTATAAATCTATGATCGTTATGTTATTTGGGTTGCTTTTGGCACTAGAGGTAAAAGATACAACTGATCAAACTTTAAGTATAGATTATTATCAGCTAATAAACCATAGTTTAGATTATTAAAATCTAATTTCTCTATTTTTAAAACTCAATTTTATAGTATAATTTAGTACCTTTAGGATTAAACATTAAAGGACTCAAAAAAGAAGACTTTATTTCTCTTATTATCAAGTGACATGAAAAACCAATAGTTCTTTGCGTACAAACAAGTGACTAACATAAATGACTTATGTTGCACCAACAATTTAATGGATCAAAACGTCAAGATTGCTTGGAGTGTAAATCTAGGATGAATCTCGAATAAGTAAAACTAGTTATGCTTCCCATATTTACACGTTAGTTACAAAATTTAAAGAAATATTTACGAACTCATAAAAAGTTATTTCTACTAATAAAGATGCAATACTTAATTAGACTAAAACCCAATGCATGCTTGGAGTGTAAGTCTAGGATGAATCTCGAATAGGTAAAACTATTATGCTTCTCATATAGTTACAAAATTTAAAGAAATATTGACATTTTAGACTAAACCCAACTAATTGATAAAAAGGTATTTCTACTAACAAAGATGCAACACTTAAAAAAGGTATTTCTACTAACAAAGATGCAACACTTAATTTAGACTAAGCATTTGCATTTGGGCTGCTTAGAAGGTGGATGCCACATTCCATTAGAGAGGAGTGCCTCTGGCTGCATGAGAGATGGCTAGGTGGTGGGTCCAGATAGTTTAAACCTATTATTCCATATAATAGAGTTAAATGCCCGGATAGTCCCTGTGGTTTGCCTTTTTTTCACCTTTAGTCCCTAACTTTCTAAAATTACTTCTATAGTCCCCAACTTTTCAATTTTCGTTCCCGGATAGTCCCTGACACGGATGAAGGTTAGTTTTTGATGTTAAGTGGGTATGAAATGACCAAAGTGCCCTTAATACAAAACAAAATAAATTAAAACTTTAAAAGAAATATAACACTTATTAATTAATAATTCAAGTGGACACCACACTTTTTATTTAAATACAATATCTTAAACCCCAACCCACCCCTCCCATTTCTTCTCCAGCTAAAACCACCGCCGCCACCTGACCACTCGTTATTCCGACAACCACCCCACCACTTTCTTTTCCAACCAAACCCACGCCGCACCATCACCACCCCCACCATGTCATGTTCTTTTGTTACCGATCTCGCCAGTTCCACTACAAACATTCCGATTTCTTATTCACACAACACAATGAAGCTTCGGACACATTGGAAACAGATTTAGTCCCAACCTGAAACTCGTTTTCTTTGTTATTACACTCTGAAACAAACAGCTTCGATTTTTCACCGGAAAACCTGCAACTTTGAAGATATATCTCCGGGTGGTTTTCGGGTCCGGGTCTGGGTTCCCGTAATCTTTTATAAAACCCTCTGAATCTTGTATCTGGTCCCCTGTTGGTAGTTTTCGGGTCCGGGTCTGGGTTCCCGGAGCTCCAGTTTTGTGCTGACGACCTCGAGTGTAAGGTGCCGGAGAAGAAATGATGGATGTTTGAGCACGAGCGATAAGTTGCAGCGAGTGTCCTAATGTGTGGTGGCACCGGAGCCTGGAAGTGTGCAGTGGGTTGGGGTATGATGGGTTGGGGGATATGAAGAAAAAGGGTTGAGGGATATGAAGAAGAAGATACAGAGGTAGAGGAAGATATGATGAAGAAAATAGAAGGGTGGGGCCCATTTGTAACTTTAAATAATAAGGAATTAGATATTTGTAATGTTTCAATTTTTTTAATAGTGAGTGCACTTTGGTCATTTCACACCCACTTAACACCAAAAACTAACCTCCATCTGTGCCAGGGACTATCCGGGAACGAAAATTGAAAAGTTGGGGACTATAAAGGTAATTTTAGAAAGTTAGGGACTAAAGGTGAAAAAATGGCAAACCACCGGGACTATCCGGGCATTTAGCTCTATAAATAAGCAAACTTTTGGTGCATAAGCACTTGTAACATATGCTTTGAGAGTTTCTCAAAAAAAAAAGACTTGATTTTTTAATTTTAATCCAAAGTTTTTACCTTTTGCAATATTAACCCTACAAAATTTGTTTTTTAACTTTAACTCAAAACTTTTCATTATTTGCAATTTAACTTCATAACTTTTGTCAATTATACTTTTCATCTTTGGTTTAACGTTTTTACGATTCGTTATGTATAGTTCTAAATTTTCGAGTTAATACGACGTAACGTACGAGTGTGATTCAACTTTTTATGTTTTGTTTCAAATTTTGCAAGTTAACACGGCACAACGTACATGTTTGGTTCAACGTTTTACCTCTATTTTTTCATGTTTGACAGGTTCGTCGCAACACGCAGATTCTAGGTCGAGTCAGTGTTGGTGGTCGGTGACGGTTGTGTGACATTAGTACTATTTGACACTGTTTTATGCTCCGTCGCAACGCGGGGTGTACTTTGAGGTTTTCCAAAGAAAAAATGGTTATGCATATGGTTGTCGTAACCTTGGCTTTAGGGGTTTTCCAAAAAAAAAATTGATTTTTGTTTACTTTTTACCTAGAAGTATTTCATAAATTCCTTTTAACCCAAAACTATTTGTTTTTTTTTTTTTACTTTTAACCCAAAACTTTTTATCTTTTGCAATCTATCCTCACAACTTTTTTTACTTTCAACTTTGAGCCTTTATAGTTTTTATTATTTTTCGCAATTTTTTTGCTTTATGCTTGGTTCTAAATTTTGTGACTTAACGCATCGACGTGCGTCTTTGGTTTAACGTTTTACGTTTCGTTTTAAATTTTGCGAGTTAACATGACGCAACGTGCGTGTATGAGTGAACGTTTTTACATCGTCTATTTTTTTCCCGTTTGACAGGTTTAACATAACGTGCGGGTCGTAGGTCGACTTAGCTATAACTAAAGAATCCCCGCCGCATTGCGGCGGGTCTCAATTCTAGTTTTTCTAAAAAGTTAAATTTTAAGATGTAGTAAAGAGCTGGGGTTGGTTTCGGTACAAACCATATTTATCCTACAAACCGTAAGAACAGATCCTAACACTTAAAAAAATTAAATTAGCACATACCACAACAATACATACATAAAAGTAGCACTTTTGAATTATATTAGGACATAAAAATTAATCAAAAGAATTGATTTTAGCACATATTTGAATAATATCAGTACTTTTCTTAATCAGCACATTGAAAACAAGATAAATATCCAAATAAAGAATTAATTGTTTGTTAGCATATTTATAGGGAATTCAATATAATTGATATTATTTAGAATACTGTCTTATCATTTCTCTATAATTAGTTGGATGCCACGTGACATTTTTTAAATGGTTCTTACAGTTTGTATGCAAAATGTAATTTGTGTTTGATCCTACTCCGTAAAGAGCTACCATATGTTTTAACAACTTATACACCACATGTATTTTTAGATTAAAATCATTTTAAAAATACATTTATTTAGATAATACTTTATTTTATATAATCCATACATATCTTTTTCTTATAACAAGTTAACTAAATTAAACGGTATACGATCCATTAATGCACAATGTACAAGTTATTAATGCTACTTTTAAGAAAAAAAATTAAAATTTGAAATTTATAGATATATAGGATCAAAATCAAGAAAACACTCTTACGAGTTGTGAGAATTTAGAGAACTCAGCCTTCCTATGCGAGTTTTGCTCCCATTTTTTTCTCACCCATAGATTAAAATGTTACAATGACAGCCGTGAAAAAAAAAAACGAAGTGGTGTTTTTCGGTCCTTTACGACTGCTGTAAAAGTTAATGACATAAGCATAACATCACCCTTTTACAGCATATGTTTTGGAACCTGTTGATTGAAGTTTTGAACCCCCAAGAGATTACACTTTCCATTTTCCTTTTGTGCAAATTTCTTGAACGTATTATGATGTTTGGCGTTTTGAAGAGACTGACGTTTTTGGTTTTTCGAGTATGCTGAATGAAAGGGATATTAAGTTCATTTATATAATGAGTTTTTACGTGTGTGATTTTGGGTGGAAGTTTTTCATCGTTGAATGTAAAGCATTATAGCCTCTGGTGTTTTTTGGTGTTCTGTTATTAGTACAATAATGTCTCTGGCGTTTCAGATGCTTTATAATTAACTTGTTAGCAGTGGCGTTTTTGCCGTTTTTATGTTTCGTCTTATTAAGTAAAAAGACTAGTTTACCCTTAATGAACCTTGCAACATTATCAAAATCATTGATATTTACAAAAACGCCACCACTTCAATTTAGCTCGTAGATTGTTCTGATCCAACGATAATGATCCGTTCTCACCGTTTTCATGCTTTAGGGCGTTTTTCCTGGATCTGAATTTTAAATAAATAACGGATAGAATGATTTTTATTATTTTAAATATATTCTGATAATTTTAGTAATACGAAAATAAATATAGTGGATTAGTTATAACACGAATTTGATTATTAAAAATGCATGTAAAAAGTGACAATGATGTAAAAATATTTAAAGGGTTGGAAAAAAAATTGTGTGATTTTGATACATTTTTAGAAATACGAAGGTACAGGACTAAACACTTGGTGCATTTAACACTAAATTACAAAAGGATAATGCTCTTACATCTGGATAATTTTTTACAAAATGCAGATAAAGATTAAACGGTAAAAAAATAACCACGTGAATAACTTGGTATTTGCTTCTATCAAACTCACGAACAAATAATATAATAAGAACATATTCAAAGTTAAATATAGATTAATAAAGTATGTTAGCACCAAGCAGCATAGAATAAAAACATTTTATTATATTCCATCTTATGTCCCCAACTTGTCCGTGACACTTCTATAAATGACATTTCTGTCTAGCACAAAAACTAATAGACATATGGAGGACGGATTGTCGTCAGCGACGGAGATGCCACGAAGATGGGAGATCGTACTGGCGGAGGAGGTGAAAAGAAGCTGTTACATAGCGTTGCCGATGGTGGTGGTGATGGTGTCACAATACCTATTGCGCGCGGCATCCATTTCAATGGTTGGTCACCTTGGTCAACTAGAGCTTGCCGGAACCGCCGTTGCTATCTCCTTCACCAATGTCACCGGATTCAGCCTTCTTGTAATGTCTTATATATTTTATTATTATTATCTTAAAATCGTATCTAAGGATGATCATATAGTTAATTTATTTATTTTGTTTGTTAATAAAACGTATAAAAGATTAGAAACTCTCACGAGGCCGTTTTACAGTTTAAACATCAACACAATTTTTAGAGTTTTGTAACTTTGTCATGTTAACTTTACAATTTAAACATCAACACGATTTTTAGAGTTTTGTAACTCTGTCATATTAACTCATATAAACGCATAACTTGTAATTTTTTCGTTCTCAAAAAAAATAAAAATAATAATAACAGTAATAATAAATAAAGGAGTTAAAATAGTTTTATATTGTATCTCTTTATAAGGCTCAAAAAGTACAAAAGTGAATTGGCTACGGGACTCTTCAAGATCTTGGACATTTTAACATGTTAATTCTTAGTAAGCATGGTGTTGGGTTATGTACACTTGATTTTAAAATTCAAGTAGCAGCGGAAATACGTGTACGAACCGATCAAAACTAAACTTTTGATTGTCAAGAGTTTAGATGCAAAACCAAATAGAAAAAAAAAAGTACACCAGTTATAGGGTGTTTCAGAAACACGTACCTTAATCGGTTGTAGAAAAAATAGCTACTCTCATGATTTTACATTTTCTCTATTATTCCAACTAACAAACATCAACAGTTTGGAATGGCGAGCGCGTTGGAGACGTTATGCGGGCAAGCATACGGCGCACAACAATACCATATGCTCGGTGCATACACATATGGCGCCATGATCTCTCTGATTTTAGTCTGTTTACCGATTTCCATTTTATGGATCTACATCGACAAACTCCTAATCCTTATCGGCCAAGACCCTTTAATCTCGGCAGAAGCACGCAAATTTTCAGTTTGGCTCATTCCTACCCTTTTCCCCTATGCCATACTCCAACTGATCACGCGCTACCTATTGTCTCAAAGTCTCATCTTTCCAATGCTATGGAGCTCAGTCGCGGTTCTTCTGATCCACGTACCCATTTGTTGGGCTCTCGTGTTCAAGCTAGGCTTTCGGACACCTGGAGCCGCATTAGCTATAGGTATCTCCTACACCTTAAATGTGGTTATTCTCGGGGTTTACTTGTATCGCTCCAAAGCGTGCAAAAGGACTCGTGCCACGTGTTTAGGTGATGTCTTCTCGAGCATCAAGGAGTTCCTTCGCTTTGCCGTTCCATCTGCTGTCATGATTTGGTAAAATCTCAAATGATATTCATGTTTTTGGTATAAATATTTGCTTATTTGTATTTTGTGGTGTAGTCTTGAGTGGTGGTCATACGAGATTGTTGTATTGCTATCGGGACTCTTGCCAAATGCTCGACTGGAGACTTCAGTGCTCTCGATATGGTAATCTTCTACCGAATTTAACTAACGAAACAAGGATTTTGACTCATTTAATTAACATATGTGTACGTTGTCATCTTTTGCAACAGTCTAACGGTTGATATCTTACACTACTACATACCTTATTCTTTTGGGGTTGCTGCAAGGTTTGTCACTAATTAACATGTTTAATCTTTTGGAAAATCACTAAATTGACCCGTTTACAAAGGGGAAATTCATCAAATAGACAAGTTGACCAACTTTTTTAACAAAGTAGACATTGACTTTTAAACCGCGGCTAAACTGACAGAAAATGTTGGCTAAGTTGTAGTCGGCAGTCTATTTTGTTAATTTGCTCGGTAACTTTTGTATTTTGGTTATTTTTCTATTACAAAATTGGCTGTTAACTTTGTTTTCTTTGGTAAAATAGCTATTGATCAATGTGTTTGCCTGATGTGACAAGATTTGTATATTTCTTGTGAAAGACGTTAAATTCGTTTTGTCCTCACATCTTTTTTTCTAAAAAAGGAAATTTTAATAATTTTAAGTTTGCATATTTATATGCTATTGTGGCTTGTGAGTTGTGACAAAAATGCACATATGTCCACGTGTTATTGGATTTTTTTGGGAATAAAAGATCAATAGTTAAGTTTTTAATTTCTTTTAAAGTTTGACGCAAGATTACGGGGATCTTGCGTTGATCTGACGCAAGATCTCTGTATTCATGTGATGTGTGCAAAGAAACAGAACACGGTTTTTTTTTTTGGTAAAATTGAAGTTCAAGAATTAATTGTTAATTTTGTTGGTCATAGTGGTTTTATAACTTTATGTGATACCCTTGATCTTTCCCCAAGTTACAGTACGCAAATTTTGTTAAGAGTAAATTTACCTTTACATTTTCGCAGCACCCGGGTCTCAAATGAACTGGGAGCCGGGAATCCAGAGGCTGCAAAAATGGCTCTCTTGGCCGTATCAGTCCTCGGAGCAATGGAGGTGATCATAGCAAGCACCATTCTCTTTTGCTCCCGTTCTATACTCGGATATGCGTTCGGTAAAGACAAGGAGCTAGTCAACTATGTCAAAGAAATGACTCCTCTTCTATGTCTCTCTATATTTGCAGACACAATACAAACAATCCTTTCAGGTTTAATCTTAGTTTAAACTTTAATGCAAGTTAAAATAATAATTTAAAGATCATGAAAGTATTTACATATTTTTGTAAGCAGGAGTTGCAAGAGGGAGTGGGTGGCAAGATATTGGGGCTTACATTAATCTTGGGTCATATTATCTGGTTGGAATCCCTATGGCTATAGTGTTGGGCTTTGTGTGTCATCTAAATGGGAAAGGATTGTGGAGTGGATTAATTATTGGAATAGTGATACAATGCATTTTGTTAACACTTGTTACGTGTTCTACAAATTGGAAGAAACAGGTTCTTGATTTGAACCATTAATTATGTTGTTTTTATTCTAAAATTATGTTTTTTATAGTGTTTAATGTGGTTGATGTTTTAGGCAAGAAAGGCAAGAGAAAGGATGTTTAAGGAGGAGCTTATTGATGAGCAATGATGGATGGACAACAACACAAAATGGTAGGGATAGTTTTGACTATGGTAATTTAATGATGGATAAATGATGTTAACTAGCAGGTGTAAATCTATGTGCTGCCGCGGGATGTTGATGCAGTGAGAAATTTGTAAGGCACGGTTTTAAGTAAAATTTATTTCAAAACTTAGATAAAAATAAATGCATCGTAATTTTATAAAATGAGAAGGGAAATTGACGAACAAAGAAGTAGCTTGAACAAGTTACTAAGCAGTTTAAATGTAACCTTACCTTAGTTTTGGCTTGTATGTTTATTCTTTGATGATACAACTTCGTTCTCTATTTCTATTTGAGAGGGTTCTAAGGAAATTAATTTTATTCCCACCGTGCTAAAATAATATGCCGTTGTCTCTGGTAAATTAAAGACATTATTTAATAGCTATTTTGCTTCAATTTATTTGCTAAAAAATCAAAACAAACTATGAATATTAAGTTACGATTAGAAATACAAATCTACTTGGTTAACAAAAAAATGTAAAAACCTTTGTCCTTTGATGAATTCTACATTATGTCGTACAACTCGGTTTTGTCAAAAAAAATATTGAAACGTAGGTATGAATAATCATGTCACAACAATATATTTTGTTATTGTAATTAATTTTGAGTATATTTTGTTTTTCTATCATAACTTTTAAGATATGGTATTTTATAAAATTCCGAGTATGTTGTTGCGACGTCCCTAATTTTATTTAAGTCTCGATATAATCTTTTTTAGAAATCGAGTTGTGAGTAGTAATGTATTACTAATAGATAAACAAACTACATGCTATCAAAGCTTCATCATATTGAGGTTTTTATATAAACTAAAATTATGTCTGTGCGCGTTGCGTTGCAGACACGATGAATGCAAAGTATATATAACATAGACGGACCGTTAACTGTTGTTAGATATTCTTACTTTCTAGTACACAACACTTTGATACAAAATGTAATCTAATATAAAGTAATAAAGTTCTTTATTTTCCTAAGAAAAAGACTATTATAACTATAAGCATAATACTTTTACAAAAATAAAAAACCCAATTGAGTTTTTGTGTACTACAAAAAGCAAAAGCATCATGGTTTTGTGGCATTTTTTTCCATCACTAGTTCCATCCATTTGCAGGCACATGACAAAAAAGGCTTAATTAGCGGTTACAGCCATTGATTGATACAACAAAAAACACTGATTGTCTTGGAATTGCGTGTGCCGGTTGACCTACACAAATAATAACTAATTATCCGTTAGCATAAGAAAATACAACTAATAAATAAAGCGGTAAATAGTAAGCTTACCATGATGTAATCAACTATGGCACACGCATCCTAACCCAACATGTGAATCTGAAATACGCACCCAACTGGGTAGGTGATGTTACACCCCAACCGATGACGAGTAGATTATTCAAAGACATCATGCTACTAAATTGAAATATATTAATCATCCAATTCTTGTCTTACAATACAACAAAAAGAAACAAATAGTTCAAGTAGGAAACAACAAAACATAACATTAAATTAAAATTTAGAGTCTAAGTCCAAAAGTCCTATATGATTGCAATCTTGTCAACATCATCTCAAGCATTTCCTGAAAACATGTTAAAATAAAGATCAACAAAAATTTGGCGAGTATACAAGTTTGATACATATAGCATAAGTGTAAAAGGTATAATCCACATGTCAAAAGTACTAATATGGCCATATTTAACGTACATGTTTAAAAGGCATAATTCAAACCTAAATGTAAGACAATTGAGTCCTTACTGGAATGCTAAGTCCAAGTAAAACTTAACAATGACCACGGATCTGAAAGGATCAATCTAGGCGGGTTGTCAATCCTATAGCACTATACATGTCAAGGGCGGCTTGCGATGTTAATGAATTTAGCATAGGTATAATTGTAAACAAGTATGTATCACGTATAGCATATAGACTAATGAACATGTAAGTGGATATGTATTTGAATAAGTATCTGCAATTTGTAGTGTTTTGATATATGAACATGTTTTCAATCCCAGATAGTGTAAAAGAAAAAAAAGGGCTCATGTATACTCACCGTTTTTGTAACACCTCGGAATTTTATATCGAATCGTATGGCAACACGTGTCCAATCAACTCTCAAATATGCCACAATGTTGGACGAGAGGGACTAAATATGAAATATAGTGGAAGATTGAATGTGGAGGGACCAAATATGTCAACATGCCAATTTTTGGCCCTCTGAGTGACCTTTACGGACCGCAAGGCCTAAAGCCTTTCGGGCCGTAAGGTAAATATAACATTGTATCTGGTAAAGTCTTACGGACCGCAAAACCTTGGGTCTTACGGACCGTAAGCAGTTTGAAAACCATAGGCGCCAAGAGGCTTACGGACCATAAGCCTTGGACCCTTACGGTTCGTAAGGCATGGTGCTGGCAGTTTTTGTTTGCTGCTCAAGGCAACCTGCATTGCTGCCACCTCTCTCGCGAATTGCCACCCTTGTTCAGCTTCTTACACCTCACAAAACACATGGAACCATCCTAGAACCTCCCTTAACACTTGGCTTGATCCTACTTCACTTATTCAAGTATAAATAGCAACCATCTTGTACCTCATTTCCTTGCTCATTTATCTCTTCTCTTCTCTATTGCTCTTGGAGTTGTTCCTGACCAAAGGGAGCCTCCTACTGAGTTCAAGCTTCTCTTAGAACACTTTTAAGTGTTCCTTTTTAGTTCTTTTATTTTGTAGGCTAAGTTATTAGCCGAAAGTCAAACAAATTGACTTTTGCTTTGACTTTCGGTTATGACCATTATGGTCAAGCCAATGTTCGAATCAAACATGGCTACATGATCGTAATAAGGTAGGTGATAATCCCCTATGAGGGCACCTCCTGAAGATCACGTTAAGTTGGTTAAATGACGGGTCAAAGTTATGCTAAAATGAAAGTTAAAACGCAGTTTTTCGGAAAATGTATAAAATGAACTTATAAATATCTAAACTCATGTTTTTGACATTATATCAGTTACTATAACATATTATAACATGTCACAACATGTTCAGCCCGTCATTTCTAGTTTATAGTTCGGTTTGCAACTGAAAGTCAAGCAGTTTGACTTCTGCTTTGACTTTCGATTCTGACCCGATTTAGCTAAGTTAGCTACTGATTTGAAGTTGCATTATGATCATATTTATGTATGGAATAACCATATGAGGTTACACCATTTGATCATAATCAGTTGTCGGGTTTTATGCAAGTTCATGTATTATGCCATAATATTGACCAAAATGCCCTTTTGAGCATAAAATGGTTTTAAACCATAATGTACATATAAAATGGAATACCTACAGATATGGTAATGTAATAATCATATTTTGGCACAACGAACTTGACATTGACTCATCCGATCACCCGATACCGCCTATCCGCGTACGGTTGAATTATGTAACTTAACCGAATTGGGTTAAACTCCTTCAATTTCATTCATAATCAGAATTTATTATTGTTTACCCTGTATTATACAAGTCATAGTACTTGTAAGGGTGTAAACCACATTCTATCCGGTCACCGCTAAATATAGCGAACCGTACTGTTCTCTTTATGTTAGTTAACCGATCCAAGTCTATGACTTGAATAGAACCTGTTAACATTCTAACTGGTTATTATACTGTCACGACCCCCGACCCCATCCTGGACGGAATCGGGAGCCACGAACAGCCCAGTGGTACCCGTGATTTTTTTTTTTTTTTTGAAAAACATTGCAGCGGAAATTTCATCAGGACCGTGAGTTAGGAAAAATATCAGAGTTTAAAAACACCGGATTTTATTTATTAAATAGATGGGATAAACCCATGTTTTACAAAGGTAGTTTTAATAAAACGATATTTCTTAATTTGATTTAATTAATAAAATAAGCCACTTCTTGAAGTCCTTCAGTGCCGCATCCAATCCTTACTCCAATCTACTGTAATTACCTGAAACGCGTTTTAAAAAGGTTTTGTCAGCGGGAAATACTGAGTGAATCATTCATTTTTCTAAAACGACTCATTTGTTATAATTTACCGTATTAAGAGAGATTACAATGTTTCTGATATCAAACCAACTACCCACAGTATTTGTCACTCGACTCTTTTCGGTGACTGTGGTCATATCCCCCATTGGCTGCCCCAATGGTGACGGGTATCACTAATTAGGTTCGCCCACCTAAAGTGATAAAAACAATAGTAATGTGCACAATACCCCACATACCGGCTGTAATTTGGTGATTACATAAACTTAATCACTGTAATTATAATTCTGAAAATAATTTTGAGTATTGTAAAACAGTTGATAAAAAGAGAATGACTCACATTATAAGCATGCAGTATTGAATTAACAAGCTTCCTGATTCAATTTCTTCTGAGAATTAACATCTACTTTGATTGTAAGTGTATGGGTAGAGTTTAGTCTACTGATAAGCCTGATAACCTAATTTAAACTATAATGCATACGAAAACTAGGTAATTAACTAATACAACATTTACGATAAACTCACGAGATTAAAACCCTCACAACTAATGACAAAGTGCGATACTTAAACATCCAGCGGATTCACAACGAATGACAGAGTATAGCCCGAGCTTGGACAGCACTCAAACATTCAAGTCGAAATCACGACGAATGACAAAATATAACCCTAATGTGGGCAGCACTTAAACATATGTTGGATAGTTTCAATCGATCGGATATTGAATCGTAGCAGCGATCGAGTTAATATCCGGTATCGTAGCAGTACCCCGATATCTTAAATTTGAATTTTGAGTGATGAGAATTCACTTTTGTGAATTGATTTTGACACAGACGAACAGCTTGTGAACCAAGCTATTTATAGCCGAAAATTGACCCCCTCGCGTGACGCGAGGGGTCCCATAGGGGGCGCCGCGTGACGCGACGGCCTACGTTATCTCATATGGTTGCCGCGTGTGTTTGGAGTTCAGCTGAGTCGACAAAATTTATATTTTTAGCAAAATATGTGGATAATCATCGAGTAGGGAATACCCCCCTTGGGTTTTAGGGGCCCTGATCCTGATTCTGAGTATTCTGAAAATTTTAGGAGTTGTGCAGGATTTCTTGGGTGTCTCAACTAGGGTTTCCTATTGGGCAAAATATAATAATAGGTATGACTTTTGATGAGAGTTGTTTACAAAATAGAATAATAAATAATAGTTTTGGGTAAATCACAAAAAGGAAATAAAACAGTGAGAAAAGAGAATGGACCCACTGTGTAACTTTAGGGTTCAACTAGAAAATCTCTTGGTATAAATTTTGGGTATAACTTCTAAGCTATTAAAAATATATAATGCACTCGTGTTAAGTATAGTACCCCTAATTCAACCTTGTCCCGAAGTCCCGAGATAGAATCCCAACAACTTAGTCGGGCAGAGCCCTGACATATGTTATGAGACTCAGATCAATCGGAAAGGGTAGCGGTGATCGGAAGCTACAATACTTAAAACGGGGCATGGCTATTATTATTATTATTATTAAATAATAAATATTTAGA
The DNA here is from genome assembly GCF_002127325.2 of Helianthus annuus. NCBI lineage: Eukaryota > Viridiplantae > Streptophyta > Magnoliopsida > Asterales > Asteraceae > Helianthus > Helianthus annuus. The sequence goes on along the minus strand of NC_035441.2, from coordinate 140,444,173 downwards.
GAGAGAGGGGAAGTTGGCGATTGTATTTAGAGAGAGAGAGAGAGAGTAAGAAAGAAGATGTGTGCAACATTATTTATAGGCTCCATATTTATAGTTGAGTTGATATGATGAGCTTTGAAGGAAATATTCCCTGCTTATGACACGTATATCGCCATTCTTCATGTTGTGAATTTATAAGAATATTAGAGCTCTTCCAATGTATCCACGTACACATAGAAAATTGGGGCATATATTTCGAATTAAGGTTGGACACGTACAACATGCTCCATTTCATTTTAGTTATTATTATTTTATTATTTTATTCTTATAATTAATTCACCTGCTTCACTTATTTGGCACGTATAACTTCTAAAATATAACGTTTTACAAAATAATGAATATATCATTAGAACGAGAATATTTTTGTCTACATTTTGAACCAAGTTTCATTAAAAACGGAGTAGGTTCAAATGTAATGTATTTTTATAATTTAATTATTATACGGTTCCTAGGCCCGTCTAGGTACTTCATATTTTTAACGGTCAACTTACCCGTAATCTACCTGTCTAATAATATAAGTTTTTATATATTTTTATTTTATTTAGAAAGGTCACCTACATACAGGCCAATTTATTAATATAATATTTCAACCAACTATATATAAAATAGTGTTTAAAACTATTTGGGTTGAATATTTATATTAAAAATAAACTAGTTTACTAGTTACTAGTTACTATTGGTTAATAATTTTAACCAAACCTATAATTATTATATATAAAAATAGGAATGTTACATTCTCCCCACCTTGTTTTAAATCTCGTCCTCGAGATTTGGGTTATGATATTTCTTTTAGACTTATGCCATATTTTAGTCAATTAAAATATTATTAAGGTAGATGACACAGAATTAAAATATCACATTTTGTGAATACGAGTTGTACAATAAGTAGGATTCAATAGTTCAACTGAATTAGTTCAAGAAATCGATGACAAACGAATGAGATGAAATGATATAATTTCCAAAGTGACTAGGTTCAAGACAAAAGATATATGATCAGTAGATATTTTAAAATGAATGTGAAGGAATTTTTAGAATCAATAAAATTCTTTGTCAAAAGAAAGCTTACTTTGATTGGTAACCGAGGAAGACTTAGAATCGACAGGTTCAAAATGAAATAAAAGCATGAAAAAATGATTTGTCAAATATTAAATTATGATATAAGAAAATCAATGTGTTGAAATGAGTGAGTTGCAAAGATACACCAAAAGACAATAGAGTTAGTGTATCATGGTTTAGAGTTCCAAGTTATTTTATTTGTGAAAAAATTTTATACTATGTCCTAGAGATCGAAATATAATAAGAACAAGTTGTTTTGGCATGACCAACCATTATATATTACTAAAGCAAATGTAATATATATTATTTGTTTCACATTTTTACTTATATGTAAATGGTTACCACTTTTAAATAAATATTATTTTAGTATTTTAATATACTATGTAAAATAACTTATATTTACTATGTAATATAGATTACAAAATATCACGGTGAAGTTATTACATTTACAAAATATTTTAGTATTATGATTTTGTAAAAGAACCACTATTATTTATAATGTTAAATAAAAGTTGTAAATAAAAGGGGTAAAATATTTATTGTATAAAAGTATTTGTAAAATATTTTTCTAAATATATATAATACTTAATGGGTTGATTCAATGTGATTACTTATTTTCATTTTGAAATCATATAACGTTGTGAATGTATTTACAAATGTTGTAAATAAGTGAAAACAGGGACTATTCTTATATATTACCATGTTCCCCTCACCCAACATAGTTGATGATTACCATATTATTCTTATATAGTTATTTTCTTGCCAGAGCGTTACTGTATATAGTTACCACAAAACATGTGATAGATTATTATTTTTTTTATTTGTCCCTCTAATTCTTATATTATTTTATGAAAATATGTCTTCTCTTTACAGTACAAAGTAAAATATTTTTATATATAATTAAGATTTACTAAATAAGTATGATGACTTAATTAACTAGTCATTATCATGACGGATATTGGTTAGTGCTGCCTTGTTTAAGCATAGGTGGCCAGTCCATGCCTAACTAAGGCTAGGCTATTCAATACATGCCCCTGATAATAACTCTAGTATCTAAAAATAATACTAACACTTCTGTTATTTATTAATAATATATAAATTTAAATGAGAGTATGTCTCAATATAATTTTTTTTATATATATAAAATATAAATTCTTTACCTCAATGGTTTAACAAAATTTATTAACTTGATATCAAAGAGTCACAGTTTTGCAATAATGCGATTCATAGTGAAAAAAACGAAATGATGTTTGAGTTTTGATAAATCGAATGAGTGGTCTTCATAAAGCAAGAGAATCATACTCGCAACAAACAGAGCATGCGTAACGTGTGGATTAAGAAATGAAATAGATCAATATTCGCTACTATGAAAGAAATCCTCATGATATGATGACTATTAGAGGAAGTAAAAATGCGAAAGTCAACTTATTATATGCAGAAGTCAAATTTCAACGAAAAGAAATATAAAACTTTATCTGGAATTTCGTGTGGTAACTGTTGTTAAGTGACATTACCAGGGAATGTTGAATAAAATAAAATAGGGAATTTACAAAGGTATATGACTCCTTTTGCAGTTATAATAATTATGACTCTGATTAGACTGTGCACTGATAATTGTGAAATCTTGTTCCAACATACCTCAGCGATGTTTTGATCGTTTGTAAGATCATGTGGCAAAGTGCCGCTTTTTGATTAGGAGTTCTTTTACTGACGGAATTAGTATTGGTATCATCGTGCCCAAATTTATATTTTTCAAAGGTCTTGCCTTGGAAGGCGTGTGTGATAAACTTTGACGTCTTGTGGACGTAAAATTTTAAGTTTCATGTGTTTTCTTGTGCATTAACACAACTTTATATGCTTCTTACTTACGTTAATAGTTTATAGTAACGCATTGGAAATTCTTATACTTTTGATGGTGTCCTAACTTAATGGGTTTCCAGTATTATTTTGCCGTACGAGTTACGAGACAAATGATCAAACGAAATAATGTTTGATATTGGAAAAGAGATTCTTGATAAAGAAATCTAGACACATATGCTTGTGCTTTATTCCTATTTGGCTTCTGGAATTCCATATAGATATATATATCTATATAATCATATATTTCATATGCTGTAATATACATACCTTTTATAAGGTCAATGTATTTAACAGATCCATATTTCCAAGAACCAGTCAGATATCAGGTCATGATATTATTTAGGGAAATCTTGTCACTGATTTGACATATTGTTTACCCTGTCTTATCCGGTTCGCGCCGGAGAGGTAACTTTAGTATATCCGGATAAGCTGGAGAGTCTGCTACTCTATACCCAGTTTTGCCGGAGAAAATTTTCTATTTCCCATAAATAGTATCTTTTCAAGATTTTTAAAAGTGCCTCTTTTATTAGAGCTTTTATCCAGAATCAAGGAAATTTGTATTTACATAACATATTTCTATTCTAGACCAAGTAATATCAAGAAGCAAGAATTAATAGTAATTTATTGCTTATTTATTATATCTTGCAATATTCTAATTATTATTCTTATGGTATATCAATATTTATTATATTATATTTATATAAGTAATTTATCTTGAAGCTTATATTAAGGCAAAATTCTTAAGTTCAAGTCTAAAATATCATCCGAAGTGTTATCAGATAATATTAAGTTCCTAATTCTCCGTTTAAACTTAGGTATCATTACAACACCTAATTGTTTAAACAAGTGGCTTGGCTTATACTAAGGTATCTTTTCTTATGTTCAAGTCTAACTGCTATCAGCTGTGCTACCATTTAATAGCAATCTCCTAACTCTCTTTATTTAAGCTTAAGTATTATTATCACAACACTTATAGACTTAAAGTAGCGGCTCTGATACCACCTTTACTGTCACGACCCCCGACCCCATCCTGGACGGAATCGGGAGCCGCGAACAGCCCAGTGGTACCGGTGATTTTTTTTTTTGAAAAACATGCAGCGGAAATTTCATCAGGACCGTGAGTTAGGAAAAATATCAGAGTTTAAAAACACCGGATTTTATTTATTAAATAGATGGGATAAACCCATGTTTTACAAAGGTAGCTTTAATAAAATGATATTTCTTAATTTGATTTAATTAATAAAATAAGCCACTTCTTGAAGACCTTCAGTGCCGAATCCAATCCTTACTCCAATCTACTGTAATTACCTGAAACGCGTTTTAAAAAGGTTTTGTCAGCGGGAAATACTGAGTGAATCATTCATTTTTCTAAAACGACTCATTTGTTATAATTTACAGTATTAAGCGAGATTACAATGTTTCTGATATCAAACCAACTACCCACAGTATTTGTCACTCGACTCTTTTCGGTGACTGTGGTCATATCCCCCATTGGCTGCCCCAATGGTGACGGGTATCACTAATTAGGTTCGCCCACCTAAAGTGATAAAAACAATAGTAATGTGCACAATACCCCACATACCGGCTGTAATTTGGTGATTACATAAACTTAATCACTGTAATTATAATTCTGAAAATAATTTGGAGTATTGTAAAACAGTTGATAAAAAGAGAATGACTCACATTATAAGCATGCAGTGTTGAATTAACAAGCTTCCTGATTCAATTTCTTCTGAGAATTAGCATCTACTTTGATTGTAAGTGTATGGGTAGAGTTTAGTCTACTGATAAGCCTGATAATCTAATTTAAACTATAATGCATACGAAAACTAGGTAATTAACTAATACAGCATTTACGATAAACTCACGAGATTAAAACCCTCACAACTAATGACAAAGTGCGATACTTAAACATCCAGCGAATTCACAACGAATGACAGAGTATAGCCCGAGCTTGGACAGCACTCAGACATTCAAGTCGAAATCACGACGAATGACAAAGTATAACCCTAATGTGGGCAGCACTTAAACATATGTTGGATAGTTTCAATCGATCGGATATTGAATCGTAGCAGCGATCGAGTTAATATCCGGTATCGTAGGAGTACCCCGATATCTTAAATTTGAATTTTGAGTGATGAGAATTCACTTTTGTGAATTGATTTTGACACAGATGAACAGCCTGTGAACCAAGCTATTTATAGCCGAAAATTGACCCCCTCGCGTGACGCGAGGGGTCCCATAGGGGGCGCCGCGTGACGCGACGGCCTACGTTATCTCATATGGTTGCCGCGTGTGTTTGGAGTTCAGCTGAGTCGACAGAATTTATATTTTTAGCAAAATATGTGGATAATCATCGAGTAGGGAATACCCCCCCTTGGGTTTTAGGGGCCCTGATCCTGATTCTGAGTATTCTGAAAATTTTAGGAGTTGTGCAGGATTACTTGGGTGTCTCAACTAGGGTTTCCTATTGGGAAAAATATAATAATAGGTATGACTTTTGATGAGAGTTGTTCACAAAATAGAACAATAAATAATAGTTTTGGGTAAATCACAAAAAGGAAATAAAACAGTGAGAAAAGAGAATGGACCCACTGTGTAACTTTAGGGTTCAACTAGAAAATCTTTTGGTATAAATTTTGGGTATAACTTCTAAGCTATTAAAAATATATAATGCACTCGTGTTAAGTATATTACCCCTAATTCAATCTTGTCCCGAAGTCCCGAGATCGAATCCCAACAACTTAGTCGAGCAGAGCCCTGACATATGTTATGAGACTTAGATCAATCGGAAAGGGTAGCGGTGATCGGGAGTTACAATACTTAAAACGGGGCATGGCTATTATTATTATTAAATAATAAATATTTAGAAAGAGAGAGGAAGTTGGCAATTATATTTAGAGAGAGAGAGTAAGAAAGAAGATGTGTGCAACATTATTTTTAGGCTCCATATTTATAATTGAGTTGATATGATGAGCTTTGAAGGAAATATCCCCTGCTTATGACACGTATATTGCCATTCTTCATGTTGTGAATTTATAAGAATCTTAGAGCTCTTCCAATGTATCCACGTACACATAGAAAATTGGGGCATATATTTCGAATTAAGGTTGGACACGTACAACATGCTCCATTTCATTTTAGTTATTATTATTTTATTATTTTATTTTTATAATTATCTCACCTGATTCACTTATTTGGCACGTATAACTTCTAAAATATAACGTTTTACAAAATAATGAATATATCATTAGAACGAATATATTTTTGTCTACATTTTGAACCAAGTTTCATTAAAAACGGAGTAGGTTCAAATATAATGTATTTTTATAATTTAATTATTATACGGTTCCTAGGCCCGTCTAGGTACTTCATATTTTTAACGGTCAGCTTACACGTAATCTACCTGTCTAATAATATAAGTTTTTATATACTTTTATTTTATTTAGAAAGGTCACCTATATACAGGCCAATTTATTAATATAATAACATTTCAACCAACTATATATAAAATAGTGTTTAAAACTATTTGGGTTGACTGTTTATATTAAAAATAAACTAGTTTACTAGTTACTAGTTACTATTGGTTAATAATTTTAACCAAACCTATAATTATTATATATAAAAATAGGAATGTTACATATACCATTCATTCCAGACTAAGGGCATCCAGTAAATTGCAGCCTTGTTATTTTGTTTGAACGATTGTGCTTAATATTGTTTTTGGATTGTAAAGACTTAAGCCAAGTAAATTGTAACATTTCCAAAATTTTTACTTTAAAATAAAGTATATAGAAACTTATGTTATTAAACGGGTAGATTATGGGTAAGTTGATTGTTAAAAATATGAGGTATTTAGACGAACATAGGAAACCGTTTAAAAAGTTATAATAATAAAAATACATTATAATTAACCTTACTCCGTTTTTAATGAAACTTGGGTCAAAATATAGACAAAAATATTCTCGTTCTAATAACATATTCATTGTTTTTATAAAACGTCATACTTTAGAACTTATAAGCGCCAAGTGAGTGAAGCAGCTGAATTAACTATAATAATATAATTAAAACTAACATTTGATTTTTGAAGTATACGTACTGTGTGTACGTGGATCTTTGTGATCAAATGGAAAACAATGCAACTTGACAAGCAAGTTTCCTAACCAACTATATATAGAGCATTTAGCAATCAAAGAAATTTTGCTCACATTCTCTCTTTCTTTCTCTCTCGCCATCTCTCTATTCCTTTATAATTTATTTCTTCTCTTTAGTAACTCACCCTTAATACTACAAAGCCCTGCCCCAAGTGTTTTAACCGCTGATCACTTAGTCGATACCCTCTCTGATTGAACTAGAACCCAACAACGCATGTCAAGGCTCTGCCCGACTAAGTACGTTGGGGTTCTGTCTCGTGACGTATTGATAAAGTTGAATTGGGTTATTATACTTAACGCGAGTGCATTATATATTTTATTAAATAGCTCAGGAGTTATACCCAAGATTATACCAGGGTGCTTTTAGTTGAACCCTAAAGTTACAAAGTGAGTCATTCTCTTTTTCTCACATTTTGTGAGCCATTATATTTAAAATGCTTTGCAAAACCCTAAATGTTTATCAGTTATAATTACAGTGATTAAGTCTTTGTATTCTACAATTGCTGCCAGTGTTATGGGGTTTGTATACAGTACTTGATAATCTTCACAATTGGACATGGGTAGCCAATGTGTGATATGACCATAGTCACAGATCCGTCGAGTGACAAGATCCGTCGAGTGACAAGTACCGAACGAGTAATTGGGTTGATATAAACATTGTAATCGCTCTTAATACTGTAAAGTTATAAAAGCTGATTTTTATAAACTGGAATGTACTCGCTAGTATTTCTTGCTGATAAAATATTTTAAAAACGCGTTTCAGGTAATTTGCTGTAAAGGTAATAGAAGCCAACTATGGAGCACTGAAGGCTTAAATAAAGTGGCTATAAATACCTGAATAAAAGAAGAAATTTATATTTTATTAATTTGGGTATATCCCTATAAAAATATCTGAATGAAATACGGGTGTTAACCCATTTGTTTAATATTAAAAGTTGGTTTTTTATATACTCTGAAATTATTTCATAACTACGATCCTGATGAAAAATTTTTCCGCTGCGTATTTATTAAATATCGGTACCACTTGACTGGTTCATGGCTCCCGCTCCCAGTGTGGGGTCGGAGTGGTGACATAAATACTCTTAACCTATTTTTCCTATACGGGCTTGGGATTTGATAAATTATTACCACTTGGTCGGGTATGGGATCAATGATGGATTGTGTCTAAAAATCCAAATAACACGTTTTAATTCGTATTGCTTGATAACTTAAACATTGGGGGTTAATGCGACAGTGTCCTAGATATCATCGGCTCATTTAATTGCAAATGACCACGACTTAAGCACGGGGTGTAGGCATACACCTGACAGATGCTAATGCTATGATAAAATATATTTATACCCTTTTATAGGGATACCCTTTTATGGGTTTAAAGTGGCGCGTCGATTAATCATGTTATCGGAGTTTAGCTTCGGGCCCCATATGTATTGACAAACATGTAATACTGATAACAAGAGAAATAGTTTGTCCCAAGTTATTCATGAAAATATGTGTACATGAAATGATTTTGAAATATTTTCAAAATGTGTCGGTTATTTGTATTTACCAGTGAAAACTAACGTATCTTCAAAAGACTAAGCGCAGGTTGCAAAGTACGTAAATAGGTTGGAAGTTTCCCGGTAATTACTTAAGTGGAATTTGCAACTCCATGAAAGAAGCCTAGTAGTCTCTTTATATAATCTTTTGTTATTCCGACCCGCCTGTAGATTTTTTGATACACTTTGGTCTGTATAATATTTGAACATTTGGACATTTGTAATTTATTATATTATTTTATACTCCCAAGACTTCCGCTGTATTAATTGTGAATATCTATATCAATTTGTCACGCATAAACCCCAAGTCCGGGCCCACCGGGAAATCAGGTTGTGACAGTTTTGCTAAGTTAAACTGAGAAGTGATCACGAACAAGTGTACAAGTAGGATGAGCGAAACGAAGTCTAGCCTAAAAGGGGTAAAAAGTAAATGTATGAGTGCATGGATGTGACACCCCACGAAAACGCTCAAACGCACTAGCTTCTTCAGTAACTGCATGCTAAATTTTGGGACGAAATTTCTTTCAACTTGAGGATAATGTCACAACTCGTAATTTTGAGGTTAGAACCGTTCGCTTTACTTGCTTGTTTCGGGCTATGTTGTTACGCTTTACTTAACGTCACATGATTTAGTATACGTGATTAATACCCAAAATAGTTTTATATAATATGAACCGAAACTCGTTTATTGTTATATGTTAGGTCCAGAGTTTTACGCTTATCTTTATTACGTTTATTTATGTTTATTTAGTTTACATTAGCACTTGGGCTTGGGCTAGGCCATGTGGGCCAATGGGGTAGAGGCTTCTATAAATAGTCTTGTTTAGATTATTAGTGTTAGAGTTCTTCTATTGTGTAATCATGTAGCCCCCAAAAGGAGAACCTTGTACTAGACAATCCTAGAGATTGTGTGCAAGGTTCTCGAAGATCGTACCAGACAGTCCTAGAGACTGTGTGCGATCTAAGCAACGGCACTAAGTTTTGCAATGAAAAATCTCTTTTTGTTCATACGGTTTGATCTTATTTTCCGCGTTCGATTGAACCGTCGAGTGGTCACGGGTTTTTCGGGACTAACACTATATATGACTCGAAACCCAAACAAACTATAGGTGTATATATATATATGTATATAAATATATATGTATAATTCTTTTACGAAACAACTAACCCGTTAGCATAACCCGAAGCCCAGCCTCGCATACCACACTCTTGCGGCCCAACTCGCCTTGTGGCCCAAGCTATAATCCAAACCGCCACCCTTTTTACCTCCCCACATCGAACTCAATCCCAAACCCCCCCAAGCCCAAAACCCCTTAAATATATGTGCATGTGTGTGTGTATCACAAAGAAAAAACCCTAACACTCCATCCTCTCTCCCTCGACGTGCGACTGCCGGCGAGCTCACTCCCTCTCTCTCGCTATCTCTCACTCTAGCTCTCTCTCATCTCTCCAAGGTTAGTCTGTATGTTTATGATTCGGTTTGAAGTCTTTATATACATGGTTGCATTTTTGTTTATGAATATATGATGTTTGATGTTCATGACATGTATGATGATTAGTAATATTGGTTATGTATGCATTGGCATGTATATGTTGATTAGGGTTTTATAATGTTGACGAATCTTGATATTTTGTTTGATGAATATGAGATATAATAGCCTATAACCTGCTATGAATGATTTAAGGTGTTCACATAGTTGCCAAGACATGATAAAGAAACCCGGAAACCCGTTTTATGAAAGTTATGTGAAAACAGGAAGCTGTTTAATCGTTACAGCCGACTTCGGTTGGCTGTAACTGGGTCAAAACAGAACAAAAATGTGATTTTTTGAAGTCTAAAGTGAACCTCTTTGAAATACGATTCAAACCGCGTTGATTTATTATTTTTGGACTTCGCTTGGTTAGTCAAAAGATTTAATCCGTTTCAGTGGTCAAAGCTGCAATTTTCTACAAAATTTATGTGTTGTGTTTTACATCATATCTCAGTGAATACTTGGAGTTAGGTTATGAAATATATACAGTAGATAGTGTTATGTGTTTGTACGAATCTCCAAGTGGAATCGGGTCAATCGGGTAATCGAGGATTTTTAAATGAATGTTTCCGTAAGCTGCAGTCAGAAAGTGACGAATCTGGCCACTGCATAGTAAATGTTTTTTCTTAATTTTTTGGTAAAGAGTTAGGCCTTGGAAATTATACACAAGTTCTACCACACTAAGGGGTACGTCACACAAAAAGATCATAATTTTTTGCAACTCCGTAAGTATGGTAAACGAGCTTCCTAAAACAGCCTAATTTTGGTGAATTTGTAGTGCATGATTGATAAACTTATAAGAGTTGAATTTGTTATTTTAAGTGTCCGCACTTGTTTAGTGATTGTATAAGTAACATATGTCGTGTCGTAGGTTATATTGTGAACATGTGCATGAAAACCACACGATAAAATATTATGTGACAACTTATTCGCGTGCTAATTGCCAGATACGTGTAGGACTTACATGAATTGCATGAACACCACCCTAACGAGTTAAATGGTAATCATACTAGGCTGTGGTTGAACATCCTCATTATTTCTCCATCTAAATCTAACCGAGCTTAAACTAAGGTGAGTTCACCCTCTTATTAAAAACATGCATTCCTGGGATTGGGAACTACACTATTCCTGGATTTGGGACTACTCTATATTCATGGGTTGGAATATTGCCTATTAAATACCGTCGTTTATATTTTCATGTATTTAGCAAACTAAACGAAACTCTATCTGAAAAGTCCCTAAGCATTATACCGATTAGTTGCCGGGTTTGGAAAACGGGGTACTAGTTAATAGCACTATTAGGTTTGACAAACCTCACACCATGCTGGGAGCCAGGCGTGAACTTTTGACCTTGATTTTATATCAATGACGATAGACATTCATATGGAGCACAACAACTTACTACAGTCAAGTATTTTGTACCACAAAGTTTAGTGGCTTAACCGTGGGTTAACTACCCATGACATGTTTTTAATAAACTAATGTATTTGAAGCTTACTTTACTTTAAAACTGAAGCTGTGAACTCGTCAACCTTTGTTGATACACTTTAGCATGCTTTGCAGGATGTTAGGTACAGCATGGGAGCTTGCAGCATTTGGAGTGTCGTGGCTGGCATTAAATGATTGGTTTTAAATTTTATTAAACATTGTGGTTTTTAACTTATGTCTGGATTTTTACGTTTAGCTTCCGTTGTTGATTTAAACTATGTTTTGATCATTTAAATCTTAATCACTAATCGTGCTGACTGTGATGATTTTTAAGTTATAATAACCCTTGGGTTATGAGTAATGAGGTTACCATTGGTTAACCACCTTTGCGTGGTCAGTTGATAAATCACTATTAAGTGAAAGGTGTTAGAATCATAGTTAATTATAAATTGTTATACGTGGTTTTTATGTGACATTAGCTTTAATACTATTTGTATGGCAATACTTGTGTAAACGTGATATTATTTACATAAGTAAAAACTAAAATAAATGATATTATGTTGACAGTTGTTAACTACCTACGGGTGGCAGTTGTTGATTCATGGTGGGTGTTATAGTTGTAAATTTACATATGGGTGACAATTGTTAACTAACCTACGGATGACAGTCGTTGATTCGCCTACGGGTGATAGTCGTTAATTCACTTTCGGGTGACAGTTGCTAATTCGTCCACGGCTGAAAGTCGTTAATTCACCTTTGAATGATAGTTGTTAATTCACCTACAAGTGATAGTTGTTAATTCGCCTACATGTGATAACAGGTGACAGTTGTTTATTCACCTACGGGAGATAGTCGTTAATTCACCTACGGGTGAAAGTCGTTAATTCACCTTTGGGTCAAAGTCATTAATTCACCTTTGGGTGACAGTTGTTAATTCACCTACGGGTGATAGATGTTTATACACCTACGGGTGATAGATGTTAGTACACCATTGGGTGATACATAATGAATCACATTTAATCATAAGAACGCCATGGTGGGGGATATGTTGGGATGGAAAAAATTGTGATATGGAAAACATTATAGTTAAATTATAAACTCACTTAGCGTTGGCTAATAGTTGTTTAAATAATGTTTTCCAGGTAAATCACTAAATCATTGGTGTGTTGGATTAAAGGAGCCAGATCGAGCCTCGGTATGTTTAAAGGATCGAACATATGTTTATAACCCACTTTTGATGTATAAATTATGGGTTATCTAGATAAGTTGTCAAAATGTAAACTTACTCAACTTATCAAATAAATCTATAATGTGAATTTTTTAGAAAGGTTGTGTTATCACATTATTCCAGTGAAATTGTTTCCGGTGTGTTTTAAAATAAAAAAAATGTGGGATCGGTTTTTAAAAGAAAATAAAATAAAAAGGGGTATAAAATACGGGTGTTACACTTGTCTTCTTACTACTAAGTCACTGAAACAACTTCCTAGACATAAAGTGAACAAGGCTACATCACGTCCCCAAACACTTTCCATGCTTGGAATGAACACATCTAGCTAGCTCACTTGGTTGTTTAAGTGACTTAGACAAATACTAAGTAGCTTCCAAGAATCAAAGTAAGTCAACCCTGCCTTGCCTCTAACATTTGCCATGTTGGGTATGACATGTCCGGGTTGTTCTTACTTGGCTACTTTGCAAGCTTAATTAGTTTTACTTTTACTTTATTCATGACCAACCACGTCATCAACTACATTGGTAATTTTGTACTTTGGTGAATCATATAATGAGGTTTAATGAATGTCCATCATCCTACCTTCTTGCGTGACCACTTTCGTGGCTCCTTACTTTACTTTATGTTATACATCCTAAATCTATTGGCAAATTGCAACTTTATTTTTTGGGTTTAATCTTTCGGTTGCTACACCAAGTACCGACACCCTACCAATACCATATTGAATCGAACTGATACCTATCGAATTCTCACTCCAACGCGCAGTGAATTCAATTAGTTGTATTGCTTTTTAAGTTTCAATTTTATGCTTTTAACTTATTTAACTTTTATTTAATATTTTTTTTTCAAATAACTTGCGCTCGTTAATTTTTTTTTTAAAGTTGAATACACAACTATGTTTTATTATTTTTTGTGACATTCCGATATAAACTATGTTAAAAACAGAGTTGTACTCAAACTATAGTATTTTTTTGACATCGCAAGCTATAGCGAGTGACGGTACCAGCCAATACGATTACGACCAAATATAAGTGATACTGGTGGTGCTATTTGAAGCTGTACCGCTATACGTTTTTATGGTTCTCGATCAATGTAAAACATATACCGATATCATTTTGGGCATATCATGACTTTATTTTTTAAGATATTTATTTTGTTTGCTATAACGAGTGTCGGTATTATACCCGTATGTGACGAGCCAAATGGTAACCGTACTAGTTATTATCTATATATTAAATTTACAATGAAATGAACAGTAAGATATATATTAAAATAAGAAATGGAAACTAATAGTTGAGTAAATGGTATTGGGTACTCGTACCGGTACCAAATTTATCAAACCGGTGTATTTTCGGTACCGGTTCGGCACCGGTATTCATCGGTTTTTACCCCCAAATACCGGTGCCGTACCAATACCAACCGGTACCGAACCGTACCGTACCAGGTATATTCGGTACTGATACCCACTTTTGGGGATTTTGGTAACGGTATTTTCGATACCGGTTGGTACCGAGCTCATCAAATCCTGTAGCAACGCAACAATGCAAGTAATTGCACCGTTTAGATTACTTTTCATACACATAGTAAGTAAACTGTATTTTGTTTAAATGAGATTTTATATACACAACTATTTATTTTACTTTTTTTGTCTTATTCTTTAATGAATGAATTGTAGCATGCAAAACTAACTTGGATATTTAGAATATTGTTGAGCAAATCGTATCAAATCCTATAATCAAACCAGTATCGTATCGGTACCAGATTTACTATACCAAATCATTTTCGGTACCAATTTGGTACCCATCTTTTGGCGTTTTCAGAATCGTTACTTTCAGTTCGACACCGGTCTAGCACCATACCTGTATTGATTGATTTTTACCTTCAAATACCATACCGTATTGTACCGAGCATTTTCGGTGCCGGTACCTAATTTCGATAATTTTCCAGATCGGTACTTTCGGTGGCGTTACCGGTACCGAGCTCATCCATATTTTAACGTGTTAGCACCGTAATAACTGAACTGAAAACAACCGAATTTCCAACGTGTGGGTCCTATTATTATATATTAGGATATTTAAAATCGTTTTTTTAGGACGGAGTGACTATCCTTACCACGTCATTTTTATTTATGTTTTGATATTCGGTATCTGCTTGCCGTTGTTGACACGCCTTTTATAATCATTGGGTCCCCGCCGTAACACGCGGACGGAAAATCAACTAGCTTTATTTAAAGTTGACGTTTTCACATGTTATCTATTATTTCTACAAAATGAAAAATTGAAAATTACAAACGAAAGCAAAGCAAAGTCTGCATGCTCCTCCACGATGTCCCTCCTAATTAAAAAATTGATAGTATTTATAAACTCATAAAAAACAAATAAATCTAGCAACAATGTTGATCCAAACCAAAATTTTATATATTTTTTCAGATTTATGGTAATTAATAAATGAAAAGCTTTTTGACCGATAAAAAATGCATAACGGAGGAAAAGGTTTTCCTTTCCAGGGCCGGTTTTGGGCCCGGCAAATCCGTGCCGACGTTCGAGGCCCAAAATTTCAAAGGGCCCGAAAAATATTTATAAGCTTGTATATATTTATTAAATTATATATTTAGTATATTCATCCATTTAAAATGCAAAAATATTTGTGGTGTAGTGGCAAAAACCATCTTAAAATAATGCAAAGGTCTCAAGTTCAAATCTTTGCTCCATCACTAAGTTTTTATTTTTGTAATTCATTTACCCTTAACCATAATTTTGGGCCCAATTTTTTTCGTCGCCCGAGGCCTAATTTTTTCAAGAGTTTTCGGGGACGGCTCTGTTCCTTTCCATTTAGTGGCGGACCCAGAAAATATTTTCAAGGGGTGTGAACAAAGGGTTTAACCAAATATCAAGAGATGTGATCAGGATTTTGTCCTATAAAATACACACACACAAAAATTCAAGGAGTGTGCCCGCCCGTCCAAACCTCTACCTAGTTCCGCCCCTATTTCCATTCTCCAGGTAATTCAAATGGAACCAAAATTAGGCGCAAATAACAAACTTTCTATCCACTTGCATAGCAAAAATAATCATAACAAGTGGCAACTCTTTTTTTTTTTTTTTATCAGCAAATTATTCCACACCAAATATTTACAGTCGGATGTTACCTTTAAGGAGCACAAGTGGCAACTCTATCCAATAGGCGACGTACTAAATATATCGGCACTGACTGATGGTATACAAGATTTTTTCAATAAAAATTAGTACGCCCGATCATAAATATTGCTTGAAAAAACGGTAGCCTACAAAAGATATAAACAAATTGGGAAAGTAGAAGGCGTTGGTTTCCATAAGGTCAAGGGTTCGAGTCTAGTTAAAACTAGTCAATAGCCCCCCCGCGTTGCGGGGATGTTGTGTAAAATAATTATAGAGAGGCGGCATAAAACAATTGTAAGTAGCAATCGAACGAGGATCACATAATATAAATATAAAAATAAGAATTCTAACACCAAGTGACTCACGTAACATGACACATAGACGAAGTAGAATTTATATCACACATATTAGAAAATCGAGGGGGTAAAAAAACCTAACGGACCAAATGTGACCACTAAACACCGTACTATGTAGCCACCGAACGACGATCATGTCCGAGAAAAAGCCTAAAGAAAAACTAATAAAAAAATTAAACTCATTTTAACTTTTGTGGAAAAGTTATAAAAATCTAAAATTTTATAATGAAAAACATTAAAATTCACAAAAAAAATAACAAACCCATAAAAGACAAAATAGACCTATTCCTCATATATATGAACTAGGTTAGAACCCCGTGTAATACACGGGTTGAATAAATGCAATTTTATATATCAAATAATAAAAAATATATTTTTAAAACCTCGTTTATTGCACGAGGTGAAATAAATGTAATTTTATATATCAAATAATAAAAAATATATCTTTAAAAATCTCATTTATTACATGAATTGAATAAATGTAATTTTATATATTAAATAATAAAAAATTATATCTTTAAGAACCTTGTGTATTGTACGGGTTGAGTAAATTTAATTTTATATATTAAATAATGAAAAAAGTTACATTTAAGAACCTCATGTATTGTATGGGTTGAACACATGTAATTTATATACCAATCAATAAAAAGTTATATCTTATTATATCTTTATAAACCCTATGTATTATAAAACCTTTGGACTAAATAGACAAAATAGCCCAAACTATAGGGAATAAAATGACATTTATCTCTGTACATTATATTAATATATATTTAGTTTACATTTTTTGTTAATGTCAAGATAAATAATTTTGAAATCTAATAAATATTTCAAAAGATTATATTATCTCCTATACGAATTGTATAATTTTAATTTTATAATTATCTTTTAACTAATATTAATTATCTATAATTAAGTGGGAGATAGAGATGAGAAAACTAAAAAATAGATGGCTCCAATGAGTGACATGTGTCTCAAAGTTGGTTTCTTTTATTATATAGTATAGATTAGGTTTGATGTAATTTAAAAAAGTTCGAAAAAAATAAGGGAAGCAGAACTGATGAGATTGGTGTAGATTAAGAAATATAATCCTAAAAGGTTTGTAAAAGATATCTATATCTATACTATATAATAAATGGAACCATTTTAAGGACACGCGTCATCATATTAAGTCATGTTTTATAAATAAATATCATTTTAGTTTAATCTTTTCTAATTAATTATAGATAATTCTCCTGCTAAATATTATTTAGTTTAATTTTTTATGGTTAATTATTATTTAGTTTAATTTTTTATGGTTAATTATTATTTAGTTTAATCTCCTTTTCATTTATAATATTATTTATTTAACTAAAAGAGTAAATTACGTTTTTGGCCCCTGTGGTTATAGCACTTTTACTCTTTTAGCCCAAAAAGAATTTTTAACATCTGAGCACCCAACGTCTTTTTGCCCCTAACGTCTTTTTTCTAACCCTTTTAGCCCATAACATTTAATGGATGGGGTTAGTGTTAGGGGCTAAAAGGGTTAAACAAAAGATGTTGGGGGCTCAGATGTTAAAAAATTACGGATAAAGTACCATAAATTATCTTATTATTTATTTATATTAATTACTAGGTTAGAAATTCTATCTTAATAATTAAAACAAATATCGAGTATTTTCATAACGAGGGTGGAGGGAACGATTTTCTTCTTTATATTAATTACTAGATTAGAAATTATATATATCTTAATAATTGAAACAAATATCGAGCATTTTCATAATGAGGGGGAGGGAACGATTTTCTTGCTTAACAAATAATTTATTTATTTATATATTTAGAATATAAGAAGAATAATAACTACATTTATCATACTAATAAATTTATCAAAAAACAACCATCTTTTTAAGATGCAACTCAACTTAAACGGGTCGTGTTCGCGGGTTGGCGGGTTCAACCCGACCCGAACCCGAAAATTTTACACAAACCCGAACCCGTACCCGAAAATCGTATCATACATAAGAACCCGAACACGACCCGAAGTTTCGTGGGTTGACCCGAACACGACCCGTTCAACCCGTTTTTTTTTTCTCAAATTAATATATTAAAATTAAAATTTACTTAAAAAACATAAATGTATATAATAATATCGTATTTAAATTAAAAAATCTATGTTAATTTCTCTTTTTAAGTTATAATCATTGCATAAAATACACATCCCATTTAATTTATGATATAAAATATATTGTAAAAAATATAATATAGTATAAATGTGTTAAACGGGTCAACCCGCCAACCCGACCAGGTTGACCCGAACCCGACCCGTTAACCTAAACGGGTTCGCGTGTTCAACCTGAAACTGACCCGAACCCGTTTAGACTAAACCTAAACCCGCGAATTTCGTGTTAGGTTCGTGTCGGGTTTTCGGGTCGTGTCAAATTCACGCCCATAAACTCAAGTCTATATGTTTAAATTTTAAAGTTATATAACTTAATAATTACCGATAATTTATACTTATCTAATTAATTTAAATATTATTTTGTAGCTATAAATTTATCTAATTGGCTAATTGCTATATGCCTAATCTAAACATTTCAACAATATATTTAGAACTAATAAATTAAGACCACTATTATTTAAAAAAACTTGGGTTCACGTCGTGAGAAAGTCGATGATACAGTTTGTCTTCTAATCGATGGTTCAATGTTTTTATATTTATAAACTTGACAAACATCACAAGTTTAGATCATACATAAAACAAAATTTTGTTCGGATATCAGAAAAGTGTCTTAAAATATCGTTTTATAATTATTAAATCTTCGTTATTAACTATATGATATTTTATTTTCTCAACACGTGTAATACACGGGGTTATAACCTAGTTGAACTAATAAAATAAATCTGTAGTATGTTTGACATGGTAAAGTGGTCATAAATGAAAAACCAATAAGACATAGATGAGGATATATGATAGTTTAAAACTTTTTACGGGTACATACAAAATTCTTCCTATATTATAATTACACATCTCGTCAGTCAAGTTCAGAATATCAAATAATTTTTGTCATTGATACAAATTAAATAATAACTTACAGATTTTGTTTTCTTTTTAATCTATGGATGGCAATTGACAGGAATGTTGTTGACGGAAATGTGGCCGTGGTGACTGGAGAATAAACTAAACAAACCATGGGTTTTAAATGCACAACAACACTGTTCAGTCGCTTGTCAAGACTCGTTCAGATCTCAAAAATCTAAAGTCCCTATTACGAGTCTACCCTTAGTCAACCCTTATAGTGTCTTCAAAAAACCCCAAAATTCCCTCTCCAAAAAAGTAAAACAACTAGTCGGTTCTGTGTCAAACCCAGTTGTAAAAGAGTTTGTGCAAACTTCCAAGTTTGATTCACACCAACTCCCAGCAACAACCTCTGAACACCTCGTCCCTCTCTCTCTCCCCTCAGATCTTCCAAGGATCTGTGTATCCCAGGGATATACACATATCCACTTCGGTGCCATAAGACTAGCCCTAACCTTCCATGGAAGAAAAGGTCTACCTGCGTTCTCTCGTATCGCCCTAGTCGATACTAGATTCGTGGAGTACCAGCATGCCTGCATAGGTACCATCCAGACCACGTTAAACGCCGGAACAGTCTTCGTCACCTTCTATCCCAACTTTAATATGCCACTTAATGATCCTTCGTTGCTGACAGCCTTGAAAGCCCAGATCCAGATCGGTGGTACGCCACAGGTCAATACCTTTCAGGCCACGTTTCATTACCAGATGGCATATCGTGTCCAAAACCACTCTTTGGACATCATGGTTCCCGGATCGCAGGATAACTCTGGCGATGCTCTACTCATAGACATCGACTCCAACGCTACTCCAACCTGCACATATGTTCCAAAACAGTTATCCAGAGAAGAACTCACAAAGCTTCTACCTGAAAAATGGATAACTAATTATGAACAGATCCACCAAGCACCGGTTCAGACAACCACAACCCCTGACTTTGTCCGCCACCAGGATGGACAAGTTGAGGTCAGATTTGCAAGACAAGATCGAAGAGAAATTTTCTCTACGATAAGCATGTTGCAACCGGCAGAGGAACCACACTTCCCGTTCGATGTATGTGACTGCCAGGAATGCCTGGACGAAGCATACGAACTTGAGTACAAGGAGGAAACCAAAAGGAAAAAGAAAAAGGGATCCCAAAATGCCCTGAAGAAAAGATATGAGGCTGGAGATCCAAATGTTGGTCTGCTTGGAGAACCATCAAGAAAGTTTGATTACTATGTCCTGTATGGTGATTCAAAACCAAAACCCTAACAGACACAACCCTCCAGACCGAGACATCCACCTACCCAGGTAGATGAGTGTTGTATGCTCGGAACAACACCCCCGTTTCCTTCCTCCCCAGGATACCAAGTTGAGTTTCCACCCTTAACCTCTTTCGAGGATACCCAACAAAAAACCAAACATAGCTGGAAAATCAAGAACCCAACAACCGTTGGTGCAACTGGTGTTCCTGAGTCAATAACAGCTGCTGAAGCCACTCTGAATTGGCAAAGTGAAAATGCTGTTGCCCAAAACAAGGCTCTCAACGCCATCTTAGCTCACCAAAACAATATCACAAAGGCTCATGAAAATCTGACAAGCAGAGTTCAAGAGCTAGAAGGTATCATCTATGAGGTCAGAGCCAAAATACTTGAGCTACATCACGAACTCCTACAGCTAGTTCAAAACTCCTCAGGACCACAACTTCCACAAGGTCTCCAGCAAAAAGAAGCCGAAATGAAATTCCTCAAGGCTCAACTTGCAGATCTTGAGAGACAACACAAGCAGCAAAGGGTTTCCACCTATGCTGATGATCCATGGAGACTGCCAACAACGCCATTTGTGCGAACATCCTTTGATCCTCAACCGTTGCCAACATCCTCATTCCTGCATAGCTCCCCATCCTTAAACCTCTGGGCAAAGGAACAAGCAAAGATCAAGGCTAGGAAAGCTTCGTCAACAAGAAGCACATCCTCGGAAAGTACTAGCAAAGCAGTATCCTCAGGCAGGGGAAAAGAGCCATCAGGAAGCAAATATGACATAAGTGATAATGTCATGATGATGACCTCCACAAAAGCCCCGGAGAAATTGCCTAACAGAGAAAATGGCATCTCCTCGTTCTTGCAAGCCTTGACCAAGACAAGCGAAGAAAGCGTACCGATGGTAGCTCCGGTGATAGCTCCTCTAACACGTGATGATGAATCATCAGTCTCTGAGGAAAGCTCCACCCCCCAATCCTATGAAGAAGTACCTCCAACAGATGAATTTGAGCATCTGTTCATGAATGAGGACACCACTGAAAGGGTCTATGTTTCTGACATTGACGATGAAGCCTCCCAAACGTCGCCTCAGACAACCGAAAGGGCTCCTCCAAACACAGACTCAAAGCAACAGTTCACCTTTGATGACGTCCTCCCAGCAAAATGGCGAGACCGAAGCATTGAGATGCTGACCTGGTGCACAGCAGAGCTCCAGTACTATAGCATCGACATGGTCATCAAACGGTTCTTGGCAAGATGTCAAGGACGACTTCGGGATTGGTACGTAAGCCTTGGTGAATACAGACAGACGAATATTCTAAACAGCAAAACTCCAGAAGAATTCATAAACAACATCTATTATGAATTCATTGGAAATCCTGTTGATCATACAATTCGAGCCCGAGAAGAGTTCTTAAAAATGAAATGTTGTTCCTTCCGTCCAAAAGACCTCGAAAAGCATTACAACAGAATGTCTGAGAGATTTTACTGTCTCCAAGGCATTGATGATGTAAATCTCAAGCAAGTGTTTCTGAACTCCTTCCCAGAGTCTCTCGCAAATGAAGCTTACAGAGCCTTAGAAGCCAAGAGCATGACGGTTGCTCAAGCCTCCCTTGGTGGCCTTTACCAGCTCATCAAGAATGCTCTGACAAAGTTATGCAACCAGAAACAGTTTTTGGTTGAATTTGAAAAAACTGGAAGAAGACTCGGGTCTGCATGCAATGATAAACACTTGAAGATAAAATGCAAAGACGATTCGTCATGCAGTTGTTCGAAGCCTCACAAAAAATCCAGATTTGTCAGCTTCAAGAAGTCTGGTGATTACTATTCAAGGTCAGGCAAACACAACTCTCAAAGACGATGGAAGTTCCTCAACAAAAAATCAAAAAGAGGTCGGAACACTAATCGGTGCTATGTCTGTAACAAAGAGGGTCACTTTGCAAAGGACTGCAAAAACACAAGAAAGACCCAAGCCCTTTTTGAAGCCATCAACAAAGTAGAACCGGTGGATGTTTCTGATATTGAATCTTTATACTCTTTAGATGACGAGCCAGGGAAAAGGATGATATGCACCATTTCCTATAGCTCCTGTGAAGAATCCGAAACAAGTGAAACATCTGAATCTGAAGAAGAGCCACTACAGATCTACATGATGGAAGAAGGTCCTCAAGAAGATCACGGTGACCCCTGCGGCCAGTCACTAACGGCGGCAATGTTCCAGAAAATCCAAAAATCACAAAACAACAAACAGTACCCCAGCCTGAAGGATCACGTGGAAGATTCTCTGTCCGAACAGTTCAAAGAAAAGTGTACTCTATTACCCAAAAGGAATCTTCCAGCTCAGCTCAAAAAAGCAAAAGAGACTACAAGGCAAAAGCAAAAGCAGATTCCTGTCGCAGACAAAGGAATCAGTCAGAAAAGCAAAGATGAAGAGTCAGGCCCACGTGAAGAAATAATGAGTGGTCACAAAGGAAGCTTACTAAGGAAGAAAGGCAAAACGACAAAAGAGGTCATATGGGTCAAAAAGGAAACAGGAAAACCATCAGGGCGTGAAAGGCGTGGAGCCAATCACACCAAGCCAGCAACAGGGAGTAAACAGAAGAAGCAACCCAGAAGTTCATCATCACAGGAGATACCCAGTCTTCAAGAATCCTGCACAGCAGTTCAAGAAGATAAAGAAAAGATCCTTAAAGATTCTCTCCCAGATGATGTTGCCTATTTAAAGGCAAGCAAATTTAAGAACTCCCACAACCCAAACACCTCCATTCCAAAAGAAATAGTCATGGATCCACTCATCAAAAAGCTCCAAAAGGAAGAGGTCCCTGAAGAAATCATCGAGGTGGTCAATAAACACGCCATCACCGATGAATCCCTCCTGAACTACAAAAACCTCCTCACTCTCACCTTTAAAACACAAGGCCCATTAATGGATGGAGATAAGTTCTTCCCAGACTATCCCTTCTTGAATGTTTTCAGGCTCAAAAACATGCACAGGTTATCAAAAGAAGGTCTTGCCTTCCTGTGGTACCTAACAGAGTCATTCGCCATAGCCATGGCCTTTAACTCCAACAAACTGTTAGCCTATCTTTTAGACTATCAGTTGGGCTGCTTATCAGGAGAAAAGGAGAACTTTGCCAAGTTCCTTGAATGGTTCCTCCCAATCCATGTATGGGACCAACTCATGAGGGACTCTCCCAAAAAACATTGCATGATTCTGTTCCACAAACCAAGCCATTTCAAAAAGAAGAGTTATGGTCTAAACCCTGGAGAACCTCCCAGGTTCAAGTGGGATATGAATCCTGCAGGGTGGTATGATATAAATCCTGCAGGATATTACTACAAGATCAACTACCAGGATGCTTGGATGGAAACCCGCATCAATCTTGCAAAGACGAACCAGATAAAGACTGAAGATCTGCCACCAGAAATACTGAATGGAGAATACCCGTGGAAAGAAGAAGACCCTCAGACAGTTGAATGGGAAAAAACGGTCATAGAATATTTCAACAATATTCGTGCATTTACGCACCCTCCCATGATCGTTCAACCAACTGACCCAGTGCCAGATCCTGCCAAAGACAACAAACCGTTCAACAACGATACGCTCCCGTTTACTATTGAGATTCGCGACTCAGCAAGACCAAACTAAACGGGCTATGGATACTATTAAGTGTGCTAATGGTGTGCTTAGGACTAAATAAAGTTTTATCACTCTTAAAGTGGTAAACGGTGTGCTTAGGAAAAGCTTTAGTCACTCTTAAAGTGACGAAAGCGCTTATGTCATGTTTTTCTAGATTTCTCTATGTATTATTAGGTGTGATGTATGTGTGATGTCATGGATGATGTAATCAAGCCTCTCCTTGGTCTATAAAAGGAAGGCTCCCCCTCAGTTGTAAATCATCCTTGGAAAGAAATAAAATCTTCTTCTATAATTCTCTCTTCTCTCTTCTCTCCCTCATTTTAATATCGAGTCTTGTTCAGAGTCTTGAGTCTTCTTCTTAGCTCATCTGAGTCTAGTCCTTCTGAGTCCAAAACCCCTTGAGTCTTTTCTCTTCAATACCTTTCTTTTATGTTTGTCAGCCTATCCTCCCCCAAAGCTTTTACTGGTTTTATATAAATCAGCCATACACTCCCCCCACATCTGGTATCAGAGCCATAGCGCTCCTGCCATCCCTTTCTAAGGTTTGTTTAGTAAGCTCTGTTGACTGCTGACTTAGCTTCTGATCTCTCAACAACTGAACACTAACCTTACAAGGTCTTGTCAGTCTGGTCCGACACGCTGTAGTTCTTATCTTGAGTCCAAAAGAAGCTAGTTAGGTGAGTCGTAAGTCGGAAGGGTCCGCGGTAATTTCCTCAAAGTACGGGCTTGAGGATAAAGATAAGAAGTGTTAGAAGTCTAAACCCAGATATGAATCCAGATCAGGGTCTTTCACGGTCAAATTCCAGTTTCCGTCGGTCGTCTGCGTCAAAGATTGATCAGTTATATGAGATCTCTTATATCTCTGATGAATCTAAAGTCCCTATTACGAGTCTACCCTTAGTCAACCCTTATAGTGTCTTCAAAAAACCCCAAAATTCCCTCTCCAAAAAAGTAAAACAACTAGTCGGTTCTGTGTCAAACCCAGTTGTAAAAGAGTTTGTGCAAACTTCCAAGTTTGATTCACACCAACTCCCAGCAACAACCTCTGAACACCTCGTCCCTCTCTCTCTCCCCTCAGATCTTCCAAGGATCTGTGTATCTCAGGGATATACACATATCCACTTCGGTGCCATAAGACTAGCCCTAACCTTCCATGGAAGAAAAGGTCTACCTGCGTTCTCTCGTATCGCCCTAGTCGATACTAGATTCGTGGAGTACCAGCATGCCTGCATAGGTACCATCCAGACCACGTTAAACGCCGGAACAGTCTTCGTCACCTTCTATCCCAACTTTAATATGCCACTTAATGATCCTTCGTTGCTAACAGCCTTGAAAGCCCAGATCCAGATCGGTGGTACGCCACAGGTCAATACCTTTCAGGCCACGTTTCATTACCAGATGGCATATCGTGTCCAAAACCACTCTTTGGACATCATGGTTCCCGGATCGCAGGATAACTCTGGCGATGCTCTACTCATAGACATCGACTCCAACGCCACACCAACCTGCACATATGTTCCAAAACAGTTATCCAGGGAAGAACTCACAAAGCTTCTGCCTGAAAAATGGATAACGAATTATGAACAGATCCACCAAGCACCGGTTCAGACAACCACAGCCCCTAACTTTGTCCGCCACCAGGATGGACAAGTAGAGGTTCGATTTGCAAAACAAGATCGAAGAGAGATTTTCTCTACGATAAGCATGTTGCAACCGGCAAAGGAACCACACTTCCCGTTCGATGTATGTGACTGCCAGGAATGCCTGGACGAAGCATACGAACTTGAGTACAAGGAGGAAACCAAAAGGAAAAAGAAAAAGGGATCCCAAAATGCCCTAAAGAAAAGATACGAGGCTGGAGATCCAAATGTTGGTCTGCTTGGAGAACCATCAGGAAAGTTTGACTACTATGTCCTGTATGGTGATTCAAAACCAAAACCCAAACAGACACAACCCTCCAGACCGAGACATCCACCTACCCAGGTAAATGAGTGTTGTATGCTCGGGACAACACCTCCGTTTCCTTCCTCCCCAGGGTACCAAGTTGAGTTTCCACCCTTAACCTCTTTCGAGGACACCCAACAAAAAACCAAACATAGCTGGAAAATCAAGAACCCAATAACCGTTGGTGCAACTGGTGTTCCTGAGTCAATAACAGCTGCTGAAGCCACTCTGAATTGGCAAAGTAAAAATGTTGTTGCCCAACACAAGACTCTCAACGCTATCTTAGCTCAGCAAAACAACATCACAAAGGCTCATGAAAACCTAACAACAAGAGTTCAAGAGCTAGAAGGTATTATCTATGAGGTCAGAGCCAAAATACTTGAGCTACATCATGAACTCCTCCAGCTAGTTCACAACTCCTCAGGGCCACAATTTCCACAAGGTCTCCAGCAAAAAGAAGCTGAGATGAAATTCCTCAAGGCACAACTTGCAGACCTTGAGAGACAACACATGCAGCAAAAGGCTTCCATCTATGCTGAAGACACATGGAAGCTGTCAACACCATCTGTGCAAACATCCTTTGATCCTCAACGTTTACCAACATCGCCATTTGTTCAAACCTCCCCATCCTTAAGCCTCTGGTCAAAAGAACAAGCGGAGATAACAGCCAGAAAGATTATGAAAAGCACAACTTCTGATGGTGTGAAGAAAACTCCTTGCCCAAAGAAGGAAGCAAAACAGAACCTTGATGATAGCCCCATCATGGCCTCATCAAAGGCTCCAGAAGTTCTTCCACTCATAGAAGAAAATCATACATCTTCCTTTCTAAAAATTTTGGGCCAAGAAGAAGACAAAGGTAAAACAAATGGAAGGAAAATGGATAGCCTGCCAAATCCAGAATTGGATCAGAAGACAAATCCAGACAGGAAGACATTTCTGGGAAAAAGGAAGCGGTGTGAACCAGATCAAGAGGCAGAACCAGAAACGTTTCTGAAGAAAAGAAAACGATGTGACACGAAGAAAACACAAAAGAAAAGGGTTCGGTACATAAAGATCTCGAGAAGGAAAATAAAAGTGCCTAGTCTGCATACCAAGGCCAAGCAAATCTTCAAGACCAAGCAGATCTGTATGGTCAAAGACTCCTCCTGCCAAAGAAGACACAATAGAGCACCGGCACCCCTCGCAAAGGTTCACCTCCTTACAAGCACATATGCAAAGCCCATCCCGGTAATTGCATTTTTTGATACAGGATCATCAGCCTCCCTTTTGAATCCTGCTATCCTCCCAGAAGAATACTGGAGGCCCCATAACCAGACGTTTTACACAGTCAATGGAGAACCCTTCATAATTGATAAGATAAGTATCCCAGTATACTTAAGGCTGTTTCCGTCATGCACAATCAAACACAGATTCTTGGGGACAGACTCTCACAGAAAAGACCTGCTACTTGGTTTTGATATACTATATCGACTACGAGACCTAAGATACGGAGAAGAAGGTCTTAGATACAAGAAATTCACAAACCCGTGGGTTTCTTTCCCAAGCCTCTACATGGTCTCTCCCACCTCTCTTGACACCATAAAAGCACAAATAATCAAGTCATCATGTGCCTCTAGCCATACAGAGTTTCTCACAAAACACAAATCACCATTATGGCTAAACCCATCATTCTTTGTCTCTCTACCTTTCAAGCAGAATGAAGACATAAACCCGACAAGAGCCAGTCACCCAGGAATGAATCCTGATCATACCCAGCTCGCCATACAAGAATGCCAAGAGCTGCTAAGACAAGATTTAATCGAGCCAACAACGTCTCAATGGGCATGTGAAGCATTTTATGTGAACAAAAGAAGTGAACAAGTCCGGGGAAAGCTACGACTGGTGATAAATTATCAACCGCTAAATCACTTCTTAGCTGATGATAAATTTCCCTTACCTCAAAAGAAGTCACTTTTCCAATCGCTAGTAAATGCAAAGGTCTTATCAAAATTTGACCTAAAGGCAGGGTTTTGGCAGCTGGGAATCAAGCCAGAAGACAGGCCAAAAACGGCTTTCTGCATCCCAAACCACCATTATCAATGGAAGGTTATGCCCTTTGGTCTAAAAAATGCTCCGTCCGTTTTCCAAAAGGCAATGGTGAAAGTCTTTGCACCAATCCTTGATAATGCCCTAATATACATCGATGATATTCTCCTATTCTCCGAAGATGAAGACTCACATGTCGTGTTACTTGAAAAATTCCATGACATTGTGAAACACTATGGGATCATGCTTTCAGAAAAGAAAATGGAAATAGGAGTTACGACCATTGATTTTTTGGGCATGAAAATCACTGATGGGATGTACCAGCCACAACCACACATCGCCCAGGAACTCCATCGTTTCCCAGACAAGCTGACGTCACAAAAAGAGGTGCAACAGTTCCTTGGATTGGTCAATTATATGGCAGATTTTCTGCCAAGATTGTCTAATCATACAGAACACTTGTTCCCCATGTTAAAAAAGAATCCACCACCATGGTCAGAAAAGCAAACGCAAGCTGTAAAGGGAATAAAGCAACTGGCTGATGTGATGCCTCCTTTAAAGATTCCTGCAACAAACGACAAAAGAATCTTACAGACAGATGCTAGTGATGAACATTGGGCAGCGGTACTAATCACAGAAGATGATGAAGGTGTCAGGAAAATAAGTGGATACAAGAGCGGCACGTTCAAAGAGTCAGAAAAGCATTATCACTCCACGTACAAAGAAATCTTAGCTGTGAAGAAAGGAATTGAAAAATTTCAATTCCATCTAGTCGGCTACAGTTTCTTAATTGAGATGGACATGTCCTCTTTCCCAAAAATGCTTGAATTTAAAAGAAAGATGCTCCCAGAACCACAATTATTACGATGGGCAAATTGGTTTTCCCAATGGAAGTTCACTGTTAAGCACATCAAGGGCAAGGACAATGTTCTTTCAGATTTTTTGACCAGACCAAAGGCCTATAAATACATGAGTTCAAACATGGTTCAGCATCATCACTCCCACCACAAAGACGTCCTACCAGCAATCTTCATGATGGAAGCCGCAAACTCTTGCACCCCAGAAGGAACCATTCCACTTGACCAGGAATTCAAAGAAAGGGAGGTTCCAGAAGAAATCGTTGAGATAATAGCTGACCAAGCCCTGAAAGACCGGTCAGTCTTAAACTACAAGACTTTCCTCACTATCACTCTAAAACATCATGGCTTGTTTATGAAAGGTTTAGTTTTCCATCCAAATTATCCTTTCATGAATGTCTTCCACATACGGGACTTGTACAAGCTACCAAAAGAAGCACTATGTTTCTTCTGGTACTTATTTGAAGCCTTTACTATTGCTATGTCCTTCAACACTGCCAAGCTTCTACAGTATCTGATTGACTGCCAGTTCGGTCAATTATCAAAGGAGCAAAAGCATACTCTCACCCTCCTGCAATGGTTTCTACCGGCCCATCAATGGACGGGACAGATGGCTGCAGCTGCAGGAAGCAAAAGATATTGCGTCGTTGTGTTCAGAAGACCCAGGTGTTATCTCACACCCACATCAATTCCCCAAGATGGAAAGGCGGCCATTTACCATTCCCCTTTGTCTTTTATCTATGCATGGGTCAAACATAAACCTGCAACCTTCTCATTCAAGCTCTTTCATGAACAAGAATGGATGAGCATCCGGAAATGCTTAGCTGCCGCAAACGGTTTCAAAATAGAAGAGATGCCCAAAGAAGTTGTTGAAGGTGTAAATGCATGGAAAAATGAAGATCCACACTCGGAAATATGGAATGATGCTCACAGGGAATATATCCGAACGCATATTACCAAAGGGATCACCATGCTCACAAGTGATGAATTAGCTGTGTGGGACTATGATAAGGAATCAAGCTTAGATCCAGCAGAAGATCCGGACGAAGAAGAAGATTAATTAAGCTTTATAAATTATATGCTTAGGACTAAATAAAGTTTTATCACTCTTAAAGTGGTAAACGGTGTGCTTAGGAAAAGCTTTAGTCACTCTTAAAGTGACGTAAGCGCTTATGTCATGTTTTTCTAGATTTCTCTATGTATTATTAAGTGTGATGTATGTATGATGTCATGGATGATGTAATCAAGCCTCTCCTTAGTCTATAAAAGGAAGGCTCCCCCTCAGTTGTAAATCATCCTTGGAAAGAAATAAAATCTTCTTCTATAATTCTCTCTTCTCTCTCTTCTAATATCGAGTCTTGTTCAGAGTCTTGAGTCTTCTTCTTAGCTCATCTGAGTCTAGTCCTTCTGAGTCCAAAACCCCTTGAGTCTTTTCTCTTCAATACCTTTCTTTTATGTTTGTCAGCCTATCCTCCCCCAAAGCTTTTACTGGTTTTATATAAATCAGCCATACACTCCCCCCACATCTGGTATCAGAGCCATAGCGCTCCTGCCATCCCTTTCTAAGGTTTGTTTAGTAAGCTCTGTTGACTGCAGACTTAGCTTCTGATCTCTCAACAACTGAACACTAACCTTACAAGGTCTTGTCAGTCTGGTCCGACACGCTGTAGTTCTTATCTTGAGTCCAAAAGAAGCTAGTTAGGTGAGTCGTAAGTCGGAAGGGTCCGCGGTAATTTCCTCAAAGTACGGGCTTGAGGATAAAGATAAGAAGTGTTAGAAGTCTAAACCCAGATATGAATCCAGATCAGGGTCTTTCCCGGTCAAATTCCAGTTTCCGTCGGTCGTCTGCGTCAAAGATTGATCAGTTATATGAGATCTCTTATATCTCTGATGAATCTAAAGTCCCTATTACGAGTCTACCCTTAGTCAACCCTTATAGTGTCTTCAAAAAACCCCAAAATTCCCTCTCCAAAAAAGTAAAACAACTAGTCGGTTCTGTGTCAAACCCAGTTGTAAAAGAGTTTGTGCAAACTTCCAAGTTTGATTCACACCAACTCCCAGCAACAACCTCTGAACACCTCGTCCCTCTCTCTCTCCCCTCAGATCTTCCAAGGATCTGTGTATCCCAGGGATATACACATATCCACTTCGGTGCCATAAGACTAGCCC
Source organism: Helianthus annuus (assembly GCF_002127325.2). Taxonomy (NCBI): domain Eukaryota; kingdom Viridiplantae; phylum Streptophyta; class Magnoliopsida; order Asterales; family Asteraceae; genus Helianthus; species Helianthus annuus. The sequence goes on along the minus strand of NC_035441.2, from coordinate 140,412,920 downwards.
TAACCTTCCATGGAAGAAAAGGACTACCTGCGTTCTCTCGTATCGCCCTAGTCGATACTAGATTCGTGGAGTACCAGCATGCCTGCATAGGTACCATCCAGACCACGTTAAACGCCGGAACCGTCTTCGTCACCTTCTATCCCAACTTTAATATGCCACTTAATGATCCTTCGTTGCTGACAGCCTTGAAAGCCCAGATCCAGATCGGTGGTACGCCACAGGTCAATACCTTTCAGGCCACGTTTCATTACCAGATGGCATATCGTGTCCAAAACCACTCTTTGGACATCATGGTTCCCGGATCGCAGGATAACTCTGGCGATGCTCTACTCATAGACATCGACTCCAACGCTACTCCAACCTGCACATATGTTCCAAAACAGTTATCCAGAGAAGAACTCACAAAGCTTCTACCTGAAAAATGGATAACTAATTATGAACAGATCCACCAAGCACCGGTTCAGACAACCACAACCCCTGACTTTGTCCGCCACCAGGATGGACAAGTTGAGGTCAGATTTGCAAGACAAGATCGAAGAGAAATTTTCTCTACGATAAGCATGTTGCAACCGGCAGAGGAACCACACTTCCCGTTCGATGTATGTGACTGCCAGGAATGCCTGGACGAAGCATACGAACTTGAGTACAAGGAGGAAACCAAAAGGAAAAAGAAAAAGGGATCCCAAAATGCCCTGAAGAAAAGATATGAGGCTGGAGATCCAAATGTTGGTCTGCTTGGAGAACCATCAAGAAAGTTTGATTACTATGTCCTGTATGGTGATTCAAAACCAAAACCCAAACAGACACAACCCTCCAGACCGAGACATCCACCTACCCAGGTAGATGAGTGTTGTATGCTCGGAACAACACCTCCGTTTCCTTCCTCCCCAGGATACCAAGTTGAGTTTCCACCCTTAACCTCTTTCGAGGATACCCAACAAAAAACCAAACATAGCTGGAAAATCAAGAACCCAACAACCGTTGGTGCAACTGGTGTTCCTGAGTCAATAACAGCTGCTGAAGCCACTCTGAATTGGCAAAGTGAAAATGCTGTTGCCCAAAACAAGGCTCTCAACGCCATCTTAGCTCACCAAAACAATATCACAAAGGCTCATGAAAATCTGACAAGCAGAGTTCAAGAGCTAGAAGGTATCATCTATGAGGTCAGAGCCAAAATACTTGAGCTACATCACGAACTCCTCCAGCTAGTTCAAAACTCCTCAGGACCACAACTTCCACAAGGTCTCCAGCAAAAAGAAGCCGAAATGAAATTCCTCAAGGCTCAACTTGCAGATCTTGAGAGACAACACAAGCAGCAAAGGGTTTCCACCTATGCTGATGATCCATGGAGACTGCCAACAACGCCATTTGTGCGAACATCCTTTGATCCTCAACCGTTGCCAACATCCTCATTCCTGCATAGCTCCCCATCCTTAAACCTCTGGGCAAAGGAACAAGCAAAGATCAAGGCTAGGAAAGCTTCGTCAACAAGAAGCACATCCTCGGAAAGTACTAGCAAAGCAGTATCCTCAGGCAGGGGAAAAGAGCCATCAGGAAGCAAATATGACATAAGTGATAATGTCATGATGATGACCTCCACAAAAGCCCCGGAGAAATTGCCTAACAGAGAAAATGGCATCTCCTCGTTCTTGCAAGCCTTGACCAAGACAAGCGAAGAAAGCGTACCGATGGTAGCTCCGGTGATAGCTCCTCTAACACGTGATGATGAATCATCAGTCTCTGAGGAAAGCTCCACCCCCCAATCCTATGAAGAAGTACCTCCAACAGATGAATTTGAGCATCTGTTCATGAATGAGGACACCACTGAAAGGGTCTATGTTTCTGACATTGACGATGAAGCCTCCCAAACGTCGCCTCAGACAACCGAAAGGGCTCCTCCAAACACAGACTCAAAGCAACAGTTCACCTTTGATGACGTCCTCCCAGCAAAATGGCGAGACCGAAGCATTGAGATGCTGACCTGGTGCACAGCAGAGCTCCAGTACTATAGCATCGACATGGTCATCAAACGGTTCTTGGCAAGATGTCAAGGACGACTTCGGGATTGGTACGTAAGTCTTGGTGAATACAGACAGACGAATATCCTAAACAGCAAAACTCCAGAGGAATTCATAAACAATATCTATTATGAATTCATTGGAAATCCTGTGGATCATACAATTCGAGCCCGAGAAGAGTTCTTAAAAATGAAATGTTGTTCCTTCCGTCCAAAAGACCTCGAAAAGCATTACAACAGAATGTCTGAGAGATTTTACTGTCTCCAAGGCATTGATGATGTAAATCTCAAGCAAGTGTTTCTGAACTCCTTCCCAGAGTCTCTCGCAAATGAAGCTTACAGAGCCTTAGAAGCCAAGAGCATGACGGTTGCTCAAGCCTCCCTTGGTGGCCTTTACCAGCTCATCAAGAATGCTCTGACAAAGTTATGCAACCAGAAACAGTTTTTGGTTGAATTTGAAAAAACTGGAAGAAGACTCGGGTCTGCATGCAATGATAAACACTTGAAGATAAAATGCAAAGACGATTCGTCATGCAGTTGTTCGAAGCCTCACAAAAAATCCAGATTTGTCAGCTTCAAGAAGTCTGGTGATTACTATTCAAGGTCAGGCAAACACAACTCTCAAAGACGATGGAAGTTCCTCAACAAAAAATCAAAAAGAGGTCGGAACACTAATCGGTGCTATGTCTGTAACAAAGAGGGTCACTTTGCAAAGGACTGCAAAAACACAAGAAAGACCCAAGCCCTTCTTGAAGCCATCAACAAAGTAGAACCGGTAGATGTTTCTGATATCGAATCCTTATATTCTTTAGATGACGAGCCGGGGAAAAGGATGATATGTACCATTTCCTATAGCTCCTGTGAAGAATCAGAAACAAGTGAAACATCTGAATCTGAAGAAGAGCCACTACAGATCTACATGATGGAAGAAGGTCCTCAAGAAGATCACGGTGACCCCTGCAGCCAGTCACTAACGGCGGCAATGTTCCAGAAAATCCAAAAATCACAAAACAACAAACAGTACCCCAGCCTGAAGGATCACGTGGAAGATTCTCTGTCCGAACAGTTCAAAGAAAAGTGTACTCTATTACCCAAAAGGAATCTTCCAGCTCAGCTCAAAAAAGCAAAAGAGACTACAAGGCAAAAGCAAAAGCAGATTCCTGTCGCAGACAAAGGAATCAGTCAGAAAAGCAAAGATGAAGAGTCAGGCCCACGTGAAGAAATAATGAGTGGTCACAAAGGAAGCTTACTAAGGAAGAAAGGCAAAACGACAAAAGAGGTCATATGGGTCAAAAAGGAAACAGGAAAACCATCAGGGCGTGAAAGGCGTGGAGCCAATCACACCAAGCCAGCAACAGGGAGTAAACAGAAGAAGCAACCCAGAAGTTCATCATCACAGGAGATACCCAGTCTTCAAGAATCCTGCACAGCAGTTCAAGAAGATAAAGAAAAGATCCTTAAAGATTCTCTCCCAGATGATGTTGCCTATTTAAAGGCAAGCAAATTTAAGAACTCCCACAACCCAAACACCTCCATTCCAAAAGAAATAGTCATGGATCCACTCATCAAAAAGCTCCAAAAGGAAGAGGTCCCTGAAGAAATCATCGAGGTGGTCAATAAACACGCCATCACCGATGAATCCCTCCTGAACTACAAAAACCTCCTCACTCTCACCTTTAAAACACAAGGCCCATTAATGGATGGAGATAAGTTCTTCCCAGACTATCCCTTCTTGAATGTTTTCAGGCTCAAAAACATGCACAGGTTATCAAAAGAAGGTCTTGCCTTCCTGTGGTACCTAACAGAGTCATTCGCCATAGCCATGGCCTTTAACTCCAACAAACTGTTAGCCTATCTTTTAGACTATCAGTTGGGCTGCTTATCAGGAGAAAAGGAGAACTTTGCCAAGTTCCTTGAATGGTTCCTCCCAATCCATGTATGGGACCAACTCATGAGGGACTCTCCCAAAAAACATTGCATGATTCTGTTCCACAAACCAAGCCATTTCAAAAAGAAGAGTTATGGTCTAAACCCTGGAGAACCTCCCAGGTTCAAGTGGGATATGAATCCTGCAGGGTGGTATGATATAAATCCTGCAGGATATTACTACAAGATCAACTACCAGGATGCTTGGATGGAAACCCGCATCAATCTTGCAAAGACGAACCAGATAAAGACTGAAGATTTGCCACCAGAAATACTGAATGGAGAATACCCGTGGAAAGAAGAAGACCCTCAGACAGTTGAATGGGAAAAAACGGTCATAGAATATTTCAACAATATTCGTGCATTTACGCACCCTCCCATGATCGTTCAACCAACTGACCCAGTGCCAGATCCTGCCAAAGACAACAAACCGTTCAACAACGATACGCTCCCGTTTACTATTGAGATTCGCGACTCAGCAAGACCAAACTAAACGGGCTATGGATACTATTAAGTGTGCTAATGGTGTGCTTAGGACTAAATAAAGTTTTATCACTCTTAAAGTGGTAAACGGTGTGCTTAGGAAAAGCTTTAGTCACTCTTAAAGTGACGAAAGCGCTTATGTCATGTTTTTCTAGATTTCTCTATGTATTATTAGGTGTGATGTATGTGTGATGTCATGGATGATGTAATCAAGCCTCTCCTTGGTCTATAAAAGGAAGGCTCCCCCTCAGTTGTAAATCATCCTTGGAAAGAAATAAAATCTTCTTCTATAATTCTCTCTTCTCTCTCTTTTAATATCGAGTCTTGTTCAGAGTCTTGAGTCCTTCTTAGTTCATCTGAGTCTAGTCCTTCTGAGTCTAAACCCTTGAGTCTTTTATCTTCAATTTGCAACATGTTTGTCAGCCTATTCTCTCTTCTCTCTCTTTTAATATCGAGTCTTGTTCAGAGTCTTGAGTCTTCTTCTTAGCTCATCTGAGTCTAGTCCTTCTGAGTCCAAAACCCCTTGAGTCTTTTCTCTTCAATACCTTTCTTTTATGTTTGTCAGCCTATCCTCCCCCAAAGCTTTTACTGGTTTTATATAAATCAGCCATACACTCCCCCCACATCTGGTATCAGAGCCATAGCGCTCCTGCCATCCCTTTCTAAGGTTTGTTTAGTAAGCTCTGTTGTCTGCAGACTTAGCTTCTGATCTCTCAACAACTGAACACTAACCTTACAAGGTCTTGTCAGTCTGGTCCGACACGCTGTAGTTCTTATCTTGAGTCCAAAAGAAGCTAGTTAGGTGAGTCGTAAGTCGGAAGGGTCCGCGGTAATTTCCTCAAAGTACGGGCTTGAGGATAAAGATAAGAAGTGTTAGAAGTCTAAACCCAGATATGAATCCAGATCAGGGTCTTTCCCGGTCAAATTCCAGTTTCCGTCGGTCGTCTGCGTCAAAGATTGATCAGTTATATGAGATCTCTTATATCTCTGATGAATCTAAAGTCCCTATTACGAGTCTACCCTTAGTCAACCCTTATAGTGTCTTCAAAAAACCCCAAAATTCCCTCTCCAAAAAAGTAAAACAACTAGTCGGTTCTGTGTCAAACCCAGTTGTAAAAGAGTTTGTGCAAACTTCCAAGTTTGATTCACACCAACTCCCAGCAACAACCTCTGAACACCTCGTCCCTCTCTCTCTCCCCTCAGATCTTCCAAGGATCTGTGTATCCCAGGGATATACACATATCCACTTCGGTGCCATAAGACTAGCCCTAACCTTCCATGGAAGAAAAGGACTACCTGCGTTCTCTCGTATCGCCCTAGTCGATACTAGATTCGTGGAGTACCAGCATGCCTGCATAGGTACCATCCAGACCACGTTAAACGCCGGAACCGTCTTCGTCACCTTCTATCCCAACTTTAATATGCCACTTAATGATCCTTCGTTGCTGACAGCCTTGAAAGCCCAGATCCAGATCGGTGGTACGCCACAGGTCAATACCTTTCAGGCCACGTTTCATTACCAGATGGCATATCGTGTCCAAAACCACTCTTTGGACATCATGGTTCCCGGATCGCAGGATAACTCTGGCGATGCTCTACTCATAGACATCGACTCCAACGCTACTCCAACCTGCACATATGTTCCAAAACAGTTATCCAGAGAAGAACTCACAAAGCTTCTACCTGAAAAATGGATAACTAATTATGAACAGATCCACCAAGCACCGGTTCAGACAACCACAACCCCTGACTTTGTCCGCCACCAGGATGGACAAGTTGAGGTCAGATTTGCAAGACAAGATCGAAGAGAAATTTTCTCTACGATAAGCATGTTGCAACCGGCAGAGGAACCACACTTCCCGTTCGATGTATGTGACTGCCAGGAATGCCTGGACGAAGCATACGAACTTGAGTACAAGGAGGAAACCAAAAGGAAAAAGAAAAAGGGATCCCAAAATGCCCTGAAGAAAAGATATGAGGCTGGAGATCCAAATGTTGGTCTGCTTGGAGAACCATCAAGAAAGTTTGATTACTATGTCCTGTATGGTGATTCAAAACCAAAACCCAAACAGACACAACCCTCCAGACCGAGACATCCACCTACCCAGGTAGATGAGTGTTGTATGCTCGGAACAACACCTCCGTTTCCTTCCTCCCCAGGATACCAAGTTGAGTTTCCACCCTTAACCTCTTTCGAGGATACCCAACAAAAAACCAAACATAGCTGGAAAATCAAGAACCCAACAACCGTTGGTGCAACTGGTGTTCCTGAGTCAATAACAGCTGCTGAAGCCACTCTGAATTGGCAAAGTGAAAATGCTGTTGCCCAAAACAAGGCTCTCAACGCCATCTTAGCTCACCAAAACAATATCACAAAGGCTCATGAAAATCTGACAAGCAGAGTTCAAGAGCTAGAAGGTATCATCTATGAGGTCAGAGCCAAAATACTTGAGCTACATCACGAACTCCTCCAGCTAGTTCAAAACTCCTCAGGACCACAACTTCCACAAGGTCTCCAGCAAAAAGAAGCCGAAATGAAATTCCTCAAGGCTCAACTTGCAGATCTTGAGAGACAACACAAGCAGCAAAGGGTTTCCACCTATGCTGATGATCCATGGAGACTGCCAACAACGCCATTTGTGCGAACATCCTTTGATCCTCAACCGTTGCCAACATCCTCATTCCTGCATAGCTCCCCATCCTTAAACCTCTGGGCAAAGGAACAAGCAAAGATCAAGGCTAGGAAAGCTTCGTCAACAAGAAGCACATCCTCGGAAAGTACTAGCAAAGCAGTATCCTCAGGCAGGGGAAAAGAGCCATCAGGAAGCAAATATGACATAAGTGATAATGTCATGATGATGACCTCCACAAAAGCCCCGGAGAAATTGCCTAACAGAGAAAATGGCATCTCCTCGTTCTTGCAAGCCTTGACCAAGACAAGCGAAGAAAGCGTACCGATGGTAGCTCCGGTGATAGCTCCTCTAACACGTGATGATGAATCATCAGTCTCTGAGGAAAGCTCCACCCCCCAATCCTATGAAGAAGTACCTCCAACAGATGAATTTGAGCATCTGTTCATGAATGAGGACACCACTGAAAGGGTCTATGTTTCTGACATTGACGATGAAGCCTCCCAAACGTCGCCTCAGACAACCGAAAGGGCTCCTCCAAACACAGACTCAAAGCAACAGTTCACCTTTGATGACGTCCTCCCAGCAAAATGGCGAGACCGAAGCATTGAGATGCTGACCTGGTGCACAGCAGAGCTCCAGTACTATAGCATCGACATGGTCATCAAACGGTTCTTGGCAAGATGTCAAGGACGACTTCGGGATTGGTACGTAAGTCTTGGTGAATACAGACAGACGAATATCCTAAACAGCAAAACTCCAGAGGAATTCATAAACAATATCTATTATGAATTCATTGGAAATCCTGTGGATCATACAATTCGAGCCCGAGAAGAGTTCTTAAAAATGAAATGTTGTTCCTTCCGTCCAAAAGACCTCGAAAAGCATTACAACAGAATGTCTGAGAGATTTTACTGTCTCCAAGGCATTGATGATGTAAATCTCAAGCAAGTGTTTCTGAACTCCTTCCCAGAGTCTCTCGCAAATGAAGCTTACAGAGCCTTAGAAGCCAAGAGCATGACGGTTGCTCAAGCCTCCCTTGGTGGCCTTTACCAGCTCATCAAGAATGCTCTGACAAAGTTATGCAACCAGAAACAGTTTTTGGTTGAATTTGAAAAAACTGGAAGAAGACTCGGGTCTGCATGCAATGATAAACACTTGAAGATAAAATGCAAAGACGATTCGTCATGCAGTTGTTCGAAGCCTCACAAAAAATCCAGATTTGTCAGCTTCAAGAAGTCTGGTGATTACTATTCAAGGTCAGGCAAACACAACTCTCAAAGACGATGGAAGTTCCTCAACAAAAAATCAAAAAGAGGTCGGAACACTAATCGGTGCTATGTCTGTAACAAAGAGGGTCACTTTGCAAAGGACTGCAAAAACACAAGAAAGACCCAAGCCCTTCTTGAAGCCATCAACAAAGTAGAACCGGTGGATGTTTCTGATATTGAATCTTTATACTCTTTAGATGACGAGCCAGGGAAAAGGATGATATGCACCATTTCCTATAGCTCCTGTGAAGAATCCGAAACAAGTGAAACATCTGAATCTGAAGAAGAGCCACTACAGATCTACATGATGGAAGAAGGTCCTCAAGAAGATCACGGTGACCCCTGCGGCCAGTCACTAACGGCGGCAATGTTCCAGAAAATCCAAAAATCACAAAACAACAAACAGTACCCCAGCCTGAAGGATCACGTGGAAGATTCTCTGTCCGAACAGTTCAAAGAAAAGTGTACTCTATTACCCAAAAGGAATCTTCCAGCTCAGCTCAAAAAAGCAAAAGAGACTACAAGGCAAAAGCAAAAGCAGATTCCTGTCGCAGACAAAGGAATCAGTCAGAAAAGCAAAGATGAAGAGTCAGGCCCACGTGAAGAAATAATGAGTGGTCACAAAGGAAGCTTACTAAGAAAGAAAGGCAAAACGACAAAAGAGGTCATATGGGTCAAAAAGGAAACAGGAAAACCATCAGGGCGTGAAAGGCGTGGAGCCAATCACACCAAGCCAGCAACAGGGAGTAAACAGAAGAAGCAACCCAGAAGTTCATCATCACAGGAGATACCCAGTCTTCAAGAATCCTGCACAGCAGTTCAAGAAGATAAAGAAAAGATCCTTAAAGATTCTCTCCCAGATGATGTTGCCTATTTAAAGGCAAGCAAATTTAAGAACTCCCACAACCCAAACACCTCCATTCCAAAAGAAATAGTCATGGATCCACTCATCAAAAAGCTCCAAAAGGAAGAGGTCCCTGAAGAAATCATCGAGGTGGTCAATAAACACGCCATCACCGATGAATCCCTCCTGAACTACAAAAACCTCCTCACTCTCACCTTTAAAACACAAGGCCCATTAATGGATGGAGATAAGTTCTTCCCAGACTATCCCTTCTTGAATGTTTTCAGGCTCAAAAACATGCACAGGTTATCAAAAGAAGGTCTTGCCTTCCTGTGGTACCTAACAGAGTCATTCGCCATAGCCATGGCCTTTAACTCCAACAAACTGTTAGCCTATCTTTTAGACTATCAGTTGGGCTGCTTATCAGGAGAAAAGGAGAACTTTGCCAAGTTCCTTGAATGGTTCCTCCCAATCCATGTATGGGACCAACTCATGAGGGACTCTCCCAAAAAACATTGCATGATTCTGTTCCACAAACCAAGCCATTTCAAAAAGAAGAGTTATGGTCTAAACCCTGGAGAACCTCCCAGGTTCAAGTGGGATATGAATCCTGCAGGGTGGTATGATATAAATCCTGCAGGATATTACTACAAGATCAACTACCAGGATGCTTGGATGGAAACCCGCATCAATCTTGCAAAGACGAACCAGATAAAGACTGAAGATCTGCCACCAGAAATACTGAATGGAGAATACCCGTGGAAAGAAGAAGACCCTCAGACAGTTGAATGGGAAAAAACGGTCATAGAATATTTCAACAATATTCGTGCATTTACGCACCCTCCCATGATCGTTCAACCAACTGACCCAGTGCCAGATCCTGCCAAAGACAACAAACCGTTCAACAACGATACGCTCCCGTTTACTATTGAGATTCGCGACTCAGCAAGACCAAACTAAACGGGCTATGGATACTATTAAGTGTGCTAATGGTGTGCTTAGGACTAAATAAAGTTTTATCACTCTTAAAGTGGTAAACGGTGTGCTTAGGAAAAGCTTTAGTCACTCTTAAAGTGACGAAAGCGCTTATGTCATGTTTTTCTAGATTTCTCTATGTATTATTAGGTGTGATGTATGTGTGATGTCATGGATGATGTAATCAAGCCTCTCCTTGGTCTATAAAAGGAAGGCTCCCCCTCAGTTGTAAATCATCCTTGGAAAGAAATAAAATCTTGTTCTATAATTCTCTCTATCTTCTCTCTTCTCTTCTCTCTCTCTCTCTCATTTTAATATCGAGTCTTGTTCAGAGTCTTGAGTCTTCTTCTTAGTTCATCTGAGTCTAGTCCTTCTGAGTCCAAACCCCCTTGAGTCTTTTATCTTCTACACCTTTCTTTTATGTTTGTCAGCCTATCCTCCCCCAAAGCTTTTACTGGTTTTATATAAATCAGCCATACACTCCCCCCACATCAGCTTTTACTGGTTTTATATAAATCAGCCATACACTCCCCCCCCATCTGGTAAGTCAGATGTGGGGGGAGTGTATGGCTGATTTATATAAAACCAGTAAAAGCTTTGGGGGAGGATAGGCTGACAAACATAAAAGAAAGGTGTAGAAGATAAAAGACTCAAGGGGGTTTGGACTCAGAAGGACTAGACTCAGATGAGCTAAGAAGAAGACTCAAGACTCTGAACAAGACTCGATATTAAAAGAGAGAGAAGAGAGAATTATAGAAGAAGATTTTATTTCTTTCCAAGGATGATTTACAACTGAGGGGGAGCCTTCCTTTTATAGACTAAGGAGAGGCTTGATTACATCATCCATGACATCATACATACATCACACTTAATAATACATAGAGAAATCTAGAAAAACATGACATAAGCGCTTACGTCACTTTAAGAGTGACTAAAGCTTTTCCTAAGCACACCGTTTACCACTTTAAGAGTGATAAAACTTTATTTAGTCCTAAGCATATAATTTATAAAGCTTAATTAATCTTCTTCTTCGTCCGGATCTTCTGCTGGATCTAAGCTTGATTCCTTATCATAGTCCCACACAGCTAATTCATCACTTGTGAGCATGGTGATCCCTTTGGTAATATGCGTTCGGATATATTCCCTGTGAGCATCATTCCATATTTCCGAGTGTGGATCTTCATTTTTCCATGCATTTACACCTTCAACAACTTCTTTGGGCATCTCTTCTATTTTGAAACCGTTTGCGGCAGCTAAGCATTTCCGGATGCTCATCCATTCTTGTTCATGAAAGAGCTTGAATGAGAAGGTTGCAGGTTTATGTTTGACCCATGCATAGATAAAAGACAAAGGGGAATGGTAAATGGCCGCCTTTCCATCTTGGGGAATTGATGTGGGTGTGAGATAACACCTGGGTCTTCTGAACACAACGACGCAATACCTTTTGCTTCCTGCAGCTGCAGCCATCTGTCCCGTCCATTGATGGGCCGGTAGAAACCATTGCAGGAGGGTGAGAGTATGCTTTTGCTCCTTTGATAATTGACCGAACTGGCAGTCAATCAGGTACTGTAGAAGCTTAGCAGTGTTGAAGGACATAGCAATAGTAAAGGCTTCAAATAAGTACCAGAAGAAACATAGTGCTTCTTTTGGTAGCTTGTACAAGTCCCGTATGTGGAAGACATTCATGAAAGGATAATTTGGATGGAAAACTAAACCTTTCATAAACAAGCCATGATGTTTTAGAGTGATAGTGAGGAAAGTCTTGTAGTTTAAGACTGACCGGTCTTTCAGGGCTTGGTCAGCTATTATCTCAACGATTTCTTCTGGAACCTCCCTTTCTTTGAATTCCTGGTCAAGTGGAATGGTTCCTTCTGGGGTGCAAGAGTTTGCGGCTTCCATCATGAAGATTGCTGGTAGGACGTCTTTGTGGTGGGAGTGATGATGCTGAACCATGTTTGAACTCATGTATTTATAGGCCTTTGGTCTGGTCAAAAAATCTGCAAGAACATTGTCCTTGCCCTTGATGTGCTTAACAGTGAACTTCCATTGGGAAAACCAATTTGCCCATCGTAATAATTGTGGTTCTAGGAGCATCTTTCTTTTGAATTCAAGCATTTTTGGGAAAGAGGACATGTCCATCTCAATTAAGAAACTGTAGCCGACTAGATGGAATTGAAATTTTTCAATTCCTTTCTTCACAGCTAAGATTTCTTTGTACGTGGAGTGATAATGCTTTTCTGACTCTTTGAACGTGCCGCTCTTGTATCCACTTATTTTCCTGACACCTTCATCATCTTCTGTGATTAGTACCGCTGCCCAATGTTCATCACTAGCATCTGTCTGTAAGATTCTTTTGTCGTTTGTTGCAGGAATCTTTAAAGGAGGCATCACATCAGCCAGTTGCTTTATTCCCTTTACAGCTTGCGTTTGCTTTTCTGACCATGGTGGTGGATTCTTTTTTAACATGGGGAACAAGTGTTCTGTATGATTAGACAATCTTGGCAGAAAATCTGCCATATAATTGACCAATCCAAGGAACTGTTGCACCTCTTTTTGTGACGTCAGCTTGTCTGGGAAACGATGGAGTTCCTGGGCGATGTGTGGTTGTGGCTGGTACATCCCATCAGTGATTTTCATGCCCAAAAAATCAATGGTCGTAACTCCTATTTCCATTTTCTTTTCTGAAAGCATGATCCCATAGTGTTTCACAATGTCATGGAATTTTTCAAGTAACACGACATGTGAGTCTTCATCTTCGGAGAATAGGAGAATATCATCGATGTATATTAGGGCATTATCAAGGATTGGTGCAAAGACTTTCACCATTGCCTTTTGGAAAACGGACGGAGCATTTTTTAGACCAAAGGGCATAACCTTCCATTGATAATGGTGGTTTGGGATGCAGAAAGCCGTTTTTGGCCTGTCTTCTGGCTTGATTCCCAGCTGCCAAAACCCTGCCTTTAGGTCAAATTTTGATAAGACCTTTGCATTTACTAGCGATTGGAAAAGTGACTTCTTTTGAGGTAAGGGAAATTTATCATCAGCTAAGAAGTGATTTAGCGGTTGATAATTTATCACCAGTCGTAGCTTTCCCCGGACTTGTTCACTTCTTTTGTTCACATAAAATGCTTCACATGCCCATTGAGACGTTGTTGGCTCGATTAAATCTTGTCTTAGCAGCTCTTGGCATTCTTGTATGGCGAGCTGGGTATGATCAGGATTCATTCCTGGGTGACTGGCTCTTGTCGGGTTTATGTCTTCATTCTGCTTGAAAGGTAGAGAGACAAAGAATGATGGGTTTAGCCATAATGGTGATTTGTGTTTTGTGAGAAACTCTGTATGGCTAGAGGCACATGATGACTTGATTATTTGTGCTTTTATGGTGTCAAGAGAGGTGGGAGAGACCATGTAGAGGCTTGGGAAAGAAACCCACGGGTTTGTGAATTTCTTGTATCTAAGACCTTCTTCTCCGTATCTTAGGTCTCGTAGTCGATATAGTATATCAAAACCAAGTAGCAGGTCTTTTCTGTGAGAGTCTGTCCCCAAGAATCTGTGTTTGATTGTGCATGACGGAAACAGCCTTAAGTATACTGGGATACTTATCTTATCAATTATGAAGGGTTCTCCATTGACTGTGTAAAACGTCTGGTTATGGGGCCTCCAGTATTCTTCTGGGAGGATAGCAGGATTCAAAAGGGAGGCTGATGATCCTGTATCAAAAAATGCAATTACCGGGATGGGCTTTGCATATGTGCTTGTAAGGAGGTGAACCTTTGCGAGGGGTGCCGGTGCTCTATTGTGTCTTCTTTGGCAGGAGGAGTCTTTGACCATACAGATCTGCTTGGTCTTGAAGATTTGCTTGGCCTTGGTATGCAGACTAGGCACTTTTATTTTCCTTCTCGAGATCTTTATGTACCGAACCCTTTTCTTTTGTGTTTTCTTCGTGTCACATCGTTTTCTTTTCTTCAGAAACGTTTCTGGTTCTGCCTCTTGATCTGGTTCACACCGCTTCCTTTTTCCCAGAAATGTCTTCCTGTCTGGATTTGTCTTCTGATCCAATTCTGGATTTGGCAGGCTATCCATTTTCCTTCCATTTGTTTTACCTTTGTCTTCTTCTTGGCCCAAAATTTTTAGAAAGGAAGATGTATGATTTTCTTCTATGAGTGGAAGAACTTCTGGAGCCTTTGATGAGGCCATGATGGGGCTATCATCAAGGTTCTGTTTTGCTTCCTTCTTTGGGCAAGGAGTTTTCTTCACACCATCAGAAGTTGTGCTTTTCATAATCTTTCTGGCTGTTATCTCCGCTTGTTCTTTTGACCAGAGGCTTAAGGATGGGGAGGTTTGAACAAATGGCGATGTTGGTAAACGTTGAGGATCAAAGGATGTTTGCACAGATGGTGTTGACAGCTTCCATGTGTCTTCAGCATAGATGGAAGCCTTTTGCTGCATGTGTTGTCTCTCAAGGTCTGCAAGTTGTGCCTTGAGGAATTTCATCTCAGCTTCTTTTTGCTGGAGACCTTGTGGAAATTGTGGCCCTGAGGAGTTGTGAACTAGCTGGAGGAGTTCATGATGTAGCTCAAGTATTTTGGCTCTGACCTCATAGATAATACCTTCTAGCTCTTGAACTCTTGTTGTTAGGTTTTCATGAGCCTTTGTGATGTTGTTTTGCTGAGCTAAGATAGCGTTGAGAGTCTTGTGTTGGGCAACAACATTTTTACTTTGCCAATTCAGAGTGGCTTCAGCAGCTGTTATTGACTCAGGAACACCAGTTGCACCAACGGTTATTGGGTTCTTGATTTTCCAGCTATGTTTGGTTTTTTGTTGGGTGTCCTCGAAAGAGGTTAAGGGTGGAAACTCAACTTGGTACCCTGGGGAGGAAGGAAACGGAGGTGTTGTCCCGAGCATACAACACTCATTTACCTGGGTAGGTGGATG
This sequence comes from Helianthus annuus, assembly GCF_002127325.2. Classification (NCBI taxonomy): domain Eukaryota; kingdom Viridiplantae; phylum Streptophyta; class Magnoliopsida; order Asterales; family Asteraceae; genus Helianthus; species Helianthus annuus. The sequence goes on along the minus strand of NC_035441.2, from coordinate 140,397,839 downwards.
TCTCGGTCTGGAGGGTTGTGTCTGTTTGGGTTTTGGTTTTGAATCACCATACAGGACATAGTAGTCAAACTTTCCTGATGGTTCTCCAAGCAGACCAACATTTGGATCTCCAGCCTCGTATCTTTTCTTTAGGGCATTTTGGGATCCCTTTTTCTTTTTCCTTTTGGTTTCCTCCTTGTACTCAAGTTCGTATGCTTCGTCCAGGCATTCCTGGCAGTCACATACATCGAACGGGAAGTGTGGTTCCTTTGCCGGTTGCAACATGCTTATCGTAGATAAAATCTCTCTTCGATCTTGTTTTGCAAATCGAACCTCTACTTGTCCATCCTGGTGGCGGACAAAGTTAGGGGCTGTGGTTGTCTGAACCGGTGCTTGGTGGATCTGTTCATAATTCGTTATCCATTTTTCAGGCAGAAGCTTTGTGAGTTCTTCCCTGGATAACTGTTTTGGAACATATGTGCAGGTTGGTGTGGCGTTGGAGTCGATGTCTATGAGTAGAGCATCGCCAGAGTTATCTTGTAAGGTAGAAGGTCTTGCCTTCCTGTGGTACCTAACAGAGTCATTCGCCATAGCCATGGCCTTTAACTCCAACAAACTGTTAGCCTATCTTTTAGACTATCAGTTGGGCTGCTTATCAGGAGAAAAGGAGAACTTTGCCAAGTTCCTTGAATGGTTCCTCCCAATCCATGTATGGGACCAACTCATGAGGGACTCTCCCAAAAAACATTGCATGATTCTGTTCCACAAACCAAGCCATTTCAAAAAGAAGAGTTATGGTCTAAACCCTGGAGAACCTCCCAGGTTCAAGTGGGATATGAATCCTGCAGGGTGGTATGATATAAATCCTGCAGGATATTACTACAAGATCAACTACCAGGATGCTTGGATGGAAACCCGCATCAATCTTGGAAAGACGAACCAGATAAAGACTGAAGATCTGCCACCAGAAATACTGAATGGAGAATACCCGTGGAAAGAAGAAGACCCTCAGACAGTTGAATGGGAAAAAACGGTCATAGAATATTTCAACAATATTCGTGCATTTACGCACCCTCCCATGATCGTTCAACCAACTGACCCAGTGCCAGATCCTGCCAAAGACAACAAACCGTTCAACAACGATACGCTCCCGTTTACTATTGAGATTCGCGACTCAGCAAGACCAAACTAAACGGGCTATGGATACTATTAAGTGTGCTAATGGTGTGCTTAGGACTAAATAAAGTTTTATCACTCTTAAAGTGGTAAACGGTGTGCTTAGGAAAAGCTTTAGTCACTCTTAAAGTGACGAAAGCGCTTATGTCATGTTTACTTCCTGATGGCTCTTTTCCTTTGCCTGAGGACGCTGCTTTGCTAGTACTTTCAGAGGATGTGCTTCGTGTTGACGAAGCTTTTCTAGCCTTGATCTTTGCTTGTTCCTTTGCCCAGAGGTTTAAGGATGGGGAGTTATGCAGGAATGAAGACGCTGGCAACGGTTGAGGATCAAAGGATGTTCGCACAAATGGCGTTGTTGGTAGTCTCCATGGATCATCAGCATAGGTGGAAACCCTTTGCTGCTTGTGTTGTCTCTCAAGATCTGCAAGTTGAGCCTTGAGGAATTTCATTTCGGCTTCTTTTTGCTGGAGACCTTGTGGAAGCTGTGGTCCTGAGGAGTTTTGAACTAGCTGGAGGAGTTCGTGATGTAGCTCAAGTATTTTGGCTCTGACCTCATAGATGATACCTTCTAGCTCTTGAACTCTGCTTGTCAGATTTTCATGAGCCTTTGTGATATTGTTTTGGTGAGCTAAGATGGCGCTGAGAGCCTTGTTTTGGGCAACAGCATTTTCACTTTGCCAATTCAGAGTGGCTTCAGCAGCTGTTATTGACTCAGGAACACCAGTTGCACCAACGGTTGTTGGGTTCTTGATTTTCCAGCTATGTTTGGTTTTTTGCTGGGTGTCCTCGAAAGAGGTTAAGGGTGGAAACTCAACTTGGTACCCTGGGGAGGAAGGAAACGGAGGTGTTGTCCCGAGCATACAACACTCATCTACCTGGATAGGTGGATGTCTCGGTCTGGAGGGTTGTGTCTGTTTGGGTTTTGGTTTTGAATCACCATACAGGACATAGTAGTCAAACTTTCCTGATGGTTCTCCAAGCAGACCAACATTTGGATCTCCAGCCTCATATCTTTTCTTCAGGGCATTTTGGGATCCCTTTTTCTTTTTCCTTTTGGTTTCCTCCTTGTACTCAAGTTCGTATGCTTCGTCCAGGCATTCCTGGCAGTCACATACATCGAACGGGAAGTGTGGTTCCTCTGCCGGTTGCAACATGCTTATCGTAGAGAAAATTTCTCTTCGATCTTGTCTTGCAAATCTGACTTCAACTTGTCCATCCTGGTGGCGGACAAAGTCAGGGGTTGTGGTTGTCTGAACCGGTGCTTGGTGGATCTGTTCGTAATTAGTTATCCATTTTTCAGGTAGAAGCTTTGTAAGTTCTTCTCCGGATAACTGTTTAGGAACATATGTGCAAGTTGGTGTGGCGTTGGAGTCGATGTCTATGAGTAGAGCATCGCCAGAGTTATCCTGCGATCCGGGAACCATGATGTCCAAAGAGTGGTTTTGGACACGATATGCCATCTGGTAATGAAACGTGGCCTGAAAGGTATTGACCTGTGGCGTACCACCGATCTGGATCTGGGCTTTCAAGGCTGTGAGTAATGAAGGATCATTAAGTGGCATATTAAAGTTGGGATAGAAGGTGACGAAGACAGTTCCGACGTTTAACGTGGTCTGGATGGTACCTATGCAGGCATGCTGGTACTCCACGAATCTAGTATCGACTAGGGCGATACGAGAGAACGCAGGTAGTCCTTTTCTTCCATGGAAGGTTAGGGCTAGTCTTATGGCACCGAAGTGGATATGTGTATATCCCTGGGATACACAGATCCTTGGAAGATCTGAGGGGAGAGAGAGAGGGACGAGGTGTTCAGAGGTTGTTGCTGGGAGTTGGTGTGAATCAAACTTGGAAGTTTGCACAAACTCTTTTACAACTGGGTTTGACACAGAACCGACTAATTGTTTTACTTTTTTGGAGAGGGAATTTTGAGGTTTTTTGAAGACACTATAAGGGTTGACTAAGGGTAGACTCGTAATAGGGACTTTAGATTCATCAGAGATATAAGAGATCTCATATAACTGATCAATCTTTGACGCAGACGACCGACGGAAACTGGAATTTGACCGGGAAAGACCCTGATCTGGATTCATATCTGGGTTTAGACTTCTAACACTTCTTATCTTTATCCTCAAGCCCGTACTTTGAGGAAATTACCGCGGACCCTTCCGACTTACGACTCACCTAACTAGCTTCTTTTGGACTCAAGATAAGAACTACAGCGTGTCGGACCAGACTGACAAGACCTTGTAAGGTTAGTGTTCAGTTGTTGAGAGATCAGAAGCTAAGTCTGCAGACAACAGAGCTTACTAAACAAACCTTAGAAAGGGATGGCAGGAGCGCTATGGCTCTGATACCAGATGTGGGGGGAGTGTATGGCTGATTTATATAAAACCAGTAAAAGCTTTGAGAGATCAGAAGCTAAGTCTGGTTTGTGCGAACATCCTTTGATCCTCAACCGTTGCCAACATCCTCATTCCTGCATAGCTCCCCATCCTTAAACCTCTGGGCAAAGGAACAAGCAAAGATCAAGGCTAGGAAAGCTTCGTCAACAAGAAGCACATCCTCGGAAAGTACTAGCAAAGCAGTATCCTCAGGCAGGGGAAAAGAGCCATCAGGAAGCAAATATGACATAAGTGATAATGTCATGATGATGACCTCCACAAAAGCCCCGGAGAAATTGCCTAACAGAGAAAATGGCATCTCCTCGTTCTTGCAAGCCTTGACCAAGACAAGCGAAGAAAGCGTACCGATGGTAGCTCCGGTGATAGCTCCTCTAACACGTGATGATGAATCATCAGTCTCTGAGGAAAGCTCCACCCCCCAATCCTATGAAGAAGTACCTCCAACAGATGAATTTGAGCATCTGTTCATGAATGAGGACACCACTGAAAGGGTCTATGTTTCTGACATTGACGATGAAGCCTCCCAAACGTCGCCTCAGACAACCGAAAGGGCTCCTCCAAACACAGACTCAAAGCAACAGTTCACCTTTGATGACGTCCTCCCAGCAAAATGGCGAGACCGAAGCATTGAGATGCTGACCTGGTGCACAGCAGAGCTCCAGTACTATAGCATCGACATGGTCATCAAACGGTTCTTGGCAAGATGTCAAGGACGACTTCGGGATTGGTACGTAAGTCTTGGTGAATACAGACAGGCGAATATCCTAAACAGCAAAACTCCAGAGGAATTCATAAACAATATCTATTATGAATTCATTGGAAATCCTGTGGATCATACAATTCGAGCCCGAGAAGAGTTCTTAAAAATGAAATGTTGTTCCTTCCGTCCAAAAGACCTCGAAAAGCATTACAACAGAATGTCTGAGAGATTTTACTGTCTCCAAGGCATTGATGATGTAAATCTCAAGCAAGTGTTTCTGAACTCCTTCCCAGAGTCTCTCGCAAATGAAGCTTACAGAGCCTTAGAAGCCAAGAGCATGACGGTTGCTCAAGCCTCCCTTGGTGGCCTTTACCAGCTCATCAAGAATGCTCTGACAAAGTTATGCAACCAGAAACAGTTTTTGGTTGAATTTGAAAAAACTGGAAGAAGACTCGGGTCTGCATGCAATGATAAACACTTGAAGATAAAATGCAAAGACGATTCGTCATGCAGTTGTTCGAAGCCTCACAAAAAATCCAGATTTGTCAGCTTCAAGAAGTCTGGTGATTACTATTCAAGGTCAGGCAAACACAACTCTCAAAGACGATGGAAGTTCCTCAACAAAAAATCAAAAAGAGGTCGGAACACTAATCGGTGCTATGTCTGTAACAAAGAGGGTCACTTTGCAAAGGACTGCAAAAACACAAGAAAGACCCAAGCCCTTCTTGAAGCCATCAACAAAGTAGAACCGGTGGATGTTTCTGATATTGAATCTTTATACTCTTTAGATGACGAGCCAGGGAAAAGGATGATATGCACCATTTCCTATAGCTCCTGTGAAGAATCCGAAACAAGTGAAAAATGGATAAAACCAGTAAAAGCTTTGGGGGAGGATAGGCTGACAAACATAAAAGAAAGGTGTAGAAGATAAAAGACTCAAGGGGGTTTGGACTCAGAAGGACTAGACTCAGATGAACTAAGAAGAAGACTCAAGACTCTGAACAAGACTCGATATTAAAATGAGAGAGAGAGAGAGAAGAGAAGAGAGAAGATAGAGAGAATTATAGAAGAACATTTTATTTCTTTCCAAGGATGATTTACAACTGAGGGGGAGCCTTCCTTTTATAGACCAAGGAGAGGCTTGATTACATCATCCATGACATCACACATACATCACACTTAATAATACATAGAGAAATCTAGAAAAACATGACATAAGCGCTTACGTCACTTTAAGAGTGACTAAAGCTTTTCCTAAGCACACCGTTTACCACTTTAAGAGTGATAAAACTTTATTTAGTCCTAAGCACACTATTAGCACACTTAATAGTATCCGTAGCCCGTGTTTACTTTAGTCTTGCTGGGTCGTGAATCTCGATAGTAAACGGGAGCGTATCTTTGTTGTTTTTGGCAGGATTTGGCACTGGGTCAGTTGGTTGAACGATTATGGGAGGGTGCGTAAATGCATGAATATTACTGAAATATTCGTTGACCGTTTTTTCCCATTCAATCGTCTGAGGGTCTTCTTTCTTCCATGGGTATTCACCATTCAGTATTTTTTGTGGCAAATCTTCAATCTTTATCTTGTTTGCCTTTGCAAGGTTAATGCGAGTTTCCATCCAAGCTTCTCGGTAGTTGATCTTGTAGTAATATCCTGCAGGATTCATATCATACCAAGAGTGTATGAAATTGGGTGGCCCTGTAGGGTTTAGATCATAATTCTTCTTTTTAAAATGGCTTGGCTTGTGGAATAGAACCATGCAGTGCTTTCTTGGGGAGTCCCTCAAGAGATGATCCCAGACATGAATTGGGAGGAACCATTCAAGGAACTTGGCAAAGTTTTCCTTCTCTCCTGATAAGCAGCCCAACTGATAATCTAAAAGATAGATTAACAGTTTGTTGGAGTTAAAGGCCATGGCTATGACAAAAGACTCTGTTAGGTACCACAGGAAGGCTAAGCCTTCATTTGATAACCCACGCAGGTTTTTGAGTCTGAACACATTTAGGAAGGGATAGTCTGGGAAAAACTCATCTCCATCCATTAATGGGCCTTGCGTTTTGAAAGTGAGAGTGAGGAGGTTTTTGTAGTTCAGGAGGGATTCATCGGTGATGGCGTGTTTATTGACCACCTTGATGATTTCTTCAGGGACCTCTTCTTTTTGGAGCTTCTGGATGAGAGGATTCATGACTGCTGCCTTTAGAATGGAGGTGTTTGGGTTGTGGGAGTTTTTAAATTTGCTTGCCTTTAAATAGGCAACATCATCTGGGAGAGAATCTTTAAGGATCTTTTCTTTATCTTCTTGAACCGCTATGCAGGATTCTTGAAGACTGGGTATCTCCTGTGATGATGAACTTCTGGGTTGCATCTTCTGTTTACTCCCTGTTGCTGGCTTGGTGTGATTGGCTCCACGCCTTTCACGCCCTGATGGTTTTCCTGTTTCCTTTTTGACCCATATGACCTCTTTTGTCGTTTTGCCTTTCTTCCTTAGTAAGCTTCCTTTGTGACCACTCGTTATTTCTTCACGTGGGCCTGACTCTTCATTTTTGCTTTTCTGACTGATTCCTTTGTCTGCGACAGGAATCTGCTTTTGCTTTTGCTTTGTAGCCTCTTTTGCTTTTTTGAGCTGAGCTGGAAGATTCCTTTTGGGTGATAGAGTACACTTTTCTTTGAACTGTTCGGACAGAGAATCTTCCACGTGATCTTTCAGGCTGGGGTACTGTTTGTTGTTTTGTGATTTTTGGATTTTCTGAAACATTGCCGCTGTTAATGACTGGCCGCAGGGGTCACCGTGATCATCTTGAGGACCTTCTTCCATCATGTAGATCTGTAGTGGTTCTTCTTCAGATTCAGATGTTTCACTTGTTTCTGATTCTTCACAGGAGCTATAGGAAATGGTGCATATCATCCTTTTCCCTGGCTCGTTATCTAAAGAGTATAAGGATTCGATATCAGAAACGTCTACCGGTTCTACTTTGTTGATGGCTTCAAGAAGGGCTTGGGTCTTTCTTGTGTTTTTGCAGTCCTTTGCAAAGTGACCTTCTTTGTTACAGACATAGCACCGATTTGTGTTCCGACCTCTTTTCGATTTTTTGTTGAGGAACTTCCATCTTCTTTGAGAGCTGTGTTTGCCTGACCTTGAATAGTAATCACCGGACTTTTTGAAATGGACAATCCTGGATTTCCTGTGAGGCTTCGAACAACTGCATGATGAACCATCTTTGCATTTTATCTTTAAGTGTTTATCATTGCACGCGGACCCGAGTCTTCTTCCGGTTTTTTCAAATTCAACCAAAACCTGTTTCTGGTTGCATAACTTTGTCAGAGCATTCTTGATGAGCTGGTAAAGGCCACCAAGGGAGGCTTGAGCAACCGTCATGCTCTTGGCTTCTAAGGCTCTGTAAGCTTCATTTGCGAGAGACTCTGGGAAGGAATTTAGAAACACTTGTTTAAGATTTACATCATCAATGCCTTGGAGACAGTAAAATCTCTCAGACATTCTGTTGTAATGCTTTTCGAGGTCTTTTGGACGGAAGGAACAACATTTCATTTTTAAGAACTCTTCTCGGGCTCGAATTGTATGATCCACAGGATTTCCAATGAATTCATAATAGATATTGTTTATGAATTCTTCTGGAGTTTTGCTGTTTAGGATATTCGTCTGTCTGTATTCACCAAGACTTACGTACCAATCCCGAAGTCGTCCTTGACATCTTGCCAAGAACCGTTTGATGATCATGTCGATGCTATAGTACTGGAGCTCTGCTGTACACCAGGTCAGCATCTCAATGCTTCTGTCTCGCCATTTTGCTGGGAGGACGTCATCAAAGGTGAACTGTTGCTTTGAGTCTGTGTTTGGAGGAGCCTTTTCATTTGTCTGAGGCGACGTTTGGGAGGCTTCATCTTCAACGTCAGAAACATAGACTCTTTCAGTGTTGTCCTCATTCATGAACAGATGTTCAAATTCATCTGTTGGAGGTACCTCTTCATAGGATTGAGGGGTGGAGCTTTCCTCAGAGACTGATGATTCATCATCACGTGTTAGAGGAGCTATCACCGGAGCTACCATCGGTACGCTTTCTTTGCTTGTCTTGGTCAAGGCTTGCAAGAACGAGGAGATGCCATTTTCTCTGTTAGGCAATTTCTCCGGAGCTTTTGTGGAGGTCATCATCATGACATTATCACTCATGTCATGTTTGCTTCCTGATGGCTCTTTTCCTCTGCCTGAGGATGCTGCTTTGCTAGTACTTTCAGAGGATGTGCTTCGTGTTGACGAAGCTTTTCTAGCCTTGATCTTTGCTTGTTCCTTTGCCCAGAGGTTTAAGGATGGGGAGTTATGCAGGAACGAAGACGCTGGCAACGGTTGAGGATCAAAAGATGTTCGCACAAATGGCGTTGTTGGTAGTCTCCATGGATCATCAGCATAGGTGGAAACCCTTTGCTGCTTGTGTTGTCTCTCAAGATCTGCAAGTTGAGCCTTGAGGAATTTCATTTCGGCTTCCTTTTGCTGGAGACCTTGTGGAAGTTGTGGTCCTGAGGAGTTTTGAACTAGCTGGAGGAGTTCGTGATGTAGCTCAAGTATTTTGGCTCTGACCTCATAGATGATACCTTCTAGCTCTTGAACTCTGCTTGTCAGATTTTCATGAGCCTTTGCGATATTGTTTTGTTGAGCTAAGATGGCGTTGAGAGCCTTGTTTTGGGCAACAGCATTTTCACTTTGCCAATTCAGGGTGGCTTCAGCAGCTGTTATTGACTCAGGAACACCGGTTGCACCAACGGTTGTTGGGTTCTTGATTTTCCAGCTATGTTTGGTTTTTTGTTGGGTATCCTCGAAAGAGGTTAAGGGTGGAAACTCAACTTGGTACCCTGGGGAGGAAGGAAACGGAGGTGTTGTCCCGAGCATACAACACTCATCTACCCGGGTAGGTGGATGTCTTGGTCTGGAGGGTTGTGTCTGTTTGGGTTTTGGTTTTGAGTCACCATACAGGACATAGTAGTCAAACTTTCCTGATGGTTCTCCAAGCAGACCAACATTTGGATCTCCAGCCTCGTATCTTTTCTTCAGGGCATTTTGGGATCCCTTTTTCTTTTTCCTTTTGGTTTCCTCCTTGTACTCAAGTTCATATGCTTCGTCCAGGCATTCCTGGCAGTCACATACATCGAACGGGAAGTGTGGTTCCTCTGCCGGTTGCAACATGCTTATCGTAGAGAAAATCTCTCTTCGATCTTGTCTTGCAAATCTGACCTCAACTTGTCCATCCTGGTGGCGGACAAAGTCAGGGGTTGTGGTTGTCTGAACCGGTGCTTGGTGGATCTGTTCGTAATTAGTTATCCATTTTTCAGGTAGAAGCTTTGTGAGTTCTTCTCTGGATAACTGTTTTGGAACGTATGTGCAGGTTGGTGTGGCGTTGGAGTCGATGTCTATGAGTAGAGCATCGCCAGAGTTGTCCTGCGATCCGGGAACCATGATGTCCAAAGAATGGTTTTGGACACGATATGCCATCTGGTAATGAAACGTGGCCTGAAAGGTATTGACCTGTGGCGTACCACCGATCTGGATCTGGGCTTTCAAGGCTGTTAGCAACGAAGGATCATTAAGTGGCATATTAAAGTTGGGATAGAAGGTGACGAAGACGGTTCCGGCGTTTAACGTGGTCTGGATGGTACCTATGCAGGCATGCTGGTACTCCACGAATCTAGTATCGACTAGCGCGATACGAGAGAACGCAGGTAGTCCTTTTCTTCCATGGAAGGTTAGGGCTAGTCTTATGGCACCGAAGTGGATATGTGTATATCCCTGGGATACACAGATCCTTGGAAGATCTGAGGGGAGAGAGAGAGGGACGAGGTGTTCAGAGGTTGTTGCTGGGAGTTGGTGTGAATCAAACTTGGAAGTTTGCACAAACTCTTTTACAACTGGGTTTGACACAGAACCGACTAATTGTTTTACTTTTTTGGAGAGGGAATTTTGAGGTTTTTTGAAGACACTATAAGGGTTGACTAAGGGTAGACTCGTAATAGGGACTTTAGATTCATCAGAGATATAAGAGATCTCATATAACTGATCAATCTTTGACGCAGACGACCGACGGAAACTGGAATTTGACCGGGAAAGACCCTGATCTGGATTCATATCTGGGTTTAGACTTCTAACACTTCTTATCTTTATCCTCAAGCCCGTACTTTGAGGAAATTACCGCGGACCCTTCCGACTTACGACTCACCTAACTAGCTTCTTTTGGACTCAAGATAAGAACTACAGCGTGTCGGACCAGACTGACAAGACCTTGTAAGGTTAGTGTTCAGTTGTTGAGAGATCAGAAGCTAAGTCTGCAGTCAACAGAGCTTACTAAACAAACCTTAGAAAGGGATGGCAGGAGCGCTATGGCTCTGATACCAGATGTGGGAACTAATTAAGAACAGATCTACCAAGCACCGGTTCAGACAACCACAACCCCTGACTTTGTCCGCCACCAGGATGGACAAGTTGAGGTCAGATTTGCAAGACAAGATCGAAGAGAAATTTTCTCTACGATAAGCATGTTGCAACCGACAGAGGAACCACACTTCCCGTTCGATGTATGTGACTGCCAGGAATGCCTGGACAAAGCATACGAACTTGAGTACAAGGAGGAAACCAAAAGGAAAAAGAAAAAGGGATCCCAAAATGCCCTGAAGAAAAGATATGAGGCTGGAGATCCAAATGTTGGTCTGCTTGGAGAACCATCAAGAAAGTTTGATTACTATGTCCTGTATGGTGATTCAAAACCAAAACCCAAACAGACACAACCCTCCAGACCGAGACATCCACCTACCCAGGTAGATGAGTGTTGTATGCTCGGAACAACACCTCCGTTTCCTTCCTCCCCAGGATACCAAGTTGAGTTTCCACCCTTAACCTCTTTCGAGGATACCCAACAAAAAACCAAACATAGCTGGAAAATCAAGAACCCAACAACCGTTGGTGCAACTGGTGTTCCTGAGTCAATAACAGCTGCTGAAGCCACTCTGAATTGGCAAAGTGAAAATGCTGTTGCCCAAAACAAGGCTCTCAACGCCATCTTAGCTCACCAAAACAATATCACAAAGGCTCATGAAAATCTGACAAGCAGAGTTCAAGAGCTAGAAGGTATCATCTATGAGGTCAGAGCCAAAATACTTGAGCTACATCACGAACTCCTCCAGCTAGTTCAAAACTCCTCAGGACCACAACTTCCACAAGGTCTCCAGCAAAAAGAAGCCGAAATGAAATTCCTCAAGGCTCAACTTGCAGATCTTGAGAGACAACACAAGCAGCAAAGGGTTTCCACCTATGCTGATGATCCATGGAGACTGCCAACAACGCCATTTGTGCGAACATCCTTTGATCCTCAACCGTTGCCAACATCCTCATTCCTGCATAGCTCCCCATCCTTAAACCTCTGGGCAAAGGAACAAGCAAAGATCAAGGCTAGGAAAGCTTCGTCAACAAGAAGCACATCCTCGGAAAGTACTAGCAAAGCAGTATCCTCAGGCAGGGGAAAAGAGCCATCAGGAAGCAAATATGACATAAGTGATAATGTCATGATGATGACCTCCACAAAAGCCCCGGAGAAATTGCCTAACAGAGAAAATGGCATCTCCTCGTTCTTGCAAGCCTTGACCAAGACAAGCGAAGAAAGCGTACCGATGGTAGCTCCGGTGATAGCTCCTCTAACACGTGATGATGAATCATCAGTCTCTGAGGAAAGCTCCACCCCCCAATCCTATGAAGAAGTACCTCCAACAGATGAATTTGAGCATCTGTTCATGAATGAGGACACCACTGAAAGGGTCTATGTTTCTGACATTGACGATGAAGCCTCCCAAACGTCGCCTCAGACAACCGAAAGGGCTCCTCCAAACACAGACTCAAAGCAACAGTTCACCTTTGATGACGTCCTCCCAGCAAAATGGCGAGACCGAAGCATTGAGATGCTGACCTGGTGCACAGCAGAGCTCCAGTACTATAGCATCGACATGGTCATCAAACGGTTCTTGGCAAGATGTCAAGGACGACTTCGGGATTGGTACGTAAGTCTTGGTGAATACAGACAGACGAATATCCTAAACAGCAAAACTCCAGAGGAATTCATAAACAATATCTATTATGAATTCATTGGAAATCCTGTGGATCATACAATTCGAGCCCGAGAAGAGTTCTTAAAAATGAAATGTTGTTCCTTCCGTCCAAAAGACCTCGAAAAGCATTACAACAGAATGTCTGAGAGATTTTACTGTCTCCAAGGCATTGATGATGTAAATCTCAAGCAAGTGTTTCTGAACTCCTTCCCAGAGTCTCTCGCAAATGAAGCTTACAGAGCCTTAGAAGCCAAGAGCATGACGGTTGCTCAAGCCTCCCTTGGTGGCCTTTACCAGCTCATCAAGAATGCTCTGACAAAGTTATGCAACCAGAAACAGTTTTTGGTTGAATTTGAAAAAACTGGAAGAAGACTCGGGTCTGCATGCAATGATAAACACTTGAAGATAAAATGCAAAGATGAGTCATCATGCAGTTGTTCGAAGCCTCACAAGAAATCCAGGATTGTCCATTTCAAGAAGTCCGGTGATTACTATTCAAGGTCAGGCAAACACAACTCTCAAAGAAGATGGAAGTTCCTCAACAAAAAATCAAAAAGAGGTCGGAACACAAATCGGTGCTATGTCTGTAACAAAGAAGGTCACTTTGCAAAGGACTGCAAAAACACAAGAAAGACCCAAGCCCTTCTTGAAGCCATCAACAAAGTAGAACCGGTAGATGTTTCTGATATCGAATCCTTATATTCTTTAGATGACGAGCCGGGGAAAAGGATGATATGTACCATTTCCTATAGCTCCTGTGAAGAATCAGAAACAAGTGAAACATCTGAATCTGAAGAAGAGCCACTACAGATCTACATGATGGAAGAAGGTCCTCAAGAAGATCACGGTGACCCCTGCGGCCAGTCACTAACGGCGGCAATGTTCCAGAAAATCCAAAAATCACAAAACAACAAACAGTACCCCAGCCTGAAGGATCACGTGGAAGATTCTCTGTCCGAACAGTTCAAAGAAAAGTGTACTCTATTACCCAAAAGGAATCTTCCAGCTCAGCTCAAAAAAGCAAAAGAGACTACAAGGCAAAAGCAAAAGCAGATTCCTGTCGCAGACAAAGGAATCAGTCAGAAAAGCAAAGATGAAGAGTCAGGCCCACGTGAAGAAATAATGAGTGGTCACAAAGGAAGCTTACTAAGGAAGAAAGGCAAAACGACAAAAGAGGTCATATGGGTCAAAAAGGAAACAGGAAAACCATCAGGGCGTGAAAGGCGTGGAGCCAATCACACCAAGCCAGCAACAGGGAGTAAACAGAAGAAGCAACCCAGAAGTTCATCATCACAGGAGATACCCAGTCTTCAAGAATCCTGCACAGCAGTTCAAGAAGATAAAGAAAAGATCCTTAAAGATTCTCTCCCAGATGATGTTGCCTATTTAAAGGCAAGCAAATTTAAGAACTCCCACAACCCAAACACCTCCATTCCAAAAGAAATAGTCATGGATCCACTCATCAAAAAGCTCCAAAAGGAAGAGGTCCCTGAAGAAATCATCGAGGTGGTCAATAAACACGCCATCACCGATGAATCCCTCCTGAACTACAAAAACCTCCTCACTCTCACCTTTAAAACACAAGGCCCATTAATGGATGGAGATAAGTTCTTCCCAGACTATCCCTTCTTGAATGTTTTCAGGCTCAAAAACATGCACAGGTTATCAAAAGAAGGTCTTGCCTTCCTGTGGTACCTAACAGATTCATTCGCCATAGCCATGGCCTTTAACTCCAACAAACTGTTAGCCTATCTTTTAGACTATCAGTTGGGCTGCTTATCAGGAGAAAAGGAGAACTTTGCCAAGTTCCTTGAATGGTTCCTCCCAATCCATGTATGGGACCAACTCATGAGGGACTCTCCCAAAAAACATTGCATGATTCTGTTCCACAAACCAAGCCATTTCAAAAAGAAGAGTTATGGTCTAAACCCTGGAGAACCTCCCAGGTTCAAGTGGGATATGAATCCTGCAGGGTGGTATGATATAAATCCTGCAGGATATTACTACAAGATCAACTACCAGGATGCTTGGATGGAAACCCGCATCAATCTTGCAAAGACGAACCAGATAAAGACTGAAGATCTGCCACCAGAAATACTGAATGGAGAATACCCGTGGAAAGAAGAAGACCCTCAGACAGTTGAATGGGAAAAAACGGTCATAGAATATTTCAACAATATTCGTGCATTTACGCACCCTCCCATGATCGTTCAACCAACTGACCCAGTGCCAGATCCTGCCAAAGACAACAAACCGTTCAACAACGATACGCTCCCGTTTACTATTGAGATTCGCGACTCAGCAAGACCAAACTAAACGGGCTATGGATACTATTAAGTGTGCTAATGGTGTGCTTAGGACTAAATAAAGTTTTATCACTCTTAAAGTGGTAAACGATGTGCTTAGGAAAAGCTTTAGTCACTCTTAAAGTGACGAAAGCGCTTATGTCATGTTTTTCAAGATTTCTCTATGTATTATTAGGTGTGATGTATGTGTGATGTCATGGATGATGTAATCAAGCCTCTCCTTGGTCTATAAAAGGAAGGCTCCCCCTCAGTTGTAAATCATCCTTGGAAAGAAATAAAATCTTCTTCTATAATTCTCTCTTCTCTCTCTTTTAATATCGAGTCTTGTTCAGAGTCTTGAGTCTTCTTCTTAGCTCATCTGAGTCTAGTCCTTCTGAGTCCAAAACCCCTTGAGTCTTTTCTCTTCAATACCTTTCTTTTATGTTTGTCAGCCTATCCTCCCCCAAAGCTTTTACTGGTTTTATATAAATCAGCCATACACTCCCCCCACATCTGGTATCAGAGCCATACACTCTTTAGATACCAGATGTGGGGGGAGTGTATGGCTGATTTATATAAAACCAGTAAAAGCTTTGGGGGAGGATAGGCTGACAAACATAAAAGAAAGGTGTAGAAGATAAAAGACTCAAGGGGGTTTGGACTCAGAAGGACTAGACTCAGATGAACTAAGAAGAAGACTCAAGACTCTGAACAAGACTCGATATTAAAATGAGAGAGAGAGAGAGAAGAGAAGAGAGAAGATAGAGAGAATTATAGAATAAGATTTTATTTCTTTCCAAGGATGATTTACAACTGAGGGGGAGCCTTCCTTTTATAGACCAAGGAGAGGCTTGATTACATCATCCATGACATCACACATACATCACACCTAATAATACATAGAGAAATCTAGAAAAACATGACATAAGCGCTTTCGTCACTTTAAGAGTGACTAAAGCTTTTCCTAAGCACACCGTTTACCACTTTAAGAGTGATAAAACTTTATTTAGTCCTAAGCACACCATTAGCACACTTAATAGTATCCATAGCCCGTTTAGTTTGGTCTTGCTGAGTCGCGAATCTCAATAGTAAACGGGAGCGTATCGTTGTTGAACGGTTTGTTGTCTTTGGCAGGATCTGGCACTGGGTCAGTTGGTTGAACGATCATGGGAGGGTGCGTAAATGCACGAATATTGTTGAAATATTCTATGACCGTTTTTTCCCATTCAACTGTCTGAGGGTCTTCTTCTTTCCACGGGTATTCTCCATTCAGTATTTCTGGTGGCAGATCTTCAGTCTTTATCTGGTTCGTCTTTGCAAGATTGATGCGGGTTTCCATCCAAGCATCCTGGTAGTTGATCTTGTAGTAATATCCTGCAGGATTTATATCATACCACCCTGCAGGATTCATATCCCACTTGAACCTGGGAGGTTCTCCAGGGTTTAGACCATAACTCTTCTTTTTGAAATGGCTTGGTTTGTGGAACAGAATCATGCAATGTTTTTTGGGAGAGTCCCTCATGAGTTGGTCCCATACATGGATTGGGAGGAACCATTCAAGGAACTTGGCAAAGTTCTCCTTTTCTCCTGATAAGCAGCCCAACTGATAGTCTAAAAGATAGGCTAACAGTTTGTTGGAGTTAAAGGCCATGGCTATGGCGAATGACTCTGTTAGGTACCACAGGAAGGCAAGACCTTCTTTTGATAACCTGTGCATGTTTTTGAGCCTGAAAACATTCAAGAAGGGATAGTCTGGGAAGAACTTATCTCCATCCATTAATGGGCCTTGTGTTTTAAAGGTGAGAGTGAGGAGGTTTTTGTAGTTCAGGAGGGATTCATCGGTGATGGCGTGTTTATTGACCACCTCGATGATTTCTTCAGGGACCTCTTCCTTTTGGAGCTTTTTGATGAGTGGATCCATGACTATTTCTTTTGGAATGGAGGTGTTTGGGTTGTGGGAGTTCTTAAATTTGCTTGCCTTTAAATAGGCAACATCATCTGGGAGAGAATCTTTAAGGATCTTTTCTTTATCTTCTTGAACTGCTGTGCAGGATTCTTGAAGACTGGGTATCTCCTGTGATGATGAACTTCTGGGTTGCATCTTCTGTTTACTCCCTGTTGCTGGCTTGGTGTGATTGGCTCCACGCCTTTCACGCCCTGATGGTTTTCCTGTTTCCTTTTTGACCCATATGACCTCTTTTGTCGTTTTGCCTTTCTTCCTTAGTAAGCTTCCTTTGTGACCACTCATTATTTCTTCACGTGGGCCTGACTCTTCATCTTTGCTTTTCTGACTGATTCCTTTGTCTGCGACAGGAATCTGCTTTTGCTTTTGCCTTGTAGTCTCTTTTGCTTTTTTGAGCTGAGCTGGAAGATTCCTTTTGGGTAATAGAGTACATTTTCTTTGAACTGTTCGGACAGAGAATCTTCCACGTGATCCTTCAGGCTGGGGTACTGTTTGTTTTGTGATTTTTGGATTTTCTGGAACATTGCCGCCGTTAGTGACTGGCCGCAGGGGTCACCGTGATCTTCTTGAGGACCTTCTTCCATCATGTAGATCTGTAGTGGCTCTTCTTCAGATTCAGATGTTTCACTTGTTTCGGATTCTTCACAGGAGCTATAGGAAATGGTGCATATCATCCTTTTCCCTGGCTCGTCATCTAAAGAGTATAAAGATTCAATATCAGAAACATCCACCGGTTCTACTTTGTTGATGGCTTCAAGAAGGGCTTGGGTCTTTCTTGTGTTTTTGCAGTCCTTTGCAAAGTGACCCTCTTTGTTACAGACATAGCACCGATTAGTGTTCCGACCTCTTTTTGATTTTTTGTTGAGGAACTTCCATCGTCTTTGAGAGTTGTGTTTGCCTGACCTTGAATAGTAATCACCAGACTTCTTGAAGCTGACAAATCTGGATTTTTTGTGAGGCTTCGAACAACTGCATGACGAATCGTCTTTGCATTTTATCTTCAAGTGTTTATCATTGCATGCAGACCCGAGTCTTCTTCCAGTTTTTTCAAATTCAACCAAAAACTGTTTCTGGTTGCATAACTTTGTCAGAGCATTCTTGATGAGCTGGTAAAGGCCACCAAGGGAGGCTTGAGCAACCGTCATGCTCTTGGCTTCTAAGGCTCTGTAAGCTTCATTTGCGAGAGACTCTGGGAAGGAGTTCAGAAACACTTGCTTGAGATTTACATCATCAATGCCTTGGAGACAGTAAAATCTCTCAGACATTCTGTTGTAATGCTTTTCGAGGTCTTTTGGACGGAAGGAACAACAATTCATTTTTAAGAACTCTTCTCGGGCTCGAATTGTATGATCCACAGGATTTCCAATGAATTCATAATAGATATTGTTTATGAATTCCTCTGGAGTTTTGCTGTTTAGGATATTCGTCTGTCTGTATTCACCAAGACTTACGTACCAATCCCGAAGTCGTCCTTGACATCTTGCCAAGAACCGTTTGATGACCATGTCGATGCTATAGTACTGGAGCTCTGCTGTGCACCAGGTCAGCATCTCAATGCTTCGGTCTCGCCATTTTGCTGGGAGGACGTCATCAAAGGTGAACTGTTGCTTTGAGTCTGTGTTTGGAGGAGCCCTTTCGGTTGTCTGAGGCGACGTTTGGGAGGCTTCATCGTCAATGTCAGAAACATAGACCCTTTCAGTGGTGTCCTCATTCATGAACAGATGCTCAAATTCATCTGTTGGAGGTACTTCTTCATAGGATTGGGGGGTGGAGCTTTCCTCAGAGACTGATGATTCATCATCACGTGTTAGAGGAGCTATCACCGGAGCTACCATCGGTACGTTTTCTTCGCTTGTCTTGGTCAAGGCTTGCAAGAACGAGGAGATGCCATTTTCTCTGTTAGGCAATTTCTCCGGGGCTTTTGTGGAGGTCATCATCATGACATTATCACTTATGTCATATTTGCTTCCTGATGGCTCTTTTCCCCTGCCTGAGGATACTGCTTTGCTAGTACTTTCCGAGGATGTGCTTCTTGTTGACGAAGCTTTCCTAGCCTTGATCTTTGCTTGTTCCTTTGCCCAGAGGTTTAAGGATGGGGAGCTATGCAGGAATGAGGATGTTGGCAACGGTTGAGGATCAAAGGATGTTCGCACAAATGGCGTTGTTGGCAGTCTCCATGGATCATCAGCATAGGTGGAAACCCTTTGCTGCTTGTGTTGTCTCTCAAGATCTGCAAGTTGAGCCTTGAGGAATTTCATTTCGGCTTCTTTTTGCTGGAGACCTTGTGGAAGTTGTGGTCCTGAGGAGTTTTGAACTAGCTGGAGGAGTTCGTGATGTAGCTCAAGTATTTTGGCTCTGACCTCATAGATGATACCTTCTAGCTCTTGAACTCTGCTTGTCAGATTTTCATGAGCCTTTGTGATATTGTTTTGGTGAGCTAAGATGGCGTTGAGAGCCTTGTTTTGGGCAACAGCATTTTCACTTTGCCAATTCAGAGTGGCTTCAGCAGCTGTTATTGACTCAGGAACACCAGTTGCACCAACGGTTGTTGGGTTCTTGATTTTCCAGCTATGTTTGGTTTTTTGTTGGGTATCCTCGAAAGAGGTTAAGGGTGGAAACTCAACTTGGTATCCTGGGGAGGAAGGAAACGGAGGTGTTGTTCCGAGCATACAACACTCATCTACCTGGGTAGGTGGATGTCTCGGTCTGGAGGGTTGTGTCTGTTTGGGTTTTGGTTTTGAATCACCATACAGGACATAGTAATCAAACTTTCTTGATGGTTCTCCAAGCAGACCAACATTTGGATCTCCAGCCTCATATCTTTTCTTCAAGGCATTTTGGGATCCCTTTTCCTTTTTCCTTTTGGTTTCCTCCTTGTACTCAAGTTCGTATGCTTCGTCCAGGCATTCCTGGCAGTCACATACATCGAACGGGAAGTGTGGTTCCTCTGCCGGTTGCAACATGCTTATCGTAGAGAAAATTTCTCTTCGATCTTGTCTTGCAAATCTGACCTCAACTTGTCCATCCTGGTGGCGGACAAAGTCAGGGGTTGTGGTTGTCTGAACCGGTGCTTGGTGGATCTGTTCATAATTAGTTATCCATTTTTCAGGTAGAAGCTTTGTGAGTTCTTCTCTGGATAACTGTTTTGGAACATATGTGCAGGTTGGAGTAGCGTTGGAGTCGATGTCTATGAGTAGAGCATCGCCAGAGTTATCCTGCGATCCGGGAACCATGATGTCCAAAGAGTGGTTTTGGACACGATATGCCATCTGGTAATGAAACGTGGCCTGAAAGGTATTGACCTGTGGCGTACCACCGATCTGGATCTGGGCTTTCAAGGCTGTCAGCAACGAAGGATCATTAAGTGGCATATTAAAGTTGGGATAGAAGGTGACGAAGACGGTTCCGGCGTTTAACGTGGTCTGGATGGTACCTATGCAGGCATGCTGGTACTCCACGAATCTAGTATCGACTAGGGCGATACGAGAGAACGCAGGTAGTCCTTTTCTTCCATGGAAGGTTAGGGCTAGTCTTATGGCACCGAAGTGGATATGTGTATATCCCTGGGATACACAGATCCTTGGAAGATCTGAGGGGAGAGTGAGAGGTACGAGGTGTTCAGAGGTTGTTGCTGGGAGTTGGTGTGAATCAAACTTGGAAGTTTGCACAAACTCTTTTACAACTGGGTTTGACACAGAACCGACTAATTGTTTAACTTTTTTGGAGAGGGAATTTTGGGGTTTTTTGAAGACACTATAAGGGTTGACTAAGGGTAGACTCGTAATAGGGACTTTAGATTCATCAGAGATATAAGAGATCTCATATAACTGATCAATCTTTGACGCAGACGACCGACGGAAACTGGAATTTGACCGGGAAAGACCCTGATCTGGATTCATATCTGGGTTTAGACTTCTAACACTTCTTATCTTTATCCTCAAGCCCGTACTTTGAGGAAATTACCGCGGACCCTTCCGACTTACAACAAACCTAACTAGCTTCTTTTGGACTCAAGATAAGAACTACAGCGTGTCGGACCAGACTGACAAGACCTTGTAAGGTTAGTGTTCAGTTGTTGAGAGATCAGAAGCTAAGTCTGCAGACATCCTGCCAAAGACAACAAACCGTTCAACAACGATACGCTCCCGTTTACTATTGAGATTCGCGACTCAGCAAGACCAAACTAAACGGGCTATGGATACTATTAAGTGTGCTAATGGTGTGCTTACGGTGTGCTTAGGAAAAGCTTTAGTCACTCTTAAAGTGACGAAAGCGCTTATGTCATGTTTTTCTAGATTTCTCTATGTATTATTAGGTGTGATGTATGTGTGATGTCATGGATGATGTAATCAAGCCTCTCCTTGGTCTATAAAAGGAAGGCTCCCCCTCAGTTGTAAATCATCCTTGGAAAGAAATAAAATCTTCTTCTATAATTCTCTCTTCTCTCTCTTGATGTGGGGGGAGTGTATGGCTGATTTATATAAAACCAGTAAAAGCTTTGGGGGAGGATAGGCTGACAAACATAAAAGAAAGGTGTAGAAGATAAAAGACTCAAGGGGGTTTGGACTCAGAAGGACTAGACTCAGATGAACTAAGAAGAAGACTCAAGACTCTGAACAAGACTCGATATTAAAATGAGAGAGAGAGAAGAGAAGAGGGAAGATAGAGAGAATTATAGAAGAAGATTTTATTTCTTTCCAAGGATGATTTACAACTGAGGGGGAGCCTTCCTTTTATAGACCAAGGAGAGGCTTGATTACATCATCCATGACATCACACATACATCACACTTTAATAATACATAGAGAAATCTAGAAAAACATGACATAAGCGCTTACGTCACTTTAAGAGTGACTAAAGCTTTTCCTAAGCACACCGTTTACCACTTTAAGAGTGATAAAACTTTATTTAGTCCTAAGCACACTATTAGCACACTTAATAGTATCCGTAGCCCGTGTTTACTTTAGTCTTGCTGGGTCGTGAATCTCGATAGTAAACGGGAGTGTATCTTTGTTGTTTTTGGCAGGATTTGGCACTGGGTCAGTTGGTTGAACGATTATGGGAGGGTGCGTAAATGCATGAATATTACTGAAATATTCGTTGACCGTTTTTTCCCATTCAATCGTCTGAGGGTCTTCTTTCTTCCATGGGTATTCACCATTCAGTATTTTTTGTGGCAAATCTTCAATCTTTATCTTGTTTGCCTTTGCAAGGTTAATGCGAGTTTCCATCCAAGCTTCTCGGTAGTTGATCTTGTAGTAATATCCTGCAGGATTCATATCATACCAAGAGTGTATGAAATTGGGTGGCCCTGTAGGGTTTAGATCATAATTCTTCTTTTTAAAATGGCTTGGCTTGTGGAATAGAACCATGCAGTGCTTTCTTGGGGAGTCCCTCAAGAGATGATCCCAGACATGAATTGGGAGGAACCATTCAAGGAACTTGGCAAAGTTTTCCTTCTCTCCTGATAAGCAGCCCAACTGATAATCTAAAAGATAGATTAACAGTTTGTTGGAGTTAAAGGCCATGGCTATGACAAAAGACTCTGTTAGGTACCACAGGAAGGCTAAGCCTTCATTTGATAACCCACGCAGGTTTTTGAGTCTGAACACATTTAGGAAGGGATAGTCTGGGAAAAACTCATCTCCATCCATTAATGGGCCTTGCGTTTTGAAAGTGAGAGTGAGGAGGTTTTTGTAGTTCAGGAGGGATTCATCGGTGATGGCGTGTTTATTGACCACCTTGATGATTTCTTCAGGGACCTCTTCTTTTTGGAGCTTCTGGATGAGAGGATTCATGACTGCTGCCTTTAGAATGGAGGTGTTTGGGTTGTGGGAGTTTTTAAATTTGCTTGCCTTTAAATAGGCAACATCATCTGGGAGAGAATCTTTAAGGATCTTTTCTTTATCTTCTTGAACCGCTATGCAGGATTCTTGAAGACTGGGTATCTCCTGTGATGATGAACTTCTGGGTTGCATCTTCTGTTTACTCCCTGTTGCTGGCTTGGTGTGATTGGCTCCACGCCTTTCACGCCCTGATGGTTTTCCTGTTTCCTTTTTGACCCATATGACCTCTTTTGTCGTTTTGCCTTTCTTCCTTAGTAAGCTTCCTTTGTGACCACTCATTATTTCTTCACGTGGGCCTGACTCTTCATCTTTGCTTTTCTGACTGATTCCTTTGTCTGCGACAGGAATCTGCTTTTGCTTTTGCCTTGTAGTCTCTTTTGCTTTTTTGAGCTGAGCTGGAAGATTCCTTTTGGGTAATAGAGTACACTTTTCTTTGAACTGTTCGGACAGAGAATCTTCCACGTGATCCTTCAGGCTGGGGTACTGTTTGTTTTGTGATTTTTGGATTTTCTGGAACATTGCCGCCGTTAGTGACTGGCCGCAGGGGTCACCGTGATCTTCTTGAGGACCTTCTTCCATCATGTAGATCTGTAGTGGCTCTTCTTCAGATTCAGATGTTTCACTTGTTTCGGATTCTTCACAGGAGCTATAGGAAATGGTGCATATCATCCTTTTCCCTGGCTCGTCATCTAAAGAGTATAAAGATTCAATATCAGAAACATCCACCGGTTCTACTTTGTTGATGGCTTCAAGAAGGGCTTGGGTCTTTCTTGTGTTTTTGCAGTCCTTTGCAAAGTGACCCTCTTTGTTACAGACATAGCACCGATTAGTGTTCCGACCTCTTTTTGATTTTTTGTTGAGGAACTTCCATCGTCTTTGAGAGTTGTGTTTGCCTGACCTTGAATAGTAATCACCAGACTTCTTGAAGCTGACAAATCTGGATTTTTTGTGAGGCTTCGAACAACTGCATGACGAATCGTCTTTGCATTTTATCTTCAAGTGTTTATCATTGCATGCAGACCCGAGTCTTCTTCCAGTTTTTTCAAATTCAACCAAAAACTGTTTCTGGTTGCATAACTTTATCAGAGCATTCTTGATGAGCTGGTAAAGGCCACCAAGGGAGGCTTGAGCAACCGTCATGCTCTTGGCTTCTAAGGCTCTGTAAGCTTCATTTGCGAGAGACTCTGGGAAGGAGTTCAGAAACACTTGCTTGAGATTTACATCATCAATGCCTTGGAGACAGTAAAATCTCTCAGACATTCTGTTGTAATGCTTTTCGAGGTCTTTTGGACGGAAGGAACAACATTTCATTTTTAAGAACTCTTCTCGGGCTCGAATTGTATGATCCACAGGATTTCCAATGAATTCATAATAGATATTGTTTATGAATTCCTCTGGAGTTTTGCTGTTTAGGATATTCGTCTGTCTGTATTCACCAAGACTTACGTACCAATCCCGAAGTCGTCCTTGACATCTTGCCAAGAACCGTTTGATGACCATGTCGATGCTATAGTACTGGAGCTCTGCTGTGCACCAGGTCAGCATCTCAATGCTTCGGTCTCGCCATTTTGCTGGGAGGACGTCATCAAAGGTGAACTGTTGCTTTGAGTCTGTGTTTGGAGGAGCCCTTTCGGTTGTCTGAGGCGACGTTTGGGAGGCTTCATCGTCAATGTCAGAAACATAGACCCTTTCAGTGGTGTCCTCATTCATGAACAGATGCTCAAATTCATCTGTTGGAGGTACTTCTTCATAGGATTGGGGGGTGGAGCTTTCCTCAGAGACTGATGATTCATCATCACGTGTTAGAGGAGCTATCACCGGAGCTACCATCGGTACGCTTTCTTCGCTTGTCTTGGTCAAGGCTTGCAAGAACGAGGAAATGCCATTTTCTCTGTTAGGCAATTTCTCCGGGGCTTTTGTGGAGGTCATCATCATGACATTATCACTTATGTCATATTTGCTTCCTGATGGCTCTTTTCCCCTGCCTGAGGATACTGCTTTGCTAGTACTTTCCGAGGATGTGCTTCTTGTTGACGAAGCTTTCCTAGCCTTGATCTTTGCTTGTTCCTTTGCCCAGAGGTTTAAGGATGGGGAGCTATGCAGGAATGAGGATGTTGGCAACGGTTGAGGATCAAAGGATGTTCGCACAAATGGCGTTGTTGGCAGTCTCCATGGATCATCAGCATAGGTGGAAACCCTTTGCTGCTTGTGTTGTCTCTCAAGATCTGCAAGTTGAGCCTTGAGGAATTTCATTTCGGCTTCTTTTTGCTGGAGACCTTGTGGAAGTTGTGGTCCTGAGGAGTTTTGAACTAGCTGGAGGAGTTCGTGATGTAGCTCAAGTATTTTGGCTCTGACCTCATAGATGATACCTTCTAGCTCTTGAACTCTTCTTGTCAGATTTTCATGAGCCTTTGTGATATTGTTTTGGTGAGCTAAGATGGCGTTGAGAGCCTTGTTTTGGGCAACAGCATTTTCACTTTGCCAATTCAGAGTGGCTTCAGCAGCTGTTATTGACTCAGGAACACCAGTTGCACCAACGGTTGTTGGGTTCTTGATTTTCCAGCTATGTTTGGTTTTTTGTTGGGTATCCTCGAAAGAGGTTAAGGGTGGAAACTCAACTTGGTATCCTGGGGAGGAAGGAAACGGAGGTGTTGTTCCGAGCATACAACACTCATCTACCTGGGTAGGTGGATGTCTCGGTCTGGAGGGTTGTGTCTGTTTGGGTTTTGGTTTTGAATCACCATACAGGACATAGTAATCAAACTTTCTTGATGGTTCTCCAAGCAGACCAACATTTGGATCTCCAGCCTCATATCTTTTCTTCAGGGCATTTTGGGATCCCTTTTTCTTTTTCCTTTTGGTTTCCTCCTTGTACTCAAGTTCGTATGCTTCGTCCAGGCATTCCTGGCAGTCACATACATCGAACGGGAAGTGTGGTTCCTCTGCCGGTTGCAACATGCTTATCGTAGAGAAAATTTCTCTTCGATCTTGTCTTGCAAATCTGACCTCAACTTGTCCATCCTAGTGGCGGACAAAGTCAGGGGTTGTGGTTGTCTGAACCGGTGCTTGGTGGATCTGTTCATAATTAGTTATCCATTTTTCAGGTAGAAGCTTTGTGAGTTCTTCTCTGGATAACTGTTTTGGAACATATGTGCAGGTTGGAGTAGCGTTGGAGTCGATGTCTATGAGTAGAGCATCGCCAGAGTTATCCTGCGATCCGGGAACCATGATGTCCAAAGAGTGGTTTTGGACACGATATGCCATCTGGTAATGAAACGTGGCCTGAAAGGTATTGACCTGTGGCGTACCACCGATCTGGATCTGGGCTTTCAAGGCTGTGAGTAATGAAGGATCATTAAGTGGCATATTAAAGTTGGGATAGAAGGTGACGAAGACAGTTCCGGCGTTTAACGTGGTCTGGATGGTACCTATGCAGGCATGCTGGTACTCCACGAATCTAGTATCGACTAGGGCGATACGAGAGAACGCAGGTAGTCCTTTTCTTCCATGGAAGGTTAGGGCTAGTCTTATGGCACCGAAGTGGATATGTGTATATCCCTGGGATACACAGATCCTTGGAAGATCTGAGGGGAGAGAGAGAGGGACAAGGTGTTCAGAGGTTGTTGCTGGGAGTTGGTGTGAATCAAACTTGGAAGTTTGCACAAACTCTTTTACAACTGGGTTTGACACAGAACCGACTAGTTGTTTTACTTTTTTGGAGAGGGAATTTTGAGGTTTTTTGAAGACACTATAAGGGTTGACTAAGGGTAGACTCGTAATAGGGACTTTAGATTCATCAGAGATATAAGAGATCTCATATAACTGATCAATCTTTGACGCAGACGACCGACGGAAACTGGAATTTGACCGGGAAAGACCCTGATCTGGATTCATATCTGGGTTTAGACTTCTAACACTTCTTATCTTTATCCTCAAGCCCGTACTTTGAGGAAATTACCGCGTGCCTGCATAGGTACCATCCAGACCACGTTAAACGCCGGAACCGTCTTCGTCACCTTCTATCCCAACTTTAATATGCCACTTAATGATCCTTCGTTGCTGACAGCCTTGAAAGCCCAGATCCAGATCGGTGGTACGCCACAGGTCAATACCTTTCAGGCCACGTTTCATTACCAGATGGCATATCGTGTCCAAAACCACTCTTTGGACATCATGGTTCCCGGATCGCAGGATAACTCTGGCGATGCTCTACTCATAGACATCGACTCCAACGCCACACCAACTTGCACATATGTTCCTAAACAGTTATCCGGAGAAGAACTTACAAAGCTTCTACCTGAAAAATGGATAACTAATTACGAACAGATCCACCAAGCACCGGTTCAGATAACCACAACCCCTGACTTTGTCCGCCACCAGGATGGACAAGTTGAAGTCAGATTTGCAAGACAAGATCGAAGAGAAATTTTCTCTACGATAAGCATGTTGCAACCGGCAGAGGAACCACACTTCCCGTTCGATGTATGTGACTGCCAGGAATGCCTGGACGAAGCATACGAACTTGAGTACAAGGAGGAAACCAAAAGGAAAAAGAAAAAGGGATCCCAAAATGCCCTGAAGAAAAGATATGAGGCTGGAGATCCAAATGTTGGTCTGCTTGGAGAACCATCAGGAAAGTTTGACTACTATGTCCTGTATGGTGATTCAAAACCAAAACCCAAACAGACACAACCCTCCAGACCGAGACATCCACCTATCCAGGTAGATGAGTGTTGTATGCTCGGGACAACACCTCCGTTTCCTTCCTCCCCAGGGTACCAAGTTGAGTTTCCACCCTTAACCTCTTTCGAGGACACCCAGCAAAAAACCAAACATAGCTGGAAAATCAAGAACCCAACAACCGTTGGTGCAACTGGTGTTCCTGAGTCAATAACAGCTGCTGAAGCCACTCTGAATTGGCAAAGTGAAAATGCTGTTGCCCAAAACAAGGCTCTCAGCGCCATTTTAGCTCACCAAAACAATATCACAAAGGCTCATGAAAATCTGACAAGCAGAGTTCAAGAGCTAGAAGGTATCATCTATGAGGTCAGAGCCAAAATACTTGAGCTACATCACGAACTCCTCCAGCTAGTTCAAAACTCCTCAGGACCACAGCTTCCACAAGGTCTCCAGCAAAAAGAAGCCGAAATGAAATTCCTCAAGGCTCAACTTGCAGATCTTGAGAGACAACACAAGCAGCAAAGGGTTTCCACCTATGCTGATGATCCATGGAGACTACCAACAACGCCATTTGTGCGAACATCCTTTGATCCTCAACCGTTGCCAGCGTCTTCATTCCTGCATAACTCCCCATCCTTAAACCTCTGGGCAAAGGAACAAGCAAAGATCAAGGCTAGAAAAGCTTCGTCAACACGAAGCACATCCTCTGAAAGTACTAGCAAAGCAGCGTCCTCAGGCAAAGGAAAAGAGCCATCAGGAAGTAAACATGACATGAGTGATAATGTCATGATGATGACCTCCACAAAAGCTCCGGAGAAATTGCCTAACAGAGAAAATGGCATATCCTCGTTCTTGCAAGCCTTGACCAAGACAAGCAAAGAAAGCGTACCGATGGTAGCTCCGGTGATAGCTCCTCTAACACGTGATGATGCATCATCAGTCTATGAGGAAAGCTCCACCTCCCAATCCTATGAAGAAGTACCTCCAACAGATGAATTTGAGCATCTGTTCATGAATGAGGACACCACTGAAAGGGTCTATGTTTCTGACATTGACGATGAAGCCTCCCAAACGTCGCCTCAGACAACCGAAAGGGCTCCTCCAAACACAGACTCAAAGCAACAGTTCACCTTTGATGACGTCCTCCCAGCAAAATGGCGAGACCGAAGCATTGAGATGCTGACCTGGTGCACAGCAGAGCTCCAGTACTATAGCATCGACATGGTCATCAAACGGTTCTTGGCAAGATGTCAAGGACGACTTCGGGATTGGTACGTAAGTCTTGGTGAATACAGACAGACGAATATCCTAAACAGCAAAACTCCAGAGGAATTCATAAACAATATCTATTATGAATTCATTGGAAATCCTGTGGATCATACAATTCGAGCCCGAGAAGAGTTCTTAAAAATGAAATGTTGTTCCTTCCGTCCAAAAGACCTCGAAAAGCATTACAACAGAATGTCTGAGAGATTTTACTGTCTCCAAGGCATTGATGATGTAAATCTCAAGCAAGTGTTTCTGAACTCCTTCCCAGAGTCTCTCGCAAATGAAGCTTACAGAGCCTTAGAAGCCAAGAGCATGACGGTTGCTCAAGCCTCCCTTGGTGGCCTTTACCAGCTCATCAAGAATGCTCTGACAAAGTTATGCAACCAGAAACAGTTTTTGGTTGAATTTGAAAAAACTGGAAGAAGACTCGGGTCTGCATGCAATGATAAACACTTGAAGATAAAATGCAAAGACGATTCGTCATGCAGTTGTTCGAAGCCTCACAAAAAATCCAGATTTGTCAGCTTCAAGAAGTCTGGTGATTACTATTCAAGGTCAGGCAAACACAACTCTCAAAGACGATGGAAGTTCCTCAACAAAAAATCAAAAAGAGGTCGGAACACTAATCGGTGCTATGTCTGTAACAAAGAGGGTCACTTTGCAAAGGACTGCAAAAACACAAGAAAGACCCAAGCCCTTCTTGAAGCCATCAACAAAGTAGAACCGGTGGATGTTTCTGATATTGAATCTTTATACTCTTTAGATGACGAGCCAGGGAAAAGGATGATATGCACCATTTCCTATAGCTCCTGTGAAGAATCCGAAACAAGTGAAACAACTGAATCTGAAGAAGAGCCACTACAGATCTACATGATGGAAGAAGGTCCTCAAGAAGATCACGGTGACCCCTGCGGCCAGTCACTAACGGCGGCAATGTTCCAGAAAATCCAAAAATCACAAAACAACAAACAGTACCCCAGCCTGAAGGATCACGTGGAAGATTCTCTGTCCGAACAGTTCAAAGAAAAGTGTACTCTATTACCCAAAAGGAATCTTCCAGCTCAGCTCAAAAAAGCAAAAGAGACTACAAGGCAAAAGCAAAAGCAGATTCCTGTCGCAGACAAAGGAATCAGTCAGAAAAGCAAAGATGAAGAGTCAGGCCCACGTGAAGAAATAATGAGTGGTCACAAAGGAAGCTTACTAAGGAAGAAAGGCAAAACGACAAAAGAGGTCATATGGGTCAAAAAGGAAACAGGAAAACCATCAGGGCGTGAAAGGCGTGGAGCCAATCACACCAAGCCAGCAACAGGGAGTAAACAGAAGAAGCAACCCAGAAGTTCATCATCACAGGAGATACCCAGTCTTCAAGAATCCTGCACAGCAGTTCAAGAAGATAAAGAAAAGATCCTTAAAGATTCTCTCCCAGATGATGTTGCCTATTTAAAGGCAAGCAAATTTAAGAACTCCCACAACCCAAACACCTCCATTCCAAAAGAAATAGTCATGGATCCACTCATCAAAAAGCTCCAAAAGGAAGAGGTCCCTGAAGAAATCATCGAGGTGGTCAATAAACACGCCATCACCGATGAATCCCTCCTGAACTACAAAAACCTCCTCACTCTCACCTTTAAAACACAAGGCCCATTAATGGATGGAGATAAGTTCTTCCCAGACTATCCCTTCTTGAATGTTTTCAGGCTCAAAAACATGCACAGGTTATCAAAAGAAGGTCTTGCCTTCCTGTGGTACCTAACAGAGTCATTCGCCATAGCCATGGCCTTTAACTCCAACAAACTGTTAGCCTATCTTTTAGACTATCAGTTGGGCTGCTTATCAGGAGAAAAGGAGAACTTTGCCAAGTTCCTTGAATGGTTCCTCCCAATCCATGTATGGGACCAACTCATGAGGGACTCTCCCAAAAAACATTGCATGATTCTGTTCCACAAACCAAGCCATTTCAAAAAGAAGAGTTATGGTCTAAACCCTGGAGAACCTCCCAGGTTCAAGTGGGATATGAATCCTGCAGGGTGGTATGATATAAATCCTGCAGGATATTACTACAAGATCAACTACCAGGATGCTTGGATGGAAACCCGCATCAATCTTGCAAAGACGAACCAGATAAAGACTGAAGATCTGCCACCAGAAATACTGAATGGAGAATACCCGTGGAAAGAAGAAGACCCTCAGACAGTTGAATGGGAAAAACGGTCATAGAATATTTCAACAATATTCGTGCATTTACGCACCCTCCCATGATCGTTCAACCAACTGACCCAGTGCCAGATCCTGCCAAAGACAACAAACCGTTCAACAACGATACGCTCCCGTTTACTATTGAGATTCGCGACTCAGCAAGACCAAACTAAACGGGCTATGGATACTATTAAGTGTGCTAATGGTGTGCTTAGGACTAAATAAAGTTTTATCACTCTTAAAGTGGTAAACGGTGTGCTTAGGAAAAGCTTTAGTCACTCTTAAAGTGACGAAAGCGCTTATGTCATGTTTTTCTAGATTTCTCTATGTATTATTAGGTGTGATGTATGTGTGATGTCATGGATGATGTAATCAAGCCTCTCCTTGGTCTATAAAAGGAAGGCTCCCCCTCAGTTGTAAATCATCCTTGGAAAGAAATAAAATCTTCTTCTATAATTCTCTCTATCTTCTCTCTTCTCTTCTCTCTCTCTCTCTCATTTTAATATCGAGTCTTGTTCAGAGTCTTGAGTCTTCTTCTTAGTTCATCTGAGTCTAGTCCTTCTGAGTCCAAACCCCCTTGAGTCTTTTATCTTCAAAACCTTTCTTTTATGTTTGTCAGCCTATCCTCCCCCAAAGCTTTTACTGGTTTTATATAAATCAGCCATACACTCCCCCCACATCTGGTATCAGAGCCATAGCGCTCCTGCCATCCCTTTCTAAGGTTTGTTTAGTAAGCTCTGTTGTCTGCAGACTTAGCTTCTGATCTCTCAACAACTGAACACTAACCTTACAAGGTCTTGTCAGTCTGGTCCGACACGCTGTAGTTCTTATCTTGAGTCCAAAAGAAGCTAGTTAGGTGAGTCGTAAGTCGGAAGGGTCCGCGGTAATTTCCTCAAAGTACGGGCTTGAGGATAAAGATAAGAAGTGTTAGAAGTCTAAACCCAGATATGAATCCAGATCAGGGTCTTTCCCGGTCAAATTCCAGTTTCCGTCGGTCGTCTGCGTCAAAGATTGATCAGTTATATGAGATCTCTTATATCTCTGATGAATCTAAAGTCCCTATTACGAGTCTACCCTTAGTCAACCTTATAGTGTCTTCAAAAAACCTCAAAATTCCCTCTCCAAAAAAGTAAAACAATTAGTCGGTTCTGTGTCAAACCCAGTTGTAAAAGAGTTTGTGCAAACTTCCAAGTTTGATTCACACCAACTCCCAGCAACAACCTCTGAACACCTCGTCCCTCTCTCTCTCCCCTCAGATCTTCCAAGGATCTGTGTATCCCAGGGATATACACATATCCACTTCGGTGCCATAAGACTAGCCCTAACCTTCCATGGAAGAAAAGGTCTACCTGCGTTCTCTCGTATCGCCCTAGTCGATACTAGATTCGTGGAGTACCAGCATGCCTGCATAGGTACCATCCAGACCACGTTAAACGCCGGAACAGTCTTCGTCACCTTCTATCCCAACTTTAATATGCCACTTAATGATCCTTCGTTGCTAACGGCCTTGAAAGCCCAGATCCAGATCGGTGGTACGCCACAGGTCAATACCTTTCAGGCCACGTTTCATTACCAGATGGCATATCGTGTCCAAAACCACTCTTTGGACATCATGGTTCCCGGATCGCAGGATAACTCTGGCGATGCTCTACTCATAGACATCGACTCCAACGCCACACCAACCTGCACATATGTTCCAAAACAGTTATCCAGGGAAGAACTCACAAAGCTTCTGCCTGAAAAATGGATAACGAATTATGAACAGATCCACCAAGCACCGGTTCAGACAACCACAGCCCCTAACTTTGTCCGCCACCAGGATGGACAAGTAGAGGTTCGATTTGCAAAACAAGATCGAAGAGAAATTTTCTCTACGATAAGCATGTTGCAACCGGCAGAGGAACCACACTTCCCGTTCGATGTATGTGACTGCCAGGAATGCCTGGACGAAGCATACGAACTTGAGTACAAGGAGGAAACCAAAAGGAAAAAGAAAAAGGGATCCCAAAATGCCCTGAAGAAAAGATATGAGGCTGGAGATCCAAATGTTGGTCTGCTTGGAGAACCATCAAGAAAGTTTGACTACTATGTCCTGTATGGTGATTCAAAACCAAAACCCAAACAGACACAACCCTCCAGACCGAGACATCCACCTACCCAGGTAAATGAGTGTTGTATGCTCGGGACAACACCTCCGTTTCCTTCCTCCCCAGGGTACCAAGTTGAGTTTCCACCCTTAACCTCTTTCGAGGACACCCAACAAAAAACCAAACATAGCTGGAAAATCAAGAACCCAATAACCGTTGGTGCAACTGGTGTTCCTGAGTCAATAACAGCTGCTGAAGCCACTCTGAATTGGCAAAGTAAAAATGTTGTTGCCCAACACAAGACTCTCAACGCTATCTTAGCTCAGCAAAACAACATCACAAAGGCTCATGAAAACCTAACAACAAGAGTTCAAGAGCTAGAAGGTATCATCTATGAGGTCAGAGCCAAAATACTTGAGCTACATCACGAACTCCTCCAGCTAGTTCAAAACTCCTCAGGACCACAACTTCCACAAGGTCTCCAGCAAAAAGAAGCCGAAATGAAATTCCTCAAGGCTCAACTTGCAGATCTTGAGAGACAACACAAGCAGCAAAGGGTTTCCACCTATGCTGATGATCCATGGAGACTGCCAACAACGCCATTTGTGCGAACATCCTTTGATCCTCAACCGTTGCCAACATCCTCATTCCTGCATAGCTCCCCATCCTTAAACCTCTGGGCAAAGGAACAAGCAAAGATCAAGGCTAGGAAAGCTTCGTCAACAAGAAGCACATCCTCGGAAAGTACTAGCAAAGCAGTATCCTCAGGCAGGGGAAAAGAGCCATCAGGAAGCAAATATGACATAAGTGATAATGTCATGATGATGACCTCCACAAAAGCCCCGGAGAAATTGCCTAACAGAGAAAATGGCATCTCCTCGTTCTTGCAAGCCTTGACCAAGACAAGCGAAGAAAGCGTACCGATGGTAGCTCCGGTGATAGCTCCTCTAACACGTGATGATGAATCATCAGTCTCTGAGGAAAGCTCCACCCCCCAATCCTATGAAGAAGTACCTCCAACAGATGAATTTGAGCATCTGTTCATGAATGAGGACACCACTGAAAGGGTCTATGTTTCTGACATTGACGATGAAGCCTCCCAAACGTCGCCTCAGACAACCGAAAGGGCTCCTCCAAACACAGACTCAAAGCAACAGTTCACCTTTGATGACGTCCTCCCAGCAAAATGGCGAGACCGAAGCATTGAGATGCTGACCTGGTGCACAGCAGAGCTCCAGTACTATAGCATCGACATGGTCATCAAACGGTTCTTGGCAAGATGTCAAGGACGACTTCGGGATTGGTACGTAAGTCTTGGTGAATACAGACAGACGAATATCCTAAACAGCAAAACTCCAGAGGAATTCATAAACAATATCTATTATGAATTCATTGGAAATCCTGTGGATCATACAATTCGAGCCCGAGAAGAGTTCTTAAAAATGAAATGTTGTTCCTTCCGTCCAAAAGACCTCGAAAAGCATTACAACAGAATGTCTGAGAGATTTTACTGTCTCCAAGGCATTGATGATGTAAATCTCAAGCAAGTGTTTCTGAACTCCTTCCCAGAGTCTCTCGCAAATGAAGCTTACAGAGCCTTAGAAGCCAAGAGCATGACGGTTGCTCAAGCCTCCCTTGGTGGCCTTTACCAGCTCATCAAGAATGCTCTGACAAAGTTATGCAACCAGAAACAGTTTTTGGTTGAATTTGAAAAAACTGGAAGAAGACTCGGGTCTGCATGCAATGATAAACACTTGAAGATAAAATGCAAAGACGATTCGTCATGCAGTTGTTCGAAGCCTCACAAAAAATCCAGATTTGTCAGCTTCAAGAAGTCTGGTGATTACTATTCAAGGTCAGGCAAACACAACTCTCAAAGACGATGGAAGTTCCTCAACAAAAAATCAAAAAGAGGTCGGAACACTAATCGGTGCTATGTCTGTAACAAAGAGGGTCACTTTGCAAAGGACTGCAAAAACACAAGAAAGACCCAAGCCCTTCTTGAAGCCATCAACAAAGTAGAACCGGTGGATGTTTCTGATATTGAATCTTTATACTCTTTAGATGACGAGCCAGGGAAAAGGATGATATGCACCATTTCCTATAGCTCCTGTGAAGAATCCGAAACAAGTGAAACATCTGAATCTGAAGAAGAGCCACTACAGATCTACATGATGGAAGAAGGTCCTCAAGAAGATCACGGTGACCCCTGCGGCCAGTCACTAACGGCGGCAATGTTCCAGAAAATCCAAAAATCACAAAACAACAAACAGTACCCCAGCCTGAAGGATCACGTGGAAGATTCTCTGTCCGAACAGTTCAAAGAAAAGTGTACTCTATTACCCAAAAGGAATCTTCCAGCTCAGCTCAAAAAAGCAAAAGAGACTACAAGGCAAAAGCAATACAAGACTACAAGCAAAAGAGACTACAAGGCTTTTGCTTTTGCCTTGTAGTCTCTTTTGCTTTTTTGAGCTGAGCTGGAAGATTCCTTTTGGGTAATAGAGTACACTTTTCTTTGAACTGTTCGGACAGAGAATCTTCCACGTGATCCTTCAGGCTGGGGTACTGTTTGTTGTTTTGTGATTTTTGGATTTTCTGGAACATTGCCGCCGTTAGTGACTGGCCGCAGGGGTCACCGTGATCTTCTTGAGGACCTTCTTCCATCATGTAGATCTGTAGTGGCTCTTCTTCAGATTCAGATGTTTCACTTGTTTCGGATTCTTCACAGGAGCTATAGGAAATGGTGCATATCATCCTTTTCCCTGGCTCGTCATCTAAAGAGTATAAAGATTCAATATCAGAAACATCCACCGGTTCTACTTTGTTGATGGCTTCAAGAAGGGCTTGGGTCTTTCTTGTGTTTTTGCAGTCCTTTGCAAAGTGACCCTCTTTGTTACAGACATAGCACCGATTAGTGTTCCGACCTCTTTTTGATTTTTTGTTGAGGAACTTCCATCGTCTTTGAGAGTTGTGTTTGCCTGACCTTGAATAGTAATCACCAGACTTCTTGAAGCTGACAAATCTGGATTTTTTGTGAGGCTTCGAACAACTGCATGACGAATCGTCTTTGCATTTTATCTTCAAGTGTTTATCATTGCATGCAGACCCGAGTCTTCTTCCAGTTTTTTCAAATTCAACCAAAAACTGTTTCTGGTTGCATAACTTTGTCAGAGCATTCTTGATGAGCTGGTAAAGGCCACCAAGGGAGGCTTGAGCAACCGTCATGCTCTTGGCTTCTAAGGCTCTGTAAGCTTCATTTGCGAGAGACTCTGGGAAGGAGTTCAGAAACACTTGCTTGAGATTTACATCATCAATGCCTTGGAGACAGTAAAATCTCTCAGACATTCTGTTGTAATGCTTTTCGAGGTCTTTTGGACGGAAGGAACAACATTTCATTTTTAAGAACTCTTCTCGGGCTCGAATTGTATGATCCACAGGATTTCCAATGAATTCATAATAGATATTGTTTATGAATTCCTCTGGAGTTTTGCTGTTTAGGATATTCGTCTGTCTGTATTCACCAAGACTTACGTACCAATCCCGAAGTCGTCCTTGACATCTTGCCAAGAACCGTTTGATGACCATGTCGATGCTATAGTACTGGAGCTCTGCTGTGCACCAGGTCAGCATCTCAATGCTTCGGTCTCGCCATTTTGCTGGGAGGACGTCATCAAAGGTGAACTGTTGCTTTGAGTCTGTGTTTGGAGGAGCCCTTTCGGTTGTCTGAGGCGACGTTTGGGAGGCTTCATCGTCAATGTCAGAAACATAGACCCTTTCAGTGGTGTCCTCATTCATGAACAGATGCTCAAATTCATCTGTTGGAGGTACTTCTTCATAGGATTGGGGGGTGGAGCTTTCCTCAGAGACTGATGATTCATCATCACGTGTTAGAGGAGCTATCACCGGAGCTACCATCGGTACGCTTTCTTCGCTTGTCTTGGTCAAGGCTTGCAAGAACGAGGAGATGCCATTTTCTCTGTTAGGCAATTTCTCCGGGGCTTTTGTGGAGGTCATCATCATGACATTATCACTTATGTCATATTTGCTTCCTGATGGCTCTTTTCCCCTGCCTGAGGATACTGCTTTGCTAGTACTTTCCGAGGATGTGCTTCTTGTTGACGAAGCTTTCCTAGCCTTGATCTTTGCTTGTTCCTTTGCCCAGAGGTTTAAGGATGGGGAGCTATGCAGGAATGAGGATGTTGGCAACGGTTGAGGATCAAAGGATGTTCGCACAAATGGCGTTGTTGGCAGTCTCCATGGATCATCAGCATAGGTGGAAACCCTTTGCTGCTTGTGTTGTCTCTCAAGATCTGCAAGTTGAGCCTTGAGGAATTTCATTTCGGCTTCTTTTTGCTGGAGACCTTGTGGAAGTTGTGGTCCTGAGGAGTTTTGAACTAGCTGGAGGAGTTCGTGATGTAGCTCAAGTATTTTGGCTCTGACCTCATAGATGATACCTTCTAGCTCTTGAACTCTTGTTGTTAGGTTTTCATGAGCCTTTGTGATGTTGTTTTGCTGAGCTAAGATAGCGTTGAGAGTCTTGTGTTGGGCAACAACATTTTTACTTTGCCAATTCAGAGTGGCTTCAGCAGCTGTTATTGACTCAGGAACACCAGTTGCACCAACGGTTATTGGGTTCTTGATTTTCCAGCTATGTTTGGTTTTTTGTTGGGTGTCCTCGAAAGAGGTTAAGGGTGGAAACTCAACTTGGTACCCTGGGGAGGAAGGAAACGGAGGTGTTGTCCCGAGCATACAACACTCATTTACCTGGGTAGGTGGATGTCTCGGTCTGGAGGGTTGTGTCTGTTTGGGTTTTGGTTTTGAATCACCATACAGGACATAGTAGTCAAACTTTCTTGATGGTTCTCCAAGCAGACCAACATTTGGATCTCCAGCCTCATATCTTTTCTTCAGGGCATTTTGGGATCCCTTTTTCTTTTTCCTTTTGGTTTCCTCCTTGTACTCAAGTTCGTATGCTTCGTCCAGGCATTCCTGGCAGTCACATACATCGAACGGGAAGTGTGGTTCCTCTGCCGGTTGCAACATGCTTATCGTAGAGAAAATTTCTCTTCGATCTTGTTTTGCAAATCGAACCTCTACTTGTCCATCCTGGTGGCGGACAAAGTTAGGGGCTGTGGTTGTCTGAACCGGTGCTTGGTGGATCTGTTCATAATTCGTTATCCATTTTTCAGGCAGAAGCTTTGTGAGTTCTTCCCTGGATAACTGTTTTGGAACATATGTGCAGGTTGGTGTGGCGTTGGAGTCGATGTCTATGAGTAGAGCATCGCCAGAGTTATCCTGCGATCCGGGAACCATGATGTCCAAAGAGTGGTTTTGGACACGATATGCCATCTGGTAATGAAACGTGGCCTGAAAGGTATTGACCTGTGGCGTACCACCGATCTGGATCTGGGCTTTCAAGGCTGTTAGCAACGAAGGATCATTAAGTGGCATATTAAAGTTGGGATAGAAGGTGACGAAGACTGTTCCGGCGTTTAACGTGGTCTGGATGGTACCTATGCAGGCATGCTGGTACTCCACGAATCTAGTATCGACTAGGGCGATACGAGAGAACGCAGGTAGACCTTTTCTTCCATGGAAGGTTAGGGCTAGTCTTATGGCACCGAAGTGGATATGTGTATATCCCTGGGATACACAGATCCTTGGAAGATCTGAGGGGAGAGAGAGAGGGACGAGGTGTTCAGAGGTTGTTGCTGGGAGTTGGTGTGAATCAAACTTGGAAGTTTGCACAAACTCTTTTACAACTGGGTTTGACACAGAACCGACTAATTGTTTTACTTTTTTGGAGAGGGAATTTTGAGGTTTTTTGAAGACACTATAAGGGTTGACTAAGGGTAGACTCGTAATAGGGACTTTAGATTCATCAGAGATATAAGAGATCTCATATAACTGATCAATCTTTGACGCAGACGACCGACGGAAACTGGAATTTGACCGGGAAAGACCCTGATCTGGATTCATATCTGGGTTTAGACTTCTAACACTTCTTATCTTTATCCTCAAGCCCGTACTTTGAGGAAATTACCGCGGACCCTTCCGACTTACGACTCACCTAACTAGCTTCTTTTGGACTCAAGATAAGAACTACAGCGTGTCGGACCAGACTGACAAGACCTTGTAAGGTTAGTGTTCAGTTGTTGAGAGATCAGAAGCTAAGTCTGCAGACAACAGAGCT
Source organism: Helianthus annuus (assembly GCF_002127325.2). NCBI lineage: Eukaryota > Viridiplantae > Streptophyta > Magnoliopsida > Asterales > Asteraceae > Helianthus > Helianthus annuus. Next base: position 140,358,965 of record NC_035441.2, on the reverse strand, counting down.
TACTAAACAAACCTTAGAAAGGGATGGCAGGAGCGCTATGGCTCTGATACCAGATGTGGGGGGAGTGTATGGCTGATTTATATAAAACCAGTAAAAGCTTTGGGGGAGGATAGGCTGACAAACATAAAAGAAAGGTTTTGAAGATAAAAGACTCAAGGGGGTTTGGACTCAGAAGGACTAGACTCAGATGAACTAAGAAGAAGACTCAAGACTCTGAACAAGACTCGATATTAAAATGAGAGAGAGAGAGAGAAGAGAAGAGAGAAGATAGAGAGAATTATAGAAGAAGATTTTATTTCTTTCCAAGGATGATTTACAACTGAGGGGGAGCCTTCCTTTTATAGACCAAGGAGAGGCTTGATTACATCATCCATGACATCACACATACATCACACCTAATAATACATAGAGAAATCTAGAAAAACATGACATAAGCGCTTTCGTCACTTTAAGAGTGACTAAAGCTTTTCCTAAGCACACCGTTTACCACTTTAAGAGTGATAAAACTTTATTTAGTCCTAAGCACACCATTAGCACACTTAATAGTATCCATAGCCCGTTTAGTTTGGTCTTGCTGAGTCGCGAATCTCAATAGTAAACGGGAGCGTATCGTTGTTGAACGGTTTGTTGTCTTTGGCAGGATCTGGCACTGGGTCAGTTGGTTGAACGATCATGGGAGGGTGCGTAAATGCACGAATATTGTTGAAATATTCTATGACCGTTTTTTCCCATTCAACTGTCTGAGGGTCTTCTTCTTTCCACGGGTATTCTCCATTCAGTATTTCTGGTGGCAGATCTTCAGTCTTTATCTGGTTCGTCTTTGCAAGATTGATGCGGGTTTCCATCCAAGCATCCTGGTAGTTGATCTTGTAGTAATATCCTGCAGGATTTATATCATACCACCCTGCAGGATTCATATCCCACTTGAACCTGGGAGGTTCTCCAGGGTTTAGACCATAACTCTTCTTTTTGAAATGGCTTGGTTTGTGGAACAGAAACATGCAATGTTTTTTGGGAGAGTCCCTCATGAGTTGGTCCCATACATGGATTGGGAGGAACCATTCAAGGAACTTGGCAAAGTTCTCCTTTTCTCCTGATAAGCAGCCCAACTGATAGTCTAAAAGATAGGCTAACAGTTTGTTGGAGTTAAAGGCCATGGCTATGGCGAATGACTCTGTTAGGTACCACAGGAAGGCAAGACCTTCTTTTGATGACCTGTGCATGTTTTTGAGCCTGAAAACATTCAAGAAGGGATAGTCTGGGAAGAACTTATCTCCATCCATTAATGGGCCTTGTGTTTTAAAGGTGAGAGTGAGGAGGTTTTTGTAGTTCAGGAGGGATTCATCGGTGATGGCGTGTTTATTGACCACCTCGATGATTTCTTCAGGGACCTCTTCCTTTTGGAGCTTTTTGATGAGTGGATCCATGACTATTTCTTTTGGAATGGAGGTGTTTGCTGGTATCAGAGGCTCTGATACCAGATGTGGGGGGAGTGTATGGCTGATTTATATAAAACCAGTAAAAGCTTTGGGGGAGGATAGGCTGACAAACATAAAAGAAAGGTGTAGAAGAGAAAAGACTCAAGGGGTTTTGGACTCAGAAGGACTAGACTCAGATGAGCTAAGAAGAAGACTCAAGACTCTGAACAAGACTCGATATTAAAAGAGAGAGAAGAGAGAATTATAGAAGAAGATTTTATTTCTTTCCAAGGATGATTTACAACTGAGGGGGAGCCTTCCTTTTATAGACTAAGGAGAGGCTTGATTACATCATCCATGACATCATACATACATCACACTTAATAATACATAGAGAAATCTAGAAAAACATGACATAAGCGCTTACGTCACTTTAAGAGTGACTAAAGCTTTTCCTAAGCACACCGTTTACCACTTTAAGAGTGATAAAACTTTATTTAGTCCTAAGCATATAATTTATAAAGCTTAATTAATCTTCTTCTTCGTCCGGATCTTCTGCTGGATCTAAGCTTGATTCCTTATCATAGTCCCACACAGCTAATTCATCACTTGTGAGCATGGTGATCCCTTTGGTAATATGCGTTCGGATATATTCCCTGTGAGCATCATTCCATATTTCCGAGTGTGGATCTTCATTTTTCCATGCATTTACACCTTCAACAACTTCTTTGGGCATCTCTTCTATTTTGAAACCGTTTGCGGCAGCTAAGCATTTCCGGATGCTCATCCATTCTTGTTCATGAAAGAGCTTGAATGAGAAGGTTGCAGGTTTATGTTTGACCCATGCATAGATAAAAGACAAAGGGGAATGGTAAATGGCCGCCTTTCCATCTTGGGGAATTGATGTGGGTGTGAGATAACACCTGGGTCTTCTGAACACAACGACGCAATACCTTTTGCTTCCTGCAGCTGCAGCCATCTGTCCCGTCCATTGATGGGCCGGTAGAAACCATTGCAGGAGGGTGAGAGTATGCTTTTGCTCCTTTGATAATTGACCGAACTGGCAGTCAATCAGGTACTGTAGAAGCTTGGCAGTGTTGAAGGACATAGCAATAGTAAAGGCTTCAAATAAGTACCAGAAGAAACATAGTGCTTCTTTTGGTAGCTTGTACAAGTCCCGTATGTGGAAGACATTCATGAAAGGATAATTTGGATGGAAAACTAAACCTTTCATAAACAAGCCATGATGTTTTAGAGTGATAGTGAGGAAAGTCTTGTAGTTTAATACTGACCGGTCTTTCAGGGCTTGGTCAGCTATTATCTCAACGATTTCTTCTGGAACCTCCCTTTCTTTGAATTCCTGGTCAAGTGGAATGGTTCCTTCTGGGGTGCAAGAGTTTGCGGCTTCCATCATGAAGATTGCTGGTAGGACGTCTTTGTGGTGGGAGTGATGATGCTGAACCATGTTTGAACTCATGTATTTATAGGCCTTTGGTCTGGTCAAAAAATCTGCAAGAACATTGTCCTTGCCCTTGATGTGCTTAACAGTGAACTTCCATTGGGAAAACCAATTTGCCCATCGTAATAATTGTGGTTCTGGGAGCATCTTTCTTTTGAATTCAAGCATTTTTGGGAAAGAGGACATGTCCATCTCAATTAAGAAACTGTAGCCGACTAGATGGAATTGAAATTTTTCAATTCCTTTCTTCACAGCTAAGATTTCTCTGTACGTGGAGTGATAATGCTTTTCTGACTCTTTGAACGTGCCGCTCTTGTATCCACTTATTTTCCTGACACCTTCATCATCTTCTGTGATTAGTACCGCTGCCCAATGTTCATCACTAGCATCTGTCTGTAAGATTCTTTTGTCGTTTGTTGCAGGAATCTTTAAAGGAGGCATCACATCAGCCAGTTGCTTTATTCCCTTTACAGCTTGCGTTTGCTTTTCTGACCATGGTGGTGGATTCTTTTTTAACATGGGGAACAAGTGTTCTGTATGATTAGACAATCTTGGCAGAAAATCTGCCATATAATTGACCAATCCAAGGAACTGTTGCACCTCTTTTTGTGACGTCAGCTTGTCTGGGAAACGATGGAGTTCCTGGGCGATGTGTGGTTGTGGCTGGTACATCCCATCAGTGATTTTCATGCCCAAAAAATCAATGGTCGTAACTCCTATTTCCATTTTCTTTTCTGAAAGCATGATCCCATAGTGTTTCACAATGTCATGGAATTTTTCAAGTAACACGACATGTGAGTCTTCATCTTCGGAGAATAGGAGAATATCATCGATGTATATTAGGGCATTATCAAGGATTGGTGCAAAGACTTTCACCATTGCCTTTTGGAAAACGGACGGAGCATTTTTTAGACCAAAGGGCATAACCTTCCATTGATAATGGTGGTTTGGGATGCAGAAAGCCGTTTTTGGCCTGTCTTCTGGCTTGATTCCCAGCTGCCAAAACCCTGCCTTTAGGTCAAATTTTGATAAGACCTTTGCATTTACTAGCGATTGGAAAAGTGACTTCTTTTGAGGTAAGGGAAATTTATCATCAGCTAAGAAGTGATTTAGCGGTTGATAATTTATCACCAGTCGTAGCTTTCCCCGGACTTGTTCACTTCTTTTGTTCACATAAAATGCTTCACATGCCCATTGAGACGTTGTTGGCTCGATTAAATCTTGTCTTAGCAGCTCTTGGCATTCTTGTATGGCGAGCTGGGTATGATCAGGATTCATTCCTGGGTGACTGGCTCTTGTCGGGTTTATGTCTTCATTCTGCTTGAAAGGTAGAGAGACAAAGAATGATGGGTTTAGCCATAATGGTGATTTGTGTTTTGTGAGAAACTCTGTATGGCTAGAGGCACATGATGACTTGATTATTTGTGCTTTTATGGTGTCAAGAGAGGTGGGAGAGACCATGTAGAGGCTTGGGAAAGAAACCCACGGGTTTGTGAATTTCTTGTATCTAAGACCTTCTTCTCCGTATCTTAGGTCTCGTAGTCGATATAGTATATCAAAACCAAGTAGCAGGTCTTTTCTGTGAGAGTCTGTCCCCAAGAATCTGTGTTTGATTGTGCATGACGGAAACAGCCTTAAGTATACTGGGATACTTATCTTATCAATTATGAAGGGTTCTCCATTGACTGTGTAAAACGTCTGGTTATGGGGCCTCCAGTATTCTTCTGGGAGGATAGCAGGATTCAAAAGGGAGGCTGATGATCCTGTATCAAAAAATGCAATTACCGGGATGGGCTTTGCATATGTGCTTGTAAGGAGGTGAACCTTTGCGAGGGGTGCCGGTGCTCTATTGTGTCTTCTTTGGCAGGAGGAGTCTTTGACCATACAGATCTGCTTGGTCTTGAAGATTTGCTTGGCCTTGGTATGCAGACTAGGCACTTTTATTTTCCTTCTCGAGATCTTTATGTACCGAACCCTTTTCTTTTGTGTTTTCTTCGTGTCACATCGTTTTCTTTTCTTCAGAAACGTTTCTGGTTCTGCCTCTTGATCTGGTTCACACCGCTTCCTTTTTCCCAGAAATGTCTTCCTGTCTGGATTTGTCTTCTGATCCAATTCTGGATTTGGCAGGCTATCCATTTTCCTTCCATTTGTTTTACCTTTGTCTTCTTCTTGGCCCAAAATTTTTAGAAAGGAAGATGTATGATTTTCTTCTATGAGTGGATGAACTTCTGGAGCCTTTGATGAGGCCATGATGGGGCTATCATCAAGGTTCTGTTTTGCTTCCTTCTTTGGGCAAGGAGTTTTCTTCACACCATCAGAAGTTGTGCTTTTCATAATCTTTCTGGCTGTTATCTCCGCTTGTTCTTTTGACCAGAGGCTTAAGGATGGGGAGGTTTGAACAAATGGCGATGTTGGTAAACGTTGAGGATCAAAGGATGTTTGCACAGATGGTGTTGACAGCTTCCATGTGTCTTCAGCATAGATGGAAGCCTTTTGCTGCATGTGTTGTCTCTCAAGGTCTGCAAGTTGTGCCTTGAGGAATTTCATCTCAGCTTCTTTTTGCTGGAGACCTTGTGGAAATTGTGGCCCTGAGGAGTTGTGAACTAGCTGGAGGAGTTCATGATGTAGCTCAAGTATTTTGGCTCTGACCTCATAGATAATACCTTCTAGCTCTTGAACTCTTGTTGTTAGGTTTTCATGAGCCTTTGTGATGTTGTTTTGCTGAGCTAAGATAGCGTTGAGAGTCTTGTGTTGGGCAACAACATTTTTACTTTGCCAATTCAGAGTGGCTTCAGCAGCTGTTATTGACTCAGGAACACCAGTTGCACCAACGGTTATTGGGTTCTTGATTTTCCAGCTATGTTTGGTTTTTTGTTGGGTGTCCTCGAAAGAGGTTAAGGGTGGAAACTCAACTTGGTACCCTGGGGAGGAAGGAAACGGAGGTGTTGTCCCGAGCATACAACACTCATTTACCTGGGTAGGTGGATGTCTCGGTCTGGAGGGTTGTGTCTGTTTGGGTTTTGGTTTTGAATCACCATACAGGACATAGTAGTCAAACTTTCCTGATGGTTCTCCAAGCAGACCAACATTTGGATCTCCAGCCTCGTATCTTTTCTTTAGGGCATTTTGGGATCCCTTTTTCTTTTTCCTTTTGGTTTCCTCCTTGTACTCAAGTTCGTATGCTTCGTCCAGGCATTCCTGGCAGTCACATACATCGAACGGGAAGTGTGGTTCCTTTGCCGGTTGCAACATGCTTATCGTAGAGAAAATCTCTCTTCGATCTTGTTTTGCAAATCGAACCTCTACTTGTCCATCCTGGTGGCGGACAAAGTTAGGGGCTGTGGTTGTCTGAACCGGTGCTTGGTGGATCTGTTCATAATTCGTTATCCATTTTTCAGGCAGAAGCTTTGTGAGTTCTTCCCTGGATAACTGTTTTGGAACATATGTGCAGGTTGGTGTGGCGTTGGAGTCGATGTCTATGAGTAGAGCATCGCCAGAGTTATCCTGCGATCCGGGAACCATGATGTCCAAAGAGTGGTTTTGGACACGATATGCCATCTGGTAATGAAACGTGGCCTGAAAGGTATTGACCTGTGGCGTACCACCGATCTGGATCTGGGCTTTCAAGGCTGTTAGCAACGAAGGATCATTAAGTGGCATATTAAAGTTGGGATAGAAGGTGACGAAGACTGTTCCGGCGTTTAACGTGGTCTGGATGGTACCTATGCAGGCATGCTGGTACTCCACGAATCTAGTATCGACTAGGGCGATACGAGAGAACGCAGGTAGACCTTTTCTTCCATGGAAGGTTAGGGCTAGTCTTATGGCACCGAAGTGGATATGTGTATATCCCTGGAATACACAGATCCTTGGAAGATCTGAGGGGAGAGAGAGAGGGACGAGGTGTTCAGAGGTTGTTGCTGGGAGTTGGTGTGAATCAAACTTGGAAGTTTGCACAAACACCTCCATTCCAAAAGAACAACTGCATGACGAATCGTCTTTGCATTTTATCTTCAAGTGTTTATCATTGCATGCAGACCCGAGTCTTCTTCCAGTTTTTTCAAATTCAACCAAAAACTGTTTCTGGTTGCATAACTTTGTCAGAGCATTCTTGATGAGCTGGTAAAGGCCACCAAGGGAGGCTTGAGCAACCATCATGCTCTTGGCTTCTAAGGCTCTGTAAGCTTCATTTGCGAGAGACTCTGGGAAGGAGTTCAGAAACACTTGCTTGAGATTTACATCATCAATGCCTTGGAGACAGTAAAATCTCTCAGACATTCTGTTGTAATGCTTTTCGAGGTCTTTTGGACGGAAGGAACAACATTTCATTTTTAAGAACTCTTCTCGGGCTCGAATTGTATGATCAACAGGATTTCCAATGAATTCATAAAAGATGTTGTTTATGAATTCTTCTGGAGTTTTGCTGTTTAGAATATTCGTCTGTCTGTATTCACCAAGGCTTACGTACCAATCCCGAAGTCGTCCTTGACATCTTGCCAAGAACCGTTTGATGACCATGTCGATGCTATAGTACTGGAGCTCTGCTGTGCACCAGGTCAGCATCTCAATGCTTCTGTCTCGCCATTTTGCTGGGAGGACGTCATCAAAGGTGAACTGTTGCTTTGAGTCTGTGTTTGGAGGAGCCCTTTCGGTTGTCTGAGGCGATGTTTGGGAGGCTTCATCGTCAATGTCAGAAACATAGACCCTTTCAGTGGTGTCCTCATTCATGAACAGATGCTCAAATTCATCTGTTGGAGGTACTTCTTCATAGGATTGGGAGGTGGAGCTTTCCTCATAGACTGATGATGCATCATCACGTGTTAGAGGAGCTATCACCGGAGCTACCATCGGTACGCTTTCTTTGCTTGTCTTGGTCAAGGCTTGCAAGAACGAGGAGATGCCATTTTCTCTGTTAGGCAATTTCTCCGGAGCTTTTGTGGAGGTCATCATCATGACATTATCACTCATGTCATGTTTACTTCCTGATGGCTCTTTTCCTTTGCCTGAGGACGCTGCTTTGCTAGTACTTTCAGAGGATGTGCTTCGTGTTGACGAAGCTTTTCTAGCCTTGATCTTTGCTTGTTCCTTTGCCCAGAGGTTTAAGGATGGGGAGTTATGCAGGAATGAAGACGCTGGCAACGGTTGAGGATCAAAGGATGTTCGCACAAATGGCGTTGTTGGTAGTCTCCATGGATCATCAGCATAGGTGGAAACCCTTTGCTGCTTGTGTTGTCTCTCAAGATCTGCAAGTTGAGCCTTGAGGAATTTCATTTCGGCTTCTTTTTGCTGGAGACCTTGTGGAAGCTGTGGTCCTGAGGAGTTTTGAACTAGCTGGAGGAGTTCGTGATGTAGCTCAAGTATTTTGGCTCTGACCTCATAGATGATACCTTCTAGCTCTTGAACTCTGCTTGTCAGATTTTCATGAGCCTTTGTGATATTGTTTTGGTGAGCTAAGATGGCGTTGAGAGCCTTGTTTTGGGCAACAGCATTTTCACTTTGCCAATTCAGAGTGGCTTCAGCAGCTGTTATTGACTCAGGAACACCAGTTGCACCAACGGTTGTTGGGTTCTTGATTTTCCAGCTATGTTTGGTTTTTTGTTGGGTATCCTCGAAAGAGGTTAAGGGTGGAAACTCAACTTGGTATCCTGGGGAGGAAGGAAACGGAGGTGTTGTTCCGAGCATACAACACTCATCTACCTGGGTAGGTGGATGTCTCGGTCTGGAGGGTTGTGTCTGTTTGGGTTTTGGTTTTGAATCACCATACAGGACATAGTAATCAAACTTTGTTGATGGTTCTCCAAGCAGACCAACATTTGGATCTCCAGCCTCATATCTTTTCTTCAGGGCATTTTGGGATCCCTTTTTCTTTTTCCTTTTGGTTTCCTCCTTGTACTCAAGTTCGTATGCTTCGTCCAGGCATTCCTGGCAGTCACATACATCGAACGGGAAGTGTGGTTCCTCTGCCGGTTGCAACATGCTTATCGTAGAGAAAATTTCTCTTCGATCTTGTCTTGCAAATCTGACCTCAACTTGTCCATCCTGGTGGCGGACAAAGTCAGGGGTTGTGGTTGTCTGAACCGGTGCTTGGTGGATCTGTTCATAATTAGTTATCCATTTTTCAGGTAGAAGCTTTGTGAGTTCTTCTCTGGATAACTGTTTTGGAACATATGTGCAGGTTGGAGTAGCGTTGGAGTCGATGTCTATGAGTAGAGCATCGCCAGAGTTATCCTGCGATCCGGGAACCATGATGTCCAAAGAGTGGTTTTGGACACGATATGCCATCTGGTAATGAAACGTGGCCTGAAAGGTATTGACCTGTGGCGTACCACCGATCTGGATCTGGGCTTTCAAGGCTGTCAGCAACGAAGGATCATTAAGTGGCATATTAAAGTTGGGATAGAAGGTGACGAAGACGGTTCCGGCGTTTAACGTGGTCTGGATGGTACCTATGCAGGCATGCTGGTACTCCACGAATCTAGTATCGACTAGGGCGATACGAGAGAACGCAGGTAGTCCTTTTCTTCCATGGAAGGTTAGGGCTAGTCTTATGGCACCGAAGTGGATATGTGTATATCCCTGGGATACACAGATCCTTGGAAGATCTGAGGGGAGAGTGAGAGGTACGAGGTGTTCAGAGGTTGTTGCTGGGAGTTGGTGTGAATCAAACTTGGAAGTTTGCACAAACTCTTTTACAACTGGGTTTGACACAGAACCGACTAATTGTTTAACTTTTTTGGAGAGGGAATTTTGGGGTTTTTTGAAGACACTATAAGGGTTGACTAAGGGTAGACTCGTAATAGGGACTTTAGATTCATCAGAGATATAAGAGATCTCATATAACTGATCAATCTTTGACGCAGACGACCGACGGAAACTGGAATTTGACCGGGAAAGACCCTGATCTGGATTCATATCTGGGTTTAGACTTCTAACACTTCTTATCTTTATCCTCAAGCCCGTACTTTGAGGAAATTACCGCGGACCCTTCCGACTTACGACTCACCTAACTAGCTTCTTTTGGACTCAAGATAAGAACTACAGCGTGTCGGACCAGACTGACAAGACCTTGTAAGGTTAGTGTTCAGTTGTTGAGAGATCAGAAGCTAAGTCTGCAGACAACAGAGCTTACTAAACAAACCTTAGAAAGGGATGGCAGGAGCGCTATGGCTCTGATACCAGATGTGGGGGAGTGTATGGCTGATTTATATAAAACCAGTAAAAGCTTTGGGGGAGGATAGGCTGACAAACATAAAAGAAAGGTGTAGAAGATAAAAGACTCAAGGGGGTTTGGACTCAGAAGGACTAGACTCAGATGAACTAAGAAGAAGACTCAAGACTCTGAACAAGACTCGATATTAAAATGAGAGAGAGAGAGAGAGAAGAGAAGAGAGAAGATAGAGAGAATTATAGAAGAAGATTTTATTTCTTTCGAAGGATGATTTACAACTGAGGGGGAGCCTTCCTTTTATAGACCAAGGAGAGGCTTGATTACATCATCCATGACATCACACATTCATCACACTTAATAATACATAGAGAAATCTAGAAAAACATGACATAAGCGCTTACGTCACTTTAAGAGTGACTAAAGCTTTTCCTAAGCACACCGTTTACCACTTTAAGAGTGATAAAACTTTATTTAGTCCTAAGCACACTATTAGCACACTTAATAGTATCCGTAGCCCGTGTTTACTTTAGTCTTGCTGGGTCGTGAATCTCGATAGTAAACGGGAGCGTATCTTTGTTGTTTTTGGCAGGATTTGGCACTGGGTCAGTTGGTTGAACGATTATGGGAGGGTGCGTAAATGCATGAATATTACTGAAATATTCGTTGACCGTTTTTTCCCATTCAATCGTCTGAGGGTCTTCTTTCTTCCATGGGTATTCACCATTCAGTATTTTTTGTGGCAAATCTTCAATCTTTATCTTGTTTGCCTTTGCAAGGTTAATGCGAGTTTCCATCCAAGCTTCTCGGTAGTTGATCTTGTAGTAATATCCTGCAGGATTCATATCATACCAAGAGTGTATGAAATTGGGTGGCCCTGTAGGGTTTAGATCATAATTCTTCTTTTTAAAATGGCTTGGCTTGTGGAATAGAACCATGCAGTGCTTTCTTGGGGAGTCCCTCAAGAGATGATCCCAGACATGAATTGGGAGGAACCATTCAAGGAACTTGGCAAAGTTTTCCTTCTCTCCTGATAAGCAGCCCAACTGATAATCTAAAAGATAGATTAACAGTTTGTTGGAGTTAAAGGCCATGGCTATGACAAAAGACTCTGTTAGGTACCACAGGAAGGCTAAGCCTTCATTTGATAACCCACGCAGGTTTTTGAGTCTGAACACATTTAGGAAGGGATAGTCTGGGAAAAACTCATCTCCATCCATTAATGGGCCTTGCGTTTTGAAAGTGAGAGTGAGGAGGTTTTTGTAGTTCAGGAGGGATTCATCGGTGATGGCGTGTTTATTGACCACCTTGATGATTTCTTCAGGGACCTCTTCTTTTTGGAGCTTCTGGATGAGAGGATTCATGACTGCTGCCTTTAGAATGGAGGTGTTTGGGTTGTGGGAGTTTTTAAATTTGCTTGCCTTTAAATAGGCAACATCATCTGGGAGAGAATCTTTAAGGATCTTTTCTTTATCTTCTTGAACCGCTATGCAGGATTCTTGAAGACTGGGTATCTCCTGTGATGATGAACTTCTGGGTTGCTTCTTCTGTTTACTCCCTGTTGCTGGCTTCGTGTGATTGGCTCCACGCCTTTCACGCCCTGATGGTTTTCCTGTTTCCTTTTTGACCCATATGACCTCTTTTGTCGTTTTGCCTTTCTTCCTTAGTAAGCTTCCTTTGTGACCACTCATTATTTCTTCACGTGGGCCTGACTCTTCATCTTTGCTTTTCTGACTGATTCCTTTGTCTGCGACAGGAATCTGCTTTTGCTTTTGCCTTGTAGTCTCTTTTGCTTTTTTGAGCTGAGCTGGAAGATTCCTTTTGGGTAATAGAGTACACTTTTCTTTGAACTGTTCGGACAGAGAATCTTCCACGTGATCCTTCAGGCTGGGGTACTGTTTGTTGTTTTGTGATTTTTGGATTTTCTGGAACATTGCCGCCGTTAGTGACTGGCCGCAGGGGTCACCGTGATCTTCTTGAGGACCTTCTTCCATCATGTAGATCTGTAGTGGCTCTTCTTCAGATTCAGATGTTTCACTTGTTTCTGATTCTTCACAGGAGCTATAGGAAATGGTACATATCATCCTTTTCCCCGGCTCGTCATCTAAAGAATATAAGGATTCGATATCAGAAACATCTACCGGTTCTTCTTTGTTGATGGCTTCAAGAAGGGCTTGGGTCTTTCTTGTGTTTTTGCAGTCCTTTGCAAAGTGACCTTCTTTGTTACAGACATAGCACCGATTTGTGTTCCGACCTCTTTTTGATTTTTTGTTGAGGAACTTCCATCGTCTTTGAGAGTTGTGTTTGCCTGACCTTGAATAGTAATCACCAGACTTCTTGAAGCTGACAAATCTGAATTTTTTGTGAGGCTTCGAACAACTGCATGACGAATCGTCTTTGCATACTATATTGTATCATAAGTTTTGGGTGTTAATATTCACACACGTGTCTCATCTCTCTATATATATATACATAGATATATATATATAGGGGATGGTTCAAATGAAAACCACTTTTATTGTGAAAACTCGAAAACTAACTAAAAAAGCCTAAAAAAACCTAAAAAACATACAAAAAAATTTTCTTTTTTTTTTACAATTTTTTTTAGAAAAATCGCTACTTTTTATATATGGAAAAAAATTTCAAAAAAAAAAAAAAAAAAATTTGTTTGTACTGCACATGTGCACTAATACGGAAAGCCTAAACCTAGGGCTGTAAACGAACCGAACGAACACGAACAAGGCCTTGTTCATGTTCGTTCGTTAAGGAAATAAATGTGTTTACGAACGGTTCATGAACACTTACCGAACAAGATTTTATGTTCGTGTTCGTTCATTAAGGAAATGAGCGTGTTCGCGAACGGTTCACGAACACAAATAAATTTGGCAAACGCGACGAAGGATACAGATAGATGGCCCAGAGAGTAGCACTCGAACTTGAATCCCATATTGTGGAACGGAGGTCGATCTATTCGCCGATGTAAATAATGAGAAACGAAAGGGAAATGATGCATAAATAAGGTGAAAGTGGGTTTCCTAGTTTAATTTTTAGTGTAATAAAATAAATAAAAGTTTAATAATCTAAAAAGTACAAATAAAATATAAGAAAGTACAAAGATCTTCAATTAATACACAAACATGCGAACATAAACGAACGCAAATCAACGAATGTTCACGAACACCTTACCGAACGTTCACGAACATAATCGAACGAACGAGACCTCTGTTCATGTTCGTTCATTTAACTAATCGAACGAAATTTCTTGTTCATGTTCGTTCGTTTATTAAACGAACGAACATAAACGAACTTCCCGCCGAACGGTTCACGAACTGTTCGTTGAACGTTCGGTTCGTTTACAGCCCTACCTAAACCACTTAACCCACCCCCCACCGACACCCCCCAAAAACCTAAACCCCCCACCCCCCCCCCCCCCAAAACCTAAATTCACCCTCCCACCAAAAGCCTAACCCCCCCCCAAAACCTAAACCCCCCCACCCCCCACCCTCCCGAAAACCTAAAACTAAACCCTAAACATAAACCCGAAAAAAACCTAACCCCCCCCCCCCACCCCCCAAAAATCTAAACCCCCCTCCTCCCACACCCAAAAACCTAATCCTAATCCTAAACCTCCAAAAAAACTAACCCTAAAAGCTAAACTAGAATCAAAAAACTAATTTTAAACATGTAATGCACATTGTAGTACATGTTATATTGCACATGTGCACTACTATAATAATAGTATTGAAAACAAGACGACACCATAAATATTTTTTTATGTCATAAAAAATATGCTCGAATATACTTGAATGAAAGATAAGAAAATTTGTGATCTTATGGTGCCATTTTTGTTTTAAAATGATAACGTATGGAGAAATGAGAAATGTTTGAAAAGTTATATATTTTTTGTTCCAATTTTACCCCTCCTTCATTAAAAGTCTTTCCTCCCTCCTTTTTAGTGGGTTTTAGTTAGTTTTCTAGTTTTCACAATAACTAGTGGTTTTCATTTGAACCTTCCCCTATATATATATATATATATATATAGTAAAAGGATGTGAGAATAAGAATTTAAGAATGTGGAAATAGAATGAGCTTAAATTTTTGTTACACATTATGGTTATTATTAAGGTAGTGGAGGGTTCAAATGAGAAGAAATTTTTTGTAAGAAGAAAAAAGAAGAAATTTCAACCAATAGGAATGCTTCATTAGACTTCATTTAATATTTGTACTTAATGTAACTATAAGGGTATACTAGTAAACTTACATACATCATTAATTTGTAGTTTCATCTTTAATAACTAACTATATTAAATTTGTAACTTAATTTTAAGATATATATTTTTCACAAAAAAATAAAAATAAAAATTCATTTATAGTGTAGGATAAATACGAGGCATGTAGGATAAATTACGAGTTGTGTAAGATAAATTTCAATATGTGTAGGATAAATTCCGAAATGTGTAGGATAACTTTTGATGTGTGTAGGCAAAAATATTTAGTGTGAAGGATTATAGTTTTAATGACTAATTAATTAGTCAAACATAATAATAAATGAGATGAGAAAGAAACTATTTAATGTTTTACAATTATAACATTTTATTCTTTTTCTTCTCAATAAAATTTTCTTCTCAAATGAACCTTCCCCTATTAAGGTAATTGATGAAACAATGGTTAACCGGGCAGGGTTAACACACTGGTCTCGTCAAGAAGGGTTAATCCCTTCCTCTCGGAGATCGCTGGCTGGGTCACCGGTGGATGATCTCCTGCACAAGGAAACAAGCCGTGACTCGTAACAAGGAGGATGGGGTGGGGGGTGCTCCTTGTTACCACTCTCCGGCGTGAGAATCAGTAGTTTGCTTGGGAAGCAAAGCAAGATAGTAGTAGTAGTGAGAGAGTTGTGAAGAGATACCTCAAACCTGGTTTGGGGTCGGTATTTATAGCCGAGGAGTGAAGGAGGAGATTGATGGATGGGCTGACGACGAGCTGCACCGTTGCAGGTGTGTCAGTCTCGCCGGCCGTGGGGGTTACGCCACGTCAGCCCGTTGCTTTAATAGCTCTGACAGGGGACTGTCGCCGGCGCCACTTGCCTCGTGGTGTCAGCCACTTGCCTGGCGTGTCAGTCCACTTGTTGGATATGCAGGGTGCGGTGCGAGCCGCATCGCTGCATGCGGTAACGCCTGAAGTTACCGCGTCTCCTACTTGTGATCAAGAAACACGCGAGATGCGGTGTTGGCCGCATCATCGTATGTGGAGACTATTTGCTCGCTTCCCTTGTCGTGACGAAAATGGCCATATGATGCGGTGCCAGCCGCATCGATATGTTCATGTTCTTTTGTACTTAGGTCAAGCTATTCATCTTCGGACCGAATGGGTTCGAAGGATGTGACCGCATGGGTGCGGTTTGCTTACTGGTAGGGGTTTGTTTGATGCGGGTAATGGTCGTTTTGGGACCATACCCCTTCAAGTCCCCCCAGTCTAGTGTTGCTACCTTGTGCAAGTTGCACGTGGGAGGAACACTGGACTTATGGTGTAGGAAGGTAGTTTGGCAGTCTGGAGAAAATTCTAGGCCAGATCAAGGTGGTGATCTGGTAAAAAATCCGGCTATGCCTCTTCCGTACCGGTGAAGGGGTTTCGCTTGATGCGAAATTCTCAGCCGTTGCATGTCATCAGGTGGGTTGCCACCTGTTGTTGTGTTGAAGGCCTGTTAGGGACCTTCATAGTAATGCTGCACAAACTTCGAACCAACCTCTGGGATGGTGGTTCGAAGGTTTGCACATGTTTCGAACCTCTTGGAGGTGGTTTCTTCTTCGAACCATTTGCCAGAATGGTGCACGAAGAAGAAAAGAAAAGCTTTTAAACCAACCTTTGCGGTCGGGTTTGAAGGTTTTGGATGTTGTGTTAGAACTTTGCTCAAGTTCTATGTTCAGCATCCTATGATGAGATGACCATCCCTTTTTTGTGGGGTGTTCGTGTTCGTCTTGATAGCTCTCAAGTAACCGTACGTTCTTTGCGGTTACTTCGTTGCGTCATTGTTGGCCCTGTTTGGTCGAACAATGTGGATCTAAACTATGGGTAAATAAACATGGTCATAGGCAAGGGGATGCCCATCGTTGTTTATTCCATGCGATCCATTGGTAGGTAAACAAAGTCCTAAGCAGACTTGTTACCGCGGTCCGTTGGCAGGTAAACAAAGTCATAGGCAGACTTGTTACCGCTGTTCGGACACTTGCTGCTTGATAAGTGCTTGTTTAGAGCACGTATCTGCGTTCTTTCTGGAGCCACTTTCCTTCACGCTCCAATACCGAGTTTATAACGAGGTAGCCTCGTTCGGTGATGTGGAGTGAGCTTTGCTCTTCCGTAGCAACCACTCTGCGGAAGCTATGGTTATGTCTGTAGCTCTTCATGGGTGTCTGCGATGTTGCAGTCCCATATTCGCTCAAAGTGTGCTTGTTGCACGGATGTAACTCTTGAAGGTTCAGGAGTCAGGGCTGCTGATGTGCGGGCGCGTAGATTCCGTTCCTTCTTTTTTCTGAAGAAGTTGTTCATGCACCCTCTGTGGTTGTGAACCGGACAGGAGGGATTTGAAGCTTGAAGAAAATGAAGGCAATGCGTTTTGCCTGTTCCTGAGATGCGGTTCAGTCCAAAGAACAACACTGGTTCTGAGCATCTGACACATCTGAATGGGTTCATGTGTGTCACTTCCGCATATTTCACGTGTGCTCGTGAGTGATGCGGAAAAGGTAATATATCCCTTTATAGTATAGATAGATATATTTCTACCTATTTTTTGATGAAACAATGGTTAACCGGGCAGGGTTAACACACTGGTCTCGTCAAGAAGGGTTAATCCCTTCCTCTCGGAGATCGCTGGCTGGGTCACCGGTGGATGATCTCCTGCACAAGGAAACAAGCCGTGACTCGTAACAAGGAGGATGGGGTGGGGGGTGCTCCTTGTTACCACTCTCCGGCGTGAGAATCAGTAGTTTGCTTGGGAAGCAAAGCAAGATAGTAGTAGTAGTGAGAGAGTTGTGAAGAGATACCTCAAACCTGGTTTGGGGTCGGTATTTATAGCCGAGGAGTGAAGGAGGAGATTGATGGATGGGCTGACGACGAGCTGCACCGTTGCAGGTGTGTCAGTCTCGCCGGCCGTGGGGGTTACGCCACGTCAGCCCGTTGCTTTAATAGCTCTGACAGGGGACTGTCGCCGGCGCCACTTGCCTCGTGGTGTCAGCCACTTGCCTGGCGTGTCAGTCCACTTGTTGGATATGCAGGGTGCGGTGCGAGCCGCATCGCTGCATGCGGTAACGCCTGAAGTTACCGCGTCTCCTACTTGTGATCAAGAAACACGCGAGATGCGGTGTTGGCCGCATCATCGTATGTGGAGACTATTTGCTCGCTTCCCTTGTCGTGACGAAAATGGCCATATGATGCGGTGCCAGCCGCATCGATATGTTCATGTTCTTTTGTACTTAGGTCAAGCTATTCATCTTCGGACCGAATGGGTTCGAAGGATGTGACCGCATGGGTGCGGTTTGCTTACTGGTAGGGGTTTGTTTGATGCGGGTAATGGTCGTTTTGGGACCATACCCCTTCAGTAATCAATCAATTTTTAAAGCATACATTTCAAGAAGCAAATTTAAAAATCGTTTGTAATTAGAAAGAATAAACGATGATGTAATAGTTATGTGGTAATGAAACATAGTTCAGCTTATAAATGCTCACTAACCAGCTTAGAGCTACATTTAGTTAGGGTGTACCTAAATAATCATAAAAAAAATAGTTGTGTGATGTGTTGTATTTTAAACTTGTTATGTTATGATTCTTACGTATTTGATACTTGGGTGGTTTCAATTCATCAAACATTTTTGAAAGTGACAAGAAAAAAAAAAAATATTAGATCCACCAATTCTTATGTGGTAGAGGCCACTCACATCTAGAGGTGTCAACTTCAAACAAGCTTCGCGAATAACATATTAGTGTTGGAACTAAATTTGTTCATGATATAAGCGAGTCAACATGTCTTAGGGTGGAGAGGGTGCCAAGCGGGTTGGCTAGGCGGGTTGATACCCTAAACGGGTACAACACCGTCACCCCCCGGGTAGGCTGGGTGGGTTGGGTTTGAGAGTGGAGGCAGTGACGGATCTAGAAAATCATTATAGAGGCAACGTTTTAAAAAAAAAAAAATCTAAAGGGGGACGAAATCTAAAAGACGACAATTTTCCCCAAGATTTACACTACCGCTAGAGTATCAAGGGGCAACGAGGGTTATCCCTTGTTACACTCTATGTCAAACCCTGGGTAGACGAACCCGAAGAAAAGGAAAAGAAAGTTAGCGTTGGTAGTGTGTGAAGAGAAGAGAGAGACCTACAGGTTGGGTTCTCTAGGCGGGTTGACCGTCGCCGGTTAAGTGGTATGTGCGTAATTGTCTCCAGGTAGTTGACGTGGCGCGGTTGTATTAGTTGGTGGGAAGGTACCTTTGGTAAGCGTCCCCTCCACCCTAACCAATTTTGTAAACATGTCAACCAATCTAACTGTTTATACTTTTTATTAATGGAGTAAATCTGCCAATAAGTTACAGTATAGGGAGTGGTAGCGGTAAACACTAGTTTACCGAATGTCTAACCAATGCCAACCAACTTTGCCAATCTTGTTTAACGAAATGAAGGG
Organism: Helianthus annuus; assembly: GCF_002127325.2. Taxonomy (NCBI): domain Eukaryota; kingdom Viridiplantae; phylum Streptophyta; class Magnoliopsida; order Asterales; family Asteraceae; genus Helianthus; species Helianthus annuus. Next base: position 140,340,259 of record NC_035441.2, on the reverse strand, counting down.
TGTTTTCGGTGCACCTTCACTGAATCGGGGAGAGGGAGGGAAGGGGAGAGGGAGGGGGTGTGGTGGGGTCCATGACTTCTCAACCAATCTCACATTTTTTTTTTATAAATAGTTTACCTATTCTAAAGTGTCTAACCACCGCCAATGTTTTTGAGCAATATGTAAACAAAATAGGTGAAATAACGTGGCACTGTTTGATTGGGTGATTTAATAGTTTACATATTCAAAGTGTCTAACCACTCTATACACCCGTATTAGTTAACACGTCACTATGTGTACAAAATAATTACAACTCCTTAGGGTGAGAGGGGCACTCCCCTCTTAGGGGAGTCCCCTCTCTTACGCACACCCAATCAGGTTATGCCACGTCAACTCCCCTCTTAAACTCCCCTCACACCCCAATTTGATGGCGGTACTCCTCTCTTAGGGGACTTGTTTTTTTTTTATTTGTTGTAATTATGCATGTTTATAAATTAAAAAAATATTAATAAAAATTAAATAAAATTTAATAAAAGAATATTCATTAAATTAAAAATAAAAATTACATTCAAACCAGAAAAATAAAAATTACATTCAAACTAGAAAAATAAAAATTACATTCAAACTAGAAAAATATAACAACAAACTACTCGTTGTCGGAACTCACTTCAAGGTGAGGTAGATCTAAACGTCCGAGATGCTCAACGAGATCGTGTTTTAGTCTCCAATGCGTTTCTTCGTCAATGAGCTCGCTATAAGCTGTATCATCGAAGACGGGTTCGACTGGAGGATCTTGAATGTGTACCGGTGCTATCGCCCTTCCGTCGTCTTTTATAATCACGTTATGTAAAATAAAGCACGTATACAGGATGGACCTTATCTTTTTCACCGTTTTCGAACGCATTGGACGATTTAGTATTCCCCACCAGAGCCGGCCCTTAAGGAGGGCGGGGAGGACAATCGAACAGGGCCCGTGATTTCGTAGGGCCCGTAATTTTAAAAAAAAATCCGATATTATATATGTAAAATTTTTTTTAATAGGGTATAACCAAAAAAATATTAACATAGGCCCACTTAAAAAAAAAATCCTATTGTTTAAACTATTTAGCCCATTAGGTTAGTGAGCTCAATATCCAAATATTATCTAAAAACTAATTAAAAAAATAAAGTGGCAGTGGGCGGCAATCAGGATTCAGGAAAAGAAAAGAAACGTCGGAAGTCGGAACTGAGGATTGGCGATCATCATTCATCATCAGCCGATCGGCGATCATCATTCATCATCAGCAGGCCTTCGATTTCATCATTTCAGTCACAACAAGCAGGTCAGCAGTAGTGCAGTACGCACAGCCTTCGTTTTAGCGTTTATGTTGTTGTCGATTGTCGAACATATGGAATTCATTTATTCAGTTATATGTCGAATTCATTTATTCACAACAGGATTGATTTCGGATTTATATGTCAATTATATATGTCGAATTTCAGTTATGTCGATTTCGGATTTCAGTTCATTTATGTTGTTGTTGAATTTCAGTTATGTCGTTGTCGATTTCGGATTTCAGTTCATATATGTCGAATTTCAGTTCATATATGTCGAATTTCAGTTATGTCGATTTATTTAGTTAACTTATGTTGATTTCGGATTTCAGTTCATTTATGTTGTTGTCGAACATTATTTAGGCATTAATGACTTAATGAAATAAAGAAAAGTTGTATGAAAAAGGTAATTGAAATTGTTTTGTTTTAGTTCCATTTATTCTTACTTAATTTTTTGTTGATTGTATTTAACAGGTAATGGAAATTTCTTGGGTCTAGTTGAGATGTTGGAAGAGTTTGATCCGGTTATCAAAGAGCATGTTTGGCGGATCACTAGTGACGATATTTATAGAGAACCGGTTTTCCTAAAGTGATTGAAGAAGCTACGGAGATTGCTAGTGATATGGAAATTGATCCCATATATAAAGAAAAACGTAAGATTAAAAGGAAAAAAAGAAAAGATGAGACTTCTAGTAGCGAAGAAGTTGCATTTACAATAGAAGAGAATTTCAGAGTAAACTTTTTCTTATATATTGTGGATCAAGCTATTGCTTCTTTAGAGAAAAGATTTGAACAATTTAAATGGTACGAGGGTTTATTTGGTTTTTTGTTTCCACGTACGTTGAGGATTATTAAAGATGAAGATCTTAAGTCGTCTTGTCATCGTCTTGAAAATGCACATAGGTTTAAAGAAAAATCGGATATTGATGGCGAGGCACTTTATACAGAGCTTAATTTATTTCGTGACTCACTAACCAATAAATTTAGCAGTCCTGTAGATGTTTTGGAGTATATGAAAGAAGACGGTTATTCCCCAGAAGCATGCATTGCATATAGGATATTGTTGACTATTCCAGTCACTGTAGCATCTGGAGAAAGAAGTTTTTCGAAGTTGAAGTTTAAATTTTTTATTTAGTTAAAACCTAAGGGCACGTTTTTCGAGCTCGAACAGGGTACATGAATTCTCAGGGTCGGCCCTGTTCCCCACTTTGCCTTTAACACACCAAACGCCCGTTCCACATCTTTTCTTGCGGCCTCGTGTTGTCTCTTGAACTTTTTTTCATTCGGGATGTGAGGATATGGAAAAGACTTCACAAACACGGACCAGCTAGGGTAGATCCCATCAGTAAGATAATACCCGCGTTTGTATAAGTGGTCGTTCACCTGAAATGGACAATTTGGCGCCGTTCCGTTTCGTTGAGTAAGAAATAATGGAGATTGTTGCAGCACGTTGATGTCGTTTTGTGAACCCGCCGGGCCACAAAAAGCATGCCAAATCCACAAATCTTATCTTGAGACGCCACCGCTTCTAACATAACCGTCGGGTATTGATGATCGCCTCTCATATATTGTCCACGCAATTCTGTGGGGCACATTCTTCAGACGAAGTGTGTACAATCCAGACTACCCAACATACCAGGTAGGTGATGCCTCTCCTCATGAGCCTGATACAATAGCGCAACGTCGTGGCTCGTTGGTCTACGTAAGAATTCACCGGCATACATTGTACAGACCGTCTCGCAGAAATATTCAAGGCACTCACGAGAGGTCCTTTCAGACATATTTAAATACTCGTCGTTTTCGTCTGGTGGGTTACCGGTTGCAAGTTGTTTAATCGCAGAAGTAACCTTTTGCAACAGCGTGAAACTTTTCTGCATTCTCCCGTCCAAGCCCTCTTGAAACCACTCGTTATTCGCTTCCACGTCACTAACAATTTTTAGGAACAAAGACTTGGACATACGAAACCTCTGACGAAAAATATCGGCATTAAATTTCGCATTTTCTACAAAATAATCGGGCCATGAGTGTTTCGTGGCCACCCACACGATTTCGACGGACAATTTTTTTTTACTAGACGATGCCGTGTCTAGTAGCTCCGCTTGTTGGATGAGATTTTGGAAGAAAATTAAACTACCATCGCTTGACGATGAATCTTCATCGTCGGGAAAGTCGGGCAGGGGAGAAAAAAACGGGAACTTGGAATCCATTTTTTTAAAGATTGGTTAAAAAAATTAGATGAGTTGAATGAGTAAGAGTTGTTTTGGGTTTGAAAAATAAAAAGGTTAAAGAGGTAGTATTTATAGGGTTAGGAAATTATTTTTATTTTTTATAATACATAACGGCTATATAGCCGTTAACATTCAATTCTTCATCGGTGAACAAGCCCCAACCCACCTCGCCGAATTTGGTCCCCGCCTTGATGGCGCCGGTGTTCCCGAGCGGGGACTTCGGTCACCGCATGGGGTCACCGAAAGTGCCCCGTACACCCTTAAGACATGTCGTGCTGATTATGTGTCAGATATGTCCATGCAAGGACTGAGTTTTCCAATACAAATAATTAAATGAGTAATGTTTGGGTGATATCAATTTGCCTACCCAAACCTAATACAAGTTACCAACCTCTCTCCAACGCAACACCAACATCCTACTCCCCCTACTCTTCAGGCAATATTTAGATCGGTGGTGCCGTGGTGGTAAAGAATATTTTCATGAAAATATTCTTTGTCTACCCCCGACAAATGATATTATTGGATGAAAAATAGATATGTATGATTTGAGTTAGAATATAATAGGAAGACCCATGACATTATAGCCTAGTGGTATTAGGGTGGGATAAGGCTTATGACCATTTGGTCATATGGGTTCGATTCTCACAAAGGGGGTTTTCCCAGATTTATTGGGTTTCCTCCTGAATTGGTGTTTAGGCATTATTGCCTAGTGGAGATGGATATGATCGGGTGGTTCTGCTGGTGGCACGATGATACTCCAGTGGTCCGTCAGTGATCCAAATTTGCCGTTCAAAAAAAAAGAATATAATAGGAAGATCTTTTGGTTAGGAAAGCTAAAAAGTAATTTTGACCATCAATTGATTTAATTAAGAGCTGAGATTAAATGAGTGAAATTGAAGAGAAGAAAAGAGGCGCGTGGGTTTGTGTAACGGCATTCTAGTCAATCCAGAACAATAGTTTCTCTCTCCTCTAATTTTCCCCCATTTTTTAAACGTTAATAACTTTTTCATACGACATTATTTTTTTTATAAAAATTGCACCAAAAAAATAAGCGTTTTTTAATCTTTAAAATAAGTATACTATTGCTATATTTTCGAATTTTTTTTTTTTGAAAACCCAGTTGCCTAAAACGCAATGGAAAAAAAACCCAGTTGCGTAAAACGCAATGGAAAAAAAACATAAAAAATGATTTTTTTTTCTAAAAAGCAATGCACCAAAAACACAAAGAAATGTCTTATTTCTAAAACACAATGGCTAAAAAACACTTAAAAATATCTGTTTTCTAAAACGCAATGGCCAAAAAACACAAAAGAAAATGTACTTTATAAAACGCCCAAAGTCAGGAGGTGGATGGTATGGTTCATCATACACCAGTGATAGGTATTCCTCACCCGGGTTGGTTTCGTACCATTTAGCCCAGCTGGATACGACTTGTCTTGGACGTAGGTTTGTGGGTGGAAGGTTTGTAATGAAGTTTGTTTAACCCTCCCCTAGTCGCAGACGATCAAATTGAAGTGGTGCCATGGTGTTCGTTGGAATAGTAACTATTTGAAAAAAAAATAGTTGTTGGAACATTAACCGTTTGAAAAAGAATAGACGTTGTAACAGTAACCGTTTGATAAAAAAAATAATATTTAAATAATTTATAAATGAAAAATTAATATTTAGATAATTTAAAAATCTTTAGTATCAAATACTTATAATTAAAAAAAAATTATTGTTTAGATAATATATAAATGGAAAATAAAAAAAAAAGCAAAAAACAACACCACAAAACTCCTCGCTAATCGATGTCTACTCCCCAATCACCAGGATAAAAAAAGGCCGGATCCTTGGGGGTTGTTCTCGGATGGGACCGCCTTCACCAGCCTCCCCGATCCCTTCCCCGATCACGACTCCATCTACCCTAATATAAAATATTTGAGAAAGCATGAAAGTAGCTATCTTCTTAAGGTGGACGGTGTGGGGGTTGGGGAACGCCTTGTTAAGCCTGACCCCGTCCAGAAACACTGTCCCCGAATCCGGTGACAAAATGGCCACGGTGAGTGGGGAGTTCTCAGCGATTCTCGATAACTAGGAGAGTAGTTGTTGGCGCACTACATCTGTCGACTTCGTCTTGGATCGAGTCCTACATTGTATTGTATAGATTAGGGCACGTTTTACGAGAAAACTGGAGATTGTATGTGTTTAGTAGGGAGGTTTCGCTCATATGGTCAAAGCATGTAGTTTCGCTTATGTGACATATGAGGTTTCGCTTATATGGACATGTCCATATAAGCGAAACCACTGGGTCTATATATAGTAGTCCATTCAAGCGAAACCATAAGCATCTCCTTATATTCCACGCCGAAGTGCTGCCGGTGTGAAGAACTGCGTGTAATCGAGTGTTAATCAATACAATTAGCAGTTTTAGTGAAGATTCAGCTGTTTCTACCTCCGTTTCTTGTAATTCCGCACCTGAAACGTAGTTGAACGCCTCTGAACGACTCAATCGGGTCAGAACACGATCCTACAAGTGGTATCAGAGCTCAGGAGGAGGAGTTCTGCAGAGATTAGCTGGAATTTATCTTGTTTTCTTGCTTCTACACCTTCTTTCATCAATTCAGAAAGTTTTATCGGTCGAAATTCGCTCAAAATTTCACAGACTGTGCGCTATTGAACATAGACAAATCCTGGAAAGTTTCGGATCAAAATACGGACTAAAAATGGATCAAATGACTTTCGAACTAGGTTTCACTCTTTCGGACATAGTGTAGTTTCGCTTATTTGAACCACTAGTTTTGCTTTTGTGACCAAAGATCAGAGGTATCGCTCCAAATTGTATGAAGGTTCCGCTCTTGTCACAACATAGGTTTCGCTCCAAGTGCACATTTGAGGTTCCGCTTCTAAGGATATCAGTAGTTCCGCTCTTCTGAACATATGTAGTTTCGCTCATTCGAACATCAACTAGTTTCGTTCTTGTGAACATCAACTAGTTTCGCTTTTAGGGTTCATCAAGGTTTCGCTTATTCAGACAAACTTTAGATTCGCTTATTTGAACATCAGAGGTTTCGCTCCAAGTACACATCAACAGGTTTCGCTCCAATGAACATCTGGGGTTTCGCTTTTTCAGACAAAATCCTAGTTTCGCTTTTGTGGACTATCTGGTTTCGCTTTTGTGTACAAACACCAAGTTTTGCTTGAAAAATGTGTCAAGTCATCATGGATACCGAGTTCTATAACGCGTGCGCAACACCATCTGGTCCAGCCGCCGTTGTTCAAGCCATGAATATAATGAGACGGGAACCACCCAAAAGCCCCTGAAATTGATGAGTATCGAAGAATATTACGGGTGGAAAGACAGATTCGAGAACTGGGTTCAGGCAAACCATCTTAGGTCGTGGGAATGTATCCTGAAGAAATACGTGTTGCCTCGAACAGAATTGCAGACTACCAAAAATCTATCAGAATTCACGGAGCAGGAACGGGTTATGTACAAAGCTGAGAAAATGATGATAAGTCTGCTTCAGCAAGCGATCAAAGAAGACATCTTCATTTTGCTACAGCACGACAAAACTGCAAAGTCAATCTGGGATGCACTTAAAGTCAAATTTGAGGGAAGCGAGAACATGATAAAGAGCAAGAAAGCGCTGCTTAAGAAAGAGTTTGATCTGTTCAGTAGTCTACCGGGTGAAGATACAAAGAAGCTGATTGAGAGATACTGCCACCTTGTGCGATCAATGTCGATGTTAAGTATTGAAAAAGATTGTGAAGAGTGGGTAGAAAAATTAGCCGATGCACTACCTCAGAAAGAGTGGGGAACATATCTGATGATTCTGAAGAACACGGGTGTTTATGATAGGCTAACTATCTCACAGTTTATCAAAAAGATAGAGAGTCAGGATCTGGAACAGCAAAAGATCGCGAGGATGAACACTCTGAGTGGTCAACAGGATGTTAAGATGTACTATAAAGGTAGTATTCCAGTTCCAGAATCTGAGAGAAGTCCGAAAATCCAAACTGCATTCAGTGCTGGAGATTCATCAGAAAAAGCTGATCAGGGTTCAAACAAAATCAGCAGGGGATTCTCATCATTTCGAAGTGTCAATCCTAAAGAGTCAAACACAAGCTTTCAGTCTCAAGGCACAAAGACAGGAAATGGTTATGTGATTCAGTGCAACATAGCTCTAAATCTTCCAGAAGGTCAAAGTTTTTCTGAGGAAACTGCGAAAGACCACATGGCTCTACTTGGTTATGTGTTGCTTTCATATGAAGGTCTTGTAGCTGGACGGATCGGAAATCCTATGCTCACCAAAGAGGATTACGATCAGATAGACGCCGAAGAGATGGAATTAATGGATATCAAATGGTGTCTTGCAAGTTTACTCAGACGTGCTGAAAAGTTCAAGACAATTACTGGGAGAAATGACTTTCTTGATGCTCATGTATCTACTTTAGGTTTTGATAAATCTAAAGTTACTTGCTTTCGATGCAGGGAGAAAGGCCATTTCAAGCGAGAGTGCAAGGGTAGAGAAGCTAATGGTGCTCAGAATCCGTTCGGAAAAGACGACTATTACAGGAAAGCCATTTATCAGCAGGTTGGTCAATCACAAGATTCACAGACGGCTCATGGTAGGAAGATTGAGGATTCCAAAAGAGCTTGTTTGGTGGATTTCAATTGGAGCAACTACATATCTCCTGATAGCAAAGCCTGTTTAGTTGATCAAGATGATGAAAAACTACCTGAAGGCTTCAGCTGGGATATGTTTGTTGATGAGAAAGGTGATTTCAAAGCTTTCATTGCCAAGATTGTCAGAGAACCAGACATGTTTACCACCTGGATGAAGTCTATTGGTGAGACAATGGAAAGTGTGGAGGAACAGTCTGTTACGTCTGATGAAAGCTCAGAAAGTGTTGATGAAAGTTCTCAGAGTGTTGATGAGAGTGTACAGAATGATGTTACTTTAGAAAAGGAAGTTGTATTTGATCAAACACCGTCTGATTCTGGTGTATCAGATGCTGATTCCGAAAAATCTGTACAGTTTGATCAATTACCAGTTGAGAGCAGTAGTGATGATGAGGAAGAGAAACATATCAATATTGCTAAAACTCATCTTTCTCCTGAAAGTTTTCATTTCTATTTTGCAGATCGCATGGAAAAGCTGAAGGAAAATAGAGCTACAAAGGAGCAAATGGAAATGAAGACTGAAAGTGTGGCTGAGGAGAATGATAATACTGAGCAGGCGAGTGAAGAAAAGATGTCTGTGTTAGGATCTGAGGCTGTCATGATTAGTTTTGTTTGCATAAATGATGAAGTGCAGCGGAAATGAGTAGCAAGCTTTGTAAACACAATCAAAGGAAAGAATAGATTGATAGACAATTGCTTTTCATTGTGTCAAATGATTTACATAGAAGCAAAAGATTACAGTAAAAGTTTACAATCTAAACTCCCCCTCAGCCTGATACACCAGAGTTGGTTGCACAAGATGAAAGGATGAATTGAGGAGAAGAACTCACTCAAAACGATCAAGTGTAACAGTACAGAGTACTGTCATACTTATAGGCAAACCAAACTACTGATATACTTCAGCTGACGTCACCATGATAGTGACATCTAACGACCCAACAAACTACAAATACTGTCCTGTACAAACTACTGTTATGTAACATCTGATATTCACTAACATACAAAACAAAATGAAAACTACTGCTACACGTTCCACTGTTGTAGCCTTAGCACAGATGTTGAGTCTTTAATGCTTTCTTCAAAGGTGATCAGTCTTTGAGAGGGCAGTGCTTGAGTCTTCAGCAGCACTTCGGAAACAGCAGTAGATAGAGCAACAGAGTTTGTCTTTAGCAGTTGTTAGGTAATCATCAGAGTTTGGTTTATCAGTTGTTGTAGTTGAGCAGCACTTAAGATTATCAGTTGTTAGATAACCACTGTCAAGGGGAGAGATTAGAGTAAACTGCTGCTTATTTGAAGTCCACTGATGGGATCCGGTTTTGGCTTTACATTATCTGTTCCTCTGTTAGGGTTCAATCCCAACAATCTCCCCCTGGAACAGATAATGCCAAAACCCTTCCTTATTCAGGACCTTTATTCTTCATCAGAAGTTCCTTTGCTTCTCTTTTAAATTTTTCCTCAAAATCCTTGGAACTTGTATCATCCTCATCCCTGCATAGTGTAAGCTCAAGGAGATCCTGTAGATCTTCAGCACTTAGGCCTAGTGCCTGATTCCTTGATATATGCTTCACATCACCATTGAATCTGAGCAAAGTCAATACGTGGGTCTTTTGATCAGACATCCACTTTAGTATTTTTGAACTCAATGGGTTTCTTGGGAGAGATTTATTATCTGATGAACTTGAAGTGATTGGCCTGGAGAAGAAGTGCAGAGCAGTATCATGAGCCTCAGACACTCGTATGAATGCTTGGTCAATAATTTTGTTGGCTTCAGCTATGTCTGCTTCAACTTCTTTGTCAATCAGCTCACTCTTTGTGAGATTTGCTGATAACTTTTGGCTTACTACTTCAACCTTTTTGGCAAGGACTTGTAGTTTAGCCAATCTTTCTTTATCTGAAGCTATTTTCTTCATGGCTTCTTCAATCTGTTCAGCTTCTTTGTTCTTATCTACTCCAGCAGACAGCATTTCCTTCTTTTCTTTACTCAGCTTTGAGATAAAATCTTCTGCTGTGCTGATCTGTGTTTCGAAAAGTTTGACTTGTTCTTGAAGCTTTTTGTAGTCAGACTTTTTGGGAGGGTTAGAGGCTTTCATCCTCTGCTTCTCAAGTCTTTCATAAGCCTCATCAGTTTGTTGCCTAGACCATTTTGATATGGCTTCAGCAGTGCCTATCTTAGCATCCACCAACTCCCTTTTCTTCCTTTTGTACTCAGCAGTGAGATCAGCAATGAGTCTTTTGTACTTACTCCAGTTTGGAGCAGTTTTCTTCTTTGAGGGATCATTTTTGACCTTTTGGATCCTTTCAGCCTCATGCTTCAAAGCTACTAATGGCCATTCTTTAAACTGGGATTCTTCAGCTGGATAGAACTTTTCTTTCATGATGAAGGCTAGAAGCTGTTCTGTCAATCTCTTCTTTTGATCAGCCTTTTCTTTGTCTAGCTCTTGTGCATATTCTTCCATCTGTTTAACCTTTGCAAGGTAGAACTCCAGTCTATTCGCAATGCCTTCTTCGCTTAGTTTTTCTTTCTCACTGTCAACCTTGGCTTTAACTTTTGCTTGCCTTGCCTTTATTTTGAGATAATCATTTATATCTTCTGGAGCTATATAGCCGATGAGTGAGGAGAATTTTCTTTTTGATGGGTCTGCTTCTGTATAAAACTGTCTCATCTCATTTTTGATGGCATCAAGCTCTAGTGGATATTTTTCAGCATTTGGATCATGTATCCCTTCATCGGCAGTAATTGGCTTTCTTTTTCTTTTTAGGAGCTGTGGTTGTGATATGGGAAGAGATATAGGAAGAATTAGGGCAGTTGTGGATGTCTGACTAACAGTGGTTGAAACAACTGGTGTCTCAACTGCTGTTGTCATTACAACTACTGATGTATCAGTTGTTGTCTTCTGCTTTTGAGCAGGGGATGGAGAATGGGAAATGATATTTGAATGTGGTGATGGAGGTGGTGACTCATCATCAGGAATGAAAACCCTTCTTCTTTTTGAAGAGGAGACTGATGATGTTTTGGGTGGATCAGTGGTTTGAGATTGGATGGCAGTGGATCGTGATTGACTAACAGTGGTTGAAACAACTGGTGCTTCAATCACTGTTGTCACTACAGCAGATGTTGTAACATCTGCTGTCTTCTGCTTTATTGCAGGAGGCAGTGGTGGTGATGTGATTGTAGATGATGATAGTGGTGGTTTTTGTGTTATAGACACAGGTGGTGGTGGAACAGTAGTTGTGATGGTGTGTGATGAGGTGGTGTGTGTTGAAGGTGTGTGTGTTGATGAGATGGCAGCTGTTTGGCTACTTGCAGCAGTTTTTGTAACTGCTGGTGTATCAGCTGTTTTGGGTTTCTCAGGTTTAATGTGCATCCCATCTTCTATACCTTTCTTTTTCAACCTGTTTTTCTCCCCCTTTTTGGCATTATCTGCCAGGGGTGTATCCATGAAGAAAATGGCAGAAGGAGCTTTCTCACTTTGAGCATTCTGTTGAATGCTGGCCTTTATAGCCTTGATATCAGCTTGTGTATCTTTGAACCGAGATTCAACCATGTTGGTCAGCATTTTTACTTGATTTGCGTGCTGTTTAGCAGCCAATTGTTGCTGATGTTCAAGCAGTGGTTGGAGAATATTCCATAGCTCATTTGCAGCAAATGCTTGTGGAGCAGGTGCTTGAGCAGGAGGGGCAGAAGATTGGGCTATTTGAGCTTCTAACAGCTGCTGCACCATATCTTTTATTTCTGCAACTGAAGATTCCAGGTTTTCAACTCTGGCCGTCGATTCATTATATCTTGAATCATCACCTGAATTAACAGGATCATCTGAATCCCCACCAGCAGTGGTTGTATCAATGTTTGACTTAGGAAGTGAATCCCAAATATCATCCATTGATGCCCCTTGTTCTTGGTACTGGGGACTTTTTTCTTCAGCAACCGATAGACCTTTGATGGTACCAGTGGTTATATTTAACTCACTGGTGGTTACCGATGTTGCCATGGAAGAAATTGCCTTCAAGGGAGTCTTAGTTATGAAACAACTGTCCAACTGAAGATCTGTTGATCCATCAGTTGTAGTTGCTGCTCCACTTGAACTACCACCAAGAGTTACTTGTAACTCAAGGGGTGTAACCTTCTCAACTGTTGCTGGGATAGCAGAGGTATTAACATCAAACCCAGTCACTTGTGGAGGTATGCTCTCAGTAATAGGTGATTGAGAGGAACTGGTTTTTTGTCTGTGCAATATCAACTGCATGCAACAGGGGTATTATTGATTGTGGCATTATTATTGGTGAGGGTGTGGGGGTAGAAAGAGACATGTCCTTGGGATCAGGACTGTGGAAGATAGATCCGAGTGGACCTAGAGCTTCATATTGTGGTGTCCCTGTGCTTACAACTTGATCCTTTTGTGAGGATGCAAGAGGAGTTTGAGGTTGGGGTTGAGATCTTTCTACCAACTGCTGTGAGGAAGTAGCAGCAGTGGTTTCTTGTGACTTTTGTGTTGTCACTGGCAGTTGCTCTGGGATCTCATCTTCCAGAGTTGCCTTTGTTTTGGGTTTGGTGGGTTTTCTGGATGGTTTTCTTTTGGTCTTTTTGGTGGTGGCAGGTGTGGGTTTCAGAGCAGTGGGTCTGCTACTCTGATCACCTGGAGCAGTGGGCTCAGCAGTGGTTGCTTCTGGGTCAGTGGCAGTTTCTAAAACCTGCTCTGCCTCTTTTGTTTTTAATTTTATTGGTGCCATCATTCTTGAAAAAGTTTCTATTGTTAAACTGTTTATTTTGAATGAGACACCTTGTTTGGGCAATTCTGCGTCTTCCTTTACAAAATTTTGTTCAAAATAATAGCTTAAAAATCTTGGAAAGAGCAGAAAAGCTTTATTGTCAACATTTTTTACCATGTCATTAAAAATTTTCTGGGAATAATTGTAATCTTTATTATTCAAAATAGCGTATCCCAGACATTGAATTTTTAATGGTATTTCATTAAAAGATGTTGTTTTATTTGAAGCACACATCAAAAGTGTGTGAAATAAAAATTTGGGTGCAGAAGGAAAATAACCTTTTTGTAAGGTATCCTTTTTAGGTTGTTCTGCATACCCTCTGTTCAGAAAATCAGCTTTTAACTCGGTTTTATCAAAAGAAGTTTTACCTTTCAAATCATCGAGTTTGAAGACCTCTGAGATAGATTTTGGGGTGATTTGGAATGCTTTACCCTGTATCGAAGAGTTAATGGCTACCGCTTTATTGTCTTGTGTTTCAAGATTTGCGTTTTTCCAAAACTCATTCTGGGTCTGCAAGTAGATGGGAGCATCAGCTGTCAACAAAGTTTTGTACTTTGATGCAGATAATGTATCGATGATGGAGTCGAAGGTGTGGTTTTCGGTAGGTTTTGTGAGAAGACCTACGTAGTTATGAGGTGATTTGTATGGGATTTCGAAGATATCTTCGGTCATTTCAACGACTTCTTTTGAAGATGATGGCTTCGATTTTGTTTTCGATTTTGGTTTCGTCATTTTGGATGAAGAAGATCGAAAAAGATTTTGGAGTTATGAGAGGGAAACTGTTATGAGAAAAGAACTTTTGGAATTCAATTCGACAGTAAAACCCTGTTTTGGTGTTAGGGCAGAGTTTTATTAAGGAAAAAGGTGAATGCTGATGAGTGTGAGCAGTTATAATGATCTAACGGCTAAAAACTGACCACGTGTCAAACATCTGATGAGATGGTAAATGATGGAAGACAGTTGTTTTAACAACTACTGATGAGTCAAGTATCAGTAGTTACAACGGTAATAAAATGAAACAATGGATGTATCAGTGGATGAAACAATGATTTTAAACATCAGTGTGTTTTGGAAGAGCAGAGGTTGACACTTTAGAAGTGGACAGACTTTAGAGAGCAGATGTTAAAGCACAACAGCATTTTAGAGACAACAGTGGTAGAATAATGAAGATTTTTGTCTCAACAACTGATAGTGCAGCAGTGTTTTGACTTTTGACAAATATTTTAGCATCTGTTTGTTTAGATGTAGATATTGATTTTTGTCTTTGTGAAAACACAATATCTTATCTATCATCTGTTGTTTACAGAAATGCTATTCTTAACAGGATACATTTTAGATGTATCATATCAAGATTAAATTGTTAGCAGTGATTCTCAGAAATTTTGTTCAAGGTTTTGCCATCTGTCTATTATTTCAGACAGTGGTTTAGCATCCCAGATGATGAAGTCTTGCTCTACTTAGAACAACTCATTTTATGTCTAATTACTAGAACATGAGTGTCTTAGTAGTTTAAAAAATGAATTTACAATCAATTTCTGATCTGTGACAAACTAAACTTGAGCTCAACATGACCTTGATGTGTGAGTCATTTCCTTTTGACCAGTTTTAAGGATAGTAATTTCACACAAAAAAAAAATAAGGAGATTACATCCTGACCAGAGATGAACTTTCACTATTAAAAAAAAGTTCAAAATACATTTTATAGAAATTAAAATGCATCTGGTTTTATTAAAAGGAAAACACCTTAAAAAAATAAAGGATGTTTTGGAGCTAATAAAAAAGGATCTGACACTTTTTTCAAGTAAATGATCAAATTATTCTCAAGTTATTCTGACCATTATTTGGGTCATTTTCATGTCAATTGATTGTAAATTTCTTTTAAGCACAATCACTGGATATGCCATTGTTACTAGAACAATTTATGTATTGATAAATGCACACAGTTGTATGATGACCACTGAAGATCTAATTCTAACCTCACAAGTGTTTTATGCTAATACTCTTTTCTTTTGATTTCAAAAGTTTTGAGATAGCCACACTTTGAGATTTTTATTTCCCTTTTCCCTTTTTACCCTTATTATTCATATGTTCAGAAATACTCACTAGGAGATTTTATTTTGAACATACCTGTTCCATAATCACTTTGAAGCAATGTTTTCGGAAATCTGACCATGTTTGAGCATGTTTTAGTTCAGATCTCACATTACTTATGATTAGGACTGTTTTGACAATTTATTTTCTCATTGTGTTTTGGACAAAGTAGATTTGGTCCTTTTGAAGGTACTCAACTTGCCTTTGAACACATGAGAAATTTTTGACTAAAGTTTTATTCCCTCTTTTCGATATCAGCAGTATGCAGGTGTTTTAGATGAACACAAGTTTTGCTGATCTGAGGTACATAGTTTAGTGTTTATTAATAAAACATCACAAATATCGAAACAACAATTGTAGTTCATTTTGAAACATTTAACGATCTCATAATTTATCAGATATTTTGGAAATCTGAAAACTATAAGTGACATATGTATGAAAACATTTGTTGTGTGAGATTTGTGTGTCATATGACATCTTGGTTGATTTACAGAGTTTTTGAACAATCATTTTGACCATGATTCGTTCATTACTCTGTTTTTCAACTGAATGCAACGAACCTTAGTATCAATGAGTTTTGAGCTGAACTGTTATGTCAAATTGATTGTTAGGTCGAATTTGACTGTCCAAGCTCTGATACAAATTGTTAGGATCTGAGGCTGTCATGATTAGTGTTTGTTTGCATAAATGATGAAGTGCAGCGGAAATGAGTAGCAAGCTTTGTAAACACAATCAAAGGAAAGAATAGATTGATAGACAATTGCTTTTCATTGTGTCAAATGATTTACATAGAAGCAAAAGATTACAGTAAAAGTTTACAATCTAAACTCCCCCTCAGCCTGATACACCAGAGTTGGTTGCACAAGATGAAAGGATGAATTGAGGAGAAGAACTCACTCAAAACGATCAAGTGTAACAGTACAGAGTACTGTCATACTTATAGGCAAACCAAACTACTGATATACTTCAGCTGACGTCACCATGATAGTGACATCTAACGACCCAACAAACTACAAATACTGTCCTGTACAAACTACTGTTATGTAACATCTGATATTCACTAACATACAAAACAAAATGAAAACTACTGCTACACGTTCCACTGTTGTAGCCTTAGCACAGATGTTGAGTCTTCAATGCTTTCTTCAAAGGTGATCAGTCTTTGAGAGGGCAGTGCTTGAGTCTTCAGCAGCACTTAGGAAACAGCAGTAGATAGAGCAACAGAGTTTGTCTTTAGCAGTTGTTAGGTAATCATCAGAGTTTGGTTTATCAGTTGTTGTAGTTGAGCAGCACTTAAGATTATCAGTTGTTAGATAACCACTGTCAAGGGGAGAGATTAGAGTAAACTGTTGCTTATTTGAAGTCCACTGATGGGATCCGGTTTTGGCTTTACATTATCTGTTCCTCTGTTAGGGTTCAATCCCAACAGTCTGAAGCTGAGAAGGTGATAGAGACAGAAAAAGTGATAGAAGTGGTGAAGACAATCGAGATTGAGAAGATTGTTGAAGTTGTAAATCCTTGCGAGAAGTGTTTGGAAGCTTGCAAGGGATGCCCAGCAAAAGACGAGATAATTGCTGAGTATGAGAAGAAGAAGGAGCAGTTACTGTTCAATCTTAACTATGTGAAAGAATCTTATGATGTCTTGAACAAAACAGTAACTGGTCTTCAAAAGACAAATTCTGAAAGAGAACAAGCACTGACGATGATGAATGCAGTCATGATGTCAAAGCAAAAAGCCATCAATTTCTACATCGAAGAGAGTGCTAAATGGAAGCAAGAGTTGGAGACCGAAAAGATCGAGAATGAGAGAATTAGACGTTTGTTTCAAAGTTATTCTAGTTCTGATTATCTCATTGATCGTATTTACCCAACTGTTGCAGGTATGGAAGCTTTTCAAGATGAGAAGCCAAAGAAGAAGAAAGATTGTGGTAAGAAACCGACTGTTAGCTATAACAAGTGTCTGCCTCCAATATGGGAAGGATATTCATCTAGAAAACCAAACGAGGAGCAACTTGAAAAAGCAGTCAATATAAAGCTAAAAACCGACACAACTGATGAATTACCAGAAAACATTGATGTCACGTTTACCTCGTCTGACACTGATCATGAGTCTGAGTTAATCAAAAAGGTGGTCGATCAGGTGTTGGATACTGATGAGGATGAGTCAAAGTCAGAGTCTGGAGGGTCAAATACATCAGTCAACAGTCAAAAGTCGTCGGTTAAACGGTCTTACAGTAAAGTGTTTTTATTATCAAAAGCAAATTTGGATGATGAAACATTTGAAGTCGCATACACTTTAAATGATTCGGACAAATTATATTCAGACAAAGAATTTCCAATAAGAAGTGTTTGTTTTGACAAGATCAAAAAGGTTTTCAAAATGTCAGAAATTAATATTTCTGAAATAAAAGATTTAAATCTTACTGAAAAACCTAAAAAGTACACTTCAAGAGTTCAACAACGATTAAATAAGAAAAAAGGTTACAATTCTAGTTCGGGTTCTCAAAAGAAACCAAACCAAAATTGTAGCTACAAAAAGAAAGGTTTAGGCTTTATTCCACTAGAAAATCATAAAAAAATGAAAAATTCTAAAACAAAAACTGAATTTGTGTCAGGTGGAAGTTCAGAAGATGAACAGAAGAAACCGTTCTGGAGACAGTCAAATCAAGAGTTTCTTGCTGATAAAAGAAAGAATGGAACTGAAGTGTGGCAACCAAAAGAAACTCGTACCTGTTACAGATGCAATAAAGTTGATCATATTGCATGGAACTGTCAGAAAAATGCCAAAACAAAATAGGGAGTTTCTCAGAAGTTGAAAGAAAAGATTGTTGATGTTGAACCACAAACCGAAAAACTTAAAGTTTTTGAAAACTCAACTTATGATGTCGGTGAGTGTTCTAAAAAGAGTGTTTTCAAACAGAAAGCTGAGAACAACCAAGTGTGGGTTGTTAAAAAGGTTAGTGAGTAAGTCGGCGATGAATCTGGTTCCACAAAGCCAGAGGAGCCACAAGGTGAAGTGAAAATTTCAGTGACTGATGATGATTTTCCATCACTGAAATTTGAGGAAATTAAAAAGAAAGTTGCTAAAATTGAAATCTCGAATCAATTTTACAAAGAGAAAAATGAATTTGATGTCGAGAAAACATTTAATGGAAGTGTAAAGAAATTTTTTGGAAAAATGTTGAATGGGAAAGCAAAGGGGGTTAAAGATTTTTATGCAACTAAAAAGGCAACATACAACCCTACTGCGCAAGAATTGAAAGCCATCAAGTCTGAAAAGACTTGGATGGAAGTCTGTTTCCCATAATAGTCTTAGGACTATGCCGGAGATCCCAAGTTTTTATCGTGAATCAGGAATCGGCATCATTCTAGTGATTGTAAAGTTTGCTTGAAAGATTTTGAAAGTGTTTAAATTTTACAGGTGAAAGGACTGCGCCGGAGCTTCCAGGTTAGTAAGTGCGAAGCAGGTATCGGCATCCTGGTTGGAAAATGTAGACGTAACATTCCTACAGTGGGTGATTGTGTGGTTATACCTACAAGTGGTATTGTGTGTTTCTACAAGTGGTTATTTTTTACACGTGATACAGAAGTTGCTGAATTGCAAATGGTAAATCAGGGACATTAAGTTGTACTTGATTTACTAACATACAGGTGGTTGAAGAACAAAATGATGAACCATATCCCCGTAACTTACAAGTGGTAAAAACAAAATCATTTTCCGGAAAAATCATTTTGATTAAAACAAACTTAAGTGTTTTGAAATCTAAATGAGAAAATGGTTTGTGAAAGGGGGGTTCTGATTGTTTATGCGCTAGTGAATGGTGAATTGATGTGATTCGATGTCAGTTGTCAAGTTTTTGTATAGTTTGTTTTGTGTTCTAGTGGGTCAAGAGCTTAGTGAGTTTTCAATTTTTTTTAATGTGTTTGCATTTTAGGGGGAGTAGAGAATTTCAGAAAATCCAAAAACATTAGAAAATTTGAAAAATACAAAAACATGATAAAATTCAAAAACGAGTTTTGTTGTGAAAAGAGGAAATGATAATACATCAGTGGACTGTCACAGCATGCTAAAGAAATGAAAATCAAAATGTGATAAACAATTTTACTGTGGATGTGTCAGTAGGTTCTTGCACATTTAGTAAACTGTAACGAGATATAAACCTAAAATCAAACTTGCCTATTCTGTGGGTTAACAACTGCTTGGATATATATGTAACCCCTGAAATCTTGTTTGAAAGGTACCTTATTCTGAGATACTAGGTCTTTATGCTCAGTGATATCTGGGGTATTATCCCGAGACTTCTGCTGTATGGAAGTACTGACCTAGTCCCCGGATAATGCTTTCCAGAAATGCTTAAAACATAGCATCACCCTCAGCAAGCTGATGAAACAATAAAATTGATAGTCGCTGCTGTTGTAATCAAAAGATCCTCTAAAGGGAACATACCAAAAGTCGAAGCCGTCATCTCTTTGCGTATACGGAAGTATCGACCTGAGCTCTCACGACCCTCGTATTTAACCCCTGAACAGATATCATCTGTGGTATACTCACCTGTAAGACTGAATATTGGGATCTGGATACAGGAGTATATTCAAGTAGTGGGACACACGAATAAGTTTAAGTGTTTAAAACATTAATTCGTATCTCGTATCATTTGAAATTTGTGTGAAAATTTAAGTGGACAAATATACTGACAATCTAGGTGAATTGTTTAGAGCCTAAAATGTAATCAAGCTTAACGGTGTTAGTGACATGTCTCATAAACTGATATGATCCTCTTACACAATCTCGCAAAAAATATTGTCTGTAAATATTTCAGTTTCTGCTTTATTCTGATTCTACAAGTGGTGTCATTTACTTTCTTTCAAGAAAAATCCAAAAAGATTTTGTGTGTGTTTTAGCATAAACCTTTGAAAAAGTCAAAAAGATTTTCGACAACTGATGTTGGAAAGCTGATTTCAAAATTCCAAGTGCTAAACATGATGGCATTGTTGTGAGGGGGAGTGTGTTTTGAGTGTCAAAATATGTTTTCTAAATCAACAAGTGGTTCATCAGGTGTGATGAGATCTGAGAGAGAGTAATTATTGATGCAGATAGTTAGCTTTGAGGGGAGTCAGTGTTGGTGCATTCAAATTGTTAAATTTAGGAAATTTATTTCTGGGATAAGAATGTGCAGGTTTAGCCAAGTTTCGATTCTGGAAATTAAAGACTCTGCAAATAGAGCTTGAGCCAGGTATCAATCCTGGAACATGAAGAAGCAGACAACGATCCTGTTACAGATTTTGCTGAAGAACAAAGGAATGCCAGCAAATCGAGAAGGAGAGTCTGAAGATAGGGAAAGAAAAGCCCAGAGATTGTTCAAGACTGAAGATGTGAAGACACAGCATTGTCGTGACTCGATAGACGACTCCATCAACATCTGAGGGGGAGTCTGTTGGTGCACTACATCTGTCGACATCGTCTTGGATCGAGTCTTACATTGTATTGTATAGATTAGGGCACGTTTTACGAGAAAACTGGAGAAATTGTATGTGTTTAGTAGGGAGGTTTCGCTCATATGGTCAAAGCATGTAGTTTCGCTTATGTGACATATGAGGTTTCGCTTATATGGACATGTCCATATAAGCGAAACCATTGGGTCTATATATAGTAGTCCATTCAAGCGAAACCATAAGCATCTCTTGTATTCCACGCCGAAGTGTTGCCGGTGTGAAGAACTGCGTGTAATCGACTGTTAATCAATACAATTAGCAGTTTTAGTGAAGATTCAGCTGTTTCTACCTCTGTTTCTTGTAATTCTACACCTGAAACGTAGTTGAACGCCTCTGAACGACTCAATCGGGTCAGAACACGATCCTACAGTAGTTATTATTATGATTATTATCAGAGCCGGCTATGATGGTGTGCGGGGAGGACCTCCGCACGAGGCCCGTGATCTCAAGGGGCACGTGATTTTCTTTTTTTAAATCTATATATATATATATATATATATATGTTATTTTAAAAAAAATTATAAGTATATACCAATTCTAATATAGGCCATTATCAAATATTATTCTATTGTTTATAATTTAGCCCATTTCACATTAGATTTATTGGGCTCAATACTAATATGATTTTAATAAAAATAATAAAACATGGTGGCAATTGATGTTGAATCGTCGTTGATTATCGAAAATTTCTTGGTCTCCTAGAATCTGAAAGAACGAACAAAAAACTCATCAGTTGACAAACATCATCAATTTATAATTCATCAGAACTTCGTTAGCCTGGGCTGGGCGATTCAGACACTGTTGGCCTGCTGCGAACAAGAACAACATCACACGCTGATTCTGAAATTCTGATTTCCGAACATAACATCAGAAGATTCAGAACTCAAGAGGTCCGTTCGTTTAGTGTTATTGACTTATTGTGTTAAACTGTTAGTCCGTTAGTTGTTGTTAAGCTTTAGTTGTGACTGTTGAGTATAAGATTAAGATTATTTATTGTTGTTGAGTATGAAATTCTTGATTAATCTCGAAATCGTGACTGTGAAACGTCAATCATTCTTGTTAGTTGAACATTGATTATTCTTGTAAGGCGTTAATGGGTCCTAAACAAGCATCCGGATGGCAAAAACAACAAAAGAGGAAACGAGCGATATGTACGAATGCTATAATTGGTTAGCTATTAACTTATTAGTTATTACGGTATTTAACTCATTAGAATACTATGATTTTGTTATTATCATAATTGCATTGTTTATCAAATAGTACAATTTTTGTTATTTTCGTAACTGTATTGTTTATCGTTAAAGTATATGGGCACATTTTTTGAGCTCAAACAGGGTACGTGAATTCTCAGAGACGCTACTGATTATTATTATTATTTTGTTTTTCCGGTTGTGTGTGTATGCATATCATGGGTGTGTGTGAGTTTTGTTTGTGTGTATGTATTTCATGTGTATGTGTGTGGGTGTTTTTTTGTTTCAAGTTGAAGAAGAAAAAGAATGTGTGCGTATGCATTTTGTTTTAATTTATATTTTAAATTTTAAAACATTTTAATATATAATATTTTTAAAGTTTAAATAAAATTAAAATAATTTGGTTTTGGGGAAATCTGAGATGACACCATGTAATCTTTTACATGGGAAAATCCGAAGAAAATTGAAAAAAGTTAATGTGAAGCTAATGTGCTAAACGGGATGACACCCTCCACCCTTAGCATGCTATATCGGTTTTTTTATTATTCTAGAACAATTCTACGCGTATAGTAGCGTTATACTATTACTCGCATAACATTTTAATAAAATATATATACTAGGCATGAATTAAATAGTATACCATAAGGTTTATAGCACAGAAGTGTAAAACCGTGTAGTGTTGGAAATCAAACCTTCTTCAATATAATCAAATAACGAATTCAACAAAAAAAAAGAGTAAACTTCCGTTTTGCTCCCTGTGGTTTGGTCACTTTAACGGTTTTGCCTCAAACCTTTAAAAATAGCCATTTTACTCCCTGATGTTTTGATTTTGTCTCCAGTTTGCTCCAAGACTCTAACTCAGTTAAAACATTCAGTTGAAAGTAAGGGTATTTTAGTAACTTTATATATAGGTATTTAATTACTTATTAGTAATTCCTAAAAGAGTTAACTAATAAAAATAAAAAGATAAAATCATTGCTATTTATTCATATATACAGACGCATATCAAACATCACCCACTTTATTATCATTAGCTCTCACCTTCAAACATCACCCACAACCACCATTACCGCCACCATAATCCGCCACTGCCACCATAATCCGCTGCCGCCACCACCTCCACAACTTCTCTCTCTCTCTCTCACACACACACTTACCACCACCATAATCCGTCGCCCCCAATATAATCCGCCGCCGCCGCCGCCACCATTACCGCCACCATAAACATTATCATTATCATCTTTCATAAGACTCTTTAGAGAAAACACAAAAATGAAGGAAACGAGGAAGGGGTTTTACCGGAAATTATGTCGGACCGAGACTCCGACCGCCGCCGACGGGCAGTCGCCGGACTACTCCTCCGTTTCTCTCTCTCTCTCCCCCCTCTCTCTCTCGTTCGCTCCCTGATGTCTGTCGCCGCTCACCACCACCCAATGGTGGTGGTCGGTCCTCTAATTGAGTAAAAAAAAGCTGCAATGGTGGATTTAGGGTTTTCTCCATGAACAATTGTAGAGAACAAGAATGCAGGTGGTGTGTGTTTGACGGAACCAGAAGGGGGGGGTGTCGAAGGAGTCGCCGGAATGGCGGCTCCGATCGCCGAGAGAGAAGAGCAGGTGAGGTAAGGGGTGAGGGGTGTTGCCGGTTAACCGGCGCCGGTGGGGAACCCGTCGTCGGTCAGCACATCGAGGGGGAGAAAGGGGGTAGCAGGGTGGAGATGAGATGGATTCATGTGTTGATATGTATAGATCGAGAGAGAAGGGGAAGGCAAACATAATAAATAAATAATTAAACTTTTATTTTTAAATATTAAAATAAATAATTAAATGCTTATGTGTAAAATTACTAAAATACCCTACTGATTACAAGTAAAATTCCTGAAATACCCCTACTTTTAACTGACCGTTTTAACTGAATTAGAGCCGGGGAGCAAACTGGAGACAAAATCAAAAAATCAGGGAGTAAAATGGCTATTTTTAAAGGTTTGGGGCAAAACCGTTAAAGTGACCAAACTACAGGGAGCAAAACGGAAGTTAATTATATAATCTCTATTTATACTAAACAACCCCTTAGAGAATAAGTAACCTACTTTTATAAGAAAAAAAATAAAAGAAAATTAGTATAAATCCAAAACCTTCATACTAAAATAAAACACAAAAAAAAAATCATTTAAATCCTTCAACTTATAAGTATTGACAAGATTTGTTTCAACATGTAGGATCAGGGTTCCAACATAATTGATGTAAAGAAGACCCGGGCTAGAATAAATATTTTATATCCCCCACTATGGTGCTCTGGGCGATTTTGGCGATTTGGTGAAACCCTAGACGATCCAGTCAATCCATGATCTCGATTGATCTTGGTTAGTATCTAAGGAATTCGATTTCAATCCTTAATCGTTCTTTAGGTTCCAATCACTTGAAGTCAGATTAGGGTTCGAGTTCTAGGGTTCCGTTTTTGGAGTGAGCGGCTGCTTCATTAATCTGCTTTGATTAGGGTTTCCGTATTCTCATTCCAATTGTTGCTGACTAATCTGCGTCCAGTTGTTTGATTTTGCTAATTGAATCGTGTTCTGGGATTACACTCTGTGGTACATCAGGTTAGGGTTGCAAAAACATCTGTGTAGACGGGGGTGCGGCTGGTTCCTTATTTGAGAATCGGCAGGCTCCTGCCCTAATCGTTGCTGTTGGTGTTCTAATCAGGTTATTGCTGATTGTTTCTGAATGGATGATGGTAAAAGTGATGCGGCTGCTCATCAGAAGGATATCGGCAAACCCGTATATTCCTTTGAGAATTTAGAGAGCCGGGTAATTGATGTGGACGGTAACACGTGGAAGCCTCGTAGGGGAACAGTCCAGACACGCAGATTGTGCACACAAAAACGAATATTATTGATGAACTGTTGAAGGTGTCTAGTCCAGTTCCGGTGGGGAATGTGCCGGCTGATATGAAGGTTCCGGTTAATCTCGAAGGATGTGCAGGGTCTCAAGGGAACCAAAGTGATCGAAACAGTAATTCTAAGTCAATGTCTTATGCAGATTCAGTTTCTGCAGCCAAGGTTAAGGTAAATTTCAGGTTTCTTGCAAGCACTGATTCGCATGAGGGTTGTGATGTGGTGTTGCCTCGAGACTCTGTTAGAGTAGTTCAAGAGAAGCTAGCAAACACTCTTTATGGTTACTTCCTAGGGGATCGAGTTGCGTACCCGGTGGTGGATTATTTTGTGCGGACAAACTGGAAGAAGTATGGATTGCAAAAACCCATGATGAATGCGAATGGATTCTTCTTTTTCAAGTTTGCTGATAAAGACGGGATGACGAATGTGCTGAAAGAAGGACCATGGATTATTCGAGGTCAGACTATATTTCTTAATATTTGGTCACCCACTTCGAAACTAGAAATGAAGGAGGTTAAGAAATTGCAATTGTGGGTCAAAATCCATGATGTTCCGATTGCTGCGTATACGGAGGATGGATTGAGTATGATAGCCACGGCTATTGGTGATCCGAAGATGTTGGACTCATACACTTCATCCATGTGCACTGATACTTGGGGAAGAAGTAGTTATGCTAGAGCGTTAATAGAAATCTCAGCCGATAATGATTTAAAGGAGGAGATAGTTATAGCGGTTCCTGACCTTGAAGGTGAAGGTTTTGTCACACAGAAACTGTATGTGGAGTATGAATGGAGTCTTTATAGGTGTGCTCATTGTAAAGTGTTTGGGCATTCTGATGATACTTGCCCGAGGCAGACTAGGAGGGAACCTAAGGAGCCGGTCAACATTCAGAATCATTATGAAAGGAATGCTAGGCAACAAGTAAAATAGCCGGTAGTAGACAAGGATGGGTTTATGGATGTGGTTCGTAAGAAAACGGCTAGGAAAGCAGGTTTTCCTGTAAACAAGCAGAAACAGAAGTTTGAGTATAGGCCGATTGGTCCCAATGGGGGGACCAAAACATCGGCTTAGCAATCGAAAATCTTATCTAAGAACTCCTTCGATGTTTTACGGGATAAGGGTCTTCATATGGGTCAGACTAGTGGTGAGGCTCATAATGAACAGCAAGACTCGGATGATGAAGATGTCACAGAAGTCTACAATGAAACAAATAAATTTATGACCTCATCGTCTGCAAGAGTAGGAGCTAGCACATCTTCCTCAAAGTTATTCAATGGATAGAGTGTCTCGGGGTCGTGTGAAGGGGCTGCCGGTTCTCGGCAATTTTATTTTTGATGATGGAGGATGATACTTGATGTTGTTTTATTTTGTTTTATCTACTAGATAGTCATCTTTGATGTTTAGTAGGCTAGGTTATGTGATGTTTTAGGGTATTTGTTGGTTGGTTTTACATATATGGGGCATGTCCTATATATGAACTAGTGTGGAACTCTTCCTCACTACTTGTACTTATTTGCGGATGTTTTAATAGATTCACCGGGGTAACCCTTTACCAAAAAAAAAAACATAATTGATGTACATTAGTGTAGATTTAGAAATAAATTTAGAGAGTGTTTTACTTGATCATTAAAAAATTTATCTGATACACTAGCACCAGGCCAAGAGAAAATTTTATTGAGGAATCCTAATCCTAATAAAGGGTCCACTGAAGTTCATATATTTTTAATGTACAAATATCGTTACCAGAATGATAGCATTAATTGTGGACATGTACATGATCTGTCACGCATTAACGATAATTCCTTGTGTGTCATGTGTAGTGGGGGTGTTCAAAAAAATCCGAATCCGAAACCGAATCCGAAATATCTGAAAACCCGTATCTGAAATATCCAAATTTTCGGATATCCGAAAATTCGGATTCGGATTCGGATAGTGATTTTGAGAATTTTCGGATAATCGGATTATCCGAAAATTTAATTTTTATTTTTTTCGGATATCCGAATATCCGAAAATATCCGAAGTATCCGAAAAATATCCGAATTATCCGAAAAAATATCCGAAATATCCAAAAAATATCTGAAGTATCCGAAAAAATATCCGAAATATCCGAAATTTATATTCGGATATCCGAAACTATCCGAAAAATATGGTTCCAAATATTAAAAAATAATAAAAAATAGAAATTAAATAAAAAGTTGGATATTCGGATATCCGATTAGATATCCGAACCCGAATCCGAAATTTCAGATATCCGAAACTTCGGATTCGGGTTCAGATGTCAATATTTCACTATCCGAAATTTCGAATATCCGATTTTCGGATATCCGAAAACCGGATTATCCGATCTTGAACACCCCTAATGTGTAATAGGTTTGCTACGCGTACAAAACAAATTCCTTACAAGCGTTACATGCATGCTTCACAAGAATTAGATAAGAATGCATTTGCCCATTTTGATGTCATTAATATTATATGTAAATAATAATTTATTCCAATAGATTCCTGAGGCTACACAGTATGGGTCCGTCGACCCACCCGTCCTGCTCCGGCGACAGGAGCTACACCAAACCGCCCCCTGGCGTCCCGTCCTCTTCGTCGTTTTCTCGCCGTTTGCGACGGTCCAAAAAGTGGGGCCCAATCTCCAAAAGTTACCGTTATTAAAAAAAATTAATTTCCACTTTTATAAATCTTACTCTATCATGGATCCCTTCAACAACGCGAACAATCCGAACAACCCGAACAATCCCAACAATCCGACCCAAGCTAATGTTTTCTCGGTTCTCGGATATTATCTGACGCTAGAACCGAACCAATTCTCGCAATATTCATCAAATGCGTTTGCATCATTCCAACACTCGCCAAACCAATTCGCTCAATTCTCTCAAAATCAAGCCCTTCAACAAATGATGATGCGGGGTGCTTGGAATTTCCCACCGAACCCGACACCACCCGTTCAACCCCAACCGATCCCTACGCAACCCGTTCAACAATCCGAACCCGACGATAATATCGAGGTTGTTCCCGAAACCCAACCGTCTAACGAAAAAGGCAAATGGAAAAAAGGCAAGCAAGTGGTAGGTGAGCAACCGTCCAAACCAAAGTCGACTAAGTGGACGCCAATCGAAGAAGAAGCCTTAGCCAAGGCTTACATAGGTACGTCTACACACCTGACAAAAGGTTATCTTTTTTTTTTTTTTAAGTTTATACATTTTTTTTTATTTTTTCTTAACAGTTTGTTTTTTTTAAAGTTTAAGTTTTTTTTTTGTTTTTTTTTCTTAACAGTTGGTTTTTTTCTAAAGTTTAATTTTTTTTGTTTATTATTTTCTTAACAGTTGGTTTATAATGCTCGAGTTTATGGAACACTTAAAAATGTACAATGACGTCTCGGCCCAAAAGACGAAGGTGAAGGAGCAGGGCGTCGAAGAAAAAACTCGTGTAGCGGAAGAAAAGTTACGCGAGAAGGTCCGATTGTCGAATGAGAAAATCCGAATTTCCGATGAAAAAATTCGGCTCAATGAATGGGAAATAATTACGATGGATATCGATCAGTATCCCGAGCCGAAACGTTCGACATTGAAAAAACTACAAACCGACATCATGAAGAAGCATGATATTATTTAGAGTAAACTTCCGTTTTGCTCCCTATGGTTTGGCCGTTTTAACGGTTTTGCCCCAAACCTTTAAAAATAGCCATTTTACTCCTTGATCTATTGAACTTATCTCCATTTCACTCCCCGCCTCTAACTCCATCTAAAATATTTATTAAAGATGAGGGTATTATAGTAATTCTATAAATATGTATTTAAATTGATTTTTAAAATCCATTTATTTTGTCTTCTTGTTGATATAAAATTAAAAAATATAAGCATCTATAACAAAATCAATCAATCCCTTTCTTTCTCACTTCATCACCCATTTTCTATCTCTATATCTCCTTCTCTCTCTCTCTCTACCTTCTGCCTTCTGTAACACCCACACTAGACACTGCCACCACCAGCCCCCGCCATTACCACCCCTCGCCACCACCACCCACCAGCTCCCGCCGCCGCCGCCATTACCACCCCTACCACCACCATCGCCGCCGCCACCCTTGCCACCACCACAGACTGACAGACACCATCTCTTAGTCGGCCTCGCTCAGATCTGAAAGGAGGCATCAAACCTACCTTAGTTCCGTTGATCTGTCTGTGTATGTTCAGATCTGTTTATATTTGTTTCAAGATCCAATTTTGCATCTGTTTTACCCTCTCCTTGTTATGAGTTTTGTATTATATAAGGAGATGTAAGTGAGACCATGCGTAATGGTAAACAAGAATAATGCCCCCAACATGGGGCATTATGCGCCACGTGTCGCCTAGTCATACTTTGGGCATTATAGAAAAAAAGGTGTAGTGGGGCATTATCCCAATAATGCCCACTCAATCATTTGACAATTATTTTTTTTTTAAATATAAAAGATAAAGTCTTCATTAATTTAAAATATAAATTACAATACTTGAAAAAAAATACAAAAAAAAAAACAGAAAATTAAAAAAACAGAAAAAAAAACAGAAAAAAAAAAACTAGATGATCTAAAGTCCATATTTTTCACGTATTTTTTGGCGACGCATTTGAGCCAAGATCAACGCGTCGCCTTGGAGGTGGTCGATCGGTTTGGACAAAAACTCAATGTCCTTTTCCATTTGTCGCGCCTCTTGCAACTCGTTGAACTTTTTGGTTTCAACTACTCGGTCTTTCATAATCTCCCAACGTTTGTGGCCGAGGTCGTGAATATCTTGGAGACGACGGTTCATCTCCTCGAAATCATCCTTTAGGCCGAGATCGGAAGACGACTCGACCGTTTTTTTCCCGGTTCCCTTTCTTCTACCGGTGGGTCGGGCCAACTCGTCTTGAAATTGCTCGTCAACGTCCAACGTTTCATTTAAATCAACATTACGGGCATCGGATGTCGGAGTTGACGGGTCGGCGGAGGATGATGTTTTTGACCTTTTAGCCCGGCGTCTACTACTTGTCGTCATTGGATTAACAAGCGCCCACTTTGGACTTTTTCGTAGTAGCTCCCAACACTTATAGTACGTGAAAGGGCTTTTCGTCCTATCGAACTCCTCCAAAGTCTTTGTTAAAACCCCGACGTCACTTTCACCGCTCGGGCGATTATCGTAGTTTCGTTGGTAAACTTCTTGAAACGCGTGACATTTGTTGTTGATGTCGGTCCATTTGCTAGAAATTGAATCCTTGTCCCGATGTTCGCCTTGACCCCACGAGCTATAAAAGAGTGCACGCACCCTATCCCAAAAAACGGGGCCCGTTTGAAAGTTTGCTACAAATTTAAAAACAAAAAATAAAAATATAAGTTGAAATTTAAAATATAAAAAACAGAAAAAAAAAAACAGAATATATGAAATAGAAAAAAAAACAGAAAAAAAACAGAATATAAAAAAACAGAAAAAAAAAAATAAAAAAAAATAACTTACCGGTATCTTCGTCCTCCGAAATATCGAGCCACGCCCGAGTCAACGTGTATTCCTCGTCCTTCGTCCATTTAATGGTTGTTTTTGCACGTCGAGGCTCATCCTTTTCCTTCTTTTTATGCGACCTTCTGCCGCGTTTCGATTTGTCTTGCACCGGTTCGGGTTGCGACTCCGGCACGACCTCGACATCGGGTTCGGATTCGGGTTCGGGTTGTGACGGTTGCGACCCGCCGGCTTGACCAAAGCCGTAGGTGGGAGAAACAAAAGGAGGGGCGCCACTCAAGTAAGCCGCGTAACTTAAAAAGCTCGGGTCCATGTCTTGTAGGTTGTACGGGGTTTGCGGTTGGGTTGTGTTCGGGTTCGTGGGTCTTGCGGGGCCACCAAACGGGGGTCGGTATGGATGCATGTTTGTAAAAAAATAGGAGAAAGTGGAGGTTTTTTTATAAAGTAATAGAAGAGAGTGGGTGAGAAAGTAGTAGAAATTTTATAAAAAATTGGAGAAAATGGAATGATATATATATAGTGGGTAAAATTTAGAATTAAAAAAAAAAAAAATAAGTTTTTGACCGTTGCCAAACGGTCGAATTTTTGGCATCTTTCGAATTCACAGCGTTTTTAAAATCACGCCGGAGCCATTTTTTTTCAAAAAAAACGCCCGGAAACGCCCCATGTAATGGGGGTTCCGGCGTTATGCAGCGTTTTTTGGCAATTTTTTTTAAAAAAAAACGCCCCGTTACGGGGGGTCTGATGCATAAAGCTAATTAAGGATGGCTGACCAACGCATTGCATTTTTTACTGATTGCTTTAGTATCAAATGGTCCTTCCTAAATTAATAACTATAAGATATATTGGTTTAATGTCTTTTTTTAGTTTTTATAATTTTTATGTAGTTGAATTGTATTGGCAGATGATGATTGTAACTGATGCATACGCATCTTCACGGGTCGCTATTGATAATCATGATGATTTCTGGTAATGTGTTGTGAATTTGTACAGTAGATTTTGTTGGAAATTTTATAAATAATATTATATTAATTGTTAATGTAATGATTATTTAATAATTAAGCCAAGATGAATGAGAGATCTTGTGCATTAAGTTTTGTGTGTTGGAACCATAAACATGTGGGAAATTGAGCTTGTCCCACATAGGTGGAGAGATAAATCTTTTGTGAATTTATAATTAGAATTCTCTACACGAATGTATTCTTGTATGACAACTCACACCCAGTGGTAGCCAGGAGGGTGCGAAGCACCCGACCCGCGCCCGGGCACGGGCTCGGGCACGGGCACGGGACCGGGACCAGGGCGATGGGCGCAATGTGGCGCTTTGATGGCGCACTTTGCACTTTGCACTTTGCACTTTGCACTTTGCACTTTGCACTTCGCATCGCCGCGAGCCGCTTGGAGCCGCCTTTAGTATTTTTTAGATGTGTCTTGGCTTGTGGTCAACTAGAGACTATTCAAGTTCCTAACTGAAAAATAGTTAAGTCTAAGAATTTATTCTTATTGAATTTTGTATTCAATAGGAACTGATCATTTTCGAATTCTAGTTGGTTGTTATATACAAAGCTTGGTGCTTTGTTTGAGATACGAGAGTCTGAAACTCGTATGGTTCATACAACAAACACAGCTTCTAACGAATTTCCGAATTTTGGATCTCTACGCACTCTTGTTTCAGAAATGGCTACTGTCGCAGCAACCACATCAACCACCGTTGGATCCACATCCACTACCATGGGACCATTGGTTGGTACCCAAGCGGCTCAAGCAGTTGCTAACCATGCTGAAAAACCAGAGAAGTTTACTGGTTTGAACTTTAAGAGATGGCAACAAAAGATGTTGTTCTATCTGACCACTCTAAACCTTGCGAGGTTTTTGACAGAGTCTCCTCCTGTTCTCGTAGAAGGGACATCTGATGTCCAATCTGTGAATGCTATTGATGCTTGGAAACACTCTGAGTACCTATGCCGCAACTATGTGTTGAATGGCCTATCAGACGCCTTGTATAA
The DNA here is from genome assembly GCF_002127325.2 of Helianthus annuus. Lineage (NCBI taxonomy): Eukaryota > Viridiplantae > Streptophyta > Magnoliopsida > Asterales > Asteraceae > Helianthus > Helianthus annuus. The sequence continues at coordinate 140,308,161 of NC_035441.2, read as the reverse complement.
CGTGTATCTCAAGGTTCCAACTGCCAAAGAGTTATGGGAGTCATTGGAACGGAAATACAAGACTGAGGATGCGGGTACTAAAAAGTATGTTGTGGCTAGGTTTTTGGACTATAAAATGATTGATTCAAAAACAGTGATGAGTCAAGTCCAAGAACTGCAGATTATTCTTAGTGATATTCTGTCAGAAGGGATGAATCTGAGTGAAACATTCCAAGTGGCAGCAATTGTTGAAAAATTGCCTCCTAGTTGGGTGGACTTCAAGAATTACCTTAAGCATAAGCGAAAGGAAATGACTATCGAAGACCTTGTGGTTCGTCTTCGTATTGAAGAAGACAACAGAATAGCACACAAAGGAGGTCAAGTTAAAGCTTCTGCAAAAGCGAACCTTGTGGAACATGGTCAATCCTCAAGGGGTCACAAGGGTAACAAAGGCCACAAGTTCAATGGAAAATTGAAGAACAAAGGTGTTGACCTTGGGCCAAAGAAAGGTGGTGTGAAGAAGAAGGTTGGTCCCTTTAAAGGGAAGTGTTACAACTGTGGTCAAACTGGTCACCGTGCTGACCAATGCAAAGAGCCTAAACGTGACACGGCTCTTATGGTTGATGATGATGGTATGCCATTAGTGGCCATGATTTCAGACCTCACTGCCATGGCGGAGGAGGTAAATTTGGTGGGTAACGAGCCAAAAGGGTGGTGGGTTGATACTGGGGCAACCCGCCATGTATGCCCAGATAGGACCCTCTTTAATACGTTTAAAGAGGTGGCAGGTGAAAAGTTGTACATGGGAAATGCTGCTACAGCTGATATCAAGGGAGAAGGTGATGTGATCTTGAAGTGGACTTCTGGGAAAGAGCTCACTTTGAAGAATGTGCTTTATGTTCCAGACCTGCGCAAGAGTCTTGTGTCGGGTTGGATGCTTAATAAGCATGGTTTTCGTTTGGTTTTTGAGAGTGATAAGTTTGTTTTGACTAAGCGGGGTATGTTTGTTGGAAAGGGCTATGCCCAAAATGGCATGTTTAAACTAAATGTAATGGCTGTTAAGAAAAACATGAATAAAAGTGCGAGTACTTCTGCTTACTTGGTGGAGTCTCCTAATGTTTGGCATGGACGTCTTGGTCATGTAAATTTTAATTCGATGCGTCGTTTAATTAAATTAGATTACATACCAACCTTTGCTATTGACTCTAAAACAAAATGTAAAACTTGTGTTGAAGCCAAACAAACAAGATCATCCTTCAAATCAGTTGAAAGAATAACTGAACCCCTTGATCTGATTCACACTGATGTGTGTGACTTAAAATCAATTCCCACCAGAGGTGGTAATAAATATTTTATTACCTTTATCGATGACAATACAAGATATTGTTATGTTTACTTACTTAAGAGTAAGGATGAAGCAATTGACAAGTTTATCTTGTATAAAGCTGAAGTTGAGAATCAACTCAACAAGAAAATAAAACGTGTGAGAAGTGATAGAGGAGGTGGATATGTTTCACCATTTGGGGAATTATGTGCAAAAAGTGGCATAATACACGAGTGTACCCCTCCTTATACACCCCAATCAAATGGCATCGCGGAGCGAAAGAATCGTACACTAAAAGAAATGATGAATGCCATGTTGATAAGTTCTGGGATGAGCCAGGACATGGGGGGGGGGCATTTTGTCGGCTAATTTTTTGTTAAATAAAATACCTTTCAAGAATAAGGACATAACACCTCATGAGTTGTGGTGGGGACAGAAATCATCCTATAAATACTTGAAAGTGTAGGGGTGCCTGGCTAAGGTGATTGTTACACCCCCCAAGGCACTTAGAATAGGGCCAAAAACTGTTGATTGTATCTTCATTGGATATGCCAACAACGGTAGCTCACATCGTTTTCTTGTATATGAATCCAAGAATCCTGATGTGCACAAGGACTCTATCATAGAGACAAGGCCAGGAAATGTGACATACTTTGAAGAAGAGTTTCCAATGTTAGTACAAACTCATGCGAGTTCTTCAACAACCAATCATGCAAGTTCATCAACAATGGTTGATGAGACTGTTCGAGAGGAAACTCAAGAACAATTAGAGGTTGAAGAGGGTGAGCCAATAAGAAGTAAAAGGCAAAGGACTGAGAAATCCTTTGGGCCTGACTTTCTTACATTCATGGTTGAGAGTGAGCCTCAAACCTATCGAGAAGCAGTTACCTCTTCAGATGGACCTCAATGGAAAGAAGCCATCAAGAGTGAAATTGATTCTATCTTGCAGAATCATACTTGGGAGCTAGTAGATCTTCCACCAGGGTGCAAGCCACTTGGATATCGATGGATATTCAAGAAAAAGATGAAAGCTGATGGCTCTGTCGACAAGTACAAGGCAAGGCTTGTGATCAAAGGGTTTAGACAAAAGGAAGGTCTTGACTATTTTGACACATACTCGCCTGTGACCAGAATAACCTCAATTAGATTTGTGCTTGCAATTGCAGCTTTGAGAAATTTGGAAATACATCAAATGGATGTAAAAACTGCATTTCTCAATGGGGAATTAGAGGAAGAGATTTACATGGAGCAACCAGAGGGTTTTTCTGCTCCTGGCCAAGAGGGCAAAGTGTGTAAACTCGTCAAGTCATTATATGGCTTGAAGCAAGCTCCAAAACAATGGCATCAAAAAAAATTGACCAAGTCATGCTTAACAGTGGTTTCAAAATAAATGAATGCGACAAATGTGTCTATGTGAAAGACACCTCTAAGGGTTATGTGATTTTATGCCTTTATGTAGATGATATGCTTATCATTGGGAGTGATGATAAGATGATCAGATCTACTAAAGACATGTTGAAAGCGAGATTTGACATGAAAGATATGGGTCTAGCTGATGTGATTCTTGGAGTAAAGATCATTAGAACCCAAACTGGTTTGGTGCTAAGTCAATCTCATTATGTGGATAAGATTCTTGAGAAGTTCAATCCTGGGGACACGAGTGTAGCTCAAACTCCAATTGATACGTCTCAACATTTGTCAAAAAATAGAGGCGAGAGTGTTGCTCAATTGGAATACTCAAGGATCATTGGTGTAACAACCCTCACAAAAATCAATAATTAGGATAATAATTAGTCAATAAGGAAACCCTAATTGAGACACCCAAGTAATTCTGCATTAATCCTAAAATTTTCAGAACAAGCGGAATCAGTATCAGGGCCCCTAAAACTCAGGGGGGGTTAAACCCTACTTAATATTTATCTTCAATTTACGTTGTAAACTGTTGAATGTCGAATTTAAATGAATCACCAAGGCTATGCCACTGACTAGGCTAGTCTACAAGCTAAAACGCACCCTTTACGGACCGTAAAGCTTAGTCCTTACGGACCGTAAGCCAACCGGCTCCCTTACGGACCGCAAGGGTCCAGTCATACGGTCCGTATGCGAATCAAATTTTGGGCTATAAATAGCCGACCTTGGAAGTCGACTGATGATAATAAAACGTCGACCAAACTCTCTGTGTACGTCGTTATTAGGCCAAATTACTACAAATTAAACATACACTACACACGAGGTGCTGCTACGATGCCGGGTATTAACTCAATCATTGTTCAATTCTTTTCTTTCCGTCAGCTTTTATTTTTGTAAATAATAGCTCGGGATTTTACCCTCTAAATCCCTAAACTCTTCTCGTTATTAAGGTAATAACTCTAATCACTGGTCATTAAAGTTGAATTGAGTTAATACAATAATACGAGTTCTTGTGTCTAGAAATTAGAATTCATAATCAGTAAGCTGTTAAACTAGTATATCAAACTTAGCAGTTAAGTTAACTGAGTAAATTAAATCATTTGTTAATTAAGTTTGGTATGATTAATTAATCAGTTAATCAATATTAATTAAGCTAAGCAAGATTAATTAAGCTAAGTAAGTTATTTAGTTAAATAGTTAAGGAAACTTAATAGTTAAGGAAACTTAATGGTTAAGTAAAACTTAATAGTTAAGCAAACTTAATAGTTAAGATAAAATTAAATAAATAAAAGTAAAACTTAATAACTAAGAAATCTTCCTAGCTAAGTAATAAATCTACCTATAAATAGGAAGCTTAGGATTCATTTTTCTTTGCTCATTTCTTTTCTTCTTCTCTCTATACGTTGGTGTTCTAACCAACAATCACTCAATCGCTATTACGATTCATTTTCCGAGATCAATATATCCAAAGAATATTTAAGTGCCGCCCACATTGGGTTATACTTTGTCGTTTGTCGTTAATTCGATAAATGAGTTGAAGTATTATACTTTGTCGTTTGTCGATAATTCGATAAATGAGTTGAAGTATTATACTTTGTCGTTTGTCGATAATTCGATAAATGAGTTGAAGTATTGCACTTTGTCGTTCATTGTGAGAATTTGATCTCGTGAGTTATCGTAAAAGCTGTATTGATCATTAACCCGGTTTTTGTGAAATTCGTTAAGGTTCGAATCTCATGACTACCGTTAAGGTTTGATTTGGGTTCTACACCGATACGTATTCCATTCTGTTAAACTATGTATTTAACTACCAAGAATACTCCCAACTACACCCTCACAATCAAACAAACTATTAAATCATCAGAAGATCCAGAATAATAAAGTGCATGCCTAATTATCGGAAGAAGTAGAATCAGGAAGTTTGTTAACTCAATCCTGCATGCTGATTTGTGAGTCATTCCTCTTTTATAAACTCTTTTTCTCACAGATTGTGAGTCATTCTCTTTTTATCAACTGTTTTACAATACTCCAAATTATTTTCCAAAAGTTATAATTACAGTGATTAAGTTTATGTAATCACCAAATTACAGCCGGTATGTGGGGTATTGTGCACAGTATTATTATTATTGTTTCCTTCACATTAGGTGGGCGAGCCTAAATGTGACATACGTCACTCATTGGGACAGCCAATGGTGATATGACCACAGTCACAGAGCTGGTCTGTGACAAATACCTATTCTTGAATGTTGGTTGATAATAAACATATGTAAAAACCCTTAATACTGTAAATTATAACAAATTTGTCGTTTTCAGTAAAATGAATGAACTCACTCAGTATTTCCTGCTGACAAAACCTTTTTAAAACGCGTTTCAGGTAATTACAGTAGATTGGAGTAAAGATTGGATCCGGCACTAAAAGACTTCAAGAAGTGGCTTATTTTATTAATTAAATCAAATTAAGAAATATTGTTTTTATTAAAAGCTACCTTTGTAAAACATGGAATTTATTCCATCTATTTAAATAAAATCCGGTGTTTCTAAACTCTGATATTTTCCTAACTCACGGTCCTGATGAAATTTCCGCTGCAATGTTTTTCAAATTAATCACCGGTACCACTGGACTGCTCACGGCACCAATTCCGGCCAGATGGGGTCGGGGGTCGTGACAGTAAAGGTGGTATCAGAGCTAAGCCACTACTTTAAGCCTATAAGTGTTGTGATAACAATACTTAAGCTTAAATAAAAGAGTTAGGAGATTGCTATTAACTTAACTGGTAGCACATCTGATAGCATTTAGACTTGCACATAAGAAAAGATGCCTTAGTATAAGCTAAGCCACTTGTTTACGCAAATAGGTGTTATAATAATACCTAAGCTTAAACGGAAAGTTAGAAACTTAAAAATTATCTGATAACATTCTGAATGATATTTAGACTTGAACTTAAGAATTTTGCCTTAAAATAAACTTTAAGGTAAATTACTTATATAAGTATAATGTAATGAATACTGGTATGTCATAAGAATGACGGTTAGCAGGCAATAGCACTTAATTGCTATTTATTCTTGCTTATTGATATTATCTGGTCTAGAATAAGATATGTTATGGGAATACAAATTTCTTTGATTCTGGATAAAAGTCCTAAGAAAAGAGGCACTTTTAAAATCTTGAAAAGATACTATTTATGGGAAATAGAAAATTTTATCCGGCAAAACTGGGTATAGAGTAGCAGACTCTCCAGCTTGTCCGGATATACTGAGGTTACCTCTCCGGCGTGAACCGGGTAAGATGGGGTATATATAAAATGTCAAACAAGTGACAAGATTTCCCTAAATAAGTATCATGGCCTGATATCAAACTTGTTTTTGGAAATAAGAATCTGTTAAATACATTAACCTTATAAAGGGTATGTATATTACAGCATGTGAAATATATGATTATATAGATATGTATATCTATAAGAAATTTCAAAAGCCATAACAATTGATAATTAGGGATAAAGCACAAGTATATGTGTCAATAATAAATTTAGATTCCTTTATCAAGAATCTCTTACCTATATCGATATCAAACATTATTTTGTTTGATCATCTACCTCGTAACTCGAGCAACAATAATAAATGGAAACCCATTAAGTTGGGACACCATCAAAAATATAAGAATTACCAATACGTTACCATAAATTATTAACGCCATAAATTATGAACGCAAGTAAGAAGCATGTCAAGTTGTGCTAATGCACAAGAAAACACATGAAACTTAAAATTATACGTCCACAGACGTCAAAGTTTATCACACACAACTTCCAAGGCAAGACCTTTGAAAAATATAAATTAGGCACGATGACACCAATATTAATTCCGTCGGTAAAAGTACTACTAATCAAAAAGCGGTATTTTGCCACATGATCTTACAAACAAAATCTCGCTGAGGTACGTTGGAACAACATTTCACAAACATCGGTATATAGTTTAACCTGAGTCATAATTATTAGTACTACAAAAGAAGTCATATAGTTTTGCACATTCCCTATTTCATTTCACTTCATTCGACATTCTCTGATAATGTCATTAAACAAATAGTTATCACACGAAATTCCAGATAAGAAGTTCTTATATTCCCTTCATTGCAATTCTGACCTCTATAAATAAACTTTTGCTAGTTCCCCTAACGGTCATCATACAATGAGGATTTCTTTCATAGTGACAAATATTGATCTATTTCATTTCTTGGTAAATCCACACTTTACACATGCACTGTTTGTTGCGCATGTGGTTCGTTTGATTTATGAAGACCACTGGAGGCTTCATTCCAATTTGTTATTTTTATCAAAAGTCCAAATATCATATCACTATACTTGCTCTTTGCATTTATAAACCACGTTTATTATAAAACGTTGACTCTTTGATAGCAAGTCAATAAGTTTCTTGAAAAACTCAAATTCCTTTAGCATACATGGTTTTGTTGTAACCATATCCAAAATTTCTTATTGATACATGAACTCGTTTTATTTACACCAAGTTCAATTATTTAAACTTGCTCGCATCATGTATTCAATTCAAAGTCCCATATGATGGATTGAAGCCATCATATTCAAAATAGTCCCGACAAGCACTTCAATTCTCTTGAACCATAGCATGCTTGTTTAGTCTTCGAATTCATCAAAACATTTATTTGATTACAAACACCTTGTGATGACATTTTTTTACAACATTTGAAAATTTCGCTGATCTCGTTTAAATTATTTATTTTTAGTAAATATTTAAATATTAATAACAGTAGGTATTAACATTATTTTAAGGGTATTATCAAGACAGATATTGGATAGCGCAGCCTTAGTTAGGCATGGACTGATCACCTATGCTTAAACAAGGCAGTACTAACCAATATCCAACAATGATAATAACTATTTAATATAAATTAAGTCATCATACTTATTTAGTAAATTTCAATTATATATACAAATATTTTTATAGAAATATATATATATACTTCGTACTGTGAAGAGAAAACATATTTTCATAAAACAAATACAGAGACGAATAAAATTATCTAAATAATCGCCTAAATATTCATAAACAAGACATGTTATAAATAAATTTTTGGTTAATATTTCACAACTATTAAATACTTATAGAAATATTCCTTTATAATATGTACATATTAAAATATCAAATGTCATTTACGCAAGCCAATATTTAAGTATGCTCGATATTAAAATAAACATTTATTATTCTACTTTCATGATACCCTAATCTTATAGTAAACATACTTGATTTTAAAAATAATAATCATGAGTTCTACGATATTGGGTAAACCTATTTATAAAACATATATTATTATTATTACGGGTTTTGATATTTTAAACCTATCTATATTTATTTATTATTCTACTTTATGATAACATAAAAGGAAAAGGTATTTAGTAAACCAAAATATCACCTATCTTTAAATCAAACATTTTGATTAAAATCATCTGAATACAATTTTGTATTAAGACAAAAATACTCTAACTTTATTGTCTTTTTATGTATTCTTACAAATCACCCATCGCAACACATTGATTTTCTCATATCATAATTCAATATTTGCCGAATCATTTTCATGGTTTCATTTTTAACTGGTCAATCTTAAGTCTTCCTTAGGTACCAATCAAGGTAAGTTTTCTTCTGAAAAAGAATTTTACTAATTCCAAAAAGTTCTTCACATTCATTTTAAGAATCTATAGATCATATATCTTTTGGCTTGAACCCAATCACCTTGAAAAAACTATACCATTTCATCTCATTCGTTTGAACATTTCATCTTTTGAAATATCTAGATTTGCTTCCTTGAAACTCACAATTTTGAAAACGGTGAATTTATTCGGTCATCATTATTGAATTCTTTCAATCATTACAAACACTTTGTAGCATCCGAATAGATTTGTAGCCTGTGCTAAACCCTATTCATACGTCATTCGTTTAATTTATCATATTCTTGGTACAATTATGTACTCAGATTACAATACACTAAATCCTGTTGTCCATTACCATTTAAGTAAACAATACTGATTTTCGGATAATCATTAATAAATCATTTTCCATACTCCCATTCACAAATAGATATTTATCGAATCGGAATCTCCCTCAATTGATTAAAGTAAGTTCATTTCGAATATTGAATCCAATTGTTTCTATAAATCATTTTTACTTTCAAAACTCATACCCCTCAAAATATCTTTGGATTCCACTCCACGATACATTATTTCTCTTAATTAAAAAAAGAAACATAATCCCAAGAAAATATCATCGTCCAAATCTCGAGGACGAGATTTTTATTAAGGTGGGGAGGATGTAACAACCCTCACAAAAATCAATAATTAGGATAATAATTAGTCAATAAGGAAACCCTAATTGAGACACCCAAGTAATTCTGCATTAATCCTAAAATTTTCAGAACAAGCGGAATCAGGATCAGGGCCCCTAAAACTCAGGGGGGGTTAAACCCTACTTAATATTTATCTTCAATTTACGTTGTAAACTGTTGAATGTCGAATTTAAATGAATCACCAAGGCTATGCCACTGACTAGGCTAGTCTACAAGCTAAAACGCACCCTTTACGGACCGTAAAGCTTAGTCCTTACGGACCGTAAGCCAACCGGCTCCCTTACGGACCGCAAGGGTCCAGTCATACGGTCCGTATGCGAATCAAATTTTGGGCTATAAATAGCCGACCTTGGCAGTCGACTGATGATAATAAAACGTCGACCAAACTCTCTGGGTACGTCGTTATTAGGCCAAATTACTACAAATTAAACATACACTACACACGAGGTGCTGCTACGATGTCGGGTATTAACTCAATCACTGTTCAATTCTTTTCTTTCCGTCAGCTTTTATTTTTGTAAATAATAGCTCGGGATTTTACCCTCTAAATCCCTAAACTCTGCTCGTTATTAAGGTAATAACTCTAATCACTGGTCATTAAAGTTGAATTAAGTTAATACAATAATACGAGTTCTTGTGTCTAGAAATTAGAATTCATAATCAGTAAGCTGTTAAACTAGTATATCAAACTTAGCAGTTAAGTTAACTGAGTAAATTAAATCATTTGTTAATTAAGTTTGGTATGATTAATTAATCAGTTAATCAATATTAATTAAGCTAAGCAAGATTAATTAAGCTAAGTAAGTTATTTAGTTAAATAGTTAAGGAAACTTAATAGTTAAGGAAACTTAATGGTTAAGTAAAACTTAATAGTTAAGCAAACTTAATAGTTAAGATAAAATTAAATAAATAAAAGTAAAACTTAATAACTAAGAAATCTTCCTAGCTAAGTAATAAATCTACCTATAAATAGGAAGCTTAGGATTCATTTTTCTTTGCTCATTTCTTTTCTTCTTCTCTCTATACGTTGGTGTTCTAACCAACAATCACTCAATCGCTATTACGATTCATTTTCCGAGATCAATATATCCAAAGAATATTTAAGTGCCGCCCACATTGGGTTATACTTTGTCGTTTGTCGTTAATTCGATAAATGAGTTGAAGTATTATACTTTGTCGTTTGTCGATAATTCGATAAATGAGTTGAAGTATTATACTTTGTCGTTTGTCGATAATTCGATAAATGAGTTGAAGTATTGCACTTTGTCGTTCATTGTGAGAATTTGATCTCGTGAGTTATCGTAAAAGCTGTATTGATCATTAACCCGGTTTTTGTGAAATTCGTTAAGGTTCGAATCTCATGACTACCGTTAAGGTTTGATTTGGGTTCTACACCGATACGTATTCCATTCTGTTAAACTATGTATTTAACTACCAAGAATACTCCCAACTACACCCTCACAATCAAATAAACTATTAAATCATCAGAAGATCCAGAATAATAAAGTGCATGCCTAATTATCGGAAGAAGTAGAATCAGGAAGTTTGTTAACTCAATCCTGCATGCTGATTTGTGAGTCATTCCTCTTTTATAAACTCTTTTTCTCACAGATTGTGAGTCATTCTCTTTTTATCAACTGTTTTACAATACTCCAAATTATTTTCCAAAAGTTATAATTACAGTGATTAAGTTTATGTAATCACCAAATTACAGCCGGTATGTGGGGTATTGTGCACAGTATTATTATTATTGTTTCCTTCACATTAGGTGGGCGAGCCTAAATGTGACATACGTCACTCATTGGGACAGCCAATGGTGATATGACCACAGTCACAGAGCTGGTCTGTGACAAATACCTATTCTTGAATGTTGGTTGATAATAAACATATGTAAAAACCCTTAATACTGTAAATTATAACAAATTTGTCGTTTTCAGTAAAATGAATGAACTCACTTAGTATTTCCCGCTGACAAAACCTTTTTAAAACGCGTTTCAGGTAATTACAGTAGATTGGAGTAAGGATTGGATCCGGCACTAAAAGACTTCAAGAAGTGGCTTATTTTATTAATTAAATCAAATTAAGAAATATTGTTTTTATTAAAAGCTACCTTTGTAAAACATGGAATTTATTCCATCTATTTAAATAAAATCCGGTGTTTCTAAACTCTGATATTTTCCTAACTCACGGTCCTGATGAAATTTCCGCTGCAATGTTTTTCAAATTAATCACCGGTACCACTGGTCTGCTCACGGCACCAATTCCGGCCAGATGGGGTCGGGGGTCGTGACAATTGGCAGTCTTATGTATCTCATGTCATGTACTCGACCAGACTTAGCATATGCTGTGAGTAGGCTAAGTAGATATACTAGTAATCCTAGTTCAGATCACTGGAAGGGTATGACAAGATTGTTAAGGTATTTGAGATACACGAGAAATTATGGACTGCATTATGGCCAAAATCCAGCTGTTGTGGAAGGATTCAGTGATGCCAACTGGATATCCGATACAAAAGATTCTAGATCTACCAGTGGTTATGTATTTACCCTTGGGGGAGCAGCTATATCTTGGAAGTCGTCCAAACAAACTCTTATAGCTAGATCCACGATGGAATCTGAATTTATCGCGTTAGATAAAGCTGGAGAAGAGGCAGAATGGTTGCGTCAATTTTTGGAATATGTTCCAAGATGGCCTAAGCCTTTGACTGCTATTTGCATACATTGTGATTGCCAATCAGCTATTGGTAGAGCTCAAAGTGCAATGTATAATGGCAGATCAAGGCACATGCGACGTCGGCATAACACGATACGACAACTACTCTCAACTGGAGTTATCACGATTGACTATGTGAGGTCAAAGGATAACATTGCGGATCCGCTTACAAAAGGCTTAAGCAGAGAGGTAGTACATAAGTCGTCGATGGGAATGGGTCTAAAGCCCTTGGAGTAAATTCGTACAACGGAAAACCTATCCTAGAAGATTGGAGATCCCATGATCTAGGCTCAATAGGACCACCTAACTGTACGAACTGAGATCACTGTGGGGGAGAACCTCAACATACAAAGGGAGTTACAAACTTCCTAGTCCATTCCTAATTAAAATCAGTGATATAAAGAGAGGTTAAGCATATGGCTTTTAATGATTTGTAAATCACCTATGTTAGAGAGAAGTGGGGTCGCTTCAAATGGAATTGGGGGCACAATTCCTAGAGCTCTCGCAGAACCAGGATGGTGTTCCATGACCATAACGGACACAACTATGAGGGGTTAGCTAGACCAGGAAGAGTAATGTGTGATGTGTAATAACGTCTACGTAAAAAGGGGTTGGTTCAAGGACATCACGTCTACTAACCACTAGGAGACTAAGTATATGTCACAAAGGAGGGTTCAAAGGGAAACCTACCTATCCTGCATTACTTAACCGCTGAAATTTTATCATGACACTTGAGTGTATGGGACGATCTCCATTCATGTGGGGGATTGTTGGAAATTTTATAAATAATATTATATTAATAGTTAATGTAATGATTATTTAATAATTAAGCCAAGATGAATGAGAGATCTTGTGCATTAAGTTTTGTGTGTTGGAACCATAAACATGTGGGAAATTGAGCTTGTCCCACATAGGTGGAGAGATAAATCTTTTGTGAATTTATAATTAGAATTCTCTACACGAATGTATTCTTGTATGACAACTCACACCCAGTGGTAGCCAGGAGGGTGCGAAGCACCCGACCCGCGCCCACACCCGGGCACGGGCACGGGCACGGGACCGGGACGAGGGCGATGGGCGCAATGTGGCGCTTTGATGGCGCACTTTGCACTTTGCACTTCGCACGCTCGCATCGCCGCGAGCCGCTTGGAGCTGCCTTTAGTATTTTTTAGATGTGTCTTGGCTTGTGGTCAACTAGAGACTATTCAAGTTCCTAACTGAAAAATAGTTAAGTCTCAGAATTTATTCTTATTGAATTTTGTATTCAATATAGACTATTCAAGTTCCTAACTGAAAAATGATTAAGTCTAAGAATTTATTCTTATTGAATTTTGTATTCAATAGGAACTGATCATTTTCGAATTCTAGTTGGTTGTTATATACAAAGCTTGGTGCTTTGTTTGAGATACGAGAGTCTGAAACTCGTATGGTACATACAACAAACACAGCTTCTAACGAATTTCCGAATTTTGGATCTCTACGCACTTTTGTTTCAGGTATTGTTTCAGGTGCTAGGCTAATCCCGGCAGTACAATCTGCTTAGGCTGTTGTACCCTGGGAAACAGACGGGTTCACCTGGGTGGCCCGAAATCTGTTTTAAGGGAAGCGTGATCTTCACGTGCCTCAGTCACCATTGGTTTTCGTTTTATTCCTTATTTTTCCTTGTAATCTGTTCTTAGTTTAATTTAAATTTCTTGTATTGTAATTTCTCTCAGTTTACTTCTGTTCTTCTTTATGTATTGTAATCAGAATGTTTATTAATAAAATTTACTATTTTATTTATTTTGTGAACGGTCTCCTACAGATTTTATGGGTTTAACCTTGATGTTAATGGTGGAATGTTTAACCTTGATGTTAATGGTGGAATTATGCATCAGTTAGTTATAGTTTATATATATGGAAATGGGGATATGGGAAATTAAAAGGGAAAAGGGTAAAAGTTAGTGTGCATTAGATGGTTGTATGTGTTATATATGTGTAATCTGTTGTTTGAGAATTTGATTTGTATCGATTGCTTTAATTTGAATTGTTCAACAATAGAGGTCTTCGATTAAAGCTCAATCGAGGATCTCGTGATTACAAAAAGGAAGTAATGAATGAATGTGAAATGGTTCCAGAGGAAGATAAAGATAGAGATAGATGATGAGTTTTAAAGAGATGCAGGGGAATGGTGCACAGAGAGAGAGAGAGAAAATGTGTGAAAATTAAATAGGGAAATGAATAAGTTTGAGTGGAAAAGACTAAAATGCCCCTCATGTGAGAGGCATGTGACCAGTATTTAACAGTTGAATTGGATGGAGTTAGAGGCGGGTAGTGAAATCATGAAAGGCTTCAAAGATCAGGGAGTAAAATGGCTATTTTTAAAGGTTTGGGGCAAAACCGTTAAAGTGACCAAACCACAGGGAGTAAAACGGAAGTTTACTCTATTATTTAAGGCCCCCCTTATTCCCACACCCCCTATATCTTATTTTCACATCCCTAGTATATACGGGCCGTATACAAAATATACGGCACGTATAGAATGTTTTTGAATAGGAAAATGCGCAGAGAATGTTTTTTGATTTTACTATATACGGCCCGTATATAGTTATACGAGTCGTATACATGTTTATACGATTTGTAAAATTTATACGGATCAATTGAATTATTTTGGTAGGTTTTTGATGTTACCAAATGTATACGGGCCGTATAACTGTATATGGGCCATATATAAGGATGTTTTTCAAGTATCACGTTTTTTCCAGTAAAAACACAGTCATTCTAGGGTTTCTAAACTCTTCATCACCTTTAACAAACGTTGATCGAAACACTCCGCTTAAATCAGAGCACAAGTAGAGTAACGTTACCGATCAGTCCGTTGATCGAGTAACTAGCAGAAGAACCCGACACAAACAAGTTCTCCACAGTTTGTTATTCAGATCTCTATTCGGTCATCTTTCCAAACTACAACACACGATAACTTTAAACTTTATAGTGTGTGATTTGACCAGGAGGTGATTTGCTACTTTTAATAAGTTGTCATAGTTGTCAAATTCGATTTCAACAAATCTTTTCCTTTTCCTTCAATTTCTAGAACATTCTCCGTAACATGAAGACGTGTCGGGTTCTTCTACTAGTGGTATTTTAATGAAGTATTGAAGATTGAATGTGCAAACCCAACCGTTTTTTACTACGGAAACGATGGCTATGCGAAATACAAACCGCAACCGTTTTTTACTACGGAAACGGTGGCTATGCGAAATACAAACCGCAATCTTTTGTGACTATGGGAAACACAAGCTTTCTTTTTGAGATTGATGGATGTCCGTTATCTCAGTTGAGGCGGACATTGTTTAAATCTGAATATAAGTAGATGTTACGTGTAACTTCATTAAACCAAGAACAAAGCCTATTTTCGAAACACTTGTGTTCGTATCAGCGTTGTTTATCACCCTGTGTGAGCATTGGAAACCCGACAAACAGTCTTGACAACTGTGACAGCTTATCTATCTGTGTGTGTCACATCCATCCTGTTATAGCAATTGATATGATTAATTTTACAGATTTTTTTCTAATTAGCGTTGTTAACTACCAAAAGAATGCATACACAAATAGTTCTAGTGGACGAAGCAAAAAGACCGTTGTGTATATGAATCACGTTTTTTTTCTAATTAGCGTTGTTAACTACCTAGAAATTGATATGGTGAGTTGGTAATCAAAATCAAGATGTCAAACAACGTGCCTTTCGAGATCCAAGAGGAAATAATCAAACGGCTTCCAGTAAAATCACTGATTCGATTCCGATCAGTCTCCAAATCATGGAAAGCTGTTGTTGTTATTGTGCCTATCCCGGTTGTTCAGTACTTTCGTGATAATAAAACAAGAAATAATCAAACGGCTTCCAGTAAAATCACTGATTCGATTCCTATCAGTCTCCAAATCATGGAAAGCTGTTGTTGTTATTGTGCCTATCTCGGTTGTTCAGTACTTTCGTGATAATAAAACAAGAAATAATCAAACGGCTTCCAGTAAAATCACTGATTCAATTCCGATCAGTCTCCAAATCATGGAAAGCTGTTGTTGTTATTGTGCCTATCTCGGTTGTTCAGTACTTTCGTGATAATAAAACAAGCAGGCATTGATTTTGCCAAGATTGAAGGAAAGAATCTGGTCATAAGCGTTGCGGATTCTCAGCGTTATTCGAATGTAAGTGGATTGGGTTCTGCTAGTTATTCGGAATGTTTCGAATCATCCCAGAAGACAGACGCGGTTTGCATATTCAACCAGAAACCAAAGGAAAAAGGGCAGATAATGGCTGATTGATTCTTCGTTGAGGAAACCGAACGTAGACGGAGATGATAGGCCTGGTAACCGGAAGAGAAAAAACCCTAGTGACGTCGTCGACGATTATGAACGGATATTGGCCATTATTCAACTGAGTAATCAATTGTATTTTTTTAGTTGCTTCTCTTGTTAAGTTTCTGAACCAACCTAAATCCACAAATTCCAACAGTTTCTTCGTAGATTCCATCCGATTTGCATATTCAATCTTCATTGCTTCATTAAAATTACAACACACGATAAAATGTTTGAAAATTGCATCAATTCTCCTATATCAACATACTCTTCTCCAGACGCTATGTTGTTATGAATGACAACTTGAGGGGTCTAGTTAACTTTTAGATTCAGATTCAGATTCAGGAAGCATATGAAACCGAAGCTGTTATTTCTGTTGTTCAGTACTTCCGAGATCTGAACCAACCGAAATCCACAAATTCCAACAAATTGCATCAGGAAGCTCAACTTGAACGGACAATATGTATCTTCTATCATGCGACGGACCCAATTCTTGCAAGTTAAATCCACAATCAACGTACACAGGTGCAAGAGAATGGCTAGTTATTTTCAGTTATTTCTGTTGATCCACAAATTCCATTGTTTAAATAAGAATCAGGTTCTCAAGACAAGGATCGTTCTAATAGATTAAAGAGAATAAACCATTTTTTAACCAATTTTTACCCATATTATACGAGCCGTATAACAATATACGGCCCGTATACAATAATCGTATACATTGTATACGATCGGTAAAAAAATTTTTTACCGAGAGTATACGGCCGTATAAACCGTATACGGCCCGTATACATATGGTAAAAAATGGTAAAAACCTATGTAATCTTTATATAGTGTGTGATTTGACCGGTTGTATTAAGTTATCTCTGTTGAATTTGATTTCAACAAATCTTTTCCTTTTCCTTCAATTTCTAGAACATTCTCCGTAACATGAAGAGAAAAAACCGCAGTGACGTCGTCGATGATTATGAACGGATTAAATATAAAAGTGCCGAGAAAGAACCAATTTCACCATTTTTACCCACAGTATACGGGCCGTATAACAATATACGGCCCGTATACAATCATCGTATACATAGTATACGATCGGTAAAAATATTTTTTACCAATCGTATACGGCCGTATAAACGGTATACGACCCGTATACGCATGGTAAAAAATGGTAAAAACCTCTTTAATCTATTAGAACGATCCAATAAACGAAGAACAAAGCCTATTTTCAAAACACAGGTTCATACAGTGCTGTAATAGGTTGTGGTTCAGCCAAAATGACATCTAGCATTACTAACGGTTCAAGTAAGTGTCTAAAATTTTGAAAATTCAGGTTTACCTTGTTAGTTTCTCAAACACTAATAAACATCTGCTTCCTGAATCTAAATCAGAATGTTAACTCTTTCACTCATAAACATCTATTTCCTGAATCTAAATCAGAATGTTAACTCTTTCCTTTTCATGAGGTAAAACCGGTTTCAACATCGAGGGTTGTATCGGAATCAGGCGTTGGAAGGATTGTAGTAGTAGGACATTGGTACCACTGTGAAAGTTGCATTAGGAAGCTCAACTTTAACGGACCGGTTATTCGACCGAGTAATCAATTGTATTTTTTTAGTTGATTCTCTTGTTAAGTTTAATACTGACCCAACCAAAATCCACAAATTCAAGTCAAGGATCGTTCTAATAGATTAATGAGAATAAACCCTCGTTTCTTCATCTTCAAGAATAATGATGAACAGATGATGTTTTTTTCGCAGAACGTGGTTGATTGCGGTGGTTTGGGTCTAGCTTGTCAGAGAGAGAAAAGGAGGTGAGGTAGTCTGATACAATAAGGATGTTGGGAATTAAACGCATGTACGTGACAAAACAAGGATCGTTCTAATAGATTAAAGAGAATAAAGCAAGGATGTTGTGAATTCGCATAAACATATATTCGTTTCATAACCTCCTCCTATAAATCAACCACAACTGACAAAGAGTCTGTATTAGAAACCATCCTATGTCTTTTACCAACCGAAGAGGCAGCAAGGACAGATAATACTTCATTTATCGAGAAACCATACTATCGATAAACTACCATCTTTTACTCATAAACCCTTGAATCCCAACGCTTCTCTAAAAGAGCCTGTATTAGAAACCATCCTATGTCTTTTACCAACCGAAGAGGCAGCAAGGACATATAATACTTCATTTGTCAAGAAACCATATTGTCAAGAAACTAACATCTTTTAATACTTCATTTGTAACCGTAATGATAATGCAAATTTGTACGTAAAGATCTCTACACAAACTGTGTATGTGCTTGTGCTGTAGAAACCGGTGATGAATTTGTGTATCTAAATCAGGTTCTCTGCCTTAGATCGGTCATTCCTTGTGATACATGAACGCTGTATTCTTGTCTTTCAGAAGAGTTGGTATTGAACCAAGAATACTTCAACATTCTAAACCCTACTTGGAAACAAACCAACAAAATCCTTATACTCTTCTAGCAGAACCCGACACGTCTTCTATGATGATTCGAAACATTCACGAACCACAATGGACTCAGACTCATACTACTCACCCTCCCCTGAGAAAAAGTTTTCCCGACGCCTCAAGAGAAAGCAGTTGGTTTGGGTTCATATCAACATTGTTTATCACCCTGTGTAAGCATTGGAAGCCCGACCACTAGCAGAATCATTGCATTACATCCCCGTTGAAAACAACTGATTAAAACGCTTCTCCGTACAACTCTCATCAAATGCCTCACCCTTCCTTTTTATTACATTCATACGACACGTTTTTTTGTTTTTCAATCTTTGTTACTTGTTAAAGTTTTATTTTTTTCTACTTTTAGAAAGATTTGACCACCTAACGACTGTAAAATTTCTCGTGTGATTGACACCTTAAATCTATTAAATACTTTGGGTAAAATCTAATTTTCTTTTCATACGGGCCGTATACAGTTATACGGCCCGTATACGTTATTCGTATCCATTGTATACGACCAGGCAAATTCTTTACACATGGTGTATACGGGCCGTATACAGTTATACGGCCCGTATGGAATGAAAAAACTGACAAAGTCTGAAGGCACAGACTTTGTTAGTTTTATTTTATTATATACGGGCCGTATAACTGTATACGGCCCGTATACACCATGTGTAAATAAGTTTTTGCCATGTATTAATATTAGGACCCTTATTTAAGTCTATATTTTTTTATTAAGTTTATGTTTTGTTTTAAATTTATGTAATGTGGTTTTAATATTAATGAAAATATTTTGTTAGTTTATTTATTCGTTAAAAAAAATAGAAGATTAAAAAAATAAACATAAAAATGGTGGGAGGACGATGACTAGGACCATCCTCTCATACCCTCTACTTTTAGGGGATGGAGCATCCTTGGGAGGACTATGACGTGACGCCTACGTGACGGATCATCCTCCCTTGAAGGATCATCACCATACCTTATAGCATGAAAACAATACATTGCAACTATAACATATATTTTTTTTCGAGATTTGTAACCAACTCACAAAGGTTATTTTTTATTTTCTCAAAAAAAAAAATAATTATAATTTACCTTTCTGTTAAGTTTAGTATAAAATTAAATATAACGTTTTCTTATATCTTTTACTATATGTTTTATCAAAAAAATAACTTGGTATTGTTTACAAGTAAAAAAACTTTGATAGGAAAAAAGATTTAAAACTACAATAGTTTTAATTAAGATTATTGACGTTAAAGCAAACATATTTTTAATGAAAAAACATTAAAATAAACATGTTCAGTCATGTTTTACCAGAATTAACATTGGTCAAAACAATATATTTTCTAAACATTAGCTTTTGGAACCAGTTAATAAAAAAAACACGTATACATATTTCGTGCATTTTGACACAATAAAAGAATCATCTGAAAACATACTTTCAGAAATTCACAAAAGAGCATTCACAAATGAAATGCACGTACGTAAATTAATTAAAATACACATTTATTCCTAAAATTTATTTACTATTTAAAAATCTTTCATATCCAATTCGCAATATCTATTCATAATAAATTAAATTAAATAAATCATCTTTCCATCACAGCTACTTAAAAAATAGTTAAATGTGAGGTAGCTTACTTGGTAGAGGCATATGCCCCTTAAAGAAAAGATCTTAAGTTCAAATCTCAACAAAAGGTATTTAAATAAATGGTGTATAAGCTAGTTTTGCAGTTAAATAAAAGCTAGTTAAAAAATAGGATCAAGGAATGAATAGTGAACATCCAATACTTTAGTTTTTCACATAACTAGTTGATGCTCGCCCGTGTTGCGAGACGATGGTCGAATAATTCTCAATTAATTAAAAAACACTACTATAATTTTGTTAGGAAAAAAACTAAAACGATGATAAGAACGTAATTTTGGGCTCAGGGCAAAACTGTAATTTTTCAGGATTAATGAGCGAGTGTTAGGCAGCTCCTTGATACGAAAAAAAATAAAATAAAACGAGTCAACCAATTAAAACAAAAAACTTTTATAGTTTTGCTAAAAAAACTTAAACAATGGGAAAAATCTTCTTATGAACTGAGGGTGAAATCATAATTTTAATTCAGGGATAAAATCGTAAATTAAATGGACCAATGTGGGAGTGTCAGGTAGCTCCCGACATGACTGTATTTTTATACTGGGGGCAAAATTGTAATTTAACCAGGAAAACAAACAAACGATGGAGAAAATGTAAATTTAAGTTGAGGACAAAATCGTAACTTGGCTGTGAAAAAATAAAACTAATGGCAAAACTGTAAATTTAAACGAGGTTAAATCGTAATTTTGAACCGATGGCAAAATTGAAATTTTTAGCTGAGAGCAAAAGCGTAAATGTATTTTTAAGTGAGGGTAAGAACATAATTTTGAATGGATGACAAAATCGTAATTTTAAGGAAAAAAACTAATGGAAAAATTGTAAATTTAAACGGGGTAAAATCGTAATTTTAAACCGAGGGCAAAATTGACATATTTAGCTTTGAGCAAAAGCGTAAATTTAATTTTAAGTGAGGGTAAAACCATAATTTTGAACTGATGGCAAAATCGTAATTTTAAAGCAGGATAAAATTGTAAATTTGTTGGGCCAATATGGGAATGTCAGACAGCTGCCTAGCCGTATTACCCTAGCCGCCCATTTCAGCCAACAACTGAAAAGCACTATTACCGCCCTTCAATGTATGTATTGAAAACTAGTTTTTGCCCCGCCCGCGTTGCGGGGCAATAAGCCAAATATTTCTCTCTCATAACATGTATGTCTGTACAGAGGGCAAAATCGTAATTATATTTTAAACTGGAGGCGAAATCATAATTTTAAACTGAGAGCAAAATCATAATTTTGGGCTAGGGGAAAAACATAATTTTATTTTGAACTGTGGACAAAAACATAATTTTGAGCTGAGGGCAGAATTGTAATTTTGAGCTAGAGGAAAAAACAACATTTTATTTTAAGCTGGGGGCAAAAACATAATTTTAAACGGAGGGCGAAACCGTAATTTTAAACTGGGAACAAAATAAAGAAAGAGTTTTTGACCCGAGGGCAAAAGCGTAATTTTGAGCTAAGGGCAAAGTTATAATTTTATTTTGAGCTGGGGGCAAAAACGTAATTTTAAACGAAGGACGAAAGCATAATTTTAAATATGGTCCAATAGGAAAATGACACACAGCTATGTGTTTTGCACTATTCCCCCAAATGTTTTTTGTATACGTAGGGTAATTTAGGTATCGAGACGAGGACTTGCATTTTTTTCTAAATTGCTTTGGATAGACACAAATTGAATTCATCATATAAACTTACACACATACACCGGGAATTGCTTTGGATAGATACAACTCACTCATGAATTTATCATTTAAACTTGCATACATCGGGGAAAGATATAATCAAAAGAGTAAAATATATATAGAAACTGATATATCATAAGTATAAATATAGTTTTTGATAAAAACCAGGGCCGGCCCTGAGAATTCATGTACCTTGTTCGAGCTCGAAAAAACGTACCCTTAGGTCTTAACTAAATAAAAAATTTAAACTAGTTTTTCATACAAATTTGAACCATTGACAAAAATATAGCATTCGATAAACACTGCAATTAACAAAATACAAAATTCTCAGGGCCGACCCTGACAAAATATAGTATTCAAATGAATGGCATACCGTAAAAATTTGTGACTTCACCAATTCATCTTGTCGTTTCCTCTTTTGACGTTTTTGCCATCCGGATACTTGTTTAGGAGCCATTAACGCCTAAATAATCATTAATCGACAAAGTTTGTATCAAATTAAGTTAATGCCTAAATAATGTTTGACAAGATAAATGAATTGAATTCGACATAACTTAACTGAAATCGACATAACTTAACTGAAATCGACAAAAGTTAACTGAATAAATGAATTCGAGATAATAACTGAAATCGAAAATCAATCCTAAATCATAAGTTAAGTGATTTCGACATAAGTTAACTGAATTCGACATAATAACTGAAATCGTAAATCAATCCTAAATCATAAGTAAACTGAATTCGACAATTGATTTTTAGTTTTTTTTTACCTCTAGTGAATTTAAATCGAAGGCCTGCTGCTGGTTGTCTCTCTGATGTCTGATCGAACAACACCTAAAAATTGCAGAATGATGATCGAAGGCCTGCAGTCTGATCTCGATTGTCATGATTCCTGTGCGTCGAAGGCTTGCAGAATTGAGAATTCCTTTTTTATTAGTTTTTAGAAAATAATTGGGTATTGGGCTCACTAACCTAATGGGCTAAATAGTTTAAACAATATTATTTTTTTAAGTAGGCAAATATTAATATTTTTTTGGTTATACCCTATTAATTTTTTTTTTTACATATATAATATCGGATTTGTTTTAAAAATTATGTGCCCTACGAAATCACAGGCCCTGTTCGGTTGTCCTCCCCGCCCTCCTTCAGGGCGGGCTCTGATAAAAACAATTTCACCCTCACTAGTAACGGTGTGGGGTCTGTTAGATATTTTAGTGTAATCGGAGATTGACTTGATGATCAAAGCGAATAATAATACACATCAAGCAAGTTAGGAGGTGCGGGAGTGCATGCTTGTTTGAGTTATTATTATTCGAGGTGTACGGGGCTTCCAAGGGGGCAGCGCCCACTTGGCGGGGGTCCGGGGGCAACGCCCCTGGGAGCAGGGTCCAAGGGGCTGCAGCCCCTGGCGGGGTCCAAGGGGCAGAGCCTTAGAAAATAAAATTTTATTTTAACTAAATTGCTTTACGGAAAATGCCTTAGAAAATGAAATTTATGAAAATTCGTCATAAATTTTTAGACAAAAAATCATGGCAGTTTTTAATGCAATTTAATTGAAAATTCGAAAATAACTGCCTCTGGCAGTTACCTGCCTCTGGCAGTTACCTGCGAAAATCCCAAAAATCCGTATTGAGTTTTTTGGTCACAATCCTCTGGTTCATACAATTCACGCAAACACATACACTGGTTCAATTTCTCATAAAATCAGAGTTGTATCCGATTGAATTTTTCGGGTGAACCACCGAAATAATTTGATCTGAGAGTGATTACACGCCTCTCTGATCATCCGGCAAACTGAAATTCCCCAACAAAGATCAAATTAGTTTCTGTGAAGATGGCAAGCGGATCGATGAAGGATATGACAAACAAGGTTGACAAACTGGAGAAGTTCGAAGGGGTGGACTTCCGAAGATGGCAGAAGAAGATGCATTTTCTTCTGACTTCGTTGAAGGTTGTGTACGTGTTGACTACTCCAATCCTGGAGATACAGGAGGAGGGCAATCTGGAGCAAATCAGGAAGAGGTCGAAGTGGAAGAACGACAACTATATATGTCTTGGCCACATTCTGAATGGTATGTCTGATCCCTTATTTGATGTTTATCAAAATGTTGAAACTACAAAGTTAATGTGGGACACGTTGGAAGCCAAATACATGGCAGAAGATTCTTCTAGTAAGAAGTTTCTTGTCAGTAATTTCAATAATTACAGAATGGTTGATGAAAGGCCTGTGATGGAACAATATCATGAATTGTTATGAATTCTGGGGCAGTTTGCCCAACATGATATGAAGATGGATGAATCCATCTCTGTTTCGAGTATCATTGACAAGTTACCTCCTTCCTGGAGAGATGTTAAACATAATCTGAAACATCAGAAAGGAGAGTTAACTTTGGTTGAACTTGGAGGCCACTTCAGAATTGAAGAAGGCTTGAGAGCACAGAAAAATGTGTTGGTCAATGATGATAAGAAACGGGCTGGATCAAGTTCTGTGAACATGGTTGAAACGGGTGAATAATCCAAAGGAAACAGTAAGTTCAAAGGGAAACGCAAGTTTCAAGGAAACAACAATTCGGGTTTAAACAAAAAGTCGAATTACCCTTGCTGGAAAAGTGGTAAGGTTGGTCACTTTAAGAGGGACCATAAAATGATGAAGAATAACAATAAGTCCGGTTCAAAGAACAAGAATGAGGCTAGTTCTGGCGGGTCCAAGGACCCGGGCAAGCAAGGTCAGAATTTAATACAATTTAATAATTCAGTTAAGAATTATGTGTCACTAATTTCTGAGGCATTTTATGTGCAGGATGATGACATTGCTTGGTGGGTTGATTCAGGTGCAACAAGTCATGTATGCAAGGATCTTCGTTAGTTTCAAGACTTTCAACCAATCGAAGACGGATCTATCATCAAGATGGGGAACGTTGCAACTGAACCAATCAAGGGAATAGGAACTGTGAATCTTGTTTTTACTTCTAGAAAATGTTTACTTTTGAACAATATGTGCCCGGAATTCGAAAGAATCTATTAAGTGGATTGTGTTGAATAATTGTGGGTACAAACAAGTATTGGAAAGTGACAAGTATATCTTGTCAAGACATGGTACCTTTGTTGGTTTCGGTTATCTATGTAATGGTATGTTTATGTTGAATGTTGATGTCTCGTTTATGAATGAATCTGTTTGTGTTGCTTCAACTAGTAATGCAAATTGCATAGCTTCAACTAGTAGTAGAAACAACTTGACCGAATCGGAATTATGGCACGCTAGACTAGGACATGTACATTATAAAAGAGTTAAAGAAATGTCTAAAATGAACTTAATTCCGCCTATTAATATAAACAATGATAAATTCCATGTTTGCAAGTTGAATAAGATAACCAAAAAGCCTTTCATGCAACATGTTCATAGGGAAACTAAAGTGTTAGATTTGATACATAGTGATCTATGTGATTTTCATGCTACACCATCTCTAGGTAATAAAAAATATGTAGTAACATTTATAGATGATGCTACTAGATTTTGTTACGTTTATTTGTTGCATGCTAAGGATGAAGCTCTTGAAAAGTTTAAGATTTATAAACAAGAAGTAGAGCTTCATCACAGTGGGTTGATCAAAACCCTACATACGGACAGAGGTGGTGAGTATTTTGATCCGGTATATTTCCAATCTACTGGAATATTACACCATACCACAGCTCCTTACACACCGGAACAAAATGGTGTGGCGGAAAGGAAAAAATAGGACTTTAAAGGAAATGGTTAATACCATGTCGTCCTATTCGGGCCTAAGTGAGGGCTTTTGGAGTGAGGCTATGTTGACAGCCTGCTATTTGCTAAGTAGGGTTCCAAATAAAAGGAACAAGACCACCCCTTTTGAGCTTTGGTATAAAAAACCACCTGAGCTGCATAAGCTGAGAGTTTGGGGTTGTAGAGCCGTGGTGAGGCTCACTGATCCTAAAATAAGGAACATGGGGGAAAGAGGTATAGACTGCATTCTCATTGGGTATGCGGAGCATTCATTTGCTCATAGGTTCTATGTTATAGAACCAAATGACTACGTGTCAGTGCATACGGTTATTGAGGCAAGAACTGCAGAGTATGATGAAAATAAATTCTCTTCAATACCTAGGCCTAGAGACATGGTTCCAAGCTCTAGTAACTCTCACGTGGCTGATTAAGTGATTGATACTCCTCCGGAACCTAGGAGGAGTGGTAGAGCAAGAAAAGCTAAATCATTTGGTGATGATTTTCAGCTATATTTGGTTGAAGGATCTAGAGATGAAATTAAAATTCAATATCAATATTGCTTCAATATTGAGGAAGATCCTAAAACCTATAGTGAAGCCATGGCATCTCGGGATGTAGCTTTCTGGAAAGAAGCTATAAATGATGAGATGGACTCTATTATGCAGAATAATACTTGGAAACTATCTGATCTACCCCCTGGGTGTAAACCACTTGGTTGTAAATGGATCTTCAAGAAGAAGATGAAAGTAGATGGTTCAATTGAAAAGTTTAAAGCCCGATTGGTTATCCAAGGCTTTAGACAAAAGGAAGGAATTGACTACTTTGATACATATGCTCCTGTAGCAAGAATATCCACTATTAGATTGTTAGTTGCCTTGGCTGCAATACACAATCTTGTGATTCACCAAATGGATGTGAAAAGCGCTTTCCTGAATGGTGATTTGGATGAGGATATATATATGAAACAACCAGAGGGTTTTGTTATGCCTGGTAATGAGCATAAGGTGTGTAAGCTAGTTAAGTCATTATATGGCTTAAAGCAAGCACCAAAACAGTGGCATCAAAAGTTTGATGAAGTGGTTTTGTCTAATGGTTTTATATTAAACCAAACAGACAAGTGTGTATATAGCAAATTTGATGATTCTAGGAAAGGAGTCATAATTTGTCTATATGTAGATAACATGTTGATCTTCGGTACTAACCAGGATCAAGTTGATAAAACAAAGAAATTTTTGTCATCTTGTTTTTGATATGAAAGACTTGGGGGAGGCTGAAATGATCCTTGGTATAAGGATCTAACGGGAGAATAATGGCATATCTATCTCTCAATCTCATTATATTGAGAAGATATTGAAAAAGTTTAATTTTCATGATAGTTCTCCGGTTAGCACTCCAATGGATCCTGCTTTTAAGCTTTCACCTAATGAATGTGTAGCTGTAAGCCAACTTGAATATTCAAGGGCCATTGGATCTCTCATGTACGCCATGATTAGCACTAGACCGGATATAGCTTATGCTGTTGGAAAGCTTAGTAGGTATACTAGCAATCCAGGTGCAAGTCATTGGCAAGCAATGAATCGAGTATTTAGGTACTTGAAAAGAACCATGAAATATGGTTTAACGTATACTGGATTTCCTTCGGTTTTAGAAGGTTATTCGGATGCAAGCTGGATTAAAAACAAGGAAGATCATTCTTCCACGAGTGGATGGACTTTTCTGCTTGGAGGAGGTGCCATATCTTGGGCATCTAAGAAACAGACTTGCATAACTAATTCAACAATGGAGTCTAAGTTTGTAGCATTAGCCGCAACTGGCAAAGAAGCTGAGTGGCTAAGAAACTTAATTTATGAGATTCCATTGTGGCCTAAACCTATATCACCAATATCTATTAGATGTGATAGTGCTGCTACCTTAGCTAAGACATATAGCCAAGTGTATAATGGGAAGTCTAGACACTTAGGTGTTAGACACAGCATGATTCGTGAGCTCATCACGCAAGGGGTGATATCGGTGGAGCTTGTGAGAACTCAACAGAATTTAGCTGACCACTTAACCAAAGAGTTATGTAGAGATCTTGTGCACAAGGCGGCTGTAGGGATGGGATTAAAGTCCACCTGAGATTTCTCGTGTTAAGATACCCAATTCCCACCTAATATGACGTTAGGTGCTGAATTCAATGTGGAAAGCTTAACATCTAGAAATTGGAACACATTAGTAGCATCATCCCAAGGTATGTGTTCAGACCTGCAAGTTAAAGGAGGTTGAAGATTTTCTTCTTAATAGTTCTTTGAAAAATTGCATATGCAGGTGCAAGAATAAAGAGCTATCAATATGAGCATGAAGTTTAGCCGCTTCAAGAAGCTAGGACTTGGCTTTGATATGTTCATTGAAGGATGGGACATAGGCTAGTAAAATAGTGTCAGGAAAGAACATTAGAGTATGTAAACTTGTGTGTATATTATCTTCATGTATTCACTGAATAGAAAGGGTTCAATCCTTAGCGACATCCCTATATTCGAATATTTGGAATGTGTAATATACTAATGTGAAATTCAATCGTCGCGATATTTCATTTATGCATAAGTTTGATTTGTTGTGAATTTGTTTAAGTTAATCAAGGATTACGCTAAAATGGGGGAGGAATGTTAGATATTTTAGTGTAATCGGGGATTGACTTGGTGATCAAAGTGAATAATAATACACATCAAGCAAGTTAGGAGGTGCGGGAGTGCACGCTTGTTTGAGTTATTATTATTCAAGGTGTACGGGCGGAGCCCGTACTCTACGGGGGTTCCAAGGGGGCAGCGCCCCTGGGAGCAGGGTCCAAGGGGCGGCAGCCCCTGGCGGGGTCCAAGGTCCAAGGGGCAGAGCCTTAGAAAGAGAAATTTTATTTTAATTAAATTGCTCTATGAAAAATGCCTTAGAAAATGAAATTTACGAAAATTCGTCATAAATTTTCAAACAAAAAAATCATGGCAGTTTTTAATGCAATTTAATTGAAAATTCGAAAGTAACTGCCTCTGGCAGTTGCCTGCGAAAATCCCAAAAATCCGTATTGAGTTTTTTGGTCACAATCCTCTGGTTCATACAATTCACGCAAACACATACACTGGTTCAATTTCTCATAAAATGAGAGTTGTATCCGATTGAATTTTTCGGGTGAACCACCGAAATAATTTGATCTGAGAGTGATTACACGCCTCTCTGATCATCCGGCAAACTGAAATTCCCCAACAGGGTCAGGGAAGGCCCAGTGAACCTGGCCTCGTATAGGAACACCGTCTCCCGGACCCGGTGACAAAAATGATCCCATTGAGTGGAGATTCCTCACTGATTCTCGGTGAACGGGAGAGTTATTATTATTTTTTTTTGTTTTCCAGGTTGTGTGTACGCATATCATTAGCTTTCAAATAAACTTGATTAGTCTTATACTTTATAGACCTAAACAATATATATTATATAACATACCCAACATGTGAGAGAGATATTACTTTTTTATAATGTGTTTGAGAGTCTTGTTTGATTGTATGTATTTCATGCGTGTGTGTGTTTTATATGTGTGGGTGTTTTTTTGTTTTTACATGTTGAAGAAGAAGAATGTGTGTGTATGAATTTTATTTTAATTTATATTTAAAAAATTAAAAATAAATATATTTTTTGATTATATGTCTTTTATTTTAATTTATATTTTAAACAGTTAAATATATAAATTGTTTTAAAGTTTAAATAAAATTAAAATAATTTGACTTTAGGGAAATCTGGAATGACACTACGCAACCTAAGAAAATTGGAAAAAAAAAAAGCTGATGTGGTGTTTATGTGTTACACGTGGAAAACAAGACGACACCCTAGGGTGGTATTATAAAAAGTTTGGTGAGATGAATGAGAAAATGTTTGCTGTTAAAAAAAAAAAAGAAAAAATCAAGTACATTTTAGGCTAATTTAGATACCGGAGGCCATTTGGCATCATAATTATGAAGCAAGATGCAATAATTTAATGTAATTTTGATAATATATTATAATGGAGCAAGGTGCAATAACTTATTTAAGAGCATCCAATGGGCCACCAACTTCTAATCCTGGTCTATAAATGTTTCAACTTGCTAGCTAGCTACACCAAAAGGAAACGAAAATTGACATATTGTGATCATGGAGGAGGGGTTGTTGTCGACTGCGGAGCAGCCACGAAGATGGGGTGTTGTGTTGGCGGAGGAAGTGAAGAAAAGTTGTTACATAGCGTTGCCAATGGTGGTGGTGACGGTGTCACAAAACCTATTGCGAGTAGCGTCTATGTCAATGGTTGGTCACCTTGGTCAGCTGGAACTTGCGGGCACCGCAGTGGCTACTTCCCTCACTAATGTTACGGGCTTCAGTCTCCTTGTATGTAATCTCTCTCACTTTCTCTTCTTAGTTTTTCCATTTTTCTATGTTATTAATTTACTCATGCAAATGTTTAACACAATCGGGCTAAGAGTCGAATATATTCGACTTTGCCTGATGGGTTACGAGTTGATGGTCCAGTATGTTTTTTTACAAGCAAGAAAAAACCGGTGAAACACTAACGATGCTACATCACCTTTTCTGATAAAATTGAACTGATAAACCATTAGAGTTGTGAGTTCACTTATCAAGAATCTATTTTTTGAAACATCACATTAAACATTCTACAAATCATTTTTTTTTGGGGGGGGGGGGGGGGGGCAATTTTATAAAAAATATCCGGTTAATAAGCTCTTAAAAGAACAGAAAAAAAAAAGAGAACAAGAAATTACGTGACAAAACTAGGGTTTTAGCCCAGTCAGTCCTACATAACTTACAGATTTTCATACCACTAGAAAACCATAAAAATGAAAACGATACAATATCATAACCTCTAGAGAAACTTTAATCTTGTGAACGATTATACAAATTTGAATAATTAACTTTAGGAATAATATTAATGGATCACGAGATCCAACTTTTAAGTTCAAATTATTTATTTCTAAGAATATTTTTCACGTTGTTTAAAACAAAACCATGTAAGATATCTATTTTTTAAGTCAGATAAAACGAAAAAAAAAATGATTAAAATATTAGAAAGAGAGGAATACAGCGTTTGGAGACAAAAATGCACCACGCCACTTTCTTATCATGTCCATAAGAATGTATTAAATGACCTCTCATAATCAGTCTTTATTGTTGCCATTGCCAATGTCATCTTCAATTTTATTGCACTGACCGGTTAGACCATGGGTTAAAATGTCACTCGTTGTGCTGGTCGGTTTGTTACAGATGGGATTTAAATGTTGAAGTGGTTTTTTTTTTTGAACGGCCAACGAATCCTCCAAATGGGCTACTGACGAAATTCACCACATCGGGATACACTCGCCTTCCGAACCGGGGAAAACCCTCACCTAGGGCCGAAGCCCGTGAACACTCGCCCGACGGCACGACAGTGCGGTGAGGTAAAACCCGCTCAGTTCAAGGATCGAACTAGCGATCGCCGCCTACCCGCCTAGTCTCCCATCATCACCAGGTGCCGCAGAAACTAAATGCCAGGGACAGGAATTGAACTTGGGTCACTTGGAACACAAGATCTCTCCCTTACCACTCCACCACTAGCTCATTGGCAAATGTTGAAGTGGTTTTGAATGAAAAAAAAAACTACAAATATTTTTAAATTATAATATTTAAACTTGATATGTCAAGTTGTCAACATCTAATCTAGGAAAAAGTTGTTATATATTTTGATATCTAAATTGAATACTCTCAGAACTTCTTTTAACTCTACAATCATAAACCGCTTTTTTTTTTTTTTTTTTTGCATATAATAGAATTTGAACTTTGTAGTTCTTATAATCACATAAAAGTATTTAACAACTAATCTACCAACATGTTGATACGGTATTTCTAGCTAGCTAAATCTTGGAAAAAGTTATATATTTTGATATCTAAATTGAATACTCTCAGAACTTCTTTCAACTCTACAATCATAAACCACTTTTTTTTTTTTTTTTTTTTTTTTTTTGCATATAATAGAATTTGAACTTTGTAGTTCTTATAATCACATAAAAGTATTTAACAACTAATCTACCAACATGTTGATACGGTATTTCTAGCTAGCTAAATTTAGTACCCTTTACGAAAAAAATCTTATTGTTTTTCTTCAAAATAAAAAGGGTTGCTAAACATACCTTATTTACACTATTTTTACTAATCATACCTCTCCCTTCATATTATTACATAATTCAACTTTAATCTTTTATTTTTCTTTTTTTTTTTAAATTTTATTCATGTGATCTTTTAAGTTTATAATCTTATTAAAGAATATCAAGATTCTTTTTTAAAATTTAAAATATAATCTTTTAAAAGTTAGATCATTACCTTTTAATAAATAGGACTTTAAATAAAAAAATTGTATGCATGACCACAAATTAGATGTTTTTTTTTTTTATTTACAAAGAGGGGTGTAAATGAGGTTTTGCTCACTGAAGAATTATTATTAGTATTGACTTAGGGGCGTGAATTTCTGACACGACCCGAAAACCCGACACGAACCTAACACGAAATTCGCGGGTTTAGGTTTAGTCTAAACGGGTTCGGGTCAGTTTCAGGTTGAACCCGCGAACCCGTTTAGGTTAACGGGTCGGGTTCGGGTCAACCTGGTCGGGTTGGCGGGTTGACCCGTTTAACACATTTATACTATATTATATTTTTTTACAATATATTTTATGTGATAAATTAAATGGAGGTGTGTATTTTATGCAATGATTATAAATTAAAAAGAGAAATTAACATAGATTTTATAATTTAAATATGATATTATTATATACATTTGTGTTTTTTTAGTAAATTTTAATTTTAATATATTAATTTCTAAAAAAAATAAAAAAATTCGGGTTGAACGGGTCGTGTTCGGGTCAACCCACGAAACTTCGGGTCGTGTTCGGGTTCTTATGTATGATACGATTTTCGGGTTCGGGTCGGGTTCGGGTTTGTGTAAAATTTTCGGGTTCGGGTCGGGTTGAACCCGCTAACCCGCGAACACGACCCGTTTAGCACCCCTAAGTATTGTCATGCTTTTTAGGATTATCATTTATGCCAGATCAATATTTCGAGTACTTTTAGAGATTTGACGTTTAATTTTTTACCAATTTGGATTCGATCTTTATGTTTATTTTTTTGATCAATTTGGATTCGATCTTTTATTATTTAATATTATAACACAAAATTTGATTAAAACAACGGGTTTTTAATCAAAATTCATGGGTTTTTATTATTTAATATTATTATACAAAATTTGAATAAATCAGTGGGTTCTTAATCAAACTTTCGGTTTGGATTTGGATGTTACTATTTGATTAAAACAGTGAGTTTTTTTTATATTTTACTATTTGGATTCGATCAAATGATTTGCATTAAATGAATTGATATAGTTTGGGAGAGATGGGTGGATTTTAACATACGAGATATAGTGAAATTAACTGATGTAATTGAGGGTGTACCTGTATTTTCCGTTTTTCCTTTGCTCTATACTATTTGGGTTTTACAGCATATGATGGCTCTGTTCTATAATTATAGAATCTTATCGTTCAAAAAATAAATAAATAAATAAACGAATTGATAAGTTTGTTGGATTGATGTTTGTGTGTATAACTCCAATGACAGTTTGGAATGGCGAGTGCATTAGAGACGTTATGCGGACAAGCTTTCGGGGCACGACAATACCATAGGCTCGGTACATATACATATGGTGCCATGATTAGTCTCATTTTAGTCTGTTTCCCCATTTCCATTTTATGGGTCTACATCGACAAACTCTTAATCCTTCTAGGCCAAGATCCTTTAATCTCGGCCGAAGCACGTAAATTTTCAGTTTGGCTCATTCCCACCCTATTCCCTTACTCCATACTCCAACTATTTATCCGATACCTACTCTCGCAAAGTCTCATCTTTCCAATGCTTTGGAGCTCAGTCGCGGTTCTTGTTATCCATGTGCCTGTCTGTTGGGCTCTAGTGTTCCCGCTAGGGTTCGGGACAGCTGGAGCAGCATTAGCCATTGGAATCTCCTACACTTTGAATGTGATGTTTCTTGGATTTTACTTGTACTACTCTGAAGCGTGTGAAAAGACACGTGTCACGTTTTCAGTAGACGGTTTAAAAAGCATCAGGGAGTTCTTTCATTTCGCCATCCCGTCAGCAATCATGTTATGGTAAATTCACATATGCTTTTTAAAAGGTTGTGCTAAACGAGTAAACGTACCCCCTCCCTATTATTTTTAGTGAATGTACCCTCTTTACTATATAAACTACATTATCTCTCTATTTTATTCACTAGGGGCACGTTTAGCTAACCTTTTCCAAAATTTAAGCAGACTTTTCACATATAAATTGCTTATTTACGTGGGATATTCGATTTATTGTGTAGTCTTGAATGGTGGTCGTATGAGATCGTTGTTTTGCTATCGGGGCTCTTGCCTAATCCTCAGTTAGAGACTTCAGTGCTCTCAATATGGTAATCCTTATTCGAGTAAATTTATAAACTATTGATCTTTAAAAAATACCTTAACATACATGGTGTCATCTATTGCAACAGTCTAACAGTTGGTGTCCTACATTACTACATACCTTACTCATTTGGGGCTGCTGTAAGGTATGCTCTTAACCTATTTAATGTTTTGCCCAAATGATAACAAGTCAGTGTCCTGACTAAAGATATGCTCTTTTGCAGCACACGAATATCAAACGAGTTAGGAGCTGGAAATCCACAGGCTGCAAAAACGGCTCTATTGGCTGCAACCGGTCTTGGAGCAGTGGAAGTGATCATAGCCATCACCACTCTTTTATGCTCACGTTCGTTTCTGGGATATGCATTTGGTAGCGAGCAGGAATTGGTAGACTATGTCAAAGACATCACCCTTCTTCTTTGTTTCACTCTATTTGCCGATACAATTCAAGTGATCCTTTCAGGTTTGCCGTTTAAACCTTGAGGCATATATTGAATCCAAAACGTTACAAGCTCATGGCCGTTTTAATGTTTCTTTTCTAAACAGGAGTTGCTAGAGGGAGCGGGTGGCAACATATTGGAGCTTACATTAATCTCGGATCATATTATCTCGTTGGAATACCCATGGCTCTAGTTTTGGGTTTTGTGGTGGATCTTAAAGGGAAAGGCTTATGGAGTGGACTAATTATCGGATCAATCGTGCAATGCATTCTGCTTACTCTAATAACATGTTCTACTAGTTGGGAAAAACAGGTTCTTCATTTAGACCCAAAGATCTATTATTATCTTAACTTTGTTAGTCCACCTACTGATAATGGATGGATATTCCAGGCAACAATGGCGAGAGAGCGGCTATTTGTGCAGGCGGTTATAGACAAGTAATGATGCTTCAACTAAACAGGCAAAATGGGGCAATGACAAACGTGCAAAAAGAACATGCAAATCGCAAATGTTCGTCAACAATGGCTTAATGATTGCTCAATGCCTCAATGATGTTATTTTGAGAAGTTACTTTGCATGATTTGCAAAAATAATTAAATGAGGTTTTGTGGCATTGATTTTCCTATCTGCAATTAAATAACTACCAAACTTAGACCATGGGGTATGGTGGGGCTTGGGTTGGGGCATTTGTTGACACGTGGAATGGGAGCCCCCCACCACTCAAACCCACGCCCATGGGGTATGGTGGGGCTTGGGTTGGGGGCATGAGTTTGGTTTGGCCATTGAGAGCCCGCCATGTCACCTTACTAGCCCTACTAGCCCGCCCCACGCCCGGCTTCAAACCCACGCCAATGGGACCACGCCCCAACCCAAGCCCCCGGGGTGGTGGCTTGGACGTTTTCAGCCAACCCACGCCCCAACCCAAGCCCCATACCCCATGTCCTTATACTTAAGTAAGGCATATTTATGAAAGAAGAAACATTACCAAAGTAAGCAAACAGAACCTTCTGAACTAATCCACGTGTGTGACTGATGCTTGCCTAAACCTACTCACATTAGAGCTCTTAATATGTTTCTTTGCAAATTTGGATTTCTGTCGTCCACCACTAGAGTATCATCATACCATCAGTGGAACCACCCAATCATATATATTTTCATTTTGCAAATTCAGAAGGTAATCCAATAAATCTAAGAAAAAAACCCAGATAATGGTCCATAACTCACTTCAAAAGTTGTTGTCAACTGTCAAGGATTGTTTTCACTTATTATTTTCACTAAAGTGTGTACTAGTTCCCCTATCAACAACTAATTAAATTAAAATAATGTTTAAAGCGAATGAATAAAAATATATTTAAAAAAGGATGTAATGTGTTTTAATTTCATTGGCTGAAACAATTAAAAGGAAATGGGCAAAGGGGCTAAGGGCATGGGATATGGGGCTTGGGTTAAGCCACCATTCTGGGTGGGCTTGGGTTGTGCGTAGCCCTTGGGGCTTGGCTTTGAAGCCGGACGTGGGGCGGTATGGCCATGCTAGGTGGCTGCCTTCCATTCGCTCACCCGCCACGTCATAGAGTTTTGAGGCAAGGAGCGAAAGGCGTTCGACAAGATCGACCTTTTTGAAATTTATTTAACGCTCTAGGTTTGTTATTTTGTAATTTTTAGAAATTATGTAATTTTTAGGATTATGTAATTCTAATGAAGTTGTAGGTTTTTTTTTATAAATGTTGTGTGATTTTTTATAAATTTTTTGTAATTTTTTTTTAATATTCTGGCACCAGTGCACCCAACCCATGCCCCGCCATACCCTGCAGACACGTAACCAGACGGTGAGGGCTCCCATTTCACGTGTCAACAAATGCCCCAACCCAAACCCAACCATACCCATGGTCTAACAACCCATTAGACATAAATAGGGGGCGGTCAGGCGTGAATGGTGATAACATGGCATGGGCAGGAACCCAAGTGGACAATAAAATCTCGTATTATATAACATACAATCGGTGGGGCCAATAAGCATAATCCACCTGTCAAATTAAATATCATTATTCTATTTCAATTTCTTCAGTTTAGTATTCAACTTCTAAGCATCCTTGATCCTTCACCTCTCAGATTGAATATCATTATATTAGACCATGCGGTATGAGGGTTGTCTTCCCCGTCCCGGCTTGTTCTCGGCGTCCCACACCGCCCCCCTAGGCTGCGTCGCATCCCTCCCGGCGTCTGCAAGACGGAGGAGACGATGCAAATGGTGGGCCCCCTCTCCTCTTTCCCCTCTGACTTTTCTCTCTCTCCTCTTTATTATTTATGTTTTTGGCCGCACGTTTCGCAACGGGTTCCACATATTTTACCGATCACACGGAGCTACAAACTTGAGGTTCCATGTGAGTAGTTTCAACTTAAAAGTTTGATTCCAAGTGCACCAGATTTTTTAATAAAATCGACTTTTTCCATCTCAAACTAATTATGCAACTGATATAGTGACAAGAGAACAAGTATATGATACAGGTACACTATCTCAATGCGCTTGGTACAAATCATTATATCATCATGTGTTCTAGGTTTGTTAATTTCCACTCAAAAATCGTTGTAATTTTTGGAAATATAGACAGAAACAAGACATAGAAATTACTCAAACTTCTTAATCAAAGACAAGTAATTCAGCATCTTCTCAATAGCTTCATCATCACACCGTCCCCTCGACTCAATAATACCGGATCCATAATAACTGTAGAAATTTGTAATACAAACACAAAACTCAAACAAACAGAAGAAATAGCGACAAAACAGGTGACAAAATCTTATTTATCCAACCCAAAAGATTTGCCCCCCAAAATACCCAAAGATCTCACAATTATGAGATCAGATCTTACAATAGTAAGATCAAAGTACAATACAGAAATACAAAACAAACTGTGATGATCATCCACAGATGATCATCAACACATCAAGATAGTTTTCTCAGATACAGATGAGAAACTATCACAACAATCTCTGAAAGTACAAAGGAAACCCTAATCGGAGAATCCAGAGAAAACAAGAAGATGATCTAAGCGAACTGAATGATTGAGGAGAGAGAGAGAGCCTTTTATACTTCCATCTTTCACATCAGTCCACAACTCTCAGCAATATACAGGAACAGTCCTCCAAGTTACACAACAGCCCCTAGATATTTTCTGCAACATGAAATGGGCTGACAATAATAAAAAGCCCAAAACCAATATAACAGGCTAACAAAACATATTAGCCCAACAGCCAATAAGAACCCAATAAACAATAATAACCCAAATGAATGAAAAGAATATAACAACAACCAGTATTTTTAACATCCCCCCTTCATTCAATTGGGTTAAACAAATCAGTCATGCCAAGTTCTTTGCAAGCTGTTTCATGCTGAATTACAGTAAGTCCTTTTGTAAACATATCAGCAAGTTGACTATTAGAGTCAACTTTTTCAGTTCTTATAATACCATCAGAGATTTTTTCCCTTAGGAAATGCAAGTCAAGCTCAAAATGCTTTGTCCTTTCATGAAATACCGGATTTGCTGCTATTGACAAGGCAGCTTGACTATCACAAAACACAGACATAGGTAATGAATAACTTATACCCAACTCAGTCAACAAATTTTTTAACCACATCATCTCACAAGTGGCAGAACACATAGATCTGTATTCAGCTTCTGCTGTTGATCTAGAAACAACATTTTGTTTCTTGCTTTTCCAAGAAACAAGGTTTTGACCTAAGAAAATACAGTAGCCTGTAACAGACTTTCTAGTGTTTAAACACTTAGCCCAGTCAGAATCAGCATAGCCAAATAAATCTAAGTTCGTACTCTTCTTAAAACTAAGTCCTTTGCCAGGACTCAATTTTAAATATCTTAACAACCTCAAGGCTAAAGACAAATGAACTTCTTTAGGAGAATGCATGAACTGGCTCAAAAATTGAACTGTGTAACTGATATCTGGTCTGGTTAGAGACAGATATATCAGTTTGCCAATTAATTTTTGAAATCCAGTTACATTTTTAAGAACCTCTTGATTTTTATCAACTTTGGAAGTTACCAAAGAACTTTGTTCTATAGGAGTACTTACAGGTTTACAACCTAAGTACCCAAATTCACTTAACAATTCCAAACAATATTTCCTTTGACTAAAAAACACAGCATTATTTTCATATAAAACCTCAATGCCTAGAAAGTATTTTAACTTACCTAGATCTTTAATCTTAAAAGTATCATTTAAAACCCTTTTAATACTTTCAATTTCAAC
Source organism: Helianthus annuus (assembly GCF_002127325.2). Lineage (NCBI taxonomy): Eukaryota > Viridiplantae > Streptophyta > Magnoliopsida > Asterales > Asteraceae > Helianthus > Helianthus annuus. The sequence continues at coordinate 140,269,316 of NC_035441.2, read as the reverse complement.
AACAGAATTGCCAGTTACAACAATATCATCTACATACACAAGTAGAAATACAATAACATCTTTTTTATTCAAAATAAACAAGGAATGGTCACACTTGCTCTGAATAAACCCAGATTTTAATAACACATCTGTCAGTCTTTCATTCCATTTCCTAGGTGCCTGTTTAAGGCCATACAAAGACTTAACCAACTTACAAACTTTGGTTTCATTTTTAGAATAATACCCTTGTGTAAGTTTCATATAAACATCCTCAGTAATTGACCCATGTAAAAAAAGCATTATCAACATCCAATTGGAACAAAGGCCAATTAAAATTAACAGCTAATGTAACAACAGTCCTGATAGTTACCATCTTGACAACAGGTGAGAAGGTTTCTCCAAAATCCAACCCTTCTCTTTGATTAAAACCTTTAGCTACAAGTCTAGCTTTAAACCTTTCAATTTCCCCATTAGACTTGTATTTTACCCTAAAAACCCATTTACAACCAATAGCTTTTCTACCTTGAGGAAGATCAGCTAGGATCCAAGTGTTGTTTCTGAACAAAGCTTCCATTTCTTTGTTCATTGCTTCAACCCATCTTGGATCACTAGCAGCCTCCTCATAACAAGTTGGTTCAACAATTTTATTCAAAGCAGTAGCAAAGCACAAATTTTGAACAGATAAGCAAGAATACTTAACAACTTTATCTAAACTATACTTAGCTTTGCTATTAAGAACATAATCTTCAAATCTTTTAGGTAACACAGAATTTCTATTTGACTTTCTAACAGTAGACATGGATCCCTCAGACAGGATGTTCTCTTCATTTGAGGTCCTAGCGTCCTCTGCCCTACCAGACCCTTCATGACTACTACTTTCAACTCCACTGCTGGAACTAGGATGCTCAACAGCAGCTGGAGTGGCAGATGTAGAGGGGAATGGTTGCTGATCCTCACCAGTAACCTCATGAGAACTGTTATTCCCCTCTTCATCATTGGGACTTAAAAAGTTAATGGTTGATGCTTCAACAATATCAAAAAAATTTAAGTGATTTAAATTTTCTGAAACATTGTTATGTTGATTAATCAAAAAATCAGATTTATAAGGAAACACAGTTTCATAAAATTTTACATCTCTTGAGTAAAATTCTTTTTTATTATCCAAACTCCATAACTTGTAACCTTTTTTCACATTTGAATAACCAATCAAGACACATTTTTCAGAATTTACAGAAAACTTATCTAAATCATTTAACACAGTGCTAAAGCATAAACAACCAAAAACTCTAAGATGAGCAAAAGAGGGTTTAAAACCAAACATCACTTCATATGGACTTTTACCTAAAAGAACTGAAGAGGGTAACCTGTTAATAAGATAAACAGCAGTCAATATGCAATCAGACCAAAAACTAAGTGGAACACCACTTTGAAACAACAAGGATCTTGCCAAATTTAAAAGATGTCTGTGCTTTCTTTCAACCACCCCATTCTGTTGGGGTGTGTAAGCACAAGAAGTCTGATGTATAATCCCTTTAGATTTACAAAAACTGTCCATTCTATTATTAACAAACTCAGTGCCATTATCACTTCTAATGATCTTAATTTTTTTTCTTAAATTGAGTTAATACTAACTCATAAAAACTTTCAATGTTTTCAAACACATCCATTTTAGTTTTTAACAAATAGCACCAAACAGCTCTAGAGTAATCATCAACAATAGTTAAAAAGTATTTAAAACCATCCCTACTAGAAATCTTATAAGGACCCCAAACATCTAGATGAATTATATCACCTACACTTTTAGTTTTGTGTTCACTTAATGGAAAAGGAACCCTAACTTGTTTGGCTTTATGACAAATTTCACAAGGTTGTTTAGAAATATCAGAGACTCCTATCTCATTTTTTAAAATTGACAAGATCTGGTCAGCAGGATGACCTAACCTGCTATGCCACAAGTTACAGTTATTTACACTATTAAAACACAAATTCACAGAATTACCATTTTTATTAACAAAGTACAGCCCATTATCCTGTTTACCAGTCACCAGGATTCTCCCTGATTTCGAATCCTGAAGTAAACAAGAGTTCTCATTAAAAATAACCCTTATCTTATTTTCTTTAGACAACTTATACACAGATAATAAGTTCACATTATAATCAGGAACAAAGAACACATCATTCAAAACAACATCCTTAGCAAGTCTAATACTACCAATCTTAGTTACTTTTGCTTTTGTGCCATTTGGGTGAGAAACAGTTAAATCATATTCAGATACATTTACACAATTAAACATGTCTTTATCAGATTTAACCATATGTTGATTAGCACCAGAATCACAAATCCAATCATAATCAAATCCAAAGTTGATTAAACTAGAACAACAAACAAACTGACTCATAGCAGAAGTAACACTATTGAACTCACCTCCCATATTAGATCCTTGGGAATCAGAACTAGTTTTTTCACCAACAAGACTAAGAAGCTTAGCGACCTGCTCTGGGGTAAAAGGAGACAAAGAAGAACCAGAAGCAGATGAAACATTTGACCTATTATTTGAACCACTCTTACCATTCTGAACTCCAGGTTTCTTTTTGAAACCTGGAGGATACCCAACCAATTCATAACATCTATCATTCGTATGACCTAGTTTGTTACAGTGTGTACATTTAAAGTTAGGGTTAGGACCTTTAAATTCCTTTTTTCTTTGATCAAATGACTGATTACCTTTAGCAACAAATGACACAGTTTGATTTTTTGTTCCTGTACTTGAATTTCTATGTGATTCTTCCCTAGACACAATAGAGAAAGCAACTTTGACAGTAGGTAATGGCTCTCTAGTTAACAAGTTAGTTCTTACAGGTTGATAGATATCATCCAAACCCATAAGAAACTGCATCAATTTTATCAACATTGAAAAATCATTATAATCCTTTGCAGCTTGACAAGAACATGTGGGCAACTGAACAACAGCATCAAACTGTTTCCACATGGTGTTTAGTTTATGATAATATTCAGAAACTGAACTGCCATTTTGAGTAATACAGTTAATTTTTTTATACAAATCATAAACTACAGAGCCATCAACTTTGTCATAAGTTTCTTTCAAATCCTCCCACACTTCTGAGGCTAATTTAGAGAACACTTGCCCTAGATATAGCTCTTCAGAAACTGAATTTAACAACCAGCTTAACACAACAGAGTTACATCTGTCCCACTGACTTCCTAAAACATCATCTTCAGTATTTTTTTTACATTTACCATCTATGAAACCAAATTTATTTTTGGCTTCAAGAACTAACTTCATAGCACTAGACCAAACCCTATAATTTTCTGTTCCTTTTAATTTTATACCAACGATGGTTAAAGAACTAGAGTCACTAGGGTGTAAAAACAATGGATCCCCAATATCAAGTTTACTTATCAAAGTCTGGGATGAACCAGAACTATCACCTTTATCACCCATAACAGATAAAGCAAGAAAACACACAAAAGATACACACAAGAAATATATCAAACCCTAAGGCGAAGCTGTATCAGTGTCCAGATTCCAGGTACGTCACTTATAGTGTCTGGACAGGTCTTAATACAGGAGCCAACACTACACAAACTGACCCAACAAATCAAGAAACAAACAAACAAGTGCCGGTCCTCACTACCCCGACTTCAACTATATCAACCAATCAACAGAAAATAAAGAGAGGGGACAGAAAGATCTCACAGTGGGTGCAAGCAAACCAAGAACACCAGATCTAACAGATCTGAGGTTCAATCAATATCAAAAACACAGAATAACTGGTCAGTTTGCTCTAAACCTTCTAGGGTTTAGAGACCAACACAGCTCTTCAAGCAGATATAAGAAACCCTAGCAAGGGTTGAAACACCAACAAATCTCCCAAGATCCAGAAGATCTAATCACCACAACAAGATCTGCACAAACAATCAGGCAAATCAGATCAACACAGCGGAAATAAGAACGTACCAAGAGCTTTTAAGCTCTGATACCATGTAGAAATTTGTAATACAAACACAAAACTCAAACAAACAGAAGAAATAGCGACAAAACAGGTGACAAAATCTTATTTATCCAACCCAAAAGATTTGCCCCCCAAAATACCCAAAGATCTCACAATTATGAGATCAGATCTTACAATAGTAAGATCAAAGTACAATACAGAAATACAAAACAAACTGTGATGATCATCCACAGATGATCATCAACACATCAAGATAGTTTTCTCAGATACAGATGAGAAACTATCACAACAATCTCTGAAAGTACAAAGGAAACCCTAATCGGAGAATCCAGAGAAAACAAGAAGATGATCTAAGCGAACTGAATGATTGAGGAGAGAGAGAGAGCCTTTTATACTTCCATCTTTCACATCAGTCCACAACTCTCAGCAATATACAGGAACAGTCCTCCAAGTTACACAACAGCCCCTAGATATTTTCTGCAACATGAAATGGGCTGACAATAATAAAAAGCCCAAAACCAATATAACAGGCTAACAAAACATATTAGCCCAACAGCCAATAAGAACCCAATAAACAATAATAACCCAAATGAATGAAAAGAATATAACAACAACCAGTATTTTTAACAATAACACCAGATTCCTCGAATTACAAATGTTTTGGTATGGTTTAAAGTACCTTGATAGATGGAACTATAACTGCACATTATAGTTGCTACACTTTAAATTCTTGAACATCAGAAAAGTTCAACTATAAGTGAAAGTCAATGAAAATTGCAACACTATTAAAACTTATAAAATATTTTATAAAAGAGAATAAATAATGAAATATGCCATTGATTAAACAGCAAAAGTTCAGAATATCTATAGGAGTCCAAAAGTCCAATGAGCAGTCACCAGAAGTCAAATGTATCATTTCGGGTTGGGTTCTTCTTCGCAAAGTACCATTTTTGGGCAAATTGTGCATAGGGGTGTTCAGAATTCGTTTCGAATTCGAAAAATTTGAAATTCGTTTAAATTCGATTATCAAGAATTCGTTTCAAGTGCAAGGTGGCATCTCTTTATGGCAAAACAACTTGGGTGAAGGGTCAAAACGGGTTTATGGTTTCGGTTAAAATGTACTCTTTGGTCACAATATGTCAATACAGGTTTTAGTTGAAATGGGTCAAATTGGGTTTAGGATTTTAATTAAAACGGAGACTCTGGTCGAAATGGGGTTTGGGTTCTGAATAAAATGGACTCTTTAGTCAAACCGGGTCAAAAGAGGTTTAGGATTCTGGTTGAAGTCATCAGAATGGGTTCAAGTAGAAAGTTTCTTTGTGGCGCAAAGCGGGTTGGGTTGTGTGTTTCGAAGAGAATCTGTATATGTGCAGTCATTTGTTTGGTGTAGACCTGGCAAACGGGTCGGGTCATGGGTCAAAATGGGTTCGGGTCAAAACGGGTCAATTATAAAAAAGGCTTGTTTTGGTTCGGGTCGGAACAGGTCCGGGTCAGATCGGGTTTCGAGTCGGGTCTTTTTTTTATGATGATGATGATGACTAATATGCGTTAATTATTCATGTACTAATGGGGTTGTGTTATTCTCATGTTACTTTGGGTCGGGTTGGTCAGATTTTTTTTTTGATAATTTATAGTCACCTGAAACAGTTGCACCATTTGCTGGAGATGATAATCTCTAAAAATGAGCGAAAATACGTCCCTCAATGTGATTAATCCTAACACGCGTTGGGAGCCAGCTTCAACTACCACTACACGCCGCACCCCTGTCACAAAATTGGAAACATTCAGCAACATTTAGAGAAAATATGGGTTATACCGGTTTATGGATATGGGTCAATTCTGGTTATCATGGGTAAACACTTAAAACTTCACTATTGGAATTTGGAACTATATACTTAGATGGAAATTCATACCTGGGTCAGAAAGAAGAGTTATGACTTGATATAAAGTATCAGATCGTGTACATATCCCGAATCTAGAATGATCTTTGTTGTCTACCAGTTGCAACGCCTGAATCACGGAATAATATACGTATTTATTAATAATGAAGGAAATTAAAAAAGGAAAATAAACTTGATATCAGTTAAAGGCATAGTTGGTAATGGCGAATAGCGATAAATAGTGCGCCCTATTTTATGAATACCCTGGCATACATTATTTTACATGTATATTTAACAAAAAGCTAAAATCCAGCTATTTTATGGCTATATTTAATCGCTATTTATATTTATAAAAAAAAGTGAAATCCCGCTATTTATGGCCTATGGCTGCATACCTTGTAGCGACCTTCGACCTATACGCTTCGCTATTCGCTATAGCAACCATAGCGACCGGTATTGACAACTATGGTTAGAGGCGTCAAACGGGTCAAAATGGTTTAGGCTAAAAGATCTAATTAGAAGGAAACGGGCCAAATAACATTCTCATAAATCAGTTTAATAAAAGAAAGATTATTGTGGTTAAAAATAGTTTTTTGAATCATATTTAGCACCCAAACTATTTATAAAGGTCATAGAAGATGAACAGACGAAAGTGTTGGTGGGCAGCCCGATACCACCTGGACTATTCTTGTTGCAATACATACAAGGGTATTTTCTTGTTGACATTTAAAATAGAGGATGGTTTTGATTTTCATATACTTTGTTAAAAGTTCACAAACGCACATTGATAGCCTAAATATGATCAGGCGGATAATAAAAATGTGTCCCCACCAACACACAAAAGCACATATAAAGATGTTCAATTCAAGTTCAAAAATATAATAGCATGTTTTAGACATAAATAATACTAAAAGGTTTAGAAGCAGAACCTCATTGACGCAATCACAAGCAAACAGTCCTCTGATATCGCTTTCACAAGGTCCCATTCACATTGTAAGTTGATTCCCTCGAGCAACACAACCAACGGCTTGCAGCTTTAAAACGTTAATTATGTCTGGAAATTGCATTAGCATATAAGGGGGGGGGGGATATTCCACGGTCCTCCCAACCGCCGGAGTGTGACACTCCGCAGGTTAGCTTAGTCCCATAGCCACCTGGGGGTTAATACCCTATACCGAGTCGATCCGTTTCCCCATGGAAGAGGTGGGAGGCTGGTGACCTTCCCTAGAGTCGAACCCGGGTCTCTGGGGAGAGAAAGGGTGGGACTGGCCAACTGGGACACCCCAATTGGTTAGCATATAAGGTTATGTGAACTGTTTTGTAGAACACAAGATAAGAAAATGAAAACGAAAGACATTTGATGACCAAGCTGAAAAGTGCTTAATATGATGTTTCAAACAATAGTGTTTGCTAGCACTTAACAGCACTGTCAATAAACTTATCCCATATTAAAACATTTATACTTCACCTTTATTACATGAACTGTTAAGGAAAGATTGATAGAAAATAAAGATCATCAAACCTCATTAAAATATTACTTTGTAATTCGATAAAACGGCAAAGAAGTATAGGTAAACCCCCAGAAACAAGTCACGATTATGAGTATACAGAATACCTTTTTTTACAAAAATAGTAGAAAACATGAAACGCCTCAAGTTTTTTCGCCGATTCAGTTCCAAATTCTTTGCTATTTGACATTAAATTAGAAAACGTTAGCAACCAATAGTTGGATGTTTGTGTCAAAAACATGTTGTCTATCAACTATTGTCTAAAAAAACGCTCACCTTCATGATTAATTGCAACTGCCCCTGTGGCCGCAACTCCAAATATTGCGAGAGCTTTTAATAAATTGGTTTTTGGCTAGTAAGTAGCTTCATATTCTAGTGAGCTTATTTCATCCACTGAACATAAAGGATCACAAGTTCGTGAGCTTCATATCACAAGTCGATTTACAATTTAAATCACAAGATTCGTTTACAAATCACAAATATCTAATCAGTAATCGAAAAGATAAACACAAAAAATTCAGAATAGCTAAATAATAATTATAATAATTCGATTAAAATAAAAAAAAGGAGAATGAAGGAACTAACACTCCTTGATTGCATTGTGAACACCAGTTATCTCAACGATTGGTGGTAAAGTATATTTAGAAACCCTAACTTAGAAACACAGAGGAAAAATTGAGCCCATAACAAACAATAACGATTACGTATCTAATATACAAAATCACATTACCTTAAGATCGTCTATGGAACCAACAAAAAGGCACGACCGAGGTTTGGCGTAAATTAAATCGACCCACCATCACCGCCCAGTGTTCATCGTCGCCCAGAATCCATCAGTCGTCTGTGTAAACCAACTATTGGAATAAGTGTCTCATCTGGTAAAACTGAACGACACCCTTTGCTTAATAGCCGGACGATTCATTTACAGGGCTGTAATGAATTTGCATTGGTGAAACCCCATCTAAAATGGCTTGTATACTATTGTACATCATGCTTCAAAATTTATACTTGTGGTAAAATTACAATTGTGTACATCACTTCTCCTTTTTATAGTATTATAGATTATATTATGTGGGTAGTCTTCCACATCCTTGGGTAGTCCCCAAGGGGATGGTCCTTCACCATTGTTGAGTTGGTGCCTACGTGGCGGATGGTCCCTTTGGGGACTATCCAAACCATACCCCATGGTCTTATATCGAACATCGAGTACTCAGTTATGACATGAGGTTGTTCAACAGTTAATTTAAAGTATGGAATAAATGATCTAAAAAAATGTTATTGTGTTTTTATGAATATTATTTAAGTATTGTTTAACTTTGAGTGTTAAAGAACTCTTTTAAGTTTAAAAATTCAGTTTATTTCAGCAGCTTGCAGAAGTTAAAAAAACAAACAATCTTCTTGCAGACTGCAGAGGTTTGGTTCACCTCTTCTGCTGCTGCATATGTGGCCCGCAAACTGCAAACATTTTACCTCTGATGAAACAAATAACACCTTATCTTATATTGACTGCCCGATACTATATAAGAACCGTGACTAAAGAAACGAATATCGTCCAAACAACATCGGTACCATTATCTTAATAATCAGAAACGGTACGTGTATTCTTTTATGGTTTTCGATCAACATAATACACGACTTATTTTTTTAGGTTACATTATACTACTTTTTTTTTGTAATGAAAACGTTGTGAATAATTTTTTTTTTGTATCGTAAACAATATTGAGTATCAGTACCGTAACGAACCCAATTGTGTTCAAAATAACATATTTTTCGATTACTGATACCATACTAGTATCGAAACAGAATGAACCGATATTGGACGAACAACGTCATTACTGGTATCAGTATTATCCAAACCATTTTGTTTTCAATTATAGTGTTTTAATATGTTCATTTACAAGGGTAAATAATCTAGTAGATATTAATAAATATAAATTATTTATTTGTGTATATGAAAACCAGGAACTGATGATATAAAAATATGTTATTTATCTTAATGATTCGATCTCGAGTAGCTCACGGGTGGATCCGCTCGTTTTACACACTTAAGTAATCATTTATCTACTCTTGAGCCGGGATTGAACTTAGGCAAGGTCGTGTACAACTCGGCTAGGCCCGTTTACAACCCTAAAATAATATTAATAAATGGGATAAGTAAATAACTTAATGTCTATATAAAAATATATTTTTAAAAAATAAATAAATTGATTAATTAATTTATAAAGTTTCATGTAATACTAAGCAATAACAAAAAAAGAAATAAAATTAAAGAAAGTGAACGAAAGAAAAGAGAAAAAAGATGGAAAAAGAAAATAACTGTGAAAAGGTAGAAAAGAAAATAATTGTGAAAATTATATATGTTGTCTAAAAACAAAATGTCATTTAAAAAAAAAGAGTAAACTGCCATTTTGGTCCCTGTGGTTTGGGCACTTTTGCCATTTTAGTCCAAATCCCAAACTTTTTACATCTGGGTCCCTGTGGTATGCATTTTGTTGCCATTTTAGTCCAAATCCCAAATTTGGTCAGATTCACCAACTTAAAATCTGGTTTTTTGTCCTTATCCTAGGGGCATTTTGGTCATTTCGAATTATTATATATAATATATATATATATATATATAATGCCACTGCCAGACACCTCTTTCTCTCTCTCATCTCACTCTGCCTCTCTCTCTCTCTCTCTAAACTACCACCACACCACCACAACCCCCACATCATCCCCAACCACCGCCACCGTCCCCAACCAACACCACCGTCGCCTCCGTCAAGATCATCATCATCATCAACTGTCTCCCGTCGCCGCCGTCAAGATCATCATCATTAACCGTCTCTCTCTCTCTTCAGATCCTCCACCGCCATCTCTCCACCATCTGCCGTCAAGATCATCATCATCATCAACACCACCGTCAAGATCATCATCATCATCAACACCACCGTCTCTCTCATCATCATCACCAACACCACCGTCGCCGCCAAGATCATCATCATCATCATCACCATCTGGGTTTGCTTCAGATCCACCACCGATTCGAAGGTAAATCGCTCTAATCTCTTTGATCAGGTTGTGGATGGTGACGGTGGCGGGTTTAATGGTGTTGGTTGCTGATTTGGGTTGTTGGGGTTAGGGTTCCGGTGGGGGTGGTGATGTTGGAGACGGTGGTGGTGGCGGTAGTCTGGTAGATGGTGGTGGGTGAAGGAGAGAGAGGGAGGGGGAGGAGGCGGTGGTGGTGAAAGTTGTTTGATCTGGGTTATGATGGAAACAGTTGTTTGATCTGGGTTATGATGGCTGTAGATGGTGGTGGGTGAAGGTAAGTCGCTCTAATCTCTTCAGATCCACCACCGATTCATGTTTTGTGGTAGTGAAAGTTGTTTGATCTGGGTTATGATGGCTGTGGTGAGCTTTGTTCAGAAATCGAATCGGATTTTGCTCAGAAATCAGATGTGGAAACAAGTGGTTGTGGAAGGAGGTTATGGCGGTGGTGGTGGTGCTAGAGAGAGAGAAGAGAGAGAGAGGGAGGAGGAGGCAGTGGTGGTGCTATGAAGTTTGGGGATTTTGATTGTTGATGTGTGTATCAATGAGAATGAAGAAGACAGAAAAAATGAAATTTAAAAAATGAAATTTAAAAAATGACCAAAATGCCCCTACACTAAAGGACAAAATAGGAGGTTGCAACAGTCAAAAAATAGGGAAATCTGGTCAAATTTGAAATTTGGACTAAAATGGCAACAAAATGCAAACCATAGGGACCCAGATGTAATAAGTTTGAGATTTGGACTAAAGTGGCAAAACTGGCCAAACCACAGGGACCAAAATGGCAGTTTACTCAAAAAAAAAAAAAGTTAACATCGGTTAGTAGAAATGAGTCTATGGATTTATAGCCCGCCTAGTGACATCTTGGGGGTGGAATAAGGCTTTGGAACCAATAGGTCGTGGGTTAGATTCCCACAAGGGGGTTTTTCCATATTTATTGGGTTTCCTTCTGAATTGTTGTATAGGCATTATGCCTGGTGGAGATGAATATGATCGGGTGGTTCCACTGATTACACGATGATACTCCAATAATCCGTCAGTGATCCAAATTTGCCATAAAAAAGTTGGTAGAAATGATGAAAACAATGCCAACATATGAACTTTGTGGACATATTTTTGTTGAAGTTAATGAACACAATAATTAACTCATGACCATGAGCTAATTTATATATTATTATTTTAAAACATTTGTATGCATTTTTTGGTTGTAATTTGTGTTTAAGTAGTTGTGTCTTAATTAAATAATAGTTTCATTACCTTACCATGTATGCATGTTTGGTTGTAATTTATGCTTAAGTAGTTGTACCTTAATCAAATAATTGTTTCATTACCTTACCAAATTCAACCTGTTTTGTATGCACGTATGGTTGTAAATTGTGCTTAAGTGGTTGTAACCTAGTCAAATAATGGTTTCATTATCTTACCATATTCAATCGGTTTGATTCATTCAAAGTTGTGTTGTTTTATTTGTAAATTATTATCATTTATAATAATCTAATTAATTTAGCCAAAATCTTGTATAAATATAATTTGCAACATATTGATGCAATGGTTTTTGTAACGCATGCATTATGGTTTGTATAGTGGTAATGATATATATATTATGGGGGCGGTTCCCCTAAGAAGCCTATTTTGCCTAAGTTGCCTAAGAAGCAATCTACACCATTTGTTTAAACAACCAATGGACCAGATTAGATCCCTAATATTAAACTAGATAAGTAAACAAAATACAACGCGCGGGGGTATTTTCGCCATAAACAAATAGTACTGGACAAAAAGCACAGCAGTTATCGACGATTCAAAAAAACTTCTTCTTCACTCTCTCTCAAAACTTCCCAATCGCTAACAAACTTCACCTAAAATCGACAATCAGAGAGACGAAAATCGAACAAACAACAACAAAAACAGCATCAACGATGGATTCAGAGAGTACGTTCCATTTTTTTTTTGCATTTTGGTGTATTCGTTTCAATTTTGTACGGTTTTTCTAAGTTTCTTCGAAATCAAATCGATTACACAGGTTCTAAGAGATCTACAAGAAGCCAGAAGCATAAAGAAACAAAACATGATGACGATTTCGAAGGTTTGTTAAGGATCTGTAAACGAACAGATTTCTAGGGTTTTAATATGTCTAAACTGATTCATGTTCTGCATTTTATTAAACAGATCGATCGTTGTGTTTTTTATGAAATAGTGCTGGTTTATTTTTTGTGCTGGTTTATTTTCTGTGCTGGTTTAACCTATGTGCTAGTTTAGTGATTTAGAAATATCTAGCACAAAGTTGTGGTTGGTTTTCTGGTTTTGAAATCGGTGCTGGTTTAACTTCCGTGCTAGTTTAGTGTTTTTTAAGAAACTAGCACAAATTCTAGTTGGTTTACCGTCTATGCTACTTTAGTGTTTTAGAAGAAACTAGCACAAGTGCTACTTTAGTGTTCCAAATCTGTGCTGGTTTACCGACTGTGCTACTTTTAAATTCAGGAGATAAGTAATATAAGTTTCAGTTGTTTTTTGTGTGTGAAAACAGAGCTGTACAATCCCAAACCACTACAAATTGTACAACCAGGAGAACCAATCCCTACTTTTGATAATGAAACTTTGCATCCCATTCCACTAAAAGTTGTAAGACCAACAAAAAAGGAATATTATATGAGTCCGAAATTTTGGAATGAAGTAGCAATCTGGTGGCCAAGCTATACCAATCATCCTACTTCTGGTGGTGAACCTTCAGATCCCATAAAAGAAGAGATTGATGAGAAACCTGAAATCTCAGTTGTACAACCCAAAAAAGAAGAAGATGATGAAAAACAAAAGATCCCCATCCTACAACCTAAACATGAAGAAGATGAGGAAAAACCTATAATCTCAGTCAAGAATTTTGGAAGGAAGTAGCAATCTAGCCAGCTCCTGCTATGATCATCATGTTTATGTTGTTTGTTTTAGTTTTCTAATGTTATCAATGCTGTTATGTATTATGATCATGTTTTTCTGAACCTTATGTAACAATGATGTTTTGAATTATAAAAATCATGGTTTATTATGTATTAAATGATCAAAATGGTACTGGTTATTGTTTTTTTAATATATAGTACACTTTATAACTTGTGCTGGTTACTATGTTTCTTCTGAAATTACTTGCAGGCTCATCAGACAGTGACTTCGAACACCCGGAAAAGAAACAAAAAACAGCACTAAAAGCTGTTGCCACAAACCCTGAACCTATACGATCAACACTTTTCAAGGAATTTGATAAGAAAAAAAGAATTAGAATCAGGAACAGCCCAAAAAACCTTGCTCAATTCATGCAAGTGTTATCTGACGAACAGAAAGCAGAAGTAGATAACATGGGATTTGAAAGCATGAAGAACTTTGATATAACAAATATACCAACTGATCTGGGATACTGGCTCACTAACAATTATGAACCTACAATCAACACACTGAATCTAGGTACACATAATGTAGTGATAACACCTAACCTTGTACAAGAAGTTCTTGGCATACCAATGGGTAAAGTGAAGGTTAAGGAGTTGAGTAAACCAAAAATGAGTGATCCAGTTGTTGCAGAGTTTAGAAATCAATTTGAAATTGATGATGAACTGCCAAAAATGCATCATATTATTCATGTTGTGGAAGAACAGAAGGAGAGTGGAAGGCTATTTCAACTGAACTTTCTTGTAATGTTCAACTCAATAATGGCAGAGCTCACACACGGTGGCAACGTCAACATGAAATTCCTTACAACATTGCAACCTGATGTAGATATTAAGGATGTTGACTGGTGCAGCTACGTGATCGACTGCTTGAACAGAAAGACAACAAGCTGGTTCCAATCTAAAGCAGCACATTACATCGGGCCGATAACATTTCTAGTGGTATGTTGTAGTTATCTAAAAATGATCTATATTTATTGTTTTTTATCAAACATAATAACAAAAACTAACTTGTAAATCAATCAGTTGGTTTATGCTCATGATACATACCAAAGAACAAATCCAACACAGAAGATGATACCAGCTGTAATGTATCATAAAAATGATACAATTAAAAAGCTTGGTCCGGTGGTGGAAAGCAATAAAAGAAAGAGAAGTGAAAAGGTGGTGAAGAGTAAGAAGAAAACAAGTTTGAAACCAGCACAGAAACTCGCCTTGACAACACAAACACCTACTCAAATGGTGGTGAAGAGTAAGAAGAAAACAAGTTTGAAAGCAGCAACAACTGGTGAAACAGAAGAAAATGAAAAACGAAAGAATTTGAAAGTAAAACTGAAGATGAAGAAAAAAGCACCAGCTGAACAACCTCTATCCACATATCAAGAAATCTCGAAGGAAACTGATGAAGCTAGAAATCGTTACTTTAGTGACTTCCCAGAATCTCTAGACATTACACAAAGTTTGGACATTCCACAATCCCAGGAAAAACTCTCACAAATTCCACCTACAAATCCAACAAGTGGAGTGGTAAATTCTATTTTATTGTGTTTATCTGTAGTATTACTGAAAAAAGTGCTGGTTTAGATGGTTATTGAAAAAATGTGCTACTTTTATGACATTTGTTGAAAAATGTGCTACTTTTATGACACTTAGTGTTTGGAATGTTAAATTATGCTAGTTTATACCTAGTATATGTTAGTTTAATGTTAGAATTTGGAATGTGAAATTGTGCTGATTTATATGCTAAAGTGTGCTGGTTTAAATGGATTGTAAAACTGTGCTAGTTTGAAATGTGCTACTTTTACAATTTGTGCTACTTTATAAAAAGAATGTGCTGGTTATCTTTTCAGGAATGGATTTGTCTGATAAAAACCAAAACAAAAGAGCTGGACATGCATGTCAAAGAAACACACGAAATGATTACAAAATGTTTAACAAAGTACAGAGGTGATGAGGTTGTGGATGCTGTGGATGAGTGGAGAAAAAGATTGGTAGTATATGGTGAAAAGTACAATTTCGAGAAGCAAGAATCAGAAGCAGGGAATGAAGAAAAGAAAAAAGGAGGAAGTGGAGAGAAGACAGAAGGAGGGAATGAAAAGGAAGAAGGGAATGAAGTTAAACTTACCCAATCACAAAAAAAAAATGGTGGTCTCACAATTTGATTCAACTCCTTTCAGAATCACCAGTTCAATGTGGCCAGAGGTTATAAAAGAAATAGAAAAGGCAGAACAAGTAGCAAGCAGCAAAAAAGATGGTGCTGATCATGGAGTTGGTGGTGAAGAAGAAAAGGATGCAGGTGGAGAAAAGGCTAAAGATGGTAAACCTGATGGGGAAACAACAAAGAAAGGAGGTGAAGATGCTAATGAACCACCAAAGGGAGAAAGTGACACTGCTGGTCAACCAGCAAAGAAAGAAGGATTTGAAGATGCTAATGAACCACCAAAGGGAGAAAGTGACACTGCTGGTCAACCAGCACGGCAAGGAGAGGTTTTTAAAACACCAGAAAAGGAACCCAAAAAAGACAGTGAAAAACAAGAATTCATAGGTGAAGACCTAAACGCCGGAGTCCAGAAGAAAAGCAAACGTACAACTCACCCTGCCGAACCTTTATGTTCACCATATATGCAGCGAGTTGTACAAATAAAAACAAAAACTGAAAAAATTGAAGTAAGGATAGCCGAATGGATGTTCTCGACAGTTGACGACCCCTGGTAAGTATAAAAACCAACAAAATCTTAATTGGATAAAAATAAGTATTTAAACTAATGTGTATTACAACAATGCAGGGTGTTTATATTTGAGACAGCATTTAACACAAACCTTTCAAGGGTATGTCTGGAGTCGCTTCACCCGAACTTATACATACATGTCCAAGTCCTAACAGCTTGGTCATTGGTACTAAACAGTGAAGAGGTCTACAGAAGCAAAGGTTCGCCGGCAAGAGTTTTCTGCCCATGCAACATGCTGGTATGTTTTCTAATATGTGCTGGTTTTAATAACAGATTAGAAAAAGCGCATTTAACAAAATGTGCTGGATTATTACACATTGTGCTGGTTTTGAAAAATTAATGTTTTATTAATAGCTGGTTAGTCTAATATATGAAATGCTATTATTGTGCTGGTTCATAACACATTGTGCTGGTGCTGGTTTATAACACATTGTGCTGGTTTCTGTGCAGGGAGAAAACAACTTCAAACCAAAACTGAACAAAAAGACCTGCACACAAAATTTCAGCGAAAACATTGCCGCGACATTGATGACTACCGAGTTTGGAACTATTAGGAAAGTGGACATGTTGTTCATTCCAATACTACAACACAAGCACTACTACATTGTATGTTTTGATTTCAAGGGAGAAGCCATCAAGATTATAGACAACATGAAAGGGAAAGCAAAAGCACAAAAAATGGCACGTGCTAAAAGAGTGGTAATATATTGATGCCCATTAATTCTGTGCTGTTTATTTTAATTATATTTGTGATGCTTAGGGATTTTGATTTTGAAAATTTTCAAATTACAGAAAGAAATTGTATGTGATTACCTTGAAGTTGAATACCCAACAATGCACAAAAAGATGTCGCCCTTGGAACCAGAAATAATGAAAATGTCGTGGCAAACGGAAAAGAACTTTGTAGATTGTGGTGTCTTTGCAATGAGACACATGGAGACATACACAGGGAATCATGTGAGCAAGAAGGAATGGGATAGTGGGCTGTCGAAAGAGTCACCGGAACAAGACAAAGAGTTGGTTGAACTGAGATACAAGTATTTAAGCAAAATACTTTTATCCGACATCAACTTAGCGAAAGGTGAAATGATGGAACTGTTAGAGAAGTATGAGAAGATGGAGCCTGAAAAGAAAGAGGAATGCAAGAAAAATGCGGAAACGAAAATCAATGACAGATTGAACCAGAAATATTGATTGTGTTGGTTGAACAATATAACATTAGTTTGGTAGTTGTCTGTAATATTTTGTGCTGGTTTAACAATTAATATGGTGCTGGTTTAACAATTACATTGTACTGCTTTAACAGTTATATTAGGAGTTAATTTTATGCTGGTTTCACTATGACAATATGTGATGGTTTTACAATTAATATTGTGCTGGTTTCACTATGACAATATGTGATGGTTTCATAGAAGAAGTTTAAAATTGTGCTGGTTTTATAATTGTGCTGGTTTTAAAGAACAAAGTTTAATTATAAAACCAGCACAATTTTATACTTCTTCTATGAAATTGTGCTGGTTTTATAATTGTGCTGGTTTCAACCAGCACATTTTAAACAGTATATTGAATGTTGAAAAATCAACAAAAACTAATAATGTGCTGGTTGAATGTTGTAAACATAATAAGAATACAAGAAATCCAAACTGAAATGAAAAAAATAACAAATCCAAATATCATAGAAGAAGTTTAAAAATGTGCTGGTTTCATACAATTAATATTGTGCTGGTTTCCAACACACACGACTAACTGCTCTTCTGGGAATCAGCAACAGTAGTCTTCATCTTACAAGTCCAACTATTATGTCCATGACCTCCACATATCAAACAACTTCTAGTTTTAGTTTTCTTTGATATTCTTGAAGATGATACCTCACGAAAAGACTTTAAGCGTTTGTTTGAACCACACCCCTTGTTTCTTATACCACTAGGTGGAAGAATGGTAGCAGAAGACGATGAACATGGCTGATCAGCATGAAGAATATTAGCTAATCTTGCATTCTTGTCAAATGATTCTGCAGGAAGGTCAGCAGAATCAACCTTCAACTTCGACTCGATCACTTGGTCTCTATACGACGATAACAGGTCAATATTTGTAACAAGACGGTTAACAATATGTTCAGTTGCAGTCATTATCTCACGCACAATGCTGGAAGCACGTTCAACTTGATTACCAGCAGCATTTTGATCAAAACTCGAAACTTTTGTCTTTTTTGGAACAACATCTCTTGTCCAACGCCCCATAACATATTTTTTAGGGAACTCCTTTATACCACAAAGACGAAGAACACAAAAGGCATGCCTACATAGCAAACCATACTGCTCATATCGGTTGCAGCTGCATTTAATTACCATATCCTTAGGAGTAAAAAGAACCTACACAAATAACAAATGCTTATATTGTGCTAGTTTATAACAAAAGTGTGCTGGTTTATATATGTAAAATTCTAATTGTAAATATAAATCACTGTGCTACTTAAAATGTATTGTAAAAAGCAGAACATGTTTGTGCTACTAAAGGTATAAATAAATACCTCATGAAGGCCAGGAAGATTGACCTGTAGAATATAAAACTTAATTGAATCACCAACTTCTTCTTCACGCCTGCACATACAATTCTTGCAAGCAAGTCGAATTTCTTCTTGAACATCAAAAAATATCCCCCGAGTATAAATCTTTGCAGCTTCCAGTTCCAATTCATAATTGGTTTTCATGCGAGGTTGTGTGTATCTGGTATCATGATCACGTTTGCTGCGCTTAAACCTCTGAGATTCCATTGCAGTATCAAAATGGCTCAAAAACTCAACTAATGACAATTTTGTGTTGGTTAATTGACCAAAAAAATGATTTTCACTCTCAGACCTAGATGTTGTACGCATAAGACCGGACATATGTTCATGACGATAGTATGCAGGAATCCAATCTGATCTCAGGTTGTACATATCAGACAGCCAGCTGTTACTAGTAAGGTTGTACTTAATCATTAAATCACACCATTGTGTCTCAAACTGTGCTGGTTCAAGAGCATCAGTCCATACAACATCACATATATCTTCTTTAAAAACCTCATCTTGTGATAGCTCAGTACCAACCTATAACAAAAAAAAAAATAATTAGTATATTAAAACAGCAAACAAACCCTAAAATGTGCTGGTTTATATGTTAAAGTGTGCTAGTTGATGTATAAACTTAAACTATGATGCTTAAACTGTGATGGTTTAAAGAAAGTGTGCTGGTTTAATAGTGTGCTGAATTATATGCCAAAGTGTGCTGGTTTATATGCTAAAGTGTGCTGGTTTAAATGGATTGTTTAAAGTGTGCTGGTTTATATGCTAAAAGTGTGCTGGTTTAAGAAAGTTACCTTTTCAGAAACTTTGATCATTATATGCCACATACACAAACGATGTCTGGTATCTGGGAAAACATCTCGGATGGCAATTTTCATTGCAGCGTCCTGATCAGTCACAACCACCTTAGGTGCAACACCAAAAGCCTTCAAAAAACTTTGAAGAAGCCATTTATATGATTCAGCAGTTTCAGATGCTAACAAAGAACCAGCAAACGTGACATTGTGATGATGATTATCGATTCCAGTGAACGGAACAAATACCAAGTCATACCTAAAAATTGAATTGATTATATTACAACTGCTTGCTGAATTGTGCTAGTTTAATAAAAATATGAATAAATGATCTACAAAAAGTGAATAAAATACCTGTTCGTACGGAACGTAGCATCAAAAGACATAACATCCCCAAAGACCTCATAATTCAGTTTCATTTCTTCATCAGCCCAAAATAATCCAGCAAGTGCACCTTTTTCATCACAATAAAATTCACAAGAAAAATTCGGCAAATACAGCTTCTTCTTCATAAGACGTTGGACAGCCATATCCACATCAAACTCTCCAATGAACAAATTAATATCTCTTTTAAAATTTTTACAATCAGTAGACGTCACTCCAACCTTATCAAATCCACCACGAATCTTTCTCATAAGGTTGAATGCCCTAACTGGACCAATATTCATCTCAGAAAAATCAGAAAGCAGTTGCTCTTCAGTGAATGTCAACTTTCTAGACGAAGCTAAAAGATGATAATCCTCTTCATCAACAAAAGAATGATTATGCTCCTCAAATACATGAGAAATTCTATAAGTATTTTTTGGAGTTAAAGACAAACGGATGTGTGCCTTACATCCGGTACGTTTAGAAGGTCTCCTCCTTCGGTCATTTAACTTTTTATCAGCACCAACACTATCATTTACCGTGTCAACAGCACAGGATGTCGCTGAACCCTCTTTCGCACAAACAAAGTACTTTCTAATCACAACACCATTTTTTGAAGATTGAGTATGCTTTCGACCCTCAAACCCAGATAACTTAGCATACTTCTTATAGAAATTAAAGGCAGAATCAATTGACTGGAAATGCATACCAACTACAGGTTTGGAAGAATCTGGAACAATAGGAGTATAATACTGATTACCAGTAGTTGGACAGATACGAACTCCTGAACAAATCAAAAAACCAGAACAAATAAAAGATATCAGCACAAACTTTACAATAAACTAGCACAAAAAACAAGCACAACTTTACCAGACAAACTAGCACAAAATAAAGATATCAGCACAACCTTACAAACCTACACTTTAAAATATGATGTAATATAAAAAAACCAGCACAACTTCAAAAAACAAGCACAACTTCAGAACTACACTTTTAAATAAAAACCAGCACAACTTAGATCAAAACTAAAAACCTAAAAAGTAGATGAAATTAAAACTAGAAGGTATTTTACCATCGACAGTAGTAGACATCATTAAAATAGAGGAGGATAAATCAGCAAATCAATGAATGAACAGAGGAGCTAGGGTTCCACCAAATCGATGAAAACGATGAACGATTCAGCAGGATTGATCTCAATCTCGCAGGTACCGGCAAATCGATGAAAACGATCAACGATTCAGCAGGATTGAGATTGAGATTTGCGATTGATTTAGATGAAAACGATCTCGATGAAATTGGTCAGATGATGAAGCTCAATGAATGAATGAAGGAATGAAAATCGTGTGATTAAACTAAGTACAGATCTGTTTGAAATTTGCATTTTCCAATATTACCCTTTCATCTAAATTAATGAGATTGCCACATGTAAGCTCAAGATTGCTTCTTAGGAAACTTAGGGAAGATTAAATTCTTAGTTGAACCTCTCCCTATATATTATATATAGATTACGATGAATCTGTCAAACGGGAAAAAATAGACGCGGGTTCATCGTAACGCACGAGTCCTAGATCAACTTAGTTATTTTATTCTATGTTTTACGTTTTGTTTTAATTTCTTCGCATTAACACGCCGCAACTTCAATATTGGTGATCGCTGGCGGTAGTGTGCCATTAGTGCTCGCCCCCACCCTAAAAACTAAAATATCATGATTATTATAATATAAAATGCTGACACTAATATAATGGTATTAGTTCAAGTACATTTTAGTTTAGGTGACGGTGGCCATTTGGCATTTTGCTCTCACTAAAGCTCGAGTGCTCAACTTTATTTCAAGTTCACTCATTTAATTTATTATACTGGAGCAAGGTGCAATACCTTTTTTTGAAAGCGACCAATTGGCCACCAACACTTGTCCATATCGGTGTCTATAAATGATTCATCTTGCTCGCTACCACAAAAAAAAGGAAATGAAAATATTTGACATATTGTGATATTGATGGAGGAGGGGTTGTTGTTGAGGGCGGAGGCGCCACGGAGATGGGATGTTGTATTGGCGGAGGAGGTGAAGAGAAGTTGTCACATAGCGTTGCCGATGGTGGTGGTGATGGTGTCACAAAACTTATTGCGTGTGGCGTCTATGTCAATAGTTGGGCACCTTGGTCAACTAGAACTCGCAAGCACAGCTATTGCTACCTCCTTTGCCAATGTAACCGGCTACAGTCTCCTTGTAATCTCTCTCACTTTCTCTTCTTAGTTTTCCTCCTTTTCTTTGTTGACCAATCGGTTAAATACTTGAATCAGTAAAGGCATGATGGCAACCAGCCGACATTCCGGTTTTCAAAACATTACAAATAGCATAGTGAACTTGATGAACATATTCAAGATATGAGATTCGTAGACCCTAAAAAATGACGACTCCAAACTTAAATGATTAACGAGTACATTATCAATATGCTTTGAAAATCATTTAAGTTTTTTAGAACGACAAACTCACACGCTCTCTAAACCCTACTCTTAAATCTACATCAACATCTACAATATCAGAACCATTAACCACTTTAAGGAGGAACACCTTTACTACACATCTTGATACCGCTAGACTTATTATGATTAGCAGTGCTATGAATGTGACTTTTACTTGTTAAGTGTATAGGGATAATAAAACAGAAAAATAAACTGATCGATGGTTAGGGTCCGGTTAGAAAATTTTAAACTTTTCATCCAAACCGCTAACTACAGTTTCAAGTGTGTTTGGTTGGACCGGCTGGTTTTAACGGTTTGGTATTCACAGTGTATACCAACATTTTCTTTTATTAGTTAACATGTATATAAATATATAATTTTACATTCTCTCTTTATTACAACAATTCCTTGATTGATTTTCCATCTATAAAACCAACAAACATCAACAGTTTGGCCTGGCGAGTGCATTGGAGACGTTATGTGGGCAAGCTTATGGAGCACGCCAGTACCATAGGCTCGGAGCATATACATATGGCGCCATGATATCTCTAGTTTTAGTCTGTTTCCCGATTTCCATTTTGTGGTTTTACGTCGACAAGCTCCTAATTCTTATAGGCCAAGACCCTTTAATTTCAGCTGAAGCGCGTAAATTTTCAGTGTGGCTCATTCCTACCCTATTCCCTTACTCCATACTCCAACTATTCATTCGATATTTACTGTCTCAAAGTCTCATCTTTCCAATGCTATGGAGCTCCGTTGCGGTTCTTGTTATCCACATACCCCTTTGTTGGGCTCTAGTGTTCCAGCAAGGGTTTGGGGCAGCTGGAGCCGCATTAGCCATTGCAATCTCCTACACTTTGAATGTGGTATTTCTTGGATTTTACTTGTACTACTCAAAAGCGTGTGAGAAAACTCGTGTCACGTTTTCAGTGGATGGCTTTAAAACCATTAGAGAGTTCTTTCGTTTCGCCAGCCTGTCAGCTGTCATGACATGGTAAATTTAGACATGATTTTCAAAACTCGAGCAAGATTTTGACATGCAACATGCTTATTTACGTGAGATTTTCATTTTCTTGTGTAGCCTTGAATGGTGGTCGTACGAGATCATTGCTTTGCTAGCGGGGCTCTTGCCGAATCCTCAACTTGAGACTTCAGTGCTCTCAATATGGTAATCCTTATTCAAGTAAACCTGTAAAATAGTGATCTTTTAACATTTTCGACCAACTTAACATACTTGGGGTCATCTCGTGCAACAGTCTAACGGTTAGCGCCTTACACTACTACATACCCTACTCATTTGGGGCTGCAGCAAGGTATGCTCATAGCATGTTTGACGTTTCACCACTAGTGATAATGTAATGCGTGCCCCAGACTAAAGATATGCTCTTTTGCAGCACACGAATATCAAACGAGTTAGGAGCTGGGAATCCACAGGCTGCAAAAACAGTTCTCTTGGCTGTAACTGGTCTTGGAACAGTGGAAGTAATCATAGCCGTCACAGGTCTTTTCTGGTCACGTTCGATTCTGGGATATGCATTCGGCAACGAGCAGGAATTAGTTGACTATGTCAAGGACATCACCCTTCTTCTTTGTTTCACCATATTTGCAGATACAGTACAAGCAATCCTTTCAGGTTTGCAGTTTAAACCCGGATGAAATGTATTGGGAATCCAAAACCGTAACAAGCTCGTGAAAGTTGTTTTTTCCTAAACAGGAGTTGCTAGAGGGAGTGGATGGCAACATATCGGAGCTTATATTAATCTCGGGTCGTATTATCTCGTTGGAACCCCCATGGCTCTAGTTTTGGGTTTTGTGGTCCACCTAAAAGGGAAAGGCTTATGGAGTGGACTAGTAATCGGATCACTCGTGCAATGCATTCTACTTGCTCTAATAACATGTTCCACCAATTGGGAAAAACAGGTTCTTAATTAGGCCAACATATTTATTTTTATCTTAACTTTGTTAAATATTAGTCTACCAACTTATAATAGCTATCTCAGGCAACAATGGCGAGAGAAAGGATATTTGTGAAGGCAGTTATTGAAAAGGAATGATGCGTCAACTAAACAGGCAAAATCGGGCATTAACAAACGTGTCGAATCACGATCACGTATATCAAGAATTGTCTACTACCCGAGAAAAAAGAACATGTGAATTGCAAAGGGTCTTTGACAATGGTTTAATGATTGCTCGATGCGTCAGTAATGTAATTTTGAGAAGAGCTTATTGCGCATTGATTTGCTAACATAGTTAAATGAGTTTTTGTAGGCTTAATGTTGTGTGTCCATGAATGTTTGTATATAGACTAAACTAAACATAATGATATAAAGCTATATGGGTATTCAAATGCTTCAAACTACAACTTCACCTGTAACAAACATTGATAACTAACAACATTCACTTTAAGTAACACTGGAATAGATAACAAAAGGGGAGAGACAAACGTTAGGCAAATTCGCTCATTAAGCCATGGTTCACCTTGGTCGTTTCGGGCCAAGTGGAAAGGAAACTCGTTGAGGGGTATTTTGTTGCATATCAGTCCTCTGTTCTTGAGACGAGTTCTGCTTAGAATCACTAGCTTCTTCATCTTCCTCTGTTTCTTCAACAGCTTCATTTGTTCGTTTCTTCGAAATCGCAAGCTGGTAATTTGGACTGATTAAAGTATCTGCCTCTGGAGGCAGCGCCATCCCCGGTCCACTCAGTGACCTTGGCAACGGAATTTTGTTCCTTTCCCTCGCCAATTCTAAAAGAACCTTTTAAATAATTCATGTCACAATCATATAATACAACCGAATATATGAATAAAGACTATATGGTACCTCTCGTGGAGGGGGTTGGGAGAAGCTGAAATTGACTTTAGACTGAATGGCGAGTTTGACATCATCAGAATCGATAGTAGCCTTGCCAGCATGCTCTGAATACACCTGCGCATCGGTGAGCACATCCACTACGTAACGGTACCAAAGTTCTAGAAACTGGTGCACAACACGAGGTTCATAGTTTTCAACACCCATTGATTTCAGCAATGTTTTAACAATCTTGGCATCCCTTGGCAAGTCCTCTTCTCCATCAGCCATTCCTCAAAGTTCTTATCTGCAAATAAAATACAACTACCGACTTACACTAAACTCAACCAGAACCAGAACTACACGAGAAAACATAACTAACGTAAGCAAACAAAACCTTCTGAACCGTCCCACGTGTGATACTTACGGATGCCTGGCTAAACCTACAAATCACATTATATTACCTGCAGCTTATGTTTCATTCTTCATATTCTAACTTTAACTGCGTACGGTAAATAAAGGCTAATTCCTTTTTTAGAAATCAGAGGATCACATAAGTGTAATCAAGATGATGAAAACTATAATGTCACTCCTACACAAGCTAGATCTTACAGCAGTGGTCTCACAAATTTCAATTTTCAACACATGAGGTGGATTAAATGGCAGGTTTTGGAGGATTAGTTTGGACTCAACAGTCGGTGTGGAAGAGAATTAGTATCAATAAACACCCTTTATGAAGCACTTTAACAAACAAGTAGCCATGAACAATTAATTAAATTCTAATAGCTAAAGGTGTTCATTAGGGCATTTTATCGAACACTTGGTAGGCATATGCACATGAAACGAAATTACCTCAAACTCAGACCTTCTAATACTATCAGACATAAACACAACACAAAATCAAGAGACAGAGTCTAACTAAGTGGAGTAATTGAAATACAATGACAAATAGGGTGATCTAGGACACGAAATTAAACCCTAGAAACGAAAACGAAAAGAGAGAAAACCCTAAATTGAAGTGAAAGAAAAGGGCTTACTTTAAATTGGTGACAACTATTGTGAAAGACCTTAAAGAAGGTGATGAAGGAAGCTTGATGCTGCTGCAGAGAAGACGGAAGTGGATGGGTTTCTTTTACAGGAAATAAGGGGGTGTTTAGATTTATTCATAAGCAAACATTTTAAAAGGAATCACTAATTAATTCCTTTGTTAATACGAGAAAATGTTTTTTCAATAGAAAGTTGATAAAAGTTTGTTTAAATGCAAGAATGTCATAAAAATAATAAACAGATGAAAACTTTATTCAACTAGAAAATATACGCAACAAAAGTTGTATGAAATTCTGCACAAAAAAGTTATAAAAAAGCACAGATTTAGTTAGTATTATAGCTATACATGCCCATTTTAGTGAATTTGGTGATATATTTTTTTTATCTCATCATTGGTTGTACAGGAGCACCCCTTAACCGGTTTAGGAACCGAACTGACAACTCAATCTTACCCGAAACCGGGTTCAACCTAGGGGCGGCAATTCTTGACATGACCCGTTAACCCGACCCGAACCTGACACGAAAAAAACAGGTTTGGTCAACTAACACGACCCGTATTAAAAACGGGTCGGGTTCGGGTTGACCCGTATAAAAACGGGTTGACCTATTAACCCGGATAACTATTTAGATAAAAAATATTTTGTATTTTTGTTTTTGTTTTTTCGGTTTCTATTTTACATGGTTAGTTATAATAACGTCAATTTTGACACATTATATTATTTATTTATCACACTCATACTTATCATTAAACATGTTATCGATAACCCGCTTAAAACCGAACAACTCATTTATAAATCGTCAACTTATATCACTCATTTAAAAATATGGGTTAAACGGGTCGGATTCGGGTTGACCCGAATTAATATGGGTCGGGTTAGGGTTGAAATCTTTGACCCGAATAATAATATGGGTCGGGTTCGGGTTGAACATTTCAACCCACCAACCCGCCAACCCATCAACCCGACACGATTGCCACCCCTAGTTCAACCTGATGGAGCCCCAGCCCGATTAAGACATGTTTCTACATGCATATTTTGACTCGGTTTGATGGATTTTGCAACCCGGTTTCAATCTTTCGGTTTGTAACCGGATGCCTCAACCCGGTTTAAACCCAATACCACGAGCCTAATCCAATTTTTAGAATCTAGCCGCTATATAACGGCTATATAGTCTTTATATTACCGTTTTTTACCATTAAAATGACACTTTTTTTTTACTTTTAAGCCCCATATCCAAGTATGAATATGTGATGGAGGTTTTGATTAAATCACAACAATAAAAAACGCAAAAACACACTAAAAAACCAAAAACTGCTCTCCTAAAGGAAAATACGCTCTTAAAACGCTATGGCAACCGAAAGGGGGCTATCATCCGTCAATGTGGGTTCCCCAATCGAACCTACCATTGCGATGCTTTTAGAAACGACGATGAACCACAAATAAATTTAAAAAAAAATGTGTTATGTGTCATAATGTTTTCTTATGAAATAATGTTTCAGTTACTTGTAAAATTAAAAAGAACAAATAAAATATGAACCTTTAAGTTATTTATGTTTGTTATTTATTTTTGAGAGTTTTTTTTTAATAGGGCTGGCAATAGGGTTGAACTCGGTTTGAGAACTCAACCAACCCAAATCGTTTCATAGGGTTCAGTTCTCCCGTCCCCAAACCAAATTAATAATTTTCAACTTCAACCCAATCAGGTTTCAACATTGTTCGAGTTAGGGTTACAACCCGATTTGTGAACCTCTAATTGGTCGCAACCAACATAACACAACTTAAAAACCTTCCTTGTTAAAAGCCTGCATATCGTTACTTTATGAATATGTTTTTGTAATCGTCAAAATCTCTACAATAAGGAATAGGTATTGTCTATAATGTGTGCCTTGCTAAAAAAATTGAACAACAAATAGGCACATATAGATTACACTCCTTTGTTTTTAGATAAGATTTAAACCCACAACTTCTCGATTGTTAGACCATCCAAAATAATACTAGATGGGTTGGTTTTATCTTACTTAGATTTTGATTTTGTTTATAATACATTTTCAACCCACCCTTAGTTAGCCATATTGAGTTGTTATATGATCTTGAGTTGTTATGTAATTATGTGATCTTTTCTTTTTACATGTGATATGACTTCACATTCGTGTTAATAATACTTACATTTAGCTTATGCATGGGTAACTAATATGATAAACTTGACAGAAGAAACCATTAAGGGTAATGACAGAAGTATAAAGAGCACGAAGAAGTGAGTGCAATATATGTATGCACCTGATATCCTCTTTGTGCTCTCTATCTTCTGTCAACATCTGTTACTGCCTCCATGTCTATAATGTGTGCCTTGCTAAAAAAATTTAAACAACAAATAGGCACATGTACATTACACACCTTTGTTTTTAGATAATACTTAAACCCACTACTTCTCGATTGTTAGACCACCTACAAAGAATACTAGATGGATTGGTTTTATCTTACTTTGATTTTAATTTTGTTTATAATAATATGTCAACCCACCCTTAGTTAGCCATATTGAGTTGTTATATGATCTTGAGTTGTTAAATGATCGAATTTTTCTTTTTACATGTGATATGACTTCACTTTCGTATTAAAAAATACTTATATTTAGCTTATGCATGAGTAACTAATATGATAAATTTGACAGAAGAAACCATTAAGGGTAATGACAGAAGTATAAAGAGCACGAAGAAGTGAGTGCAATATATGTATGCACCTCATATCCTCTTTGTGCTCTCTATCTTCTGTCAACATCCGTTACTGCCTCCTTGTCTATACTGTGGTGCCTTGCTTAAAAAATTAAAACAACAAATAGGCATATGTACATTACACACCTTTGTTTTTAGATAAGACTTAAACCCACTACTTCTCGATTGTTAGACCACCTACAAAGAATACTAGATGAGTTGGTTTTATCTTACTTTGATTTTGATTTTGTTTATAATACATTTTCAACCCACCCTTAGTTAGCCATATTGAGTTGTTATATGATCTTTTCTTTTTTACGTGTGATATGACTTCACCTTCGTGTTAAAAATACTTGTCTTTAGCGTATGCATGAGTAACTAATATAATAAACTTGACAGAAGAAACCATTAAGGGTAATGACAGAAGTATAAAGAGCACGAAGAAGTGAGTGCAATCTATGTTTGCACCTCATATCCTCTTTGTGCTCTCTATCTTCTGTCAACATCCGTTACTGCCTCCTTGTCTATAATGTGCCTTGCTAAAAAAAATTGAACAACAAATAGGCACATGTATGGTACACACCTTTGTTTTTAGATAAGACTTAAACCCATTACTTCTCCATTGTTATACCACCTACAAATAATACTAGATGGGTTGGTTTTATCTTACTTAGATTTTGATTTTGTTTATAATACATTTTCAACCCCCCTTAGCTAGCCATATTGAGTTGTTATATGATCTTGAGTTGTTAAATGATCTTTTCTTTTTACATGTGATATGGCTTCACCTTCGTGTTAAAAATACTTACATTTAGCTTATGCATGGGTAACTAATATGATAAACTTGACAGAAGAAACCATTAAGGGTAATGACAGAAGTATAAAGAGCACGAAGAAGTGAGTGCAACATATGTATGCACCTCATATCCTCTTTGTGCTCTCTATCTTCTGTCAACATCCGTTACTGCCTCCTTCGAATCAAGTTCAGACATCCATTCGAAAAGGGATGTGGTCAAGCCACTTTCATGGTGTCATGTAAGATATTAGGAAAACCTACGTTGTGTGAGTTCATGTACCTCACAACGTATACAGTTTAGTCACCTAACATAACATACCTTTTGAATCATGATGTGATAATGAGATGAAAAGGGAAAGATTATAAGAAAAGTAGAGAATAAACCCGAGATGAAAGTGATGATAAAAGCATCATCATATGTGAAAAGGCTATGAAGTTCCAAGCTTATAATTGATGTATTTTAACAAATATCAATTGCTCTCTATCTATCTATCAACATGAATCATCGATCTTCAACTATCTAGTTCCCATGGGAGATAAAGGAAGAGATAGAAGTTTGTTTTGGATGAAAATAAAGGCCACATGATGTCCCTATTTATAGAGTAAAGGGTCTCTTGTTAGAGCTCTACATACGTTCATACGTGTGCGCATTTGTGGTATACATGTAAAATGTCTGAATTCATTTATATCAAACTGCAAAATAAAAACTACTAAACTCAATCATACTATATATTAACTAATTATATTTAACAATATTACGACTGTTTTAATCTTCCTAATTATATCTTTATATGTTTACATCAATAGCTTCTTTAAAATTGATCATATCATCGCTATGAGCTTTTTACGAAAAGATAACTCGTCACCTAATATTAATTTGATTGTTTTAATGATAAATCTAGTGAATCCAATGATTATGGAAATAGCTAATTATATTTTTCAGTTGTAAATTGAGATTGCGCACGTAAGCCATATATTAAAGATTAAAGAATATTATTAATTAATTACTTACATAATTATGAAAATCCTTGTATGGATAACAATATGCATTTTAAGTGGTGAATTTAGAATAAATATCTTTCCAGTGGTATTCATTCTTTTTTTTTTATATCTATCGAAGCTAAGAAGACATACATATGATAATTCAAAAGAAAATTAGGATTCTCAACGTTTTTTTTACATTCCCCTTGTATTCTAGGGTCTTTTTATTCGTGACATTAACACAAGTCCATAATACTAACCTCAAAAGACGACAATGACCTAACGAACGATGTGTATGATATTGTCGACGAAGTTGAGAATTTATTTAAGCCTTGATGTTCCCTAAAGAGCTAGTTGAAGACCTAACTATGTGTTCACTCACGGTCATTGAACCTAACCCTAGACATAAAAATAGTAGGCGCATCATTCATGTAATCTAGTCTTCAACTTATAAGAGTATAGAACATAATCAATCATAGAGAATGTTGACCCTACTAGAACATGGTAGAATAGTAAAGGAAAGGAAGTGAATATAAATTCCACTTCCATGTTGAAGTCGGTATAATAATACGAATCAAATAATGGCAAATAAGTGGGAAGAGATAGAAAGAAGCGTGAATATGAACAGAAAGATAACCCTAACCACATATGCCTTATCATCGAGAACAATATTCCAATCTCACCTCTCCACTTGTCATTGCCCTATCACTTCACCTTCTTCACATCGCTAAACACAACAATTATATAAAATTATTTACCAACAAAATCATTATTTTTCTTTCTAAAATCCTAAAGAATGTAATTATGTTCAATAATACTATCTTGCTAAAAAGAGAGGGATATGATAGTAGAAATGTTTACGGTTCAGTTTTAACAGCTTTTTAATCTTTGTAATGTAAGATTAGATCGTTGAAATCTAAAACCAAAATGTCACTATGATTTACACTTATCGAGCCTTCAAACTAGGTAACTTTTGGCATGCCAATGATGCCATGGTAACATGGTTGAGGCATCCTGGTTTCTCTCGTGAGACCCGGGTTCGAGTCCTATCCATTGCACTTTGGGTGGGGGCACTCAACTGGCTGGGAAGTCTTTATGGGGTTTTCTCCGGTTGAACATCGTGATACTCTCTGTGCCAGCATGGGCCCTGTTGTAATGAACAATAATTTGCCACTAAAAAAGGTAACTTTTGGCACGTTATTAGTTAACCAAAACTTGTAAGTTTCTAAAAAAGAAAACTAGTCCGAGTATTGTAACATATGTGTTATGTTACAAAGATTAAGTGATATGGAACCAATTTGTAAATCAAACCATTCAGTCCAACTTAAAGAAAAAACAACTTAACTTACAATAAGAAAACTGATTTTAACGAAAAAAAATTACTGATAAGAATTACATCGATGATTACTGATGGATCCAGCGAAAGTTTCGATAATTTTTTTTGTTTGTCGTCACGTAATCACCAATGATTTTCGACATATCCCACGCAGATCCAAACTAATATAATTTTTTGTTGTCATCGGAAATTCCTCGGTAGTCAATTACAAACTGATTTTCGAGACTACGTTTCATACACAACTTTTTACCTTTGGATGTTTAGAGGTAAAAGCCTCTATATGATATTATGTCGATGATATTTTAATGATTTGAATTACACCGTAAATATAAATATGAAAGACAAAAGTTTGGGTGGAAGAATATGGAACTTTCCTTTTTTGGATCGGATCTTTCTTTCCCAAAGTAGCCTAGTCTTTTCATCCCCAATTTCTTTCAATTATTTTGAGATGGTGTGTGACTTTTTTGATAGCTATGAAATTTAACAAAAAGGTAGTATAACATTCTTACAACTTTAGTTATAAAAATCTTTTAATTGTCTTAACCAGGTCTATCACAAATGTGATATACTGTTGATCAACTTACTAGTGTTATCATTTATTTATTCATTAAATTCGTAAAAGAAAGACATATATATATATATTGAGAATTATATTTAGTTGCAAAATTTAAAAAAAAAATATATGTATTTACTTTAGTATAATAAATTTGTGTAGTTTTACTTCAGAAATTATATATATCTATGGTTCCCATTAAGTCTAACTACCTTTCAAATGAATCGCTACCATTGGATCTTGCTGAAATCAAATGCTGACCTTCTAAACTCACAATAATAACTGCTATGGTAGCAGTTGAAGGTAGTTTCTTACGGTTCCCCCTCTGGCGGTTACCTCCACTTTTTTCTGCCCATCATCCACAACTCAACCTCCTACAAAACTAGGGTAGTGCTCACAATTTCAGTTCTCCCGTTGGTTGTCTCAGGTCTCCTCCTCACCCATAAAACTGTCACCCCACCTCCACAAACCAACATGCAAAAGTGGAGAGATTAGAGGTCATCTTCTCCTTCACACGTCGTATGCACCTCCCCCGTCGCCGTTGGTACAGTCAACCCCGTTCTAAAAGTTCAAGACGTGATTTCAAAAGCAAATGATGGTCCCTCGGTCTTCATCTACCTCTCTCTTTTGTCTTAATCCCTCTCCTCTGAATCAATCGAAGGAAGTGTTGAAGGTAAATATTTCTGTTCTAATCGTTCCCGCTCTAAATCAAATTTGCCCTAATTATGCCCAAATATTTTCTATTAATTTGCTCAATACACATTCATCGATGTTTAGATTTCCATATCTGTCTTTCTGCCAAAGTCACGTATGTTGAAAGTGTAAATGTATACTCATTATTTTGAACTTTATATCTTTTGGTGTTATTTAATCGTTCAATCCACTAACTGTAATAAGTTTTTTGGTTAGGATGATGAAGAACAATAAGTGGGCACTACAAGAACAGACGCTTTTTGAAATGCTATAGGCTCTAAGAGAAGCCAGGACGCTGAACTTCATAATTTGTCTGAAATACATAATTCCTCAAGTTTAGGTAGTCGGTATTCTCTTAATTATTAGTGTTTATATTTAGCAATTTGTTATTTTGTATATAGTAGGTAGTCTTTGTTCAATTTAGGCACTCAGAAGTTTGATGAATAAAGTTTCGGGTAATTTAAAAAATTCCGAATGATTAGGTTACAGGTCAGTTGTGCCTGACCTGTATTTTCGTGGTTCTTTTTTATTATGTTACTTAACAATGGTATTAAATAATCTTCATAACGTCTTAGCAGTTCGGTGATTCCTCAATTCAGGTTTAATTTTTGCTGACATTTTGATTTCCGTCAACGCAGATTTACTATTTGTTAAACTTTAGGTGTAACTGCATTCATGTTTTCCTTTTTAGTGAGTGACCAGCGATTAAAACATCTGAAGTTTGCTATTCGACACAAGTTGTGTGTTAATCAAGGGTTTCTACCAGTTCCAGTGTCGAACATAGCTTCTGTGATTTGATCCTATTGTTTTGTTGTTAACAATGGAAACCTCACTTATATGAAGTTAGACTGGAGTTGAAGCATGGACCATCTATCAAATAAGCTATTTATCAGGTAACCATCCATATATGTGATTTTGTTTGTTGTAAATTCAATATATCCTTTAACAATGAAACTGATTTTTCTTTTGTTATGATTTTTATATCAACATCAGGAATGGAGCAAAGGCTGACATGTGCCATTGAATAAAGCTTTTAATCTTCTGGTGGATTTATCAAGTCGGTCGCCTGTGACGTCGATTGGATGAATCACCCTTTGGGAAGCCATGTGCAATTCACAGGTCTTATCTCATCTTACCTTTATATATGTAATGATTTACTTTGATCATGGATATTTGAATTTGAGTTTAGGTTAATATTTATTTTTAGTTTTTTCATCCATGTGATTCTCAATGTTTCAAAATGACCCATTAGAGGCTAAAAAAATGTTTTGCAGGCTTCTGGTGCAATGAGATCTCGTGGAGCTAGGGTTACTGATAACACAATT
Source organism: Helianthus annuus (assembly GCF_002127325.2). Lineage (NCBI taxonomy): Eukaryota > Viridiplantae > Streptophyta > Magnoliopsida > Asterales > Asteraceae > Helianthus > Helianthus annuus. Next base: position 140,234,875 of record NC_035441.2, on the reverse strand, counting down.
ATCATAGTGGTTGTAGATGACGTGATACGTCCTCAAACAACTAAGGCCATGCCAAATCAGCCCGAGTGCCAATAATTGTTGTTATTACTAGGGTATGATAATTGATAAGTGTAATCAAATTCTCCCACTTACGATGTCAGTTATATATTTTGCTAATTCTTACATTCATTTATATAATTTGAAAGCTCTAGATAGATAAGGAAGGGGCTTTAGATCGAGTAATGCAAGTTATGCAGGAGCTTTCTTATAATGGCTGTCAACCAGAAGATTGGGGGTGGTGATGTACCTATGGTTCAGGTGCAGGGCAAAATCACTTAAGTTTTTTTATTATTTTTAAAATATCCTTTACATGATTCATATCATTATCAATGAAAATAAAATTGTGTGCTCTTACCAGCAAGAATGTTGATGATTTGTTAGAACTCACTATGTGTGTTGCCGAGCTAGGTAAAGTTATTTACTGACTATTGCATGTAAGTTATTTGTTTACCTTTTTTTTTGCTTGGGGGAGAGGAGAGGGTTACTTTTAACCCATTTGGCCTGCTTCGCAACTATGCGGGTCAAATTTTATCTAAGGTATGTAGCACATCTTTAATAATATACAACTTTAATTACTTGAGATACACGTCAATAAAGGAGTTTGCTCAAGATTTAGGAGCAACGGAGTTGTTGCTCCTATAAAGGTATTTAAGTTTAATTTCATTTATATGTATATATTATTTTGAGATTCTACAATTGTCTTCAGTTTTCTTGATTATTAGCTGCAAGAATTAAAGGCTAATCTCGATAGAAATGCAAAGGGTATCATAATTGAAGCAGGTCTCATCAATCAAAAGGACCCGTAGCTACTTTATTTTTGTGCAAAATGACACACTTAAAAAGGGAGATGTGGTAGTATATAGTGAAGCCTTTGGAAAGGTTGATAAAAGACACAATAGTTAATTCAGCAAAATACTATTTTAAAAATCTCGACTTTAAATCTCAACATGGGTAGCAAATGGGGCAACTTGGGGGGGGGGGGGATGTTAAAATCGGCAAAATGTTGAAATAGTTCGGGTCGTCAAAAACATATTTTTATTGAAATTTATAAACATATAATCTTTTCCTTTAGATTTCAAAGGAAAAAAAGAATTTGTGTTCATAGTTTCATTCAAGTTGTTACTATATAATAAATCAACGTAACTCGTCCACCGGACGGATATTAAACTAGTTATCAATTGTGACACAGAATGATAATTTCATCTCAATAGGATTCTATTTTTTATGTTGTTTCTTTGGGTATCACGGAGTTAGAATCTTCAGAAGCACAAACAAATAACATATAAAAAAAAAAAAATCTTTCATCATACATAATTATTCTAGATTTAAAATTCGAAAGCATTTGAAAGAGATCAAAAGGGTAATTAAACATATGGATGAATAACTTAACTCTGTTTTGAAAGCGGTGAATTTGAAACCATGAGATGACACAAGGGATGACTTATAACATTAAATCTTAGGCTGGACGGTATGGGCTTCGTCCCAGCCCCGTCCTGCTTTGTCGCCGACCCAAACACCATGCCCCCCCCGTCCTCCCCGTCGCGTACAAGACGTTGGAGACGGGCCACTAGAAGACAAAAAAAGCACAACTTTCCATCTACCTTTTGACCGTTTGAAAATTAAAAAAAAAATAATTTCCTTAATTTTAAAATAACGGCTATATTCTCAAAACCCACCCAAAACCTTCCAATTTTTATATAAACTCAACATTTTTATACCATTTTTTACCCACTACCACCCCATCTCTCTCTTTCAAAATTAATCATGTCTTCACCTTCTTCACTTTCTTCATCTTCTTCGTCGACGTGGTATTCGTCATCTTCGGGCGAGAATGACGCATTTTTCGAAAACATGATTATGTGCGCGACTTAGATCTTCATGGCGGAGGATGAAAACTCTAAAGCATCGTCCCAACGGCAAACTAGGAGAGCAAAATTAAAACGAGACAAAGAAGGTACTTTAATTTTCTTTTACTGTATGTTTATTTAAATTTAATAATGAATTTTATAATGAATTTGATTTATTTTTCGTTTTAAAGATATAGCCGCCCACGATAAACTAGTGGCCGATTATTTTGCCGATGAACCCGTGTACACGGACGAGATGTTTCGACATCGGTTACGAATGAGTCGTCGACTTTTTTTTACATATCGCAGACGACATGGCCCAGTCTGATCCGTTTTTCACACTACGATACGACGCTAGGGGGCAAAGGGGTTTCACTACTTTACAAAAATGTACGTCGGCCATCCCAATGCATTGGACGAGTATTTAAGGATGTCTGAAAGAACCGCACGTCTATGTTTGCACAGGTTTTGCGAATGGGTCATCAAATTATATAGCAAGAGATACCTGCGGAAACCAAATGCAAAAGACGTTCAAAAATTATATCAAGCACACGAACAAAGACATGGTTTTCCAGGAATGCTCGGGAGCATTGATTGCATGCACTGGCCGTGGCAGAACTGCCCTACTGCCTGGCAAGGTCAGTATACTCGGGAGATCATGGTCATCCCACTATTATTCTAGAGGTTGTTGCGTCACAGGATCTCTGGATCTCGCATGATTTTTTTGGTCTACCTGGTTCGCTTAATGACCTTAACATCATATACCAGTCACATATATTTGACGATGTAGTGGCGGGAACAGGTCCTGACACAAGTTTTACGGCTTCGGGGGTGGAATACAGGCGGGGTTACTACCTTGCAGATGGAATATACCCAACGTACTCGACAATCGTTAAAACTATTCCGCACCCGAAAGACGATAAAAGAAAGAAATTTGCGAAGTATCAAGAGGGTGCGAGAAAAGATACTGAACAGTGTTTTGGGGTTCTACAAAAAAATGGCATATCATTGAACATCCAGCACGTTCGGCTACACCAAAGAGGTTACGACACATTATGTACGCTTGTATCATCCTTCATAACATGGTCATTGAAGATGAAGGTAGAGCGATATGCGAGTACGACGAAAACACGTCTACCGGGAATTATGTTCTAGTTAGTTTGGAACAACAAGATTTGAACATGTTCTCTCTATGTAACGAGTACACACATCATAACCTACAAGCGGACTTAGTGGAGTACATTTGGAACAACGCTCAAAACGAACCAGACGACCACATGCAGGATGAAGACTGGTAGGTTAATTAATATTTTTTTAATGCTTAGGATTTTTTTTAAGTTTATGTTTTTTTAAGTTATTAGGATTTTTTTTAAAGTTTATGTTTTTTTTTTAAGTTTATGTAATGTTTTTTAATATCAATGAAAATATTTTCTTATTTCATTTGTTAAATGTTAAAAAAAAAAGAGGATGTTAATAAAAAAAACACAACTAAAATGGTGGGGTAGGATCATCCTCCCATTTCCATTGTTTTTGTGGGATGGACCATCCTTAAGAGGAGTATGATGTGATGCCTAGGTGGCAGATCATCCTTCAAGAGAGGATAGTCACTATACCATGTAGCCTTAGAAGAAGCGCAAATTCATGTTTCTCACAAGGACTCTAAACAGGTTAAGCCGCCCAAAACAATGGCTGGTAGAATGATGTGCTTACAATTATACATATGTTTCATATCATGTTCATTCCGTTTTTGATCATTTCCTTTGAGAATCAAATAGATTAGTTGGTAATTAGTTTATTTTGAATTTCAATAACAAAATGCCCCTAGATGACCGTACGAATGAAACAACGTCGAAAAATGAATAAATATGGTCACGGAAGGCATGACCGCAAATTGTGCCCCACCAACCACACCCTATGCCATGATCAACTACGCCCCTATAATTTCCAACTTTGATTGGTACGAATCCGACCAAGTTAGTAGAATTAGAGTCCGTCTTAGCATGGGGTCGTGCCCTACCTCCTGGACTACCTATAAGTGAAGCTCAAGCTCTCATTCAAGACATCACCCCTTAGACATCACCACTACTTTGTATTCTCATATTTTTAGTAGTTTAATTAGTACAGAGCAGTTAAATTATCTTCCTTTAATTCAAGTTGTAAGAACAATCCTTTTATTTAAGTCTAGTAAATTTTCCTCATAAATATGTAAACTTAAAATGTGTTTGATCAATTTTCCATGATTGGCTAAGTTCTTAATTCACTTGAGGAGGAAGAATCTAATTAGATCTTTTGATTTTGGTTATGGATTTCTTAATTGGTTTGTGTTACTAACTTTGAGTCTTGAACTGTCTTTATTGAGCGTGAGCTCTTTAAACCTTTGAAACAAGTTGCTAACTTTGTGTTTGTTGATTCAAACATTCATGTTGTCTATCTCTATGTAGATTAAAACATCTTAACTACTTAAAAGAGAGTTACAAGTCAGATTTGTGAATTTGGTTTTGAAAGCTCTTTCTTTATAAAGAGAGGTTGTATACTTGAATAAAGACTCGGGTTAAAACATTGTCACTATCCTTGGGTAGATAGCACCAAACCAAGGGATCATAGTGATTAGTGGGTTAAACCCCTTGTAAAAAATCATCATTAGTGATTAGTGGGTTAAACCCCTTGTAAAAAGTCATCATTTAATATTTAAGAGTAAATTACAAGTTTTATCCTTTATGTTTGTACCAAATTGCAGGCGGTGTCCTTTACCTTTAAATTTATTGAGTTTTGTCCTTAACGTTTTAAAATCCTGCACGTTTTGTCCTTCAGCCCTAACTCAGTCAGATTTTTTTTGTTAAATATGGTCATGTGCCTTGCACATGAGGGTATTTTTGTCATTTTACCTCTCTAGGGACTATTGAATAAATAACTTATATTAAGGGACTAAATGTGTAAAAGGATTAAGGAATACGATATAAATAAAAAAAAACCTAATTAAACACCCACCTTTCACTAATTTTGCCTGTGTTCACCGTCACACCACCACACCACCACCAGTTATGAATGCACCACCACAACCGCCGTTGTAGCCACCACGCTCCTCCTTCAACTACGACCGTCATCCGATGAAAACTTCAACGTATTCTGTCCGTCATGCCTCTGCGAACGCCTCACTACTCTCGATCAATCCGCCAACGCCGCTGCAGCTCCGTCGTCGTCCCGCCGTAACTCCACCTCTTCTTCTACCACCGCTGCTGCTGCAATTAAAGCAATTTCAACAAAAACAAACCGTCAGAAATCGTGTGACGTCAGAACCCGTAACACTCTCTCGTCGCTTTTTTTCAATTCACGACGAAAACAGACCGACGTTATCGTATTCTCAACAGCAAACCCTAGGTAGCAACAACGCCGTTTTAGAACCGAATAGAGAAGACGAAGACGAAGAAGAAGAAGGCCACGAAGAAGATCAACTTCATAAAAACGACGACGTAGATGAAGAAATTAGGGTTTTTGTAAACAATTTAGATCACAATATTGTTGAAGAAGCCGTTAAAATTGAACAAAAAGAAGAATCAATTTCAATTTCAGACCAATTGAAGCCAATGGCAATGAAGGATCACATAGATCTATTTAGGGCTATTCCGGTAGGTGATAGAGAGAGAGAAGAGATAAGAGAGAGAGGGATTTTTTTAATTTATATCTTATTCTTTAATCTTTTTACACATTTAGTCCTTTGATATAAGTTATTTACTCAATAGTCCCCGGAGAGGTAAAATGACAAGAATACCCTCATGTGCAAGGCACATGACCATATTTAACAAAAAAATCTGACTAAGTTAGGGTTAAAGGACATAACGTGCATGATTTTGAAACGTTAAGGACAAAATTCGTCAAATTTAAAGGCAAAGGACACCGCCTGCAATTTGGTATAAATATAAAGGACAAAACTTGTAATTTACTCATATTTTAATTACAGAATTGTGGTGGTTGTCATGTGACATAACTGTGGAAAGTTTCCAATATTGTTGTGGAGATTGAGGAACTTAACTAGGGGTTGAGGGATTGGTAATCAAAATTTTAAGTTTAACTTTCCGTGATAATAAAATTGGGTGAATTAAGCCAATTACGGTTCAGTGTTCGTGTTCTAATTTCTGATTCAATCAATTCCTTGGTACCAGATAACTCTTTAAGGCTAAAGTGTTAATAAGAAACAAGTTTGAGCTAAGATTGAAAATAGTTTGTTAACAATCGTTAACGAACACATTGTTTATATTACTTTTCAGCTTGTTTATATTACTTTTCAGATTCTATAATACTACTTCCCAATCAAAGAGATTTGCATGAATAAAGTAAAATCCTTGGCTTGATTCTTGTATTTTTCGTTTAAATTGATTTCTCTGGTGTTATATTACTGCAACAATCACGTTTCATAATGCGATATAAGAATAAAATTACACTTCATCCATGTCTCTTGTCCAAAGGAAATAATTCTTTTGGCATAATATTCCATTCATATAAGGGAAAAGACGCAACACTTTCCTTTAAAGTGGTCTTGGATAATCATTAGTCAAAATTCACTTGATTGATTATCGATGTTGCGGTCCTTGAACTTTGTACTTTCCGAATATCATTAAATATTAATTAAAGTAATCCCAACCGATGGTGGAAACATCGGGGCATTACTTTGGTAGTTTGTTCAACAACACGTGGAACTATTAGAATTAGATATTCTTAACCAACTTAAAAATATCTAGTACATCGAAGAAACAAATAGTTCATAACAAAATAATTCCATATTAAATTAAGTCTCAAAAGTATCCTATGTGAGTAGCAAATCTTGTTTAGTATCAACAAGCAATATTACCTGAAACATGTGCAAAATAAATGTCAACTACAAAAAGTTGGTGAGTAACATAGGGTAATAGCATGTATATGTATAATTGGAAAAATTTGTACAATTCAATGGTATAGTATAATATCTAAAGCAATTTGAAAACAAAAACATGAAACCAAAAGCACACTCAAACCTTGTGTTGACTGGGTAAGAGGGGTAACCTCCATGTTGGAATAAGTGGTTTCTATCATTCCCAAAAGGAACTCCCCTAAAGAGGCCAATGAGTGGGAATGGGGTGTCAATCCTATGGCGCTATAACATACTACCACACGTCTTGATCGTAGTTAATGAATGTACAAATAGTAACCATGTGAGTTCAAATAACAGATAGATAACATGCAAACCATAGAATCGAATTATAAGTTGTAAATAATATGTGATAGTTTGTGAAATTGATATATGTCACATGAATCACCCCAAAAGTATGAAATGTGAAAAAATGGACTATGTACTCACCTTACAAACTAGGATGAATGATCTTGCAACTTGCAACAACCTTGATTTGTGGATTACCCTGAGTGAGTTATGATTTGAATTAGAGATTTGTGAAAGTTAAGGGTTCGTTTTGTAATTTAGGTGCTAACGGTTAAATATGAATTTTGTTAGGATCGAATTGAATAACTAGAATAATTGAGGAGTAATATTGTAAATAATAAAAAAAAATTGAAGGAATTAAAAAAAAGTGTTTTGGGTAAGTTAAAAATAATATTTATGATTAAAATTATGACTTTAATATTAACCAATCAATTTAAGGTTTTGAAAACGAATTTTCTTCAGCTTTGCGCACTTTGCGCACTGATCTTGTAAAAATCGTCAAAAATTCATTTGGATGAATTAGAAAGTGTGCCATATATCAAATCGAAGCTAACTCGATGAACCACAAATAATTAGGAAACTCCAACCTATTTGGGACCATTTAGACATAGTTTTGGCTGTCACAAAAACATACCGGTTTGCTGGAAAAATTGTTTGTGTTCTTAAGAAAAACTTTTGATGGTTAACATTAAATTTTGAGTTTTGATTCATATTAGATCTATGATTACAGCCAAAACATGTTAATGAATCATAGATCTAAGCTAGTTATGTTAGATTTTAGTAAAACAAAAATGGAAAGGTATGAACACGAAGAATGTAAAGAACATTAAAACATACTTGAAGTGGAAACTTCTTGAATATTCAAAAGATAGGAGGAGAGAACGAAATTTGAGAGCTCTAGAATGCTTTAGATTTTTGTTTGAGGTGTGAAGAATAATGAGGATGGAGACCCCTATTTGTAGTTTAGGAATTAAGGTTTGAATATAGTAGAGACAGAGATAAATTTAAAAGATAATTATAAAAAAAATCATATATGAGAAAGAATTGAGGAAATGGATAGAGCTAAATTTGTTTAAAACTTTGATTAATCTCTAAGGTTAAATTATGACTGAGATGATTAAATAACAATATGATATAGGTATGTCTCTATAATTATCTTATGTAACACCCCAAAAATTTAGATGTTGTGACCAAGTTTTATTTTAACACCCCAAAAATTTATATATAAACTTATGTATTTAAAATAAGTGAATAAGTATAACTGTTGGCTATTTTGTGAAAATGGTAACTAGGAATACGAACCTAGTTAGAATGTGAGTAAAATCTTAACTAAAGATAAACAATAGCCATTTAAGAGTAAACAACCAAACTTTAGGGGTCAAAATGGTGCAATTAGAAAGATAAATTATTAAAACGAAAATTAAATGTCACACCCCAACCAATGGCGGAAACATCGGAGTGGGACTAGTTTGAGATTGTAAGAGACTTCATAACACTATTTGTGACAATATTTAATTCAACCGATTTCATTTCATAATCAAATTGTCAACCATTACAAGGAAATTCAAATAACAACATTGTTCATAACATAAACATAACAAAATTGATACAACACTTTAAACCTAAACGTCTAAGTGAGTATCTAGGCATAATTGCTAATCCATTTCATAGCATCATCAATCCTCAACCTGTAACATGTTTAAAATACAATTCAATGCAAAAGCAAATGCGAGTATACAAGTTTAAGAATAAGTATAAGCATAAGTTTAAAAGTTTAAAAACGAATCCATATGGCAACTTAGTTTATACAAGATTAACATAATATGGCATGCAATATTTCTAGTCAACCATCTGTTTACGCAAAATGATATAATTCAACATGACCACTAGTCTACGGGCGGTGCGTTACTCCTATAGCGCTATACATGTCAAATGGAGGCTCGTATAAAGCTAATGACTATAGTATATCACATAAGTATGGTCCACGTATAAGCATCAAAGTATAACAACATAGCATTCATGTATAAGGATTGTTTTCGTGCAAGTATAAAGAATAAGTTTAAGTGTGGTTTAATAGTTTAACATGTTACACCCCAAAAAGTGGTAAACATAAAAAGGGGGTTGCGAGTATTCTCACGGTTCAGCAAGTCTTCACTTGTGAATCCGCGAGTTAGTTGTTGTTGGAGGTAGGAGCACCAAGTCCTTCTACGCGAAGAAACAAAGTGTATGAGTAACGGAGATTAATGGTGGATTAAGGATTTAGGAAGTTAAAACACAAGAACATACGCATACGAAAGTAATCATCCTTTAGCACAAGTACTTGTTTTTGACACTAGGAAACCTCCAGGGTTAATGTTTTCATGAGTAGTATACTCATTAGAATCGTAACAATTCTTATGCCTTAGATGATGTTATTCTAATATTTTGACGAATGAACACTAGTTCACCATCAAGGGTTCGAATATTGGATAGTGTATATATATATATATATATATATATATATATATATATATATATATATATATAAGTATTATATGTATTGTTATGTCCAATAGTGTAACTACTCTTATTAAAACTACTATTTCTTATCTTATTTTGTCCAATAGGAAACCCTAATTGAAACCCCCAAGTAGTATTGTGTGACCCCTAAAATTTTCAGAACAGTTGGAATTAGGATCAGGCCCCCCTAAAACTCAAGGGGGTATTCCCTAATTATATTTATCTGTTCAAAACGATTGTAAAACGCGTATTTTTGAAAATTGTCGACTCACCAAGGCTATACAAGACACGAGGCAACCCTAGGCTAGGGGGTATGCCTCGCGACTCGTGACAGGGGAGGAGGAACCCTTCGCGACTCGTGGGAGGGTCCAAATCGGGATATAAAGCCCCTGGCCTGGGGCTTGACCAGTTCGCTTGTTTCGACGTTCAAATTCAATTCGTACACTGAGGTATCGTCTATTTAGTCCAACAACACACACAAGCACGAAATTCTGCCGCGACAACAGGGTAATAACTCGATCGCTGCTACGATTCAATGTCCGATCGATTGAAACCAATCCGATCGATGTTTAAGTGCTGCCCACATTAGGGCTATACTTTATCATTCGTCGTGAATTCGATGGATGTTTAAGTGTTGCACTTTGTCATTCATTGTGAGGGTTTAATCTCGTGAGTTATCATAAATGTTGTATTAGTTACTGACCTAGTTTTCGTGTGCATTGTTATTTGAATTAGGTTAACCAGGCTAAAATCAGTAGGCTAAACGCTGCTCGTCTAAATCTGGAATGTGAGTCATTTCTCTTTTTATCAAAGTGCTTTACAAAACCCTAAATGTTTTCCAGTTATAATTATAGGGATTAAGTCTTTGTAATCTTCAATTACTGCCGGTATGTGGGGTTTTGTATACATTACTTGATACCCGTCACCATTGGACATCGGGTTAGCCAATGGGTGATCTGACCATAGTCACAGATACTGTCGAGTGACAAATACCGATTTGGGGTAATTGGTTGATAGAAACATTGTAATCACCCTTAATACTGTATATTATAACAATGTGTCGTTTTGTGCAACTTGAATGACTCGCCAGTATTTCCTTGCTGATAAAACCTTTTTAAATCATGTTTCAGGTGACCTGCTGTGAATCAAGGAAAAGTGCTACGGAGCACTAACAAGCTTGAAGTAGTGGTTCAGTAAAATAAATAAACATGTTTTTGTAAAACAGGGATTTCTCGGTGAAATTTCCCTTATTGTAAATTACGGGGTTTTATCCCGAATTGTGAAATAAAATAATCGGGCATTTCAAGTTTTAAAAGATCCTGTTAAAATTTCCGCTGCCAATATAATCAATACCACGGGTTTCTGTCTCGCGGCTCCTGAAACGGGTAAAACCGGGTCGGGGGCCGTGACAAATAGTCAAGCATGAGGTAGAAGATTAAATCTTCATTTAGGTACCTCTTGTATCATGGAAATCATGTAGGAGGTAGGAAGAACAAGCTTCCATTTAGGTACCTCTTATGGTTCACCACTACACATGATGTAAAAACATATAAGGAGGGTCATGAACTATGAAATATACAAGAATACAAACAACTACACTATGAGAAATCATCAAGTAATGTAGGGATTCTATGTTGGACTACCCAAGTTAGTCCATAATCACACCTTCATCAAGCTTGAAGCTTGAACATCACTTGTGGGTTAAAAACCCAAAACAAAACAGAATATATGTGAGGTTTAACCTCTGATTTCGTATGTCTCAGCCCTGTTTTTAAGCTTAACTAACCATAGAAGTGGTTATAAGCATAAGGACGTGGGTTTGAGTGAGTTAGACTCAAGTTTAAACAAGTATAAACAAAGTTTGATTCAAAACAAACCGAACAGTGAACTTTGGAGCCTATTTGCCGGAGTTCCAGGGACTTATTCACTGTGAAATACCCATGGAATCGAAGCTAAGGTCGATCCAAGTTTTCTGGAAAAAGAATGAGCTAAAAAGGATAAGAAGTTAGTGAGTTATGCTCACTTTAGTGAAGAAGGATGCTTCTGTCCGAACTTGAACTTGCAGCTACGATTTTGATTGATTGAGAGAGTTGTGAGAGTGTTTGTAAAGTGAAAATGGCTTGGGGAAGCTTGGGTTTGTATAGGGAATGAATTAGGGTTGGGTTAGTTGTGTATTTAATGCCCAAAATCCGGTTTAAACTCAAAACAACTCAAATCCCGCTCAAATTCGCGAAGTGAAATGAGGAGTCTGATCTGGGAGGTTTCTCGCGGCCAGCGTAGACCCAGGGGTAAGTCTACGCTGCTGGAAACAAGGGTGAAGCTGAAGTTTCATTTTATTACAATTTGGGCCCTCAACTTTGCAATTTAGGGCTTTTTGGGTGTTTTAGGGACTATTTTTGCCATAAAAGCATAGTATAAGATAAATTTAAGTATGAGGAACATAAACAAAGTATAATTAAGCGTATGAATGTTGTATTTAAGTATCTTTTACGATCAACACACGTTTTATGCATAAGTTTCACATATTTTCAAGTTTAGCACATAGTTTCCAAGAATTACGAATAAGCATCAATTGTTTCACGAAATCGAATCTATGAGCATGTATGAAGTATGTACAACATGAATTTAACAAAATACGAGTTTTATTTATGATGCAAGTCTCGGATTTTACAGCGATTACAAAGGAAGAACGATTACAAGAACACAAGACTTCCAAAAATAGAAATACAAACAAGACTTGCTATAAATGGAAAGTACAAATAAGCAGGGCATTACATTAAAACACCAAAACACACACTTTAGGCATGTGTGTCAACCAGAGCAAGGGAAAGAGAGGGAAAAACCCTCTAATCAACCAAATCAGTAAATTGAAAGGAGAATTGAGGCCAAACATAAAGATAAAAGAATTAACTAAGTATCAGATCGACCAAATTGGACAAATGTAACTTGGAATAGTGGTAACTAAGCATCAGTGGAAACTTAGTCATCCATTGAATATTTTCCAATTGATGTAATTGCTAGCGGTTACACCCCTAAATGTCTTGCTCTTTCATGAAGAGTTGTGATGGTTCGACATTAATATAATCATTAGGTATGTTTCACACACGGATTAATCAATTTGTTTCAACTAATTTTCACAAAAAAGAACACCTCGTTCTTTGCAGAACCCTTTATGTCTTATTCAATTATTAATTTCTTATGCATGAAAACTGTAATCTGAAAGTGAAACATATGATACCTACAATAAATGTTTCTATGCATTGTTTGTCTGTGTGTTCGTGTAAATGATTTCATGCATGTTTGATGTGTCTTTTCACGAGCTTTTGTGTTCCTATTCCTATAGTCTCAATAGACAATAGATATGTTGCTAGTAGCATGGGCTGACCTAGGTGTGGGCGATGAGGGTTGTTCACACTCCCAAGAATTATTATTTTTCTAGTATATATACACAAACACGATCTAATCTCGACTAGCCCCATTGAAATTTGGACACCGACCTCCATAAAATCATGATCCTACGATGATAGTAATCCGCCATTGATGAAGAGCATGAAAATTAAGATTTAACGAAACCATATGAAGAGGATTTATATGACAATTATCAAAAGAAATGAAGGATTTGGCACACATATTGATCTTGATGATTCCAAGCAAATGCAGAGCATGAACATGAGTAAAGTATTTGAGAGAGAAAGTGTTGGTGCACTACATCTGTCGACTTCGTCTTGTATCGAGTCTTTCGTTTTATTGTATAGATTAGGGCGCGTTTTACGAGAAAACTGGAGAGTTTATGTGTTTTAGAGAGTAGGTCCGCTTATTCGTACATGTCCGTATATGGGAACCTACCTGGTCCGCTTATTCGTACATGTCCGTATACGGGAACCTACCTGGTCCGCTTATTCGTACATGTCCGTATACGGGAACCTACCTGGTCCGCTTATTCGTACATGCCCGTATATGGGAACCTACCTGGTCCGCTTATGTGTACAGGTCCATATGTGGGAACCTACCAACACTATAAATACCACATAAGCGAACCCATTTGTAACTTGGTCAAATTCCATGCCGAAATGCTGCCGGTGTGAAGAACGAGCTGTAAACATTGTCAAATCAATAAATCAGTAGATTAAGTGAATTGCAAGCTGTCTCTACCTTCGTTTCTTGTTATTCCGCACCTGAAACGTAGTTGAACGCCTCTGAACGACTCATTCGGGTCAGATCACGATCCTACAAGTGGTATCAGAGCTTCAGGAGGAGGAGTTCTACAGAGAATAGCTGGATTTCATCTAAAATTCTTACTTCTACACCTTCTTTCATCATCAGATCAAGTTTTACCGGTCGGAATTCGCTTAAAGTTTCACGAATTGTGCGAAATTGATCATAGACAAACCCTGGAAAGTTTCGGACCAAAATACGGACTAAAAATGGATCAAATGACCTTCAGACTTAGGTTCGCTTATTCGGACACCTGATAGGTCCGCTCTTGTGTACATCAGTAGGTCCGCTCTTGTGTACATCAGTAGGTCCGCTTTTGTGTACATCAGGAGATCCGCTTATTCGAACATCAGGAGATCCGCTTATTCGAACATCAGGAGATCCGCTTATTAGAACATCAGGAGATCCGCTTATTCGAACATCAGGAGATCCGCTTATTTGAACATCAGGAGATCCACTTATTTGAACATCAGGAGATCCACTTATTTGAACATCAGGGTTCCATTTATTTGAACATCAGGGTTTCACTCTTGTGAACATCTGATTTTGCTTATTTGTCACTGATTTTGAAAAACGCGTTACCGAATCATGGATACCAATTTCTTTAATATGACTAAAGAAACATTTGATAGAATAAATGTATTAAAGAAAGAATTTGATTCCTTTTCAGGTTATCCAGGAGAAAACACAAAGACTATCATTGAGAGGTATAGACATCTTGTTCGTTCAATGTCCAAAATTGGTATAACCAAAAGACCAGAAGAATGGGTTGAAAAATTTGTCAGTGCTTTACCTCAAGAAGAATGGGAAAATTATATCTTGAACTTGAAGATTTCTGGAAAATTTTCCCAACTGACAATTTGTCCACTCATTGAAAAGATTAAAGAACAGATGGTGATCAATGCTGAAAATAAGAAAAGTAAAAATGATGACCAAAGGGGAAAGGAACAAATTGAGATGAAAGATGATGATAAACAGATATTGGGATTGAAGAAAACTTGTGAGATGCTGAAATCCGAAAATGTTAAACTTTTAAGTGATTTGAACAGTTTAACATTGGAAAACAATAAATTGAATGAAAGTGCAAAAATCTTTGAAGATAAAATCAAAATTTTTGAAAATGAAAAATTAAAAATGGAAAAAGAATTTCAAAGTCAAATAAAAATTCATGAAGATGGGAGAAATGTTTTTAGTCAAAACAACATTGAAAAGCAAAAAATGATAAATTCCCATATTCAGAAAATTATTAGACTTGAAAACGAAGGTGAATGTGCTCGAAAGAAAATCAAAGAGTTAGAAGAAAATGATGAAAGCAAAAAGAAATCTTCAGAAAATGAAGATTTCTGGATAAAGCTTGAGAACAAGAACTTGAAAGCAAATGAAACAAAATTTCAAGAACAGATAAAAGTTTTGGAAAATGAAAAATATGTTCTTGAAAACATGAAAATAGAAAATGAAAAAACAATCAAGTCTCATTCTGATAGAATATCTCAGCTTGAAAAAGAAGCTGAGAATTCGAAAGATAAAATTAATGAGCTTGAAAAGAAATTGAAAGGTTTTGTGACATCATCTGAGTTTTTGAATATCCCCTGTCCAAAACCGATCAATTCTGTTCCAATAAGTGACGATGTCACAAAATTTGACAATGTCAAAGTTGAAGATTGTGATGAGAAATCTGATGATGAAAATGAAAAAATTGAAAAACAAAAATTGTTTTTGAAATTAAAAGAAAAATTTCAGAAAACTGTTCTACAATCAACTGAAAAAGGTGAATGCTCTAAGCAAAAACCTTTGAAGAAGAAAGCGGAACAGAAACAAAAAATTAAAAAGGAGAAAATTGTTCAAAAAGAAAATAACAGCTCATCAGATCGATCATCCAATCAAAATCAAAAATTACAAAAAGTAAAAAATGATAATTCAAAAATTGTTGGTAATAAGTGGTGCAGGTTAGACCACAGTGCTCAAAAGTCAAATCCAACAATCAAGAGGAAAAAGGATTATCACCAAGCCAAACTGTGCTTTGATTTGAGCATTTGGACAGAAAATGGTGATTGGTACGATAACAGAGTGTGTTACCGATGCGGTTATCAAGGACACATTGCTGTTAACTGCCAGAATTGGAGTTATGAGACCAGAAGATGCTATAATTTTCAAATTAGAGGTCACATTGCCAGAGATTGCCCAAGGAGATTGAATGACAGATTGAGGGTTAAGTCTCGAAAATTTGCAAAGATTCCAGTCATTGTCAAGCCCCATGAACAGAAGGTTCTAAAACCTAAAATTCAAGATCAGACAATCCAAGAAAAGAAAGTTAAACTTTCACAGGGGCAGAAAGACAGACTGAGGAAGAAGAGGAAGAAGGCGAGAGAGTATCTCGAGAAGATCTTGTCCTCGGGTTCATCCATTGGTAAGAACAAGAGTTCTGATGAATCGACTCCCTCGATTGCAAAGTCAAGCAAGACGATTTCATCAGATACAAATCTGAGGACGAAAGAAGAAAAGAAGAAGAAGAAAATGGTCGGCGATGAATTTGACGTGTCAAAGTCATTTTCAGGCAATGAATCTGACAGATCACAGTCAGACAAGCCACACTCAGGCAATGATTCTGGTTCGTTAAATCCAGAGGAGCCTAGTGTTGAGGTAAAAAGGGAGAATTCGAGTTTAACAATGGATGATGCAAATTTTCCACCATTGATGAACAAGAATTCGAAATCACCCAAGGACCGTCAGGCTTGGGTGAATCTGTTTAAATAAATAACCTGACATGCCGGAGATCCCAAGTTTATATCGTGGATCAGGAATCGGCATCATTCTAGTGGTTGAAAAGTTTGTTTGAAAGATTTTGAATAGTGTTTGAATTTACAGGTTGAAGGACTACGCCGGAGCTTCCAGGTTGGTAATTAAGAAGCAGGAATCGGCATCTTTCTGACTAATTTGACAAGTGGTAAAGAGGTTTCTGTAGATGTCTCATTCCTACAGGAAAACCTACAAGTGGTATTATTTGGTTTACTTACAAGTGGTATTTGTTGGTTATACTTTGAAGAGTTTATGTTTACAAGTGATACAGAGGTTTCTGAACTGCAAATAGTAAATCAGGGACATTAAGTTGTACTTGATTTACTATACATATGAGATTGATAAACAAGATGATGAACCATATCCCCATGCTTCACAAGTGGTAAACTTAAAAAGTGGTAAAAACAAACTCATTTTCCGGAAAAATCATTTCGATTAAAACAAACTTGAGTGTTTTGAGATCTAAATGAGAAAATGGTTTGTTGAAAGGGGGAGTTCAGATTGTTTTGTCGAGTGAATGGCGATTTGATGTGATTCGATGTCAGTTGTCAAGTTTCTGTACAATTTGTTTTCCTTTTTATTTTTCAAGTGGGTCAAGAAGCTTAGATAGTTTTCAAATTTCTTTAATGTGTTTGCATTTTAGGGGGAGTAGAAAATTTCAGAAAATCCAAAAACATTAGAAAATTTGAAAAAGACAAAAACATGATAAAATTCAAAAATGAGTTTTGTTGTGAAAAGAGGAAATGATAGTACATCAGTAGGCTGTCACAACATGCTAAAGAAATGTAAAGATAAAATGTGATAAACAATCTCACTGAGGATGTGCCAGTAGGTTTTTACACACTTAGTAAATTGTGACGAGATATAAACTAAATTTCAAACTTGCTTGTTCTGTGGGTTAACACAAACTTGGATATATAGGTAACCCCTGAAATCTTGTTTGAAATGTCCCTTATTCTGAGATACTAGGTCTTTATGCTCAGTGATATCTGGGGTATTATCCCGGGACTTCTGCTGTATGGAAGTACTGACCTAGTCCCCGGATAATGCTTTCCGCAAAAGCTTGAAACATAGCTTCGCCCTCAGCATGCTGATGAAACAATAAAATTGATAGTCGCTGCTGTTGAAATAAAAAGATCCTCTAAAGGGGACACACCAAAAGTCGAAGTCGTCATCTCTCTGCGTATACGGAAGTATCGACCTGAGCTCTCACGGCCCTCGCATCTAACCCCTATACAGATATCAGCTGTGGTATACTCACCTGTAACACTGAATATTGGGATCTGGATACGGGAGTATATTCAAGTAGTGAGACACACGAATAAGTCAGTATCTAAGACATTAACATTGTATCTCGGATCAATTGAACTTTGTGTGAGAATTTCAGTGGACCGATATACTGACAATCTAGGTGAATTGTTTTGATCTAAAAATGTAATCAAGCTTAACGGTGTTAGTGATATGTCTCATAAACTGATATGATCCTCTTACACGAACTCACAAAAATATGTTTGTAAATATTTCATATCTACATTCTCGTGCTTTTACAAATGGTGTCAGTTACTTTCTTTCAGAAAATCCAAAAAGATTTTGTGCGTTTTTAGCATAAACTTTTGAAAAAGTCAAAAAGATTTTCGACAACTGATGTAGGAAAGCTGATTTTCAAAATTCCGAGTGCTAAACATGATGACATTGTTGTGAGGGGGAGTGTGCTTTAAATGTCAAAATTTTTAATCAACAAGTGGTTCATCATAGAGAAAGTAATTTGAGGAAGAGTTGTAGTTGGTGCACTTATTTCTGAGGAAGAGTTAGTGTTGATGCTTTCAAATTGTTATTTTTAGAAAATTTATTTCTGGGTTAGGAATGTGCAGGAATAGCCAGGTTTCGATCTTGGATCTGAAGATAGAGTGCCAGGTCTCGATTTCTGAAGACCTCTGATTGAAGAAAGCCAAGTTTCGATCCTGGAAATCAATCTTGATTCTGTGAAGGCCAGATAACGATCCTGAAGATGTTACTGAAGAACAAAGGAATACCAGTAAATCGAGAGGGGGAGTCTGAAGACAGAGCGAGAGAAAAGCCCAGAGACTGATCAAGACTGAAGATGTGAAGACACAGCATTGATGTGACTCGATAGTCGACTCCGTCAACATCTGAGGGGGAGTCTGTTGGTGCACTACATCTGTCGACTTCGTCTTGTATCGAGTCTTTCATTGTATTGTATAGATTAGGGCGCGTTTTACGAGAAAACTGGAGAGTTTATGTGTTTTAGAGAGTAGGTCCGCTTATTCGTACATGTCCGTATATAGGAACCTACCTGGTCCGCTTATTCGTACATGTCCGTATATGGGAACCTACCTGGTCCGCTTATTCGTACATGTCCGTATATGGGAACCTACCTGGTCCGCTTATTCGTACATGTCCGTATATGGGAACCTACCTGGTCCGCTTATGTGTACATGTCCGTATGTGGGGACCTACCAACACTATGAATACCACATAAGCGAACCCATTTGTAACTTGGTCAAATTCCATGCCGAAGTGCTGCCGGTGTGAAGAACGAGCTGTAAACATTGTCAAATCAATAAATCAGTAGATTAAGTGAATTGCAAGCTATCTCTACCTTCGTTTCTTGTTATTCCGCACCTGAAACGTAGTTGAACGCCTCTGAACGACTCATTCGGGTCAGATCACGATCCTACAGAAAGAAAGGATATGATGATTGCGGTGGAACTTGCAATTATAAAATATAATGCAATTACAATCATGGTTGCAAAAGTCGCTAGGCGCTCCCTAGTCGGATTCGGGAGTACTCCGCTTAGGCGGAGATTACTCGGGGAGTAATTGGCCTGGGAGACCAGTACTCGTGCCTCGGCAGCCTACCTTGTAGCGAGTACTCGGGGAGTACTCGGAGCCTAGGCGGGACTTTTACAACCATGATTACAATACATGTAACACATTGGAATTTGTGAGAATCTATCCTCCATTTTAAAGAAAATATCATGAAAATGTTATTTTTTTATTTATTGTTGCATATCAGATTTTATTTTGTATATAATATTAACATCCGATCATAATTAGAAAAATAGATGTTACTTGATTTCTTGAAACGTATATGGAGTATCTATTATTCTAGAGAAAATATACGGATATTCGTTGTCGTTTTTTTAAAATTTTGGTCTTGGTCACCCCACCACCATCGTCACATCTACCACCTCTACTGCCACTCCTAGTGGAGGCAGACAATGTGAAAGAGGGCAAGGTTTGCGAAGGCGACATCGATAGTTCCCTCCCTCGTCACTGACTCACCATTGCACCTCTATTGCTGACATCATGCCTAAATTAATGAAATATTTAGTAATAGGTGCATTGTATTTTTTGTGCAATCTCTATTGTTATGTAGTAATAATGGTGTTATATCTCTCCCTGACATGGCTCAGCAGAAAAACCATGAGTATGTAGTGAAATTCAAAGGGTTTTTCCCTCATAACATTCCCACGGTGTTTTGAAAATTGAATCGGACTGGCTGATCGGACTGGGAACTAGGGGTCTGGTCGGTCCGGTTCATAATCTCAAAACCGTTTGCAGTGGAACTAGCCGGTTGAGCTGGAAAAGCAACGGGTCAAACCAAAATTATGGAGGGGGGGGGGGGGAGGGGAGGGGAGGGGAAGAGTTGAACCAAAAATTAATTAACTATTTTTCATTCTAATTAACCTATTTATTTTCATTCTAATTAACCTATTTATTAATTAACTATTTTTCATTCTAATTCAACTGGTCTGACCAGTGGGTTAGTGGGTTAGCAGGGAGACCGATTCTACATCCCCATAATCTTTTATTATCTTATGTGGAGTGTCAACATGTGTTGTGAATTGTTAATAATCATAATATGATGATCAACCAGACAAATGAACAAGAGAAAATAGCGACAAAATCAAGCGACAAAACTCTTATTAACCCAAATCAAAATATTTGCCCCCAAGAACCCTAGATCTTACTAAAGTAAGATAAAAAACAATACAGAAAATACAAAGATGTCTCGATGATCATCCACTGATGATAATCTGAAATAACCAGTAATAAACTCTCAGAAATATAGATGAGAGTGGAGAAGACAGCACCTGCGATAACAATCTCCACACAATCTTCACAAACCCTAGAAACTAATACAGAGATTGAATGTGAAAATATGAGAGAGAGAACTGAACAACTGAGCTGATAACTGCCCTTTTATATGTGCAGTCACCAGAAATTACATCTAGGTCCAAAAGTTTGGCTGAAGACGATCGCAGCCCTTCCAAAGTTATAGATTACACCCTCCATTTATTTAACCTGTTGCAACAACTTGTAACAACTTAACAACTTTTATAAACAGACCAAAAATACAAGTCCAATCTCAATAAGAGCCCAATATTCAACAATGAGCCCAGAAACATGAAAGCCTAGAAAACATGAACGGTAATACAAGCCCAAATGGATAACCAATACCTAATAACATTTTAACATCCCCCTTGATCCATTTGGTTTAAACAAGTCAACCATTCCTAGTTTTTCACAGAAATAATTATGCAGATTAACACTTAAACCTTTGGTAAAAATGTCAGCCAATTGACCTTCAGTGTCCATTTTTTCAGTACTTATAAATCCTGTAGAGACCTTTTCCCTCAGGAAGTATAAGTCAATCTCAAAATGCTTTGTTCTTTTGTGGAAAACTGGGTTAGCAACTACAGAAATAGCTGCACTACTATCACGAAACAACTTAATAGGTAACTCACAACTTATTTGTAGCTCTTTTAACACATTAATAAGCCAAACAAGCTCACACGTAGCAGAACACATAGATCTGTATTCTGCTTCTCCCGAAGACCTGGAAACCGTACTTTGTTTCTTGCTTTTCCAGGACACCAAATTTGTACCTAAGAAAATGCAGAAACCTGTGACGGATTTCCTACTAACTGGACACTTTGCCCAGTCCGAATCAGCATAACACGACAAACAAAAATCAGCATCTTTTCTAAACATAAGTCCTTTTCCAGGACTAGACTTCAAATATCTCAACAAATGCAAAGCAACCTTAAGGTGTCCTTCTGTTGGACTATGCATAAATTGACTCAGATATTGAACAGTATAGATAGTGTCTGGACGTGTTAATGACAAATAAATTAACTTCCCTATCAGTTTCTGATAGTTAGTTACATCAACAACATTATCAGCATTACTTTCAGTTTTATAATTTTCCATATGACTTAGTTCTATAGGAGTAGACACCGGTTTACACCCTAAATACCAAATTCGCTTAGTGATTCTAAACAATATTTTCGCTGACTTAAACACAAACCAATTTTATTATGCAACACCTCTATTCCCAAAGAAATACTTAAGTACACCTAGATCTTTAATATGAAACGTATCACTAAGCATGGTTTTCACTTTATTAATCTCAGTATTATTATTTCCAGTTATGACTATATCATCTACAAAGACTAATAAAATAATAAACACTGAGTCTTTAGATAAAATATACAAAGAATGATCACACACAGTTTGCACAAACCCAATACTTAGAAGAACATTTGTAAGCTTTTCATTCCATTTTCAAGGCGCTTGCTTTAAACCATAAAGTGAGTTAACTAGTTTGCATACTTTATTTTCACCTTTAGTATGATACCCCTCGGGAAGTGTCATATAAACATCCTCAGAAATAGATCCATATAAAAACACATTATTAACATCAAGCTGGAACATTGACCACTCATTTTGAACAGCTATACTCAACACACATCTAACAGTCACCATTTTAATCACCGGAGAAAACGTTTCTCCAAAATCAATACCCTCAGGTTGACTATAACCTTTCGCCACTAAACGAGCTTTATATCTCTCAACCTCACCATTTGCTTTATATTTTATTTTATAGAAACGGGATCAGGAGAAAACGCCCAAAAGTGTGAGAATGGTGAGAACGCATCCTGGCCCAACACGTGGCGCGGGACATGATCAGGGTCCGAGGGGTTTTTTTGTCTTTTCAATATTCTTCTCCTTTCCCGATTTTCGCGTTTGACATGCTGCTTCATTTTTGGCGTGCAAGATAATTTTGGCGTTATCTAGAATCATTAATTACTTGGCGTTTTACTGTTTTTCCCATATTTCTTCTCGTTGAATTAATTTTTTTGTGTCACATAGTTAATTTTTTTGGCGTTATGGCATTTTCCATGTCATTTTTTTGGCGTTCTGGGTCTTTTTGTTAATAATTGATTACCATCGATTAATATTTTATAAAATTACAATAATATAAAATCAAAATAAACTAATAGTCTTCCGTGGATGGGATTACATCAGAGATATACATCGCTTTGTTCATCACTTTCTTTAGATTCATCATCATCATCAAATTTTAGATTGGCGTATAACGTCATTAGCTCGTCTCTTCTTTGCTGCAACCTATTCTTGAATATCATTGCATCCTTGGATTTTGGATCGTTCGAAGGTGCTAAATCACAGAGTTGTTCAATGAGAGATAGTCTCCCTGTCTTCAACATTTCCTCCATTGGCAATGAATATTGCACCCCGTGTTTATAAGTCACTTCAACTGTTCCTACTTCTTCATGTATCACCCAACTGCTAAGTGTTGGTAGAGGAGTATCGTCAAAATCATCATCATCTTCATCATCATCTTCTGCCGGAAATTTTCTCTTCAATCTTTTTATTACAGTTCGGGTTCTTTCACAATCGTTGGCCATTGGAACCCCAAGGGCCAGGATATCCCTCTGAACCCCTTCATTCGTACCAAGCATGGCTTTGATTGTCCTTACCTTCACCCTTCTCCTATTAGAGAACTTTATGATGAATCGTTTCTCTTTCCTTTCAAACCTCCATACCTTAGCCATTTTTGAAGTTTTTGGCGTTTTGGACAATATGTGGCGTTTTTAGTTATTGTTTTTGGCGTGTTTGAGCTTGTGTTCTCATGGTCTTCTTTTATATTGACTTTTTTCCCCGCGCATGACAGGTAATTATGGCGTTTTGAAAAAGATAAATAAATTCAATTCCCCAGGTATATGGCTTTCAATATAATAAATGTTAGTAATTATGTTTCTGTCGTTTCATTTTACTGTTTTTGCAGTTACCGTGTTTTGTTCTCAGATTCATATGTTTTTATGGTGTAACACGTCTAATCTTGACAGCTCTAATTATGGGGTTTTGTTTTCCGATGGCGTTTAGATAACGATGGGACTTTTTTGTTTTATTTTCCTTTGCAAATTGTTTTAAGCTTTTTTTAGATATATTATAATAGTACTTGTTCAAAGTAATTTTATTATAGTTTGGTAGTTTTTGGGACGTTTTATGGCATGATGGCGTTTTACAAGCATTTGCTCATTTGGCGTTTTATTATATTTTTCATTATAGTATTAATGTACTTTTTGTTTCTTAGCTGAAATTACATAACAAACAACAGATAAAGAAAATTAAAAAAAAAAACAAATAGAAGCAATTTATGATCTAAATCTTCAGTGTCATCAATCTCTTTCTTCTTTTGAAACTACAAGAACTGTCACTAATAAATGGCGTTTTGGGTTTGGCGTGATTTATTTTCTTTGTTCATGTATTGAAGTGTCTTTGTGGATGTTGGAGACATAGATCAACTGTCACGGCCCCCGACCCGGTTTGACCCGTTTCAGGAGCCGCGGGACAGGAATCCTGTGGTACTTTAATTTAGGCGACAGCGGAAGACTTTTTAAAACAGGATCTTTTAATAATTTAAACTGCCCGTTTCATAACTTAAGGATAAATTCTCGTAATTTACAATAATGTGATTTCCCAGGGAAATCTTTATTTTCAAAACATGTTTCTTTATTTATTTACATTGAGCCACTTTTCTAAGCTGGGAGTGCTTCACGGCACTTTTCTTTGCTCACAACAGATCACCTGAAACATGTTTGAAAAAGGTTTTGTCAGCGGGGAAATACTGAGTGAATCATTCGGTTTTACTGAAAACGACACATTTGTTATAATTCACAGTATTAAGAGCGATTACAATGTTTCTGATATCAAACCAACTACCCACAGTATTTGTCACTCGACCATCCATTGGCTAGCCCATTTGTCCAATGGTGTCTGTGACTGTGGTCAGATCACCCCTTGGCCACCCGTTTGTCCAAGTGTGACGGGAAACAAGTAATGTATACAAAACCCCACATACCGGCTGTAATATGGTGATTACAAAGACTTAATCCCTGTAATTATAACTTTGGAAAATAGTTTGGAGTTTTGTAAAACAGTTGATAAAAAGAGAATGACTCACATTGCAGATTTAACGAGCAGAGTATAAGCTTTACTGATTAGCCTTTTAACCTAATTTAAATAACAATGCACACACAAACGGGGCTAGTAACTAATTCAGCAGTTACGTCAATTCACGAGATTAAACCCTCACAGCGATTAACAAAGTGCAATGCTTAAACATTCAACGGATTCACAACGAATGACAGAGTATAGTCCGAGTTCGAACAGCACTCAAACATTCAAGTCGAAATCACGATGAATAACAAAGTATAAACTCAATTTGAGCGGCACTTAAACAATCGTTGGATAGTTTCAATCGATCGGACGTTGAATCGTAATAGCGATCGAGTTATTACCCTGATAGCGGCAGCGTTCCGTGATTTGTGTGTGTTGATAGTAATTTACGTATAACTCAGTGTATATTATGAATTTTAACGTCGAAGTAAGCAATCTGATTCAATCCCAGACCCCCCTATATATACCCGAATTTGGTACCTCCCGCGTGTCGCGACAGGTTTGCCCGTGCCTGTCGCGTATCGCGGGGCACACCCCTATGGCCTAGGGTAGCCTGGTCATCTGCATAGCCTAGATGAGTCAGTTGTACGATAAATTTCAATTTGAACAATGAATTCTGTAGATAAATATTGATTAAGGTTTACCCCCTTGAGTTTTAGGGGCCCTGATCCTGATTCCGATTGTTCTGAAAATTTTAGGGTTAGTGCAGAATTACTTGGGTTTCTCAATTAGGGTTTCTTTAATAGATAATTAATCTTACTAAGTATAAATTTTAGTGTGAGTTGTTACATCCTCCCCACCTTAAAAAATCTCGTCCTCGAGATTCACTGAAATAGATGAGGGTATTTCCGCTTCATTTCTGATTCTAGCTCCCAAGTGTATTCTAGTCCTCTCTTTGAATCCCATTTGACTTTGACTAGCACTAGTCGCTTGTGTTTGAGAAACTTGACTTTCTTGTCTTCTATTTGTAGTGGTTTCTCTACAAATTTTAACTTTTCATTTACCTCCACATCTTGAAGAGGTACTACCAGGGATTCGTCTGATAAGCATTTCTTGAGTTTGGATACATGAAATACATCATGTACTCCAGCTAGTTCTTCTGGTAGTTGTAAGCAATAAGCAACTGGTCCGATTCGTTGCATTACTGAAAATGGTCCTACGTATCTTGGACTTAGTTTTCCTTTCTTACCGAATCGTACTACTCCTTTCCAAGGAGAGACTTTCAAAAGTACCTTGTCTCCGACTTGAAATTCTAGTGGTTTGCGGCGATTATCGGCATAGCTTTTCTGGCGATCTCGAGCCGTCTTCAGTCTTTCCTTGATTTGAGTTATTTTGTCTGTGATTTCTTGTACAATTTCTGGACCTGATAATTGACTTTCTCCTATTTCTGCCCAACAAACTGGAGTTCTGCACTTACGTCCATACAGTGCTTCGAATGGAGCAGCTTTGATGCTTGAGTGATAACTATTATTATAGGAGAATTCAATTAAGGGTTAATGGTTATCCCAATTACCACCAAAATCAATTACACATGCTCGGAGCATGTCTTCCAGGGTTTGTATTATCCTTTCACTTTGTCCGTCTGTTTGAGGATGATATGCAGTACTTAAATTTAGTCGGGTTCCCACTGCTTCTTGGAAACTAGTCCAGAAATGGGAAGTAAAACGACTATCTCTATCTGATACAATGGAGAGTGGGACTCCATGCAAAGATACTATTTCATCTACGTACAACTTGGCTAGCCTTTCCATGCTAAAGGTTTCCTTCATTGGTAGAAAATGAGCTGATTTGGTTAATCGATCCACAATTACCCAAATTGCATCATTACCTTTTCTGGTCTTGGGTAACTTAGTAACAAAATCCATTGTTATGAGTTCC
Organism: Helianthus annuus; assembly: GCF_002127325.2. Taxonomy (NCBI): domain Eukaryota; kingdom Viridiplantae; phylum Streptophyta; class Magnoliopsida; order Asterales; family Asteraceae; genus Helianthus; species Helianthus annuus. The sequence goes on along the minus strand of NC_035441.2, from coordinate 140,208,118 downwards.
CATTTCCATACAGGCATTTCCAACTGTTGTAGTAGCCCTAAAGGTTTCTGGTGTTCAGCCTTAACTTGTGAACAAGTAAGACACTTAGATACGTATTCAGCTATATCCTTTTTCATTCCTATCCACCAGACATTATTCCTTAAATCTTGATACATCTTATTGTTTCCTGGATGTACAGTGTACCTAGATTTATGAGCTTCTTCTAAAATCTTATTTCTTAATTCTCCCTGCTTAGGTACTTAAATTCGTTTCTTGTGGAATCTCCAAATTCCATCCTTTCCTTGCTCTAATTCCTTTAGGTAACCTTTCATTCCTTCAGAATCATCTTTGATTGCCGTTTCCTGAACGTTCTTCAATTGTTTCATTAAATCTAATTGTAGATTTAATCTAAGAGCACGAACTCGCTTTTGCTTTTCATAATATTTACGACTTAAGGCGTCTGCAACTACGTTTGCCTTTCCTTCGTGATATTGAATATCACAGTTGTAATCACTTAGGATTTCCATCCATCTTCTTTGTCTCATATTTAACTCTTTTTGCCCAAATATATACCTTAAACTTTTATGATCTGTATAAACAGTAAACTTACTTCCATACAGATAATGTCTCCAAATCTTAAGGGCAAAAATTATGGCTCCTAATTCTAAGTCGTGCGTCGTATAATTTTCTTCGTGCTTCTTCAACTGCCTAGAGGCATACGCAATTACCTTCTTGCGTTGCATCAATACACATCCAAATCCTAATTTTGAAGCATCACAATATACTTCAAAATCTTCTGTTCCTTCAGGTAAAGCTAAAATTGGAGCATTTGTTAATCTGTGCTTTAGAATCTTAAAAGCTTCTTCTTGTCTATGTCCCCATTCAAACTTAACTGTTTTACAAGTTAGCTTAGTTAAAGGCACAGCTATCTTAGAGAAATCCTTAATAAATCGTCTATAGTATCCAGCTAAGCCTAGAAAACTTCTAACTTCCATAGCTGTTTGCGGGACCTTCCAATTGGTGATTGCTTCTATTTTGGCAGGATCTACGTGAATTCCTTCGTGATTCACCATATGACCTAAAAATTGTACTTCCTGCAGCCAGAATTCACACTTCGAGAATTTGGCATAAAGCTTTTCCTTTCTTAACAAAGTTAAGAGTGCATGCAGGTGCTTACAATGTTCTTCCTGACTTTTGGAATAAATAAGTATATCGTCAATGAAAACGATTACAAATTTATCCAAATATGGTTTACAGATTCTATTCATCATGTCCATAAACGCTGCTGGGGCATTTGTTAGTCCAAAGGGCATGACTGTAAACTCATAATGTCCATACCTAGTTCTGAAAGCAGTTTTAGGTATGTCTTCTTCTTGTACTTTCAGCTGGTGATATCCGGAGCGCAAATCTATCTTAGAGAAATACCTAGCGCCTTGAAGTTGATCAAAAAGATCGTCAATCCTAGGTAATGGGTATCGATTCTTAATTGTAACCTTATTTAGTTCCCTATAATCGATACACATTCTCATCGATCCATCTTTCTTTTTCACAAACAACACTGGTGCTCCCCAAGGGGATGAACTAGGTTGTATAAATCCTTTGCTTAGTAATTCGTCTAATTGCTTTTTTAATTCTAGCATTTCGGTGGGTACTATTCGATAAGGTGCCTTGGCTATCGGGGTAGTACCTGGAATTAGATGAATTCTAAACTCTACTTCTCTATCAGGTGGTAACCCAGGTAATTCTTCTAGAAAGACGTCTGGGTATTCTGAAACTATAGGGATGTCCTGGAGTTCCTTACTTTTAGTGTTAATGATTACAGAAATCATATACACCATTTCTTGTTTTCTTGAATAACTAGCCAATTTCATTACTGAAATGAATTTCAGTGGCTTTCGAGGTTTATCTCCTGTAATTAAAATTACCTCTCCTGTGGGGGTACGGATTTCTACGGAATTCTTATCACAAAGGATTCGAGCATGGTTGGCTACTAACCAATCCATTCCTAATACTACATCGAATCCGGCTAATTTCATAGGTAACAGGTTTGCAGAAAACTTATGGCCTAGAAGTTCTATTCTTCCTTCTTGCAAGACCTTATTTATGTTAACAGAATTCCCATCTGCCGTTGCAACTGTAAAAATCTGCCTAAGGGTAGTTAAGGGTAAATTAAGAGCTTGGCAGAATGAAGTATTGATAAAACTTTGGTTTGCACCAGAGTCAAATAATACTTTTGCATAAACGTTATGCACTAAGAACGTACCCGCTATTACATCTGGAATGAGTTCGGCTTCTTGAGTAGTCAGCTGGAATGCTCGGGCATTCTTCTTGATTGTTCCGTCGGCCTTTTTAGCTTTATTGTCTGCTGGTTCGGCTAACTTAGGACATTCAGATTGGAATTGTCCCGTTTCTCTGCAATTATAACAAATTATTGTTTTCCTTCTGCAGTCTTCTTCACGATGTCCTCTGGCCTTGCAAAAGTTGCAAATTATATTGCATTGTCCATAGTGTTTCTTCTTGCAATTTCTGCAGAAAGGAGGTGATGATGATTGCCCTGTTCCTCTTTTCTTAGTATTACCCACACGAAATCCTTGGGTAATCTTCTGAGCCAATTCCTTCTTTCGATCTTCTTCTCTCGTGCGTACCAGTTCACCGGTTAAGGTATTAGCTAACTCCACAGCATCATCAATAGTGCGTGGTCTTGCAGCCTTAACGATGTTATGGATTTCTCCGATTAATCCCCAAATATAACGGGAAATGAGTACCGGTTCTGGCGAAGCCAGGGTAGGTACCACTCTCGCATATTCAAAGAATGTCGAAGTATATCCTCGACAGTCTACGCCTATCATACGATGACTCAGGAATTTGTTGGCCATTTGTTCCTTCTCGTATTCGGGACAGAATTTTCTTTCTACAAGACTCTTAAATTCTTCCCAATTCATCGCATAGGCCACCCTTCTTCCTTTTGCTTGTAACACGGTGTTCCACCATTCTAGCGCCCCTTCTTTGAACAGATTTGAAGCATACATCACTTGATCTTCTTTAGCACATTTACTTATTGCAATTACTGCTTCGGTTTTCTCTAACCAACGTAGTGTTGCAGTTTCCCCTTCATTACCTGCAAATTTTGCGGGTTTACAGGCAAGAAATTCTTTGTAAGTGCAACCAGGCGTTGCAGCTTTCATTTTCTTAGGGAGTGGGGCCTGTTGCGGGTCATGAGTGTCATGATTGCCGCCTCCATTTATGATGTTACTGCCGTTATCTTCCGGAGTACGTTTACTAGGAATTAATTGTTGTGGTTCGGCAGGTTTCTGAGCAGCAGCCATAATTTCTGGAATAGCATTGGCTATCCCTTGAGCAACAATGTTCTCGATATCTTGCCTAGTCATATATTGATTTTCTTGATTTTGCTCAGATTGATTCACTTCATTAACTGGTTCATTATTAGCGTTTTCCATGTGCTAATTAATATTGATATGAACTATTAGTATCTAAATAAGCACAGATAGACACATAAATTCTTACAACATGCAACTATAACCAAAATTGTCGATGCCTCGACTTCTGTTTTGTTTTATAGATTATATATGCTTCAATACACACTTTTTATCTTACACTGTTTTATTTCCCATTTTACAGAGTTAAATTTACTATATTAGTTATAATACAAACATACTTCCCGACCCTCCTATTCCTTGATTAACTGGCAGTTCAGTAATAACGCTCCCTTTCATCATATTTCCAGGAAATTTGCTCCCCTATTTCCCGGATCCTATTCCCGGTGCCTATCATTCTTCACCAAACTGACGCAGTTCGGCTAAGTTTTCATAGCTCATTGGCGGATTGGGGATAGGTTCTGGATCAAACTGTGGGAGAAAAGTGTAAGGACTATTGATCATATTTTGGAATTGCCAGTCATTGGTCCACCATTCCTCCATTTGGCCTAAAGGCCGGGTGTGAATTAGTGGGTCCGGAATAGCTGGTTCTAGGTTTATTGGGAGTTGGGCTGTGGCAGGGTAAGAGTAGAGGTTATTGTTGACAGGTTCTATGACATCACAATTTAACAGTAGACGGTCTATTTCGTCTTGAAATGTGATCTCCTCAGGTTGTTTAGAGCTCTCTCCGATCTCGATTCCCTTTTGCTTAATATCTTTCCTTATTTCTATCTCTGCTGGTTTGGAACTTTCTCCGGTCTCTATTTCTTTTCCTTTGCTCACAGGGTTTTCTATTTTAGGAAGTTTCCTAGTGGCTGGCTTTCTCCTGCGCACTTTCCTCCATCCTACATATCTTCTTTTCTTTTTAGGTTTTGTTTTTTCCAGCGGTGGAGCTTGGAATTCCAGAGGTTCCTCTATATCAGCAACATATCCAGTAAAGTCGTGGGAGACTTCAATTGGTACTGGGTAGAGGTTGAGATTCTGGAATGCTTCAGATAGCTCACTCATGCTGTGTAGCATATATACAAAATGCACAAAAATGCTAAGTTAAAAATTTGGAACAAAGTTTAACAAATAAACATTGAAGTTTTATTGCACACCAATTTGTACAAAGGACAACAGGAAAGAAAACACACTCGGATTTATTTATTTACTGGGTAGTAATTTTCTACTAGACTAGGCTTATTGATAGTTTAGAGGTTTGCATTTTCTGCTACGGTATCTAGCATATAAAGATTTGCCCATTTTTCATCTAATTGGTCTTCCCAAGGTGGATTATTGCCTAATTCCTGGATTTCTGGATTAAACCTCACTTTCTTGGCTTGGATTTTCTTTTTCTCCTGACCCTTTCTAAGAATTGAATTTCTTTTCTCTGGGGTAAGAGGATTTTCATAATTTGCCTTACGGACAAAAATCCCTTCTTCTAAATTGGCTGGATATTTGGAGGAAGAGGTTCCCTTTTCTTTAGGTGTACTATCTAATTTGTGGTAGATAGCGGTAAACTTTTGTTTACCCATACTGTAATTTTAACAAATAAATCAGTTAAAACATATATTCACAGAATAGCAATCAGAATTCCTAAGTATTTTTCAATTACTTTAATAGGCTTAAAACAGTGAGCTTAAATCAGTAAGCTTAAAACAGTGGCTCTGATACCACCTTTTCCTGTCACGGCCCCCGACCCGGTTTGACTCGTTTCAGGAGCCGCGGGACAGGAATCTTGTGGTACTTTAATTTAGGCGACAGCGGAAGACTTTTTAAAACAGGATCTTTTAATAATTTAAACTGCCCGTTTCATAACTTAAGGATAAATTCTCGTAATTTACAATAATGTGATTTCCCAGGGAAATCTTTATTTTCAAAACATGTTTCTTTATTTATTTACATTGAGCCACTTTTCTAAGCTGGGAGTGCTTCACGGCACTTTTCTTTGCTCACAACAGATCACCTGAAACATGTTTGAAAAAGGTTTTGTCAGCGGGGAAATACTGAGTGAATCATTCGGTTTTACTGGAAACGACACATTTGTTATAATTCACAGTATTAAGAGCGATTACAATGTTTCTGATATCAAACCAACTACCCACAGTATTTGTCACTCGACCATCCATTGGCTAGCCCATTTGTCCAATGGTGTCTGTGACTGTGGTCAGATCACCCCTTGGCCACCCGTTTGTCCAAGTGTGACGGGAAACAAGTAATGTATACAAAACCCCACATACCGGCTGTAATATGTGATTACAAAGACTTAATCCCTGTAATTATAACTTTGGAAAATAGTTTGGAGTTTTGTAAAACAGTTGATAAAAAGAGAATGACTCACATTGCAGATTTAACGAGCAGAGTATAAGCTTTACTGATTAGCCTTTTAACCTAATTTAAATAACAATGCACACATAAACGGGGTTAGTAACTAATTCAGCAGTTACGTCAATTCACAAGATTAAACCCTCACAGCGATTAACAAAGTGCAATGCTTAATAATTCAATGGATTCACAACGAATGACAGAGTATAGTCCGAGTTCGAACATCACTCAAACATTCAAGTCGAAATCACGATGAATAACAAAGTATAAACTCAATTTGAGCGGCACTTAAACAATCGTTGGATAGTTTCAATCGATCGGACGTTGAATCGTAATAGCGATCGAGTTATTACCCTGATTGCGGCAGCGTTCCGTGATTTGTGTGTGTTGATAGTAATTTACGTATAACTCAGTGTATATTATGAATTTTAACGTCGAAGTAAGCAATCTGATTCAATCCCAGACCCCCTATATATACCCGAATTTGGTACCTCCCGCGTGTCGCGACAGGTTTGCCCGTGCCTGTCGCGTATCGCGGGGCACACCCCTATGGCCTAGGGTAGCCTGGTCATCTGCATAGCCTAGGTGAGTCAGTTGTACGATAAATTTCAATTTGAACACCGAATTCTGTAGATAAATATTGATTAAGGTTTACCCCCTTGAGTTTTAGGGGCCCTGATCCTGATTCCGATTGTTCTGAAAATTTTAGGGTTAGTGCAGAATTACTTGGGTTTCTCAATTAGGGTTTCTTTAATAGATAATTAATCTTACTAAGTATATATTTTAGTGTGAGTTGTTACATCAACCCCGTGTGGGTGGATGCTATCTGCCCGTCGTCTTCATTATAATCATCGAGGCCAAAGTAGCATTTACACTGGGATAGGTCTCTTCTAATCATCCAAACCTTCTTCAAGAACAAAGAAGACAAAATGACATATGGGTGTCATCAGTCCCTCTTTCTTGAATCTTGTCCATCTCATGCAGCAAAATCTTACTACACTCACCTAACAAATCATTCAGCAAAACTTCATGCAGAACATTACTGGGTATCAAAGAAAAGATGTTTGTCATCGTTGTATTTTTTGGCGTTTTACATTGAGTTGTATTTTTTTAGGAACCAATGTGTTCTTTGTGTGTTTTTTTGGTGTGATAAACGGAAGATGGTGAGACGTTTCCATTTAAAGGATTTTTTTTGGCGCGTAGTTTAGGCGGGATATTATTTTTATAACAAAAAATGTAATTAACATTTATCCGGGTGTAAGGCTTGGCATTATATATTATGGCGTTTCACATTTGTGGCGTTTTTGTAGCCTGAGAGCTTAAATAAAAACACAGAAAAAACTACGCAGTGATAAAATTGGCGTTTTGTATTTATTTGGCGTTTTATATTTCAACGGCGTTTTATGTGAGAAATGATGTTTTACCCTTTTTACCTTTAATGAAGTGTGTCCACGTAATAAAATTGATGTTATTTACGAAAAACGCCACCGTGCCAATCTAGTCCATAGATGTTTTGATCGGACGATCCATAACCGTTCTCACACTTTCCATCGTTTTCTCTAAATCCTGACCCTTATTTTATATATCCATTTACACCCTATTGGTTTTCTATCCCTAGGTAAATCAACAATTTCCCAAGTTCTATTTCTAAGTAACGCTTCCATTTCATGATTCATGGCATCAACCCACCTTAAATCTTTAGAAGCTTCACTAAACGAACGTGGTTCACTAAGCTTATTTAAACGACTTGTAAAAGAGAAATTTTCAATAGTCAAACAAGTATAACTAACCACTTTTCCTATATTATATTTAACACTACTATTCAGCACAAAATCATCAAAACGTTTTGGTAAAACAGTACTTCTAGAAAATCTCCTAAGACAAGAAGTGGTCCCCTTAGATGGGTGGATCTCATCTGTTGGTACAACAGTGTCCTCTGCCCTGCCAGACTCCACCCTAACACTACTTTCTACACCAGATCCTAAGTCATGACTCGACTCAACAGAACTAGGAATGGCAGATGTAGAGGGAACTGGTTGCTGATCATCACTGTTTGTACCATGAGACTCAACAATACCCTCTTCATTATCGGGAATGTGAGAAACTTCAGATGTAAACATTTCGTATGAGTCAAAAAAATTGATATGATTTAATGTTTTATCAAAGATAGGTTGTTCAGTTATGAGTTTAGACTTAAAAGGATAAACATATTCATAAAACTTTACATCTCTAGAGATTTTTTTTCTCGTCTAAACTCCAAAGTTATAACCTTTTTTTGTATTAGAATATCCAATTAACACACACTTATCAGCGTGATAAGAAAATTTATCAGACTCATCTAAAACAGTACTAAAATATAAACAACCAAAGTTTCTCAGATGGGACGAGGAGGGTTTAAAACCAAACATAAGTTCATACGGACTCTTACCACCTAACACCGAGGAAGGAAGCCTGTTAATTAAATAGACAACAGTTAGCACACAATCACTCCAAAACTTCAAAGGTAAACCACCCTGAAACATCAGAGCTCTGGCTATATTTAAAAGGTGTCGATGTTTACGTTCAACAATTCCATTCTGCTGCGCTGTATACGAGCAGGATGTTTAGTGAATAATACCTTTACTATTGCAAAAACTAGTCATCTGATTATTTACAAACTCAGAACCATTATCACTAAGAAAAACTTTAATCTTCCTTTTAAACTGAGTTAGTACAAGCTCATAAAAAAATCTTAAGATTTTCAAAAACCTCAGTTTTATTCTTCAAAAGATAACACCAAACAGACCTTGAATAATCACCCACCACAGTCAAAAAGTATTTATAACCTTCATAGCTACCAATTTTATAAGGACCCCACAAATCTAAATGCCACACCCCGATATTTCCACGTATTACCGGTGGGCCCGGTGGTGAGTATCATGACGTACTGGATATCATCACAGACAATTTATCACAGTTTAATACACAGCGGAAGTCGAAACATAAAAACATTACAAACCGAATGAAAGTAATATCAATTAATACAAAAACGGTTGTAAAGGATCCACAGGCGGATCAAAGTAAAAAAAGATCATTGTTCGACAGATTTGTAAACATCTAAGCTTGCAAGACTCTTTATTGATGCTAGGAGTAGCCAACCTATTCCGTCTAGTACCTGCACTTAGCCTTTTTGGAAAATACGTCAGTTTGCACTAGTAAATACAATTAACCGACTCATTTTGAAAATGTTTAAGAAAATTGATTTGAATGCACAAGGCACAAAATATCTTTTTTAACTTGGGACAATTATTTTAAAAATAATCTTGTATACAGATTTATATGTTTGCCGTCTGTCAGGGCCGGTTAGAAGAGCCGGAGAAGATTAATTGACACCCCACAGATATAATGCCCACAACGAGAATTCCTTATTGTGGATTACCATTTATACATACGCAACTGTCAGGTGTATGCCTACACCCCGTGCTTAAGTCGTGGCCATTTCAATGAATGAGCCGAGGATATCCAGGACATGGTCATTAACCCCCCAAAAGCCATATACCAAACAAAACAGATTAAAACGGGTTATGCAAATATATTAATCACAATCCGATTTAAACAGTTACACACCCGACCAAGCGGTATTATTATAATACCGTATCCCAAGCCCGTATAGCGGAAAATAAGTTAAAAGTGTTTACCTGAGCAAATTATACAAATTTATCCCAGTCGTACAAATCAGCAAATGCAAGTATCTTTTACTGGTCTCCTAAATCTGGAACGGAGGTTTTAATAACCTGTTAAAACTTGATGTGCTAAAGGTGGGTTAATTAAAAACAACTAAAATTACCCTAATCTAGACTCTCTAAGTTTTAAATTTATAAAACTAATACTCTCTAAACCCTAAACCACACGACCGGCAAGTGTACCGATCGATGCAGTATTGATACGGTTATGACCCCAGCTCATGAAGCAGGCCCAAGTGTCATACCCGGCTCGTTGGAAGAGGATTGAAGAATCGGATGGGTCACAGCCCAAGCCGAGCCCAAGTTTGCTTATTTGGGTTTCGGACCTTTATTTTAATTTTAATTGTTTTCTGTTTTGTTTATTTAATTTTATTAGCATTATCTTTTATTTGGTGGATGTTTAAAAACTTGAACGATGTTTGGGATTAGGGAGTTAGTTTTGAATTTATCGAATTTTTCTTAAGAACGTGTATTGTTCTTGGAGGCCGATTAGGGTTTGCTAATCGCCATTATCATCTTCAACGCGTGTTCGTGTGTTGGAGGGTTATTACGCTAGGGTTTTCTAGCGTCCACTTATACGAATCCGTATCAAGTGGTATCAGCAGCTTCAGGTTGCTAGGATGTCAGGGGCTTGGAGAGATCGTGGGCAGAACCGTAGATTCGCCACCGGAGGCAACGGCTTTGATCGACGTGATCCACGCGACATCGAAATCGAGAGACTCAATCAACGGATTCGGGAATTGGAACTTCGCCAGCAACAACCTGATGATTTGTCTCATCCAGAGTTTGAAGACGAGGAATGAACCGAAACCAATTCGGTTGTTTGGGATCGCTATGACCGAGAAGACGATCGTGATTTCCATAATGTTTTCGCTCAACCGCCATCACCATACCGTCGACCACCCCCACCCGCTACTGTTGATCCTATTCGTGCAATTGGTCTTCGCACGGAAATTCCAGAATTTGAAGGCAGATTACATCCAGATGAGTTTATTGATTGGTTGCGTACCGTAGAGCGTATTTTTGACCTTCGACAGGTGCCCGAGCCGTTCAAAGTTAAACTCATCGCCACGCGTCTCCGAAAGTATGCGTCCCTTTGGTGGGACCATGTTCAGAAAACCCGCTATCGTGAAGGTAAATCTAAAGTTACTACCTGGGAAAAAATGAAGCGTCTTTTACGGGCAAAATTTTTACCTTTGAATCATAAACAAGATTGTTTTTTGGAGTACCACACGTTGAAACAAGGCTCTTCTTCGGTGGAAGAATTTTTAATCTCGTTTGAACAAATGCGTATGCGTTGTGGCGTGGATGAGGAAGAGGAGCACGTCATCGCCAGATTTTTGGGGGCTCTACGACCCGAAATTTCTGATGTTTTCAGCTACAACAATATTGGACGTTCGATGATGTTACTTTGCTTGCCAAGAAAGTGGAACGACAACTGTTGAACCACCCCAAACCTACAACCCGCTTCTTTAACCCCAAGCCCAATCCCACCTCAGCCCAAAGTAACCCGCCCAATGTCAACAAACCTGAGCCCACTAAACCTGTTACCGTCGGCCCGCAGGTTACTCCATCTCCGGCCCAACTAAATGCACAAAGGTGTTATAAATGCCACGGGATTGGTCATTTAAAGCGGGAATGTCCTAACAAGCAAGTGATTGCGCTAATCGACGACCCTCTGCCCGTTTTCGATGAGGAACCCGAACTCACTCCTGATGATGCTTCTCCTTCTGCGGTGGTCCAACCCGATAAGGGGGAGGCCTTAGTGATTCAACGACTTTTACACACCGAACCTGTTCGAAACGGGGACGACACGACGTGGTTACGGACCACTATATTTCGGACTCGCTGCACGTCCAAGGGTAAAGTTTGTAACATAATTATCGACGGGGGTAGTTACGAAAATATAGTGTCTCAAACAATGGTTGATAAGTTGAAATTGCCGGTACACGATCACCCCGAACCGTATCAACTAACTTGGCTAAAGAAAGGCAGCGTTTTAAAGGTCTCTCACAGGTGTTTGGTGCAATTTTCTATCGGGGACAAATATGTTGATGAGGTATGGTGCGAGGTTCTCCCCATGGACGCATGTCACATTCTGTTGGGCCGTCCGTGGCAATATGACAGGCGTGCCAAACATGATGGTTTTCGTAACACGTATTCTTTTAAAAAGGACGGTGTTAACATCACTTTGGCGCCTTATGATCCGCGTAGCGAAGGAGCGTCCTCCATCCTTGTTTCGAAGTCCGCTTTCCTCACGGATACCAAGGTGTCTCGGCCTCAACTCATCTTCGGCCTTCTTATTGCCGAACAAAATCTCGAAGTCCCTGACATCCCGCTATAGGTACGGCCACTTTTATGTGAATTTGTTGATATTTTTCCCGATGATATACCCGCAGGTTTGCCTTTAATGCGGGATATTCAGCATTGTATTGATTTTATTCCGGGCGCAAGCATACCGAACAAACCGGCCTACCGAATGAACCCAAAGGAGTTTGAAGAGCTACATAAACAGGTTACCGAGTTGTTAAATAAGGGCCTTATCAGAGAGAGCATGAGCCCTTGTGCAGTTCCGGCTTTGTTGGTACCTAAACCGAACGGGACATCTCGTATGTGTATTGATAGCCGTGCGGTTAATAAAATCACGATAAAGTACCGGTTCCCTATCCCGCGGTTTGACGACCTACTTGACCATCTACACGACGCAACTGTTTTTTCAAAAATTGATCTGCGAAGTGGGTATCATCAGATCCGTATGCGTCCGGGGGACGAGTGGAAAACCGCTTTCAAGACACGAGATGGGTTGTTTGAATGGATGGTCATGCCTTTCGGCCTATCCAATGCACCGAGCACATTTATGAGATTGATGAACCACGTTTTTCGACACTTGATTGGCAAATGCGTGGTCGTTTATTTTGACGACATCTTGGTCTTTAGTGCATCGATCGACTCCCACTTGGAGCACTTACGGACGGTTTTTACAATCTTACGTGACCAGAAATTATATGCAAACAAAAAGAAATGCCACTTCTTAGCAACCGAGGTAATTTTTTTGGGCTATTTGGTGTCATCTACGGGTATTCGTATGGATGAATCGAAACTAGACGCTATTCGAAATTGGCCAACACCCGCATCTTTACACGATATCCGTAGTTTTCATGGGCTTGCATCATTTTACCGTCGTTTTATACGCAATTTTAGCTCCATAGTTGCGCCAATCACCGAGTGCTTGAAATCCACCCGTTTCACTTGGTCGAAACAAGCTGATCAAGCTTTCTCGGCATTAAAGGCTGCCGTTACTTCGGCTCCATGCTTGGCATTGCCGAACTTCTCGGTCGTGTTTCAAGTGGAGTGCGACGCTTCGGATGTTGGAATAGGGGGTGTTCTCAGCCAAAACAGTCGTCCCGTGGCCTTTTTCAGTGAAAAGTTGAGTGAAACTCGTCGGAAATATAGCACCTACGATAAGGAATTTTACGCTATTGTCCGAAGTTTAGAGTATTGGCGCCACTACCTCTTACCGAATGAATTTATCCTCTACTCCGACCACCAAGCACTTAAGTTCATACAGGGACAGGCCAAATTGAATCCGAGGCATGCGAAGTGGGTAGAGACTTTACAGGATTTTTCCTTTGTGATCCGTCATAAAACCGGCATCGCGAACTCGGTCGCTGATGCACTCAGCCGTCGCCACTCCTTGGTTGTCACGTCCGAATTAAGGGTACAGGGGTTCGACTCGTTTTTGGGTTTATACCCGAGTGATCCGGATTTTAGTTTGGTTTGGGAGAAGACAAACCATGGTCCTTTCAAGATGTTTTTTCGCAGGGATGGACTTTTGTTTCGGGGGAGTCGTTTGTGTGTACCCGTGTCTTCGTTCAGGGAAGCGATTGTACTTGAATGCCACCAGGGCGCTTTAGCCAGTCACTTTGGACGGGACAAAACATTACGCCTTCTAACCGAGAGGTTTTTTTGGCCGAAAATGATCAAAACCGTTTCCACGGTGCTGGCCCGTTGTCGTACTTGCCATCTTGCAAAAGGTAAACATTCTAACCAGGGTTTGTACACTCCACTTCCGGTTCCGGAACAGCCGTGGGAAGATGTGAGCATTGATTTTCTACTCGGGTTACCCCTCACGCAGCGAAAAAAAGATTCGATCATGGTTGTAGTTGATCACTTTTCAAAAATGGCGCATTTTTTACCGTGTGTTCGAACCTATGATGCTTCTCAGGTGGCGCGCCTTTATTTTGATGAGATTGTCCGTTTACATGGGGTTCCCAAGTCGATAACGTCGGACCGAGACGTTAAGTTTGTTAGTCATTTTTGGCGTACGTTGTGGAAACAATTGGGGGCCAAGTTACAGTTCAGTAGTTCTCACCACCCACAAACGGACGGTCAAACGGAAGTTACGAATCGAAGTTTGGGTAATTTGTTACGAAGTTTGGTGGGAGAGCATCCAAAGCGGTGGGATTTGGTTTTACCACAGGCAGAATTCGCGTATAACAGATCCAATCATAGTTCCACGGGTCAGTCTCCGTTCATGGTCGTATACGGGCGGAATCCTTTTACACCACTCGATTTAGCCGTCTTTCCATCCGTGGATACGTTTTGTGCTGAAGGTAAGGATCGGGCCGATCAAATTAAAAAAATTCATCAGCAGGTGCGTGAACAAATTGTTAAACACAACCTTCAGTACCAGTCGCGAGCAAATCAACATCGCCGCCGTGTCGTGCTTAACGAAGGAGACTTGGTGTGGGTCTACCTTCGTAAAGAACGTTTCCCTACGGGCCGCATGGGTAAATTAAAACCAAGAGCTGATGGACCTTTTCGGATTGTGAAGCGTATAAATGATAACGCATACAAGTTGGATCTCCCGGGCCACTACAAAGTCTCCGCCACATTCAATGTTGCTGATCTTTCCCCGTACGTTCCGAATGAAGATGATGACTCGAGGACGAGTCCTTTTTTAGAGGGGGAGGATGATACGGTTATGACCCCAGCTCATGAAGCAGGCCCAAGTGTCATACCCGGCTCGTTGGAAGAGGATTGAAGAATCGGATGGGTCACAGCCCAAGCCGAGCCCAAGTTTGCTTATTTGGGTTTCGGACCTTTATTTTAATTTTGATTGTTTTCTGTTTTGTTTATTTACTTTTATTAGCATTATCTTTTATTTGGTGGATGTTTAAAAACTTGAACGATGTTTGGGATTAGGGAGTTAGTTTTGAATTTATCGAATTTTTCTTAAGAACGTGTATTGTTCTTGGAGGCCGATTAGGGTTTGCTAATCGCCATTATCATCTTCAACGCGTGTTCGTGTGTTGGAGGGTTATTACGCTAGGGTTTTCTAGTGTCCACTTATACGAATCCGTATCATAGCCTAAGGAAGTCCGAGTATCGAACCCAAGAGACTCTACTGATTACGCTAACGACCCTATCTAGACTTAGACTGACACGACTCAACTAATTGTTTATTGATTGGGGGGGTTTCTAAATAACCTAAATAAAAATATTAAAATAATACTAAATAATTAGACGAACTAAACACAATCTCAAACGACGATTGAACTCAAGGATGATGAAGGAACTACCTAGGCTAGACGCAAGCTAAACTCAGAATGGGTTTCTATTCGATGATTTTGTGGTGTGGAACCGGGATCTTTAAATGCTAAACCTATTAAGACACCACTAAGCCCCTCAAACACTCTCGAGGCGATTCTTGTGGCACTACCTAGGATGTTACGCTCACCGGCTTTCTAGATTTTCCTTTCAGTCCTCTAGTTTCTTGAAAGTGCCTATGTAAGACGCTCTACCTTGCCGCGCGAACGTCTAAAGCAACTACGGGTTTTAATCTTGGTTTAATAGACAATGGAATGTTAAGGACTTATAACCAAACCGAGACCTATTAATACCCTCAAGCCTCACAGCGACGAGTTTAGCAGCACACTTGATTTTATTAGGTTACCGAATATTGTTTCTAAGGTTACTTCACGTGATTTTCACCCTAAAGGATAAGAGATTTATTATGTGATATAGACACTCACCAAAACCTAAAACCCTAGCCCGACTCTATTCCGTGATAAAGACCGTCACCAAGAATCGAACGAAGCAATAAACAATAATCAAACAATCACAAGCACGCATATGCACCAAGTTAAATTCCCATAGCTTTTACAGTACAAGAAATATCCACAACCACGCCAAAAACCGAATAAAAATCCAAACTTTATTATACTATTGTCATAAGCCTAGGTAGTTAAAAGTTCTAGCCAATAATCATGTTATCAAATAGCATCACCATCATAAACAAATCAGAATTCATCATCAAATATCAAGAAACAAACGAAAACGAAAGGTTACGAAGGTATAGAACCCGAATTCTTTGATCACGAGTGCTCTTGAACTTCAACGATGATTCCGTGGCTTCCGAGCACTTCCGAACCTTCAAAACAGCCTCTTTAATGTCCAAAAATCGCCTAAAACTCGTGTGTGATCCTCGTCTCCAGTTCGTTCGTGCGCCTCCTCCCTCAAAAAGTTGCAATTTAATATATATACTCTTTTTTTGTCTCTGTGTTGCCGTCTTTTACTTGCATATTCTCCTCCGAAGTCGTGCCCTCCTTCTGTTCGATAAATATGTATCACAAAATTCATTTAATTTGCTGGGCTTTAATCCCTTGCGGCCCATTCCCTCTAGTTCCTTTTCTTCAAAAATAAGTCCAACACAGATATATATGTACATGCTTTCCTCACTAATAAATAATTTAATACATTATGCCTTTCTTTCTTTTGTCTGATCGATGCCAGCCACCAACTTTCATAATAATATGGATTTTTTTATTAATCACCTTCATAATAATAATTATGGCAGCCTTCAAACTTATAAAGTAGAGATAATGGCCTCGGCCCCTTACGGAAAGAAAAACTGCAACTTTCATTCGGTCCCTCACATCCCACTCTGCCCAACTGGCTGGTTATTTCCATATTACTAGTTTTCGCTTCATTTGCACCAGGACCTAGCCAAAACACAATATAATATAAGAAAACACTAAAACTAACTAAAAATAAATAAAATCTATACAATAATTGTACAATTTACACGGGACAAATATGTGTATTTTACCCTACATCAAATATCCCCACACTTAACCTTTTTTCGTCCCCGAAAAAGAATTATGCAAACGGAATCATAGTCGAGGTAATCGTTCGGGACAAAAGCTTATGTTACTTTGTTTAAAACCGAGACATGTGTTAGCTGCGATTGCAAGTATACTTGTCCTCTTAAACCCAAACCTGGTTCCAAGCCCTTATCATGCAATTTAGGTTCAAGTACGGTCAATCTATCTAGGGTCTCACGCTAAGAATTGCGAGTCCACCTAATCCCCCCTCAAGCTTATAGGACAAAAGGAACAACCACTGGGTTATTTCCTAACCACCTTATACCAAGATCAAGAGAGTTTAGAATCAAATCTATTTTCTATTTTTTTTTTCTCTTTTTTCATTTTTTTGTTTTGTTTTTTTTTTATTTTTTTTCTCGTGAGTCTAGACGGTGCTTTCCCAAAACAAGAGGCAATCCGGCTGTAGAGTCGCTATCCCCAACCCAGACTACTTAGTTTTGTAACTTTTTTTTATTATTTTTTTTCTTTTCTTGCTTTGCACAATCGATTTCACACACCCTAGCGGTAATCCGGCTGTAGAGTCACTATCCCCAACCGAGACTACATAGGAATGCATTACTTTCATTTAGTTTCTAGCTCACTTTTCATTCTATTTTTTTTTTCATTTTTCAACGAGATAATGACCAAAAACTCTAACGATCTTAGCTTATAACGGCATCCCTTATACTATTATTGGCGGTTTCAATTTCTCCACTTTTCCTTAGATGAGAACCCACTAGTAGACCAACAATTAGGTAATAATTAAGATCAAAGGAACCCAGAACCTAATCGAGCCTACCCGCACATCCCTAACTAGACACAAGCTCAATTATATCATCTCATATTATTATTATTTGAACCCGAACAAAAACCCGACTTTTCTATCATTTTCCGCTTTTTATTTGCAAACTTCTTATTTCAGAAGACATTTTCTGATTTTTTAATTTTTTTGGATTTTTGAAATTTTTTAATTTTTTTTTCAAGACACTTAGACACTAAACGATAGTTCCCATCCCCACACTTAAACTTTACATTGCCCTCAATGTAGGATGGAAACCGACTCAAAAAAACTAAAAATAAATAAGAAATAAAAACAAAGGGCAAAATTAGAAAGGACTTAGCTGGTTAAATTCCGGCGTATGCTCCCACGGTCTCATCCAATCCAGCTCGATCGTATAGCATTTCGGTCGCGATCGGCTTTGACTCTAACTGGTATGCTTAATAAATGCCCGAAATTTGATAAACAACTCCAAAATCACCCGAATGGAGATTGAGTACGGGTGGTACATATTCGAACCTGCATCAACAAAAACAAGCAAACACCGAAGCAATACCGACTCGACACAAAAGACTGACTCAAAAACTACTAACTTAGACTCAATATACAAAATAAATGAC
Organism: Helianthus annuus; assembly: GCF_002127325.2. Lineage (NCBI taxonomy): Eukaryota > Viridiplantae > Streptophyta > Magnoliopsida > Asterales > Asteraceae > Helianthus > Helianthus annuus. The sequence goes on along the minus strand of NC_035441.2, from coordinate 140,190,133 downwards.
TCACTATACAAACTACCGAAAATATACCAAATATATAAAATTACAAACTCTACAAAACCTCCCCACACTTGAATTTAATCAGGAGGTTTCTCTTTGACCTGGACCCTGTCCAACCTGTTTAATTCCACCCGAACCTCAAAAATTTTCAAAAATAAATTGGTGGAATTATAAAATATTTTAAAAATTTGAAATGGGTCAGACCACCAAAATTTAAACATACCTGGAAGAAACCGGATGCGTGGCAAGTAACGAGAAGAATGATCGTGCGTGAACGGCTCCTTCCTCTCCATCTCGCCCCAACCTTCGATCCTCTTCCGGTTCAGAACCTTTTCCTTTCTTTTCTTTGCCTTCTCTCGTGGCTTTTCTGATTTTTCAGTTACCCCTACCACGGGCCAGCTGTGGTGCTCTTCCTCTTCCACCACTCTTGCAGAATGATCCCCACACTTAGTCTCTTCGTAAGGGGTAGTTTTGATTACCTCTGTCAGTTCACCTTCAAGTAGGGCATCAAAGTATGCTATGTCCCTATCAGGGTCCAACACTCCTACCTCTTCATCGACCGGTAAACCCTCTAATTCTAACTCTAATAACTCATCCTCCCCAGACGGCTTAATTTCTACCTTTTCAATTTCTTCTTCTGCACCAAACATCAAACCAAGGGAGTCTCCTAAATCCACATCTTCTTCAACAACTTCTTTTTTCACTAACGACCTTTGACAAGCAGCCCTTTCTTCTTCATTTATCTCGTCATTAGAGTCACTCCAGTAATTAATAATTGGAACTTGTGGAACCGGAGGTGGGACTTCAGTGTCCATTTTCGTCTCTGTGACCGAAGTGAGCTCCTCAACTGACTCTTCTTCTACTTCCTCTAGCTCATCCCGCTCTCGAACTACCTCCTCTAAACTCTCTCCACTACTGGTGGTGATATAAAGCTCTGGATTTTTGTTTCTCTCCGCAAATTCAGCCATGGTTTCCAGGGTAGCTTGATTTTGCGCTATGAACTGCGCATTTTGTGTCATTATCTGAGCGAACATCTCTTCTATCCAACTCATACTACCCTCAAAACCTCTATCGCTCGTCTGAACCAGGTTACGTTGCGGCTGCTGATTATTAGAGTATAATTGTAGGCTCAAATTAAGTATATGGCAATGGCATAATTCTTGTGATTTATATTTCCTTATTTACTGATGTATTAGCATTATATATTCTCTTCCATTGTAATCATCAATTCATACAGAAATACAATTACCTTTACCTAATATGGTATCAGAGCAAGGTTAATACCTGCTCAACTTTTCTGGCCCTGTTACTGCCGCCAGCAACAACCAAACAGCAACCACAGATCAGTACCCGCCATAAAAATACTCCTCCTATCCACTGATTTCAATGGCTACTCTTCCCGTTTTTACCACTCAAGAAAAGACCAACCATAATTCCCATAAATTTGCCTTCACCCTTAATCGTAACAACTATGGGTATTGGAAGGCCATGGTTGAGCCGTTTCTTCTCTCCAACTCCCTATTCGGCTACATCGATGGCACAATCCCTTGCCCCTCACCCAAACTTTCAACAGGAGATAATGCTGCTGATAACCCTAACTATGCACGCTGGATTGCCAATGACGCTCATGTCCGAATGCTTATCATCTCCACTGTTTCAGAAGCATCTTTTCAGCACATTCAGGGAACTACTTCCAGAGAAGTCTGGAAGTCCCTTGAACGAGCCTATGCACCACAAACCGCCTCTCATGAATACACCCTAAAACAACAGCTGTTGAAGCTATCTATGAAAGGAGATGAGACCCCGGCTGATTATCTGAGTCGTGCTCAAGAGTACGCCACAGCACTTGCAAATATCGGTGAACCACAAAAGGACAAAGACGTGGTCATGCTTGCTATCGCAGGTCTTCGCGAGGAGTACAACGGATTGAAAGGTAACCTTCTTGCTCGTTCCCCACCGGTACAGTTTTCAGAACTTCATGGTCTCTTAACTGATCATGATTATATGATTCATAAAAACACTGAAACCCAAAACTCTGCTGTCCCGCAAGCCCTTAACACCATCACTGGAAACCCTGCCTCCTCCGTAGCCAACATACAGTCCCAACTCCAAAGCCTCCAACTTCTTGCAACCCAACTCGGATATCAACTAAACCCAATATCAAACCCTATCCAACCAAATCACTCAAATACATCACAGCCACAGGGTTACTACGCTCCCCGAACCTCCAACAACCGTGGTAATAGACGGGGAAACTCTCGTGGAGGTCCACGTGGGAACTCAAACAATTACCGAGGCCGTGACATGAATAGTAACACTCGTCAGTTCTCTTGGGCTTCCACTCAGAATACCGTATTTGGGCATTGTAACAGGTGCGGTATTGGTCACATACCTTCTCAATGCCCAAATCAGCCAGGTCCATCTAAACAGCCTCATCAGGCAAATTATGCTATTTTTTCAGAGGTCGGATCACAGTATGAAGCCATTTGGAAACCTGACACTGGGGCTAACAGTCATGCCTCTCCAGACTTATCCAGTCTTGACAACTCTGAGGCATATCAAGGTAATGATTCTCTCCATGTTGGCGACGGTACACCCCTTCCTATTTTTCATATTGGTTCATCTAACATTTTTACACCACACAAAACCTTTAATCTTTCCAATATCCTTCATGTTCCCGAACTTAAACAAAACCTACTTTCTGTACAAAAATTTTGCTCAGACAATGATGTGTTCTTTGAATTTCACTCTTCTTTTTTTGTTGTGAAGGACGAGTCTACACACACTACCCTTCTTATGGGTCCAAGTGAACAGGGTCTCTACACCATTTGTCTTCCCCAACTCAAGTCCATTCCTAAAGTTGCTTTCACTGCTACCAAAGAGTCCTCCACCATCTGGCATCATCGCCTCGGGCATCCACACCGTCGTGTCTTACAGTCTCTTATTTCTAGTTGTTCCTTACATGTTTCAACAAAATTATCGTCTTGTCTTTGTTCTTCCTGTCAAATGGGAAAGTCATGCAAACTACCTTTAAGACTTTCTACTTTTCATAGTAATCATGTTTTGGACTTAGTTTATTGTGATGTTTGGGGTCCTTCACCCACATTATCTATTGATGGCTATCGTTTTTTTCTATTATGTGTTGATCATCACTCTCGTTACATGTGGCTTTATCCATTAAAACAAAAATCTGATGTCTATACAATTTTTAAAAATTTTGTATCAATGGCTGAAAGACAATTTAGCACAAAACTAAAAAGTGTTCAAACTGATTGGAGAGGCGAATTCCGAAACCTTACACCATTCTTCACCTCTCTAGGCATTGTTCATCGCCGCTCATGCCCTCATACCACTGAGCAAAACGGCACTGTTGAACGACGACATCGCCATGTTGTGGAAACCGGACTTGCTCTTCTTGCCCACTCTAATCTTCCACAACGCTTTTGGCACTTTGCCTTTGACACCGCCACCTATCTCATTAATCGTCTACCATCCCGGACTTCATCCAACAAATCTCCTTACCAACACCTTTTTAACCGAAAACCAGACTATTCCTTTCTTCGAGTCTTTGGGTGTCAATGCTTCCCGTTCCTTCGTCCTTACAACCGTCACAAAATGGACTTCCGTTCTGCACCCTGTGTCTTCCTTGGTTATAGTCCTGATCATCATGGTTATCGGTGCTTTGACCCAGCAACCGAACGTGTCTATGTTGCACGTCACGTCCGATTCAATGAACACATCTTGCCCTTTCGCGCTCCGCCACCACCAGCTACACCCCCACCAGCCTATACCTCAATTTTTCCTGACCCGCCACCATATACTACACCAGAAACCACACCTGAATCCTGCCCAGCTGCCCAAACAGCCCATTCTGATCATCAAACAGCCTCTACCAGCTCAACTGCAGCCTTCCCAGCCCACTCCAGCCCAACCGCAACCTCTTCAGCCCACTCCGACCCAACCGAAACCCTTCAACAGCATGTCCCAGACCAAGTACACACTACCCAAACCAACTCCATACCCACAGCTTCCCAAAATATCACCCAACCTGCCCGACCGCGTCCTGCAAACTTACGCCCCAACCCAAAACGTACAGATCGTTACAATCCTTCAGCCTACTTTACCACCACTTTCCCTGGTCAACCTACTGAACCTACCTCTTTTACTGTCGCCAACAAATCACCGGAGTGGCGTCATGCCATGGCCGAAGAGTTTCATGCACTTCATAAGAATGGAACATGGTCTTTAGTCCCCTATGTTAAAAATACTAATCTGGTTGATTGTAAGTGGGTGTACAGGTTAAAAACAGATGCACAGGGAAAACTTACTCGCTACAAAGCTCGTCTTGTAGCCAAAGGGTTTCATCAACAACCTGGTATTGACTATCATGAGACTTTCAGCCCTGTTGTGAAAGCCACTACCATTAGGGTGGTTCTCTCTCTTGCGGTTACTCATAAGTGGTCGCTTAGGCAGCTGGATGTACAAAACGCTTTTCTTCATGGTGACTTACAGGAAACGGTGTACATGAAACAACCACCTGGCTTTGTTGATCCCAGCAAACCTAATCATGTTTGCCTTCTTCACAAGTCCTTGTACGGGCTGAAGCAAGCGCCTAGGGCCTGGTTTAATAGGTTGACTACTGCACTCCAGCAACTTGGCTTTCACGGCTCAAAGACGGACCCCTCACTGTTTATACTCAATTCTCGTGGTCATCTTGTCTATGCTCTTATCTATGTTGATGAAATTATAATTACCGGCAATAATGACCAGACTATCAGTCAGTCACATTATTCAGCGTCTCAGCTCCATGTTTGCCATTAAGGATCTTGGTCCTCTACATTATTTTCTGGGCATTGAGGTTGTTCGTAATGACCTTGACCTCATCTTGTCTCAGCAAAAATACATATATGATCTCCTGCAGAAGTCCGGTTTGTCAGACTGCAAACCAGTCAGCTCACCAATGAGCACCTCTCAGATTCTAATGCCTAATGACAGCCCTCTCTTATCTGATCCAACTAAATATCGCCAGATTGTTGGGGCATTACAATATGCCACCTTATCTCGCCCAGACATTGCTTTCTCAGTCAACAAGGTTTGCCAATTCATGCATGCACCCACAGAAAATCATTGGACAGCAGTAAAGCGCATCTTACGATACCTGAAGGGGACAACAGATTTGGGTCTACGCATACGCCATAACTCAGGTTCCCTTCTCCATGCGTTCACTGATGCTGACTGGAACAGCTCCATATCCTCTTCGGTACAAGCATACTCAGACTCTGATTGGGCTGGCTGCCCTATCGATCGTCGATCCACGGGGGGATTTGCTGTATATCTTGGATCGAACCTTATCTCTTGGACAGCACGGAAACAACGAACTGTGTCACGTTCCTCTACCGAGTCAGAATATAAAGCTCTTGCTGATACCGTTGCAGAATTAATTTGGTTGAAGGCTCTTCTTCGGGAACTCGGTGTTAATATACAGCCATCACCAACTCTTTGGTGTGACAATTTGGGAGCGACCTATCTCTCTGCCAATCCAGTATTTCATGCACGCACGAAACATGTTGAAGTTGACTATCACTTCGTTCGTGAGCAGGTATCTCAGGGTAATCTACATGTCAAGTTCATCTCCACAAGTGATCAGATTGCTGATGTGTTCACTAAGCCGTTATCTTCACAACGCTTCCAGTCTTTACGGTCCAAGTTGCAGGTCGTTCCCCGTCCTCAACTTTCGGGGGGATATTAGAGCATAATTGTAGGCTCAGATTAAGTAGAGAATATATGTCAATGGCATAATTCTTGTGATTTATATTTCCTTATTTACTGATGTATTAGCATTATATATTCTCTTCCATTGTAATCATCAATTCATACAAAAATACAATTACCTTTACCTAATACTGATACAGATCATTGTAATATGGCCGATGATCATAACCTTGCAGAGAATACCCCTGTGAAAAATATGGCTGCGGCTGCACAAAAGGGTTAGCATAATATGGCGTAGAGGACCCCTCATATTGGGGGCATTTAACAGTAAAATGAGGTCCTCCACAAATTTCACACATATTTACAAGACTCAAGAAAAATAAAAGACACGGACTATTAGACTCCTACGACTCAAACACACGAACAAATAGCACGTATAATGTCAGTTAAGTCCAAACAAAGTAATCAACGCAATTGCCAAAGAGTCCCCGGCAACGGCGCCAAAAACTTGATGTGCTAAAAGTGGGTTAATTAAAAACAACTAAAATTACCCTAATCTAGACTCTCTAAGTTTTAAATTTATAAAACTAATACTCTCTAAACCCTAAACCACACGACCGGCAAGTGTACCGATCGATGCAGTATAGCCTAAGGAAATCCGAGTATCGAACCCAAGAGACTCTACTGATTACGCTAACGACTCTATCTAGACTTAGACTGATACGACTCAACTAATTGTTTATTGATTGGGGGGGGGGTTTCTAAATAACCTAAATAAAAATATTAAAATAATACTAAATAATTAGACGAACTAAACACGATCTCAAACGAAGATTGAACTCAAGGATGATGAAGGAACTACCTAGGCTAGACGCAAGCTAAACTCAGAATGGGTTTCTATTCGATGATTTTGTGGTGTGGAACCGGGATCTTTAAATGCTAAACCTATTAAGACACCACTAAGCCCCTCAAACACTCTCGAGGCGATTCTTGTGGCACTACCTAGGATGTTACGCTCACCGGCTTTCTAGATTTTCCTTTCAGTCCTCTAGTTTCTTGAAAGTGCCTATGTAAGACGCTCTACCTTGCCGCGCGAACGTCTAAAGCAACTACGGGTTTTAATCTTGGTTTAATAGACAATGGAATGTTAAGGACTTATAACCAAACCGAGACCTATTAATACCCTCGAGCCTCACAGCGACGAGTTTAGCAGCACACTTGATTTTATTAGGTTACCGAATATTGTTTCTAAGGTTACTTCACGTGATTTTCACCCTAAAGGATAAGAGATTTATTATGTGATATAGACACTCACCAAAACCTAAAACCCTAGCCCGACTCTATTCCGTGATAAAGACCGTCACCAAGAATCGAACGAAGCAATAAACAATAATCAAACAATCACAAGCACGCATATGCACCAAGTTAAATTCCCATAGCTTTTACAGTACAAGAAAGATCCACAACCACGCCAAAAACCGAATAAAAATCCAAACTTTATTATACTATTGTCATAAGCCTAGGTAGTTAAAAGTTCTAGCCAATAATCATGTTATCAAATAGCATCACCATCATAAACAAATCAGAATTCATCATCAAATATCAAGAAACAAACGAAAACGAAAGGGTACGAAGGTATAGAACCCGAATTCTTTGATCACGAGTGCTCTTGAACTTCAACGATGATTCCGTGGCTTCTGAGCACTTCCGAACCTTCAAAACAGCCTCTTCAATGTCCAAAAATCGCCTAAAACTCGTGTGTGATCCTCGTCTCCCGTTCGTCCGTGCGCCTCCTCCCTCAAAAAGTTGCAATTTAATATATATACTCTTTTTTTGTCTCTGTGTTGCCGTCTTTTACTTGCATATTCTCCTCCGAAGTCGTGCCCTCCTTCTGTTCGATAAATATGTATCACAAAATTCATTTAATTTGCTGGGCTTTAATCCCTTGCGGCCCATTCCCTCTAGTTCCTTTTCTTCAAAAATAAGTCCAACACAGATATATATGTACATGCTTTCCTCACTAATAAATAATTTAATACATTATGCCTTTCTTTCTTTTGTCTGATCGATGCCAGCCACCAACTTTCATAATAATATGGATTTTTTTATTAATCACCTTCATAATAATAATTATGGCAGCCTTCAAACTTATAAAGTAAAGATAATGGCCTCGGCCCCCTTACGGAAAGAAAAACTGCAACTTTCATTCGGTCCCTCACATCCCACTCTGCCCAACTGGCTGGTTATTTCCATATTACTAGTTTTCGCTTCATTTAGACCAGGACCTAGCCAAAACACAATATAATATAATAAAACACTAAAACTAACTAAAAATAAATAAAACCTATACAACAATTGTACAATTTACACGGGACAAATATGTGTATTTTACCCTACATCAACAACCACTTGTTTCTTGTTGCAAACGATCTGGGCTTGGTTATCAGATAACCAATCCATGCCTATCACTATGTCGAAACCAGCTAATTTCAAAGGAAGCAAGGATTATCACCAGGTCCAGATGAAAGAAGAAGACGAAGAAAAAACCGCATTTCGCACAGACAAAGGCATCTACTGTTACACTAAAATGCCGTTCGGGTTACGCAACGCAGGCGCCACATATCAACGCCTAATGGACACAATCTTTAGCGAGGATATTGGCAAAACTGTCGAAGTATACATGGATGACCTCGTCATCATGAGTCATGAAGAAGAGACGATGCTCCACAATATCCAGCGCACATTCGATTCCTTACGAAGCGTAAATTTAAAATTGAACCCGACAAAATGCTCCTTCGGAATGGAAGAAGGAAAGTTTTTGGGTTTCATAGTTACCAAAGACGGTTTTAAAGTCAATCCAGAGAAGGTACAGACCATTCAGCAAATGCCATCACCGGCAACAGTCAAAGAAATGCAAAGGCTTGCCGGACGATTAGCAGCTCTAAATAGATTTTTGGCCAATCATGCGGCAAAATCTTACCCATTTATCAGTACGCTGCGAAACTGCGGTAAGAAAACTCCCTTTCAATGGACACCCGAAGCAGAAGCAGCGTTCAAGCAAATGAAAGAATATTTAATCCAATTACCAACACTGACCGCGCCAAAAGAAAAAGAACCATTAATCTTGTATCTGTCAGCCGCGGAGGTGGCAGTAGGCGCAGTATTAATGGTAGAGCGGGAAAACATTCAGACTCCAATCTACTACATCAGCAAAATGCTTACCGGACCTGAAACTCGTTATTCAATGATAGAAAAGCTGGTTTTAGCGCTAGTACACGCATCCAGACGCTTGCGCAGGTATTTTTCAGGCCATGTCATCACAGTACTAACAAATTATCATCTGGGTCAAATCTTGTCAAAACCCGACATAGCGGGGAGATTGGCCAAATGGGCCATCGAGCTAGGAGGCTACAACATTTTTTACAGACCAAGACCAGCAATCAAAGGGCAAGTTCTGGCAGATTTCGCCACCGAAGTTCCCGTTGATAAAGTGCAAGAATGTGAGGCAATCCAAAATCCAACGCCTGTTTTTGACGACAGAGTCTGGACCTTACACACTGATGGGGCGTCCAATGACGACGGAGCAGGAGCAGGTCTCCGATTAGTCAGCCCGGATAATCACGAACTCACATATGCTATCCGCTTGGATTTCCAAAGTACTAACAACGAAGCGGAATATGAAGCATTTCTAGCAGGTCTTCGTTTAGCACTCAAAATGGGAGCAAAAAACCTTGAAGCTAACGTTGACTCAAAGCTAGTAGCTGAACAAGTTAACGGTCGCTACGACGCGAAGGGTGAAGCTATGGCGTTGTACCTCGAACAAGCACGGATGTTAATTAATCAATTTCAGACATTCAAAGTCAATCACATAAACAGAAGCGAGAACAAACATGCCGACGCGCTGAGCAAGTTAGCCGCTACCAGCTTCAAACACTTAGCAAAAGAGGTGCGCATAGAGGTACTATCCAATCCTTCCATTCACCTAAAGCAAGTAAATGTTATAGAAATGGGGAATCCATCCTGGATGTCTCCAATTATTTTATACCTCCAACACGGAAAACTCCCGGAAGGAAAGACAGAAGCCCGAAAAATACAACACAAAGCAACAAATTACGAGATGGCGGATGGCGTCCTTTATCGAAAATCATTTATGGGTCCATTACTACGTTGTGTTGATAAAACAGACGCTCAGTATCTGGTCAGAGAAATCCACGAGGGATTATGCGGGATACATGCAGGACCGCGCATGGTTGTGGCAAAAATAATGAGCGCTGGATACTATTGGCCAGGAATGCACATGGATGCAGTTGATCTATTACGGAGGTGTGAGGCATGTCAACGCCATGCACCAAAGACACTTCGACCCAAAAATCCGCTAATTCCCGTTACTTCCGCCTGGCCATTCCAGCAATGGGGCATCGATCTTGTTGGCCCATTTCCTGATGCGCCGGGTGCAGTAAAATTCATCATTGTTGCAGTGGATTACTTCACAAAATGGGTAGAAGCTAAAGCTTTGGCCTCAACAACAGCAATGGTAATCCGCAAATTCATATGGGAACATATCATTTGCAGATTTGGGTTACCATTGCGCATTATTTCTGACAATGGCACCAATTTCGCCGCGGAAGACCTTCAAAAATGGTTCAAGGAAATGAACATTGAGCACAGCTTCGCCTCCGTTGCGCATCCTCAAGCGAATGGTCAGGTAGAAAGCATAAACAAACAAATCGTTGATGGTATAAAAGCGCGACTGGGGATAGCGCGCAGAGGATGGGTTGACGAGCTTCCCAGCATCCTCTGGGCGCATCGAACAATGCCAAAGACTAGCACCAGAGAAACTCCGTTCAGTTTAGTCTATGGGTCAGAAGCCGTCATTCCAGCTGAAATAGGCCTACCCTCGCCGCGCATGTTAGCAATGGAAAAGCAGGACAACGAGCAAGAACGGAGGATGGATTTAGACCTTCTGGAAGAAAGGCGCGAAAACGCGGCCATAACAGAAGCAAGGTACAAGTCCAAGTTAGAGAAATATTACAACGCGCGTGTGCGCATCTGTACTTTTGTCCCCGGAGATTTTGTCTTACGCGACAACGAGGCTTCAAACGCTGAAAAACCCGACAAATTAGCGTCGAGGTGGGAAGGACCCTATGTCATCAACGAAGTCTTGGGTAAAGGAGCATATACCCTAAAAAGGGTTGATGGGACTCTAGTTCCCCGCACCTGGAACGCGCAACAATTGCGCAGGTGTTACATGTAAGCCAATCTTTTAAAACAAAAAGAACATACAGGCACTGTATTTCCCCATCTTATCTTGTATTACAGACCTTGCGCTTTTATCAATACACGTATTATTCTTAGTAACATCACTGTCTATTACAAATTGCATGAAATTTCTTTGGTTCGCGCGAAAACGACATGGGCAAGCATTGTATACCTCATGAACAGTTTCAAAACAGGCAAACTGTTGACAAACGTTCACACATGAGCACAATACCATTCCTCATTCGCCTCACCTATTCAAAGGTAATTACACACATGCAACATATTGTAATACGTACATATACGGATCATAGTAAACAATCTTCAAAAAAGTATATCATCATATACATTATCAAAAAGTGTGAACACAAACACTTAACAAAGATCATCACAATGATCTTCAAAAAAAAAAATCCTGTCCAGCAGCCCAAAAGCTTACAAAAGCATTAACAAAGACAAAGACAGACCATAGGCTTCAACATCTAATCAGCACCAGAACCGTCGTCGACAGAAGACACCTGCCTACTCCGGCGAAACCTCCGACGTCGGTACACCAACCGACATTCTCCTCTCTGAAGCATCGGAAACTGAATCATCAATCCGTCAACATCCAAAGCAATACCAGCACCAGCAGAAACGTTAGTATGATGAGAGATTTTACACTCAGAATCAGCAACTACAGGGGGAACAGGATCGATCAGTTTCTTCACCGGTGCAATAATGAGAGGAGGAGAACGAGACAACAGAACGAGGCTTTCGGCAGCATCATACACCCTAAGAGCATCTAGCAGGAGACGAGTATGGTAAGAACGCTTCATCTTCTTTACTAAGATCAAGTATTTCAAGCATACATATATAAAGAGAACTCAACACCTCGAGAAAAGAGAAACCCATCATTAACTGTCACAACTATCACATCCAAACGGCGCTACAGGAACTTAGGTCACTTCTTCAATTAATGAAGACTGACAAAGCGTCATTACAAATCTCGAGACCAATGAGGAAAAATGTACACACTTGCTGACAAGTGACGTCATTACCTGACAGAGCATGATTACAAGTCACATTTTTTCCTCTCAAAAAAAAAAAAAAAAAAAAAACATTTCCCTCTCCTAAGTCCAGTGCTCCACTTATTTGCATAAGTACAACACTAGACTGGGGGGACTTGAAGGGGTAAGGTCCCAAAAATCCCACAAAGAGATAGGAACCATACCACCAACCGGTCTTTCAACCCTTCTAAACCTTGCGCGGCCGCGCATTGGTCTTACAGAAGGAAGAAAGAAACTAACAAACGATAGTCGCGCGCCCAAAGGGAAACCTGAACCCTTGCGCCATCTTCCATTTAGCAAGGGTCAAAACCCTGAAACCAAAAATATCCAGACTTGGATATTATTTTACCCAGACTTGGGACCTATCCAACCGTGTGCACACTATAAAGTGCCACACCAGATTACAGCAGTAATCTTCTAGAAGAAATATGATCATGCACCACCCAGACGGTTGTAACCGCCTGGACACGTGTCATCATCACGAACATTCCTGAAATCACCACGATAGCATGTAATTGGAGAATGATCTCCACTCAAACCACTTTCCACGTGGCAATTCCCCAACCGTAGATCAAGTCGTGATCCGTGTGCACTCACGTCGGATCAAAGCAACTTAACAAAAAGTAAAAAGACTTAACGGAAGGAAAGATAACCGCTACGGTGTTAGCATCTTCCGTTATCTTTTCAATAACAGATTTTCCCTCCAAAACTCTCGGTTATAAATAGGAGAACTCTTCAGGTATGAACTCAGATCGAATTTCACTACTCGAATACCTTTATCTTCTCCATACAAATACTTATTCTCACACCGGAGTCGGGTCAAGGAGAGAACCCCTTTCTCCCCTTGGTGAGGCTAACGGTGCTCTGTTTTGCAGTATAGCCGGAGAAGAAGCTCGATCACCACTGAACCAGCTGAGAGAGAACTAACCTTTTATGCGGATTCAAACCCCCTAGATATCTCGGTTCCGACCATTTATCTAGTGTTTCTTCATAAACAAATCAGAATTCATCATCAAATATCAAGAAACAAACGAAAACGAAAGGTTACGAAGGTATAGAACCCGAATTCTTTGATCACGAGTGCTCTTGAACTTCAACGATGATTCCGTGGCTTCCGAGCACTTCCGAACCTTCAAAACAGCCTCTTCAATGTCCAAAAATCGCCTAAAACTCGTGTGTGATCCTCGTCTCCAGTTCGTCCGTGCGCCTCCTCCCTCAAAAAGTTGCAATTTAATATATATACTCTTTTTTTGTCTCTGTGTTGCCGTCTTTTACTTGCATATTCTCCTCCGAAGTCGTGCCCTCCTTCTGTTCGATAAATATGTATCACAAAATTCATTTAATTTGTTGGGTTTTAATCCCTTGCGGCCCATTCCCCCTAGTTCCTTTTCTTCAAAAATAAGTCCAACACAGATATATATGTACATGCTTTCCTCACTAATAAATAATTTAATACATTATGCCTTTCTTTCTTTTGTCTGATCGATGCCAGCCACCAACTTTCATAATAATATGGATTTTTTTATTAATCACCTTCATAATAATAATTATGGCAGCCTTCAAACTTATAAAGTAGAGATAATGGCCTCGGCCCCCTTACAGAAAGAAAAACTGCAACTTTCATTCGGTCCCTCACATCCCACTCTGCCCAACTGGCTGGTTATTTTCATATTACTAGTTTTCGCTTCATTTGCACCAGGACCTAGCCAAAACACAATATAATATAAGAAAACACTAAAACTAACTAAAAATAAATAAAACCTATACAATAATTGTACAATTTACACGGGACAAATATGTGTATTTTACCCTACATCAAATATCCCCACACTTAACCTTTTTTCGTCCCCGAAAAAGAATTATGCAAACGGAATCATAGTCGAGGTAATCGTTCGGGACAAAAGCTTATGTTACTTTGTTTAAAACCGAGACATGTGTTAGCTGCGATTGCAAGTATACTTGTCCTCTTAAACCCAAACCTGGTTCCAAGCCCTTATCATGCAATTTAGGTTCAAGTACGGTCAATCTATCTAGGGTCTCACGCTAAGAATTGCGAGTCCACCTAATCCCCCCTCAAGCTTATAGAACAAAAGGAACAACCACTGGGTTATTTTCTAACCACCTTATACCAAGATCAAGAGAGTTTAGAATCAAATCTATTTTCTATTTTTTTTCTCTTTTTTCATTTTTTTGTTTTGTTTTTTTTTTTATTTTTTTTCTCGTGAGTCTAGACGGTGCTTTCCCAAAACAAGAGGCAATCCGGCTGTAGAGTCGCTATCCCCAACCCAGACTACTTAGTTTTGTTACTTTTTTTATTATTTTTTTTTCTTTTCTTGCTTTGCACAGTCGATTTCACACACCCTAGCGGTAATCCGGCTGTAGAGTCACTATCCCCAACCCAGACTACATAGGAATGCATTACTTTCATTTAGTTTCTAGCTCACTTTTCATTCTATTTTTTTTTTTCATTTTTCAACGAGATAATGACCAAAAACTCTAACGATCTTAGCTTATAACGGCATCCCTTATACTATTATTGGCGGTTTCAATTTCTCCACTTTTCCTTAGATGAGTACCCACTAGTAGACCAACAATTAGGTAATAATTAAGATCAAAGGAACCCAGAACCTAATCGAGCCTACCCGCACATCTCTAACTAGACACAAGCTCAATTATATCATCTCATATTATTATTATTTGAACCCGAACAAAAACCCGACTTTTCTATCATTTTCCGCTTTTTATTTGCAAACTTCTTATTTCAAAAGACATTTTCTGATTTTTTAATTTTTTTAGATTTTTGAAATTTTTTAATTTTTTTTTTCAAGACACTACTAACTAGACACTAAACGATAGTTCCCATCCCCACACTTAAACTTTACATTGCCCTCAATGTAGGATGGAAACCAACTCAAAAAAACTAAAAATAAATAAGAAATAAAAACAAAGGGCAAAATTGGAAAGGACTTAGCTGGTTAAATTCCGGCGTATGCTCCCACGGTCTCATCCAATCCAGCTCGATCGTATAGCATTTCGGTCGCGATCGGCTTTGACTCTAACTGGTATGCTTAATAAATGCCCGAAATTTGATAAACAACTCCAAAATCACCCGAATGGAGATTGAGTACGGGTGGTACATATTCGAACCTGCATCAACAAAAACAAGCAAACACCGAAGCAATACCGACTCGACACAAAAGACTGACTCAAAAACTACTAACTTAGACTCAATATACAAAATAAATGACTCACTATACAAACTACCGAAAATATACCAAATATATAAAATTACAAACTCTACAAAACCTCCCCACACTTGAATTTAATCAGGAGGTTTCTCTTTGACCTGGACCCTGTCCAACCTGTTTAATTCCACCCGAACCTCAAAAATTTTCAAAAATAAATTGGTGGAATTATAAAATATTTTAAAAATTTGAAATGGGTCAGACCACCAAAATTTAAACATACCTGGAAGAAACCGGATGCGTGGCAAGTAACGAGAAGAATGATCGTGCGTGAACGGCTCCTTCCTCTCCATCTCGCCCCAACCTTCGATCCTCTTCCGGTTCAGAACCTTTTCCTTTCTTTTCTTTGCCTTCTCTCGTGGCTTTTCTGATTTTTCAGTTACCCCTACCACGGGCCAGCTGTGGTGCTCTTCCTCTTCCACCACTCTTGCATAATGATCCCCACACTTAGTCTCTTCGTAAGGGGTAGTTTTGATTACCTCTGTCAGTTCACCTTCAAGTAGGGCATCAAAGTATGCTATGTCCCTATCAGGGTCCAACACTCCTACCTCTTCATCGACCGGTAAACCCTCTAATTCTAACTCTAATAACTCATCCTCCCCAGACGGCTTAATTTCTACCTTTTCAATTTCTTCTTCTGCACCAAACATCAAACCAAGGGAGTCTCCTAAATCCACATCTTCTTCAACAACTTCTTTTTTCACTAACGACCTTTGATAAGCAGCCCATTCTTCTTCATCTATCTCGTCATCAGAGTCACTCCAGTAATTAATAATTGGAACTTGTGGAACCGGAGGTGGGACTTCAGTGTCCATTTTCGTCTCCGTGACTGAAGTGAGCTCCTCAACTGACTCTTCTTCTACTTCCTCTAGCTCATCCCGCTCTCGAACTACCTCCTCTAAACTCTCTCCACTACTGGTGGTGATATAAAGCTCTGGATTTTTGTTTCTCTTCGCAAATTCAGCCATGGTTTCCAGGGTAGCTTGATTTTGCGCTATGAACTGCGCATTTTGTGTCATTATCTGAGCGAACATCTCTTCTATCCTACTCATACTACCCTCAAAACCTCTATCGCTCGTCTGAACCAGGTTACGTTGCGGCTGCTGATACAGATCATTGTAATATGGCCGATGATCATAACCTTGCAGAGAATACCCCTGTGAAAAATATGGTTGCGGCTGCACAAAAGGGTTAGCATAATATGGCGTAGAGGACCCCTCATATTGGGGGCATTTAACAGTAAAATGAGGTCCTCCACAAATTTCACACATATTTACAAGACTCAAGAAAAATAAAAGACACGGACTATTAGACTCCTACGACTCAAACACACGAACAAATAGCACGTATAATGTCAGTTAAGTCCAAACAAAGTAATCAACGCAATTGCCAAAGAGTCCCCGGCAACGGCGCCAAAAACTTGATGTGCTAAAAGTGGGTTAATTAAAAACAACTAAAATTACCCTAATCTAGACTCTCTAAGTTTTAAATTTATAAAACTAATACTCTCTAAACCCTAAACCACACGACCGGCAAGTGAACCGATCGATGCAGTATAGCCTAAGGAAGTCCGAGTATCGAACCCAAGAGACTCTACTGATTACGCTAACGACTCTATCTAGACTTGGACTGACACGACTCAACTAATTGTTTATTGATTGGGGGGGGGGAAATAACCTAAATAAAAGTATTAAAATAATACTAAATAATTAGACGAACTAAACACGATCTCAAACGACGATTGAACTCAAGGATGATAAAGGAACTACCTAGGCTAGACGCAAGCTAAACTCAGAATGGGTTTCTATTCGATGATTTTGTGGTGTGGAACCGGGATCTTTAAATGCTAAACCTATTAAGACACCACTAAGCCCATCAAACACTCTCGAGGCGATTCTTGTGGCACTACCTAGGATGTTACGCTCACCGGCTTTCTAGATTTTCCTTTCAGTCCTCTAGTTTCTTGAAAGTGCCTATGTAAGACGCTCTACCTTGCCGCGCGAACGTCTAAAGCAACTACGGGTTTTAATCTTGGTTTAATAGACAATGGAATGTTAAGGACTTTTAACCAAACCAAGACCTATTAATACCCTCGAGCCTCACAGCGACGAGTTTAGTAGCACACTTGATTTTATTAGGTTACCGAATATTGTTTCTAAGGTTACTTCACGTGATTTTCACCTTAAAGGATAAGAGACTTATTATGTGATATAGACACTCACCAAAACCTAAAACCCTAGCCTAAAACCCTAGTCTGACTCTATTCCGTGATAAAGACCGTCACCAAGAATCGAACGAAGCAATAAACAATAATCAAACAATCACAAGCACGCATATGCACCAAGTTAAATTCCCATAGCTTTTACAGTACAAGAAAGATCCACAACCACGCCAAAAACCGAATAAAAATCCAAACTTTATTATACTATTGTCATAAGCCTAGGTAGTTAAAAGTTCTAGCCGATAATCATGTTATCAAATAGCATCACCATCATAAACAAATCAGAATTCATCATCAAATATCAAGAAACAAACGAAAACGAAAGGTTACGAAGGTATAGAACCCGAATTCTTTGATCACGAGTGCTCTTGAACTTCAACGATGATTCCGTGGCTTCCGAGCACTTCCGAACCTTCAAAACAGCCTCTTCAATGTCCAAAAATCGCCTAAAACTCGTGTGTGATCCTCGTCTCCCGTTCTTCCGTGCGCCTCCTCCCTCAAAAAGTTGCAATTTAATATATATACTCTTTTTTTGTCTCTGTGTTGCCGTCTTTTACTTGCATATTCTCCTCCGAAGTCGTGCCCTCCTTCTGTTCGAGAAATATGTATCACAAAATTCATTTAATTTGCTGGGCTTTAATCCCTTGCGGCCCATTCCCTCTAGTTCCTTTTCTTCAAAAATAAGTCCAACACAGATATACATGTACATGCTTTCCTCACTAATAAATAATTTAATACATTATGCCTTTCTTTCTTTTGTCTGATCGATGCCAGCCACCAACTTTCATAATAATATGGATTTTTTTTATTAATCACCTTCATAATAATAATTATGGCAGCCTTCAAACTTATAAAGTAGAGATAATGGCCTAGGCCCCCTTACGGAAAGAAAAACTGCAAGTTTCATTCGGTCCCTCACATCCCACTCTGCCCAACTGGCTGGTTATTTCCATATTACTAGTTTTCGCTTCATTTACACCAGGACCTAGCCAAAACACAATATAATATAATAAAACACTAAAACTAACTAAAAATAAATAAAACCTATACAATAATTGTACAATTTACACGGGACAAATATGTGTATTTTACCCTACATCAACAACCACTTGTTTCTTGTTGCAAACGATCTGGGCTTGGTTATGAGATAACCAATCCATGCCTATCACTATGTCGAAACCAGCTAATTTCAAAGGAAGCAAGGATAACAGAAAGGAGTGGTTCCTAATGGATATAAAACATCCATCTAACACAGTTGAGGCAGTTTCTATGGTACCATCGGCTAATTCCACTTCGTACTTTATGCTTAGGGTTTTAACAGGCAGATTTAACAATTTACAAAACTTATCATCAACAAATGACTTATCTACACCCGAATCAAATAATACCCTTGCATAAATATCATTAATAAGGAAGGTACCTGTTATCACGTTATCATCCTGAACTGCTTCCCGTGCATTCATCTGGAAGACCCTAGCATTGGTCTTCTTGCCTTCCTCAGGTTTCTTGGCATACTTTGGGCAGTTTGTCTTAAAATGCCCCTTCTCGTTACAGTTGTAACAAGTTGCATCCTTTATCTTTTTGCAATCCAAAGTCTTGTGTTCTTTGGATTTGCATATCCCAAATGCAATTGGCTTTGACTGCGACTTTGATTCAAACCTGCATTTTCCAAAATGACATTTCTGGCAGGTTTTGCATTTAGGCTTCTCATCCGTTTGCTGGCTACCCTTGTTAGACCCAGAATTCTTCTTGTGGTCCGTGTTCCCCTTACGCTTCTTATCAGAACGTCGTGAGTTATCATCCTCACGCTTCCTTTTTCCTTCTTCAGAATTCTTAAGTGATCTTATCCTGACTGCATCCAAAGTAAGGGATAACGACAAATCAGCCACTGATCTAAAAGTAGTAGGTCGAGATGCCTTCACATTGGCTTTGATCTCCGGGGTTAAACCCCCAATGAAACAGGCTATCCGTTTTGGTTCCGGCGTCACCAAATAAGGAACCAATCGAGACATGGAATTAAAACTTGTAAGGTATGCCTGACAGTCCAAATTCTTCATAACTAACGTCAGGAAGTAGTCTCGATCTTCTCAACCTCATGTTGACGGCAAAAATTCCTTGATCAAAGTCACAAACTGATCCCAAGACAGATTGTATAACGGGATCTTTCCAGTAGCTTGGATTAGAGACCTCCACCAAGCTAGTGCTTCTCCTTTAAATGACTGAGATACAAACTTCACAACATCTCTATCGGCGCAACCACTGATATCAACCACGGTATCCATCTCGTCTAGCCACGTCATGCAGTCAATAGCTCCTTTTTCCCCAGTGAAATCCCTGGGCTTGCAGGAGACGAAATACTTGTAAGTACAGGTCCTTGTACGTGGCTCTCGATCAAATACAATCTTCTTAGATGGAGCACTGTGCTGATTTGAGGAGTGTTAAACATCATCCTTCTTCGACCCATGTTGTTTAGAAGGTGACTTACTATGAGCCTCAGAGTGAGTCTTAGGGGTGAGATCTAGAATGGGGTACTGATAAGGTTTTGCTATGTGTACCACTTGATTCCCTTAGCTGCCTATCCACATCTTTAGCAACAGCACTATCGATTAATGCTCGAAGTTCATCTCCAGTTATATTGATCCTGGTAGTATCATGATTTTCCAAAGGGTGACTATTGACTTCTTCAGACTCTGCCATGTAGCTTGATTGCTACATAAAATGATGACAATGATTTATTCAGAAGTCCATAACAGTACTATCATTCTTGATGATTTATTAACCATGGTATTAATAAACCATATTGGTTAATTTGTTAAATATATTCATTCAGGATTTTCATTATAATAATCCTCAGTTATAATTAAAATATAGTAATAGCACAAAAGGCCAAGTCACATGGACAAATTTAAATTATAAGCCAAGATCTTATAGGATCGAGGCATTGAGGTTTGAATCATAGTTCATTACCTCTTCTTGACAGGGAATCGTATACCACAACTGTCTTTAGTCTCAAAGGACATTAATTATGGCTCGTAGGCACTTCATCACTAATGGATGATTAAATAAATTAGAGACAGGGATTGGAAGAATCCAATAATAGGATGACTTATGTGATTTTATCGAATCACATTTGCCAGGAGTGTTAACATGTTTTCAGATGTTAACAAGGATCTGAATCTAATTAAGGAACTACCATCATGGCCCTGTCTTAAAATGACACATGGCTTAGGTTTTGCCTTTAAGATTTTATTTTATTTATAATGGCAGAATTAATTTTTAAAAGGAATGATATTTTGTTTTATTTTATATACTATATTTATGCATGTAGTGATAATTAAAACTCAACACATTCCATAATTAAATAAAAGAGTACATGAATGCCCTAAACGGGACTTTAACAGAAATGACTTGCCCACGCAAGGGCTAAACTGGAAATATAAGTCCTCGCAGGGACTGAATACATAAATAGATGTCCACGTAGGGACTTGATAGAAACATGGAAATTACAATACAAACAAATAAATAAATAAGGAATCTTCAAAAATCCCTTTTCTTCTTTCCCTTGATTAGATTTGCCAGACCCTTGCGAAATCCTCGATGGTTCCTACGCTCTTCTTGGACTTCCCGTTCCACCTGGCTCAACCTTTGACGAATCTCCTGTTGTTGTGGTGGCTGGATCTGCGGTGGCTGCGGCTGCTGCGGTTGCAGAGTTTGAGGAGGTGGCGGGTATTGGTACCCATAGGCAGGGTATCCAGTCCCCTAGGGAGCTCCATAGGGCCCTTTAGGATGGAGAGCATTGTAGTTCGCCGCTACGAGGTATGGGTCAACTTCGGCGTAGTTGTAGTTAGTATGGGCTGGCTGCTCAAAAGGGTTATACGCCGCTACACCGGCATATGAAGGAATTGGGTTATCATAACCCATTGGTGGTGGTGCGACTGGCGCAGAGTCCACCTCAGAAACGGGGTTTGAAGGCCCACCCACCTGCGGGTCTTCATAAAGTGGCGGGTAGTGACTGCCACTGGAAGGTTGAGGGGTGCTGATACGTACTCCCCCTCGCACAGACATCCGTGCGTTTGATCTTCTCCGCCTCGGTGGCTCCGGAGGCGGCTGCTGCTCTGGCGGCGGTGGCGGTAGAGTGACCGCTACAAAACGTGAATCCTCAGAAGGATCCCGCTGTTGCTGAGGTGCTGAGTGGTAGGAGGGGGTAAACACCCAATCGTATTGGGAAAATATTGCCTCATAGCTGTCTGGACCACGATAAGGTGATCCATGAAAAGACGACCCATCCAAAATCTCGATGGGGTGAGTAGGTGTCCCTGATGGTAGTTCAGCGGGATCCGGGTTATCATCCATCTCCATGTCCTGAGCTTCAGGGAAATGGTCTTCAGGGCCCAATGGGTTATGACCCATTGGTTCTTCAATCAGGTTTGCCGGATTAAACTGGCTTTGGAAATACGGGGTCGGGTCTTGAAATGCGTGGTGCGACCCCGACCGCTGCAGTGGTAGGTAAGAGTGGTGCGAATCATTGGGCTCGTTCTCCGACTGCGGCCCAAAAGAATGATGGTAAGAGGGTGATGAACTTAGCAAGACAGATCGCCTCGCGGGCTCCAAATAAGTCCTCCAAACCTCTTGAGGACTTGTGCTCATTGTTGCAGACGGAGTTCGCCGGTGAGAAGGTCCGGCCTCATGATCGTGGTTGGTAAATGGCGCCTTGCCTCGTCCTCCTCATCTGAATCGTGGCGGCATTTTGTTGAAACTGTCAAAACAAACAAAAGAAAAAACAAAGGAAAACAATAAAGGACAAAATAAAATAAATTAGGATTAGTCCTAAGTTCTTTGCCTAGACTCGGAAGTCGAGGAATGTGCAAACTGTGTCATTGAGATTAAACACAAAAGGCTCTGATACCAACCTGTCATACCCCGATATTTCCACGTATTACCGGTGGGCCCGGTGGGGATTATCGTGACGTAGTTGATATCGTCATAGACAATTTATCACAGTTTAATTAATACACAGCAGAAGTCGAAAGATAAAAAAATTACAAACCGAATGAAAGTAATATCAATTATTACAAAAATGGTTGTAAAGGATCCACAGGCGGATCAAAGTAAAAAAGATCATTGTTCAACAGATTTGTAAACATCTAAGCTTGCAAGACTCTTTATTGATGCTAGGAGTAGCCAGCCTATTCCGTCTAGTACCTGCATTTAGCCTTTTTGGAAAATACGTCAGTTTACACTAGTAAATACAATTAACCGACTCATTTTGAAAATGTTTAAGAAAATTGATTTGAATGCACAAGGCACAAAATATCTTTTATGACTTGGGACAATTATTTTAAAAATAATCTTGTATACAGATTTATATGTTTGCCGTCTGTCAGGGCCGCTTAGAAGAGTCGGAGAAGATTAATTGACACGCCACAGGTATAATGCCCACAAGGAGAATTCCTTATTGCGGATTACCATTTATACATACGAAACTGTCAGGTGTATCCATACACCCCGTGCTTAAGTCGTGGCCATTTCAATGAATGAGCCGAGGATATCCAGGACATGGTCATTAACCCCCCAAAAGCCATATACCAAACAAAACAGATTAAAACGGGTTATGCAAATATATTAATCACAATCCAATTTAAACAGTTACACACCCGACCAAGCGGTATTATTATAATACCGTATCCCAAGCCCGTATAACGGAAAATAAGTTAAAAGTATTTACCTGAGCAAATTATACAAATTTATCCCAGTCGTACAAATCAGCAAATGCAAGTATCTTTTATTGGTCTCCTAAATCTGGAACAAAGGTTTTAATTGTGACAACCCCGAATTTCCAAGGTTAGTCTTGTAATTTGATTCCTCGTTATTCTCCTTACACTTTTTGTTGCGATTAGTTTTAAGCGTAACGCATCGGTAATTCATGTAACTGGGCCAACTGTTTAGCATGCACACACACTACTCGGGCCGCACATCAAGCTCTTGACCCAATTATACCCTTGCGTGCTTACACTTTGATCCGTAATTTATTTAGAAACCATTTCGAGCCTTTATCCATTGCATGGGCTGCCATGAGATTTGGGCTTAAGCCCATTCCTTGGATCATTACGTTAACCGCCCTAAACAATCCTTGGTTAGCAAGTATACGTAACATACTTCCCTATATCTTGGTGTAGCTTAAAACCTAAACACAAACCCTATTACCTCTTAGTTACGATCAGCAGGAGAAACCCCCACCCCTTCGAGATACCTGTTCCTTCTGATCGACCTGTTCCTTCTGGTTAGTAAATTCCCATGTTTATATTGCGCTGATAATTTGTCTGTGTACTGTGCATGGTATTAGAATGTTGATAACATGTGTGCTAATAATTTTCGATTGATCAATTGTTTGGCATTAAAGTACTGTTGTTGATCTTGTCAAAAAGCACTTAGGGATTTTTTTATAAACTATAGTATATCAGATTCATACGTGTAGCATGCATGTGATTATCAAGTGGCAATCGCTTATGATAGGACCAAATTATCTATAGTGTGTTGTTATTGACTTTTCATGCCATATATAAAGCATTAACCGTCCAAATTGATGTATGTCACATGGGTCATGGGAATTGATGTATGTCAGGAGCTTTTAACTTGGTCCAACATAGTGAAGATATATGGCATGATTAAATATATATATTAATATTAAGTTTAGAAGTGGCCGACATGTGTATTTGATTCAATGTGCAAATTGTGAACCTAATGAAGTAATATATGTACTTTTACTGAATTGTCAAATCACACACTATGTGCAAGATGAGGTCATAGGTGGTCATCGATGTTGACTGGTTGTTTTTATTAATTTCGATGAAACTTTGTTGACTATTTGAAAGTAATACCAATTGGACGTAGGATTAGGCCAAGGGTTTGGTAGAAATCAATATAAAGGTAATAGTTGAATTGTTAAATGATGTAAAGGTCTGATGAGTTATTGTAATCTGGGCCGCACCCCTCGGCTGTTTGTGAATGAACCGCATAATGAATCACTTATATGGGCCGCACTGTTTCATCTGGGCCATAAAGTTCACGGGTTAAACAACTAAATTGTAATAGCTCATTTGAATGTTTGTGGTACTGACCATTAAGTTATTACCTGTATGAGAACTTGCATGTTTACTTGAATAAGAACTAAATCATTGATATGTACCGTTGTGAAATACAAGCTTATGGCATGAGAACACTTATGATTTGAACACTTGCTGTAGCTTGAGTGATGATATGTGCCCTACTTATTTGTTAATTTAGTATGTGTACGGAGAATATATGTATACGAAACTGACGGTTATCGGTAACCATATTAGGATTGGGTTGTCCAACTGTACACAAGTAACTAACAAATTATACCGAGCAAACCAAGGTGAGTTCATTGCTCTTTTCTCAAGCATGGATCCCAGGGAAGGGATAACGGGTAACGTTCCGAGGAGGAATGCATGGGTAATGGGATGTTGGTTATTGTACTCAGTTTTCTATCATTGTAAGACCACAATATCTACCGGCACGTTGCTTGTAGGGCAACGGGGGTTATTAGTTGATAGCGCTATTAGGTTTGGCACCCTCACGACGTTCGAGGAGAACGGGCATGAACTAATTACCTTAAAACATGACCAATGCTTTGATAGAGGCATTGGGGTTGGCAATCACATATCATATGGCCATTCGGTAATCGAGTAATAACAACATCGAAACATCAAACATCATAACAACAAACAACATATCGTCTTGTAAACTGTTTTACTCACATGATCGGTAACACAACTTGGTAAACAAACACAAACCTTGAACTCACCAGCGTAGTCTGACACACTTGTTTACATGCTTGTAGGTAATTATTGAAGGGACTTGGGAACTTGCCGTCTGATGCTGCTGGAGTAGTCATGGTCATAATAAACAATTACATTGCTTTGGTTTTGATACATTTATACACTCATACATTTATGCTTCCGCTCAATACTTTGGTTTTGGTTTAACTTTCGAACGATACATTTCTTTCAATTGGGTATTTCAGTACATTATAACCTGTGTTTGATATGATTGGTGGCTCTTTGTTGGTTTGTTGCATCCCCATTAGGGACATGCCCTAGGTGGAAATTTGGGGGTGTGACAGTTTGGTATCAGAGCCACTGGTTATAGAGAACTCGGTTTTAAAATGTTTTCATAAAACCAGACTATAACCGAATTGATCCAAACGATGACCATGACACTCAGCTTCAGATTGCAAGGTTCGTTCCTCGTTAGCTTATGCATTATATGCCTAGTAAACGTAACTATATTTATAGCATGCACGATACGACATGGTAGGCATCATGACATATTGATAGTGTAACATAACACTTGCATCTAGTAAATCCTAATCTTGTTGGTAGTGCTTATTTTGTGTTGATTGGGGTGGGAGAAACTTCAGACATAAGTTAAGAAGCATCGAGAGGAGCATGCAAACCGCCTTATTATCATGGGTGCACACATAATAATAACGCGTGGTGCATGCAAATCCCAATGAGGCTTAACGAGTGTAAGAGGGGTTCTTCCCTGTTTATGTATGAACATGGTAGTTAATCGTTCTTAACGTGATAAACCTGAACGCCTTCCTCGTTTTCGACTCCTAAATTAGTTCATTTCCATATATAGAAACATGAGTGGACGAGGACACGGACGTGGTAGCATCAACATGACTCGGGCTGAGTTAACAAATCTGATAAACACACGTGTGGCTGAGGCTCTGGCAGCCTACCAAGCTGGTATGAACTGTACCAAATACTTTTAATCCTGTATCGTGTACACAACTCTTACTCCTGTGTTGTATCTTCTTTCACCCAGCGCACCCGAACAACCAGCCTGCCTGTACGTTCAAGATGTTTATGGATTGTAAGCCACAGACCTTCAGCGGGACGGAAGGGGCTGTGGGACTATTGAGGTGGTTCGAGAAAGCTGAGTCAGTGTTCGCTATGTGCAACTGTCCCGTGGGGGACCGCGTGAAGTATGCGACAGGCACGCTTGAGGATGGTGCCTTAACCTGGTGGAATGCCCAGGTTCAGCTGCTGGGTATTGATGCAGCAAACGCTACTACTTGGGACGACTTCAAGGAATTAATGAGGGAGGAATACTGTCCTCGTGATGAGATACAGAAGCTAGAGAACGAGTATTACGATCTGAAACTGGTGGGATCTGAGGTTGAAGCGTACGTGAAACGGTCGTATGAGTTGGCTGACTTGTGTCCGAATTTGTCTCGACCTATGTCTCGAAGGATTGAGTTATTCATCAAGGGATTACCTCCACGAGTGAAGGGTTTGGTTACTGCTGCAAACCTCAATAACTTAACCCAGATTGTCCGGTTGACTCACAAGATTATTGATCAGGAGGTGGAAAGCAACTCACTACCACCGCGTGTTTCTAAAGCTACTGCTGCCACAACCACAGCCACTACTCCTGTCACTGATAGTAAACGCAAGTGGGGTGATATGGACAAGGCGTCCCACTCAATTCAGCCCCAAAAGAAGACAGACACTGGCAGTACTCGCAGCTTTAGCCAATCATCTTCAGTGAATCAAAATCAGAGCTCTTATGTGGGAAAGAAGCCTCAGTGTAGCAAATGTGGGTTTCATCATTATGGGCAGTGTGCTCGAGTTTGTCGCAGGTGCGACAAGGTAGGCCATGAGGCCAAGGATTGTAGGGCCCCTCAGCCAAAACAGCAGCAGCAGCAGACTCAGCCGAATCAGAGACAGCAAGGGCAGCAATCTCAGCAGGGTCAGGGGTTTAGAAAAGGATGTTATCAGTGTGGGGCTGAGGGACATATGAAGCGGGATTGCCCACAATTGAAACAGAATACAGGGTAACAACGCGGGGAACAATGATGGGAACAATGGGGGCAATGTGGCGCGTGGGCGTGGATTTACTATTGGAGCTGGTGAAGCTCGGAACGACGGCAATGTAGTTACTGGTACGTTCTCTGTGAATGGTGTTTATGCTTCTATTTTATTTGATTCGGGTGCCGATTGGAGTTATGTGTCTACGGGGTTCAGTAGTCGTCTAGGATTGAGTCCTACACCTCTTGTTGTTAAGCATGTAGTGGAAATAGCGAATGGTAAAACTATTGAAGCGTCACATGTCCTCATGGGATGCAAATTAGATCTCTTAGGTCAAGTATTTGACATTGACCTACTCCCTGTCACTCTCGGAAGCTTCGATGTAGTTGTCGGAAT
Source organism: Helianthus annuus (assembly GCF_002127325.2). NCBI lineage: Eukaryota > Viridiplantae > Streptophyta > Magnoliopsida > Asterales > Asteraceae > Helianthus > Helianthus annuus. The sequence goes on along the minus strand of NC_035441.2, from coordinate 140,162,418 downwards.
GGATTGGTTATCCAAATATCAGGCGGAAATTCTCTGCAAGGAGAAAGTCGTTCGTATTCCCCTTGCTAGTGGTGAATCTTTATCGGTTCAGGGTCATCATAGCGGTGCTACAGTAGGTATTATCTCAGCCATGAAGGCTCTAAGTTGTCTACGTAAGGGCTATCCTTCCCTTTTGGCCCTTGTTACTAACTCTCAAACTGACGAGAGGAAACTCGAAGACCTTCCTGTTGTTCGAGAGTTTCCCGATGTTTTTCCTGAAGAGCTCCCTGGTTTACCTCCACATCGTCAGGTAGAATTTCAGATTGAACTCCAGCCAGGAGCAGCACCGATTGCTCGTGCTCCATACCGTCTTGCACCAGGAGAGTTGCAAGAATTATCGAATCAACTTCAAGAGTTACTAGACAGGGGTTTCATTCGTCCTAGCTCTTCTCCTTGGGGAGCCCCTGTATTATTTGTGAAGAAGAAGGACGGGTCTTTTCGTATGTGCATCGACTATCGCGAGCTCAACAAGGTGACGATCAAGAATCGTTATCCTCTGCCACGCATTGACGACTTGTTTGACCAGCTGCAAGGGTCAAGTTTCTATTCCAAGATTGACTTGAGGTCAGGATATCATCAGGTACGGGTTAGAGAGGAGGATGTGCCTCGAACAGCTTTTCGAACGCGGTATGGCCACTATGAATTTCTGGTTATGCCATTTGGGATGACCAACGCACCAGCGGTCTTCATGGATCTCATGAACCGCGTGTGCAAACCTTACCTTGACGACTTCGTTATCGTTTTCATTGACGACATATTGATCTACTCCAAGAACAAGGAAGACCACGAGCGCCATCTTCGTCTTATTTTGGAGCTCCTGAGGAAGGAGCAGTTGTACGCAAAGTTTTCTAAGTGTGACTTCTGGATTCGGGAAGTACACTTTCTCGGGCACATCGTTAACGAAATGGGTATTCATGTGGATCCTGCCAAGATCGATGCTATTCGAAACTGGGCGGCACCAAAGAATCCTTCGGAGGTGCGTCAATTTCTTGGTCTTGCGGGATATTATCGTCGGTTTATTCGGGATTTTTCTAAGATTGCTCAACCCCTCACCGCCCTGACTCAAAAGAAAGTTGTTTATTCTTGGGGATCGAACCAGGAAGAAGCTTTTCAGCTCTTAAAGCAGAAGTTGTGCAGCGCGCCGATTTTATCTCTACCAGAGGGTACTGAAGATTTTGTGGTTTATTGCGATGCGTCTATTCAGGGTCTCGGCTGCGTGTTGATGCAGCGAGACAAGGTGATAGCTTATGCTTCTCGACAGTTGAAGGTACAGGAGAAGAACTATACGACACACGACCTGGAGTTAGGAGCCGTAGTCTTTGCGTTGAAGATTTGGAGGCATTACCTGTACGGTACCAAGTGTACCATCTATACCGATCACAGGAGTCTTCAACATATCTTCGACCAGAAGGAATTGAATATGCGGCAACGTCGTTGGGTCGAGCTTTTTTAATGATTATGAGTGTGCTATCAAGTATCACCCGGGTAAAGCTAATGTTGTAGCTGATGCCCTTAGTCGCAAGGAACCGAAGCAGAAGCGTGTTCGTGCCCTACAGCTTACTATTCACTCTGATTTACCTGCCCGGATTCGTTCAGCTCAGATTGAAGCGTTAAAGGAAGAAAATATCGAAGCCGAAGGATTACGAGGGCTACACAAGAAGAAGTTCGAGCAACGGTCTGACAATATCTACTACTTCATGGAACGGATATGGGTTCTTTCATTTGGTGATCTTCGAGAACTTGTGATGGACGAAGCACACAAGTCACGATATTCTGTTCATCCAGGGTCTGATAAGATGTACCAGGACCTCAAGGTTTTGTATTGGTGGCCGAACATGAAAGCTATTATTGCCACCTACGTGAGTAAGTGTTTGACCTGTGCTAGGGTCAAGGCAGAGTACCAGAAGCCTTCGGGTCCACTTCAGCAGCCGGAGATACCTATGTGGAAATGGGAACAGATCGCTATGGATTTTGTTACGGGGTTACCTAGAACACAGGCTGGGAACGATACTATATGGGTGATTGTCGACCGTCTCACAAAGTCAGCACATTTCCTAGCAATCAAGGAGACAGATAAGTATTCGCAGCTCGCAGCAGTGTACCTTAAAGAGGTGGTTTCTAGGCACGGGGTGCCGACTTCTATTATTTCTGATCGAGATCCTCGTTTTACTTCGGAGTTATGGCAGGCTATGCATAAGTCGTTCGGCTCACGTCTCGATATGAGCACGGCCTATCATCCACAAACGGATGGTCAGAGTGAGCGCATTATTCAGACACTAGAGGATATGCTGCGGGCATGTGTTATTGATTTTGGGAAAGGATGGGAGAAGCACTTGCCATTGGTAGAGTTCTCCTACAATAACAGCTACCACACCAGTATCAAAGCGGCACCATTTGAGGCATTGTATGGGAGGAAGTGTCGTTCACCTCTCTGCTGGGCTGAGGTGGGTGATAGTCAGATCACAGGTCCTGAAATGGTACTCGAAACTTCAGATATGATCGTAAAATCAGAGAACGTATGGCAGCTGCTCGTGACCGCCAGAAGGCCTATGCGGACAAGCGTGCCAAAGAGGTAGTGTTTGAAGTGAATGACCGCGTCATGCTGAAAGTCTCGCCGTGGAAAGGGGTTGTACGCTTTGGGAAGCGTGGCAAGCTGAACCCACGTTATGTTGGGCCGTTTAAAGTTCTTGAGCATATCGGTAAGGTGGCTTATAGGTTGGAGTTACCTACTGAGCTGGGTAATGTTCACGACGTATTTCATGTATCACAGTTAAAGAAGTGTTATGCTGACGACCCATTAGCGGTACCTTTTCAAGAGTTAAAAATCGACGACAAGTTACAGTTTGTTGAAGAACCCATCGAGATCATGGACCGTGAGGTCAAAGTGCGTAAACACAGTCGTATTCCCATCGTTAGGGTTCGTTGGAACTCAAGACGTGGACCGGAGTTCACGTGGGAGCGCGAGGATCAGATGAAACTAAAGTACCCTCACCTTTTTCCCAAAGACAAAGCCGAGTCAAGCAAAACTGGCGAATCTCGGGGCGAGATTCCTCTTCAAGTTGGGGATGATGTCACAACCGAGCAGAACCCGCAACAATCCTGATTCTCACTTCGTTTCTCTCACACTTGACGCTTGCCAATTTCGGGACGAAATTTCCTTTAAGTTGAGGATGATGTGACAACCCCGAATTTCCAAGGTTAGTCTTGTAATTTGATTCCTCGTTATTCTCCTTACACTTTTTGTTGCGATTAGTTTTAAGCGTAACGCATCGGTAATTCATGTAACTGGGCCAACTGTTTAGCATGCACACACACTACTCGGGCCGCACATCAAGCTCTTGACCCAATTATACCCTTGCGTGCTTACACTTTGATCCGTAATTTATTTAGAAACCATTTCGAGCCTTTATCCATTGCATGGGCTGCCATGAGATTTGGGCTTAAGCCCATTCCTTGGATCATTACGTTAACCGCCCTAAACAATCCTTGGTTAGCAAGTATACGTAACATACTTCCCTATATCTTGGTGTAGCTTAAAACTTAAACACAAACCCTATTACCTCTTAGTTACGATCAGCAGGAGAAACCCCCACCCCTTCGAGATACCTGTTCCTTCTGATCGACCTGTTCCTTCTGGTTAGTAAATTCCCATGTTTATATTGCGCTGATAATTTGTCTGTGTACTGTGCATGGTATTAGAATGTTGATAACATGTGTGCTAATAATTTTCGATTGATCAATTGTTTGGCATTAAAGTACTGTTGTTGATCTTGTCAAAAAGCACTTAGGGATTTTTTTATAAACTATAGTATATCAGACTCATACGTGTAGCATGCATGTGATTATCAAGTGGCAATCGCTTATGATAGGACCAAATTATCTATAGTGTGTTGTTATTGACTTTTCATGCCATATATAAAGCATTAACCGTCCAAATTGATGTATGTCACATGGGTCATGGGAATTGATGTATGTCAGGAGCTTTTAACTTGGTCCAACATAGTGAAGATATATGGCATGATTAAATATATATATTAATATTAAGTTTAGAAGTGGCCGACATGTGTAATTGATTCAATGTGCAAATTGTGAACCTAATGAAGTAATATATGTACTTTTACTGAATTGTCAAATCACACACCATGTGCAAGATGAGGTCATAGGTGGTCATCGATGTTGACTGGTTGTTTTTATTAATTTCGATGAAACTTTGTTGACTATTTGAAAGTAATACCAATTGGACGTAGGATTAGGCCAAGGGTTTGGTAGAAATCAATATAAAGGTAATAGTTGAATTGTTAAATGATGTAAAGGTCTGATGAGTTATTGTAATCTGGGCCGCACCCCTCGGCTGTTTGTGAATGAACCGCATAATGAATCACTTATATGGGCCGCACTGTTTCATCTGGGCCATAAAGTTCACGGGTTAAACAACTAAATTGTAATAGCTCATTTGAATGTTTGTGGTACTGACCATTAAGTTATTACCTGTATGAGAACTTGCATGTTTACTTGAATAAGAACTAAATCATTGATATGTACCGTTGTGAAATACAAGCTTATGGCATGAGAACACTTATGATTTGAATACTTGCTGTAGCTTGAGTGATGATATGTGCCCTACTTATTTGTTAATTTAGTATGTGTACGGAGAATATATGTATACGAAACTGACGGTTATCGGTAACCATATTAGGATTGGGTTGTCCAACTGTACACAAGTAACTAACAAATTATACCGAGCAAACCAAGGTGAGTTCATTGCTCTTTTCTCAAGCATGGATCCCAGGGAAGGGATAACGGGTAACGTTCCGAGGAGGAATGCATGGGTAATGGGATGTTGGTTATTGTACTCAGTTTTCTATCATTGTAAGACCACAATATCTACCGGCACGTTGCTTGTAGGGCAACGGGGGTTATTAGTTGATAGCGCTATTAGGTTTGGCACCCTCACGACGTTCGAGGAGAACGGGCATGAACTAATTACCTTAAAACATGACCAATGCTTTGATAGAGGCATTGGGGTTGGCAATCACATATCATATGGCCATTCGGTAATCGAGTAATAACAACATCGAAACATCAAACATCATAACAACAAACAACATATCGTCTTGTAAACTGTTTTACTCACATGATCGGTAACACAACTTGGTAAACAAACACAAACCTTGAACTCACCAGCGTAGTCTGACACACTTGTTTACATGCTTGTAGGTAATTATTGAAGGGACTTGGGAACTTGCCGTCTGATGCTGCTGGAGTAGTCATGGTCATAATAAACAATTACATTGCTTTGGTTTTGATACATTTATACACTCATACATTTATGCTTCTGCTCAATACTTTGGTTTTGGTTTAACTTTCGAACGATACATTTCTTTCAATTGGGTATTTCAGTACATTATAACCTGTGTTTGATATGATTGGTGGCTCTTTGTTGGTTCGTTGCATCCCATTAGGGACATGCCCTAGGTGGAAATTTGGGGGTGTGACATTAATAACCTCTTAGATTCCTAACAGGTCTTAATCAGGTCTAAACTTAGACCGGTTAGTTTTAAAGGAAGATATACGGTTCAAAACGCCAGATTAAGCGAAAACCGAATTAGAATGCGGTTTAGACCCGACAAGTTTAAAGACTTGTATAATATGGGTAAACTAAACACATTCTGGATTTTGAGATAAAAATGATAAGGTTTGACCCGTTTCGGTCAATTTATGCAAACTAGTTACACAAACCGTACCGAACGCGAAAAATGCATAACGGGTAACCAAAAGAGTCATGTACAGGTTTCCTAAGTTAATATGCCTTAAATATGTTGTGATATCAGTAGGATACCTTCCATTGTGCCCAAAACGAATTTAAACTCAATTTAAGCCCCGTAGGGGTATTTTGGTCATTCTAAAGGTTATAAAAGAGATTAAATATTAATCTGAGGTTCTGGTCTGAAATGAGCAGTAAAGATATTTAATTTATCAAGTTATATCATTAGGGTATTGCATATATGTGAAATTTATCATTTATAACCAAACTATGCACCGAAGGGGCATTTTGGTAATTTCACATAAGCTTTAAAGGTCAAATTTGGAAATCGGAGTTTAAAACTTTTGCTTACTGTTAAAGTATAAAAATTTACTTAAAACATTAGTAGGTATTAAGTCTTATATGTTAGAAATAGTTTTAACCCATACTATGCGCTTAAAACGCGTAAAAGTCGATTTTAAGCGATTTTCGGGTTATAATAGGAAATCTGAGTTTTTGATCAGTTTATAAAGTTCAAAATATTTTATTTATTATATAAAATCAGTAGCAAAAAGTTTGGTATCAAAACATTTTGTAAAACTCATTTTATTAGCAAAAAGGGTATAACCGACAATTACCGAATTAAAGCAAGTACCCTATGTTATGATCAGTTTAAAAATAATTAAAAATCTTCAAAAATCCCAAAATATTATATTACATCAGTGGGTAAAAAGTTTGGTGTCGAAATTTGGGTTTAGATAGGCTTTATGCTAATAATGTCGTTTAATTAATCAAAAGCTTTCAATTTACGCTATTGAGCATAACTCTTAATCTAGACCTCAAACTGATGTCAAATTTTTAGGACAAGTTTATAAATCAGTAACAAAGGTTTTTGTCCTCTCACATTTTCAAAAATCTCGTTTTAAGGTTAAAAGTGCATAATGGTCAACATTTAGGCATATAACGGAAACATGCAATGAATCGGATAAATTAGGATTCAAGTTGTATAATCTCAAAGGGTTATACTAATATGGAACATGGACCTAATGGAAGCCTAAGGCATTTCTAAAACAATCTAAATCGGGTCAGAACTGAAAGTAAAAGCAAAAGTCTACTTTTGCGACTTTTGGTTCCGAACCGAGCCTAAAATCACAAACGCACACATATGGTGTTTATATATATAAATGGATGTAAAAATTTAATATTCTGTTGCTGGACATCAGCCCTGATCTAGAGTTAAATGCCATTTTCGTCCCTGTGGTTTGGGCCATTTTGCCAGTTTAGTCCAAAGGTTTCATTTTTAACCTGTGGGTCCAAAAAGGTTTCACAGTTGCCATTTTAGTCCACTGGGTTAACTTCATCTATTTTTTCTGTTAACGAGAAGGCCAATTCGGTAATTTTGTATGTAACTCTGTTAACTAAAAGGGCAATTCAGCCATATAGAATGACCGAATTTGTCTTCTCGTTAACAGAAAAAATGGGTGGAGTTAATCCAGTAGACTAAAATGGCAACGGTGAAACCTTTTTGGACCCACAGGTTAAAAATGAAACCTTTGGACTAAACTGGGAAAATGGCCCAAACTGGCAAAATGACCCAAACCACAGGACTAAAATGGCATTTAACTCGCTGATCTATTCAAGACTATTTTAGCCTCTTTGTGTCTACGTTTTTTTATGGGGCGATTTGATATACGTATTATGCAGGTTATGAGATATTTCTATCTTTTTTACCATTTTTTCTCCACTATAACTTCTTATTTTGCTCATACGTCACTAAATTATTACTCATTTTGTAGGCTGCAATGAGTGGTGGTCAAGAAGGGGCTAAACCAAAAGTTTTTTTAGGCTCTCACTATTTGCACACCAAGGCAGGCTATCTGCACAATTATGGTTTACATACGCTGCGTATTGGTCAATACGCAGCGTATAGGGTTACCCAAATACGCTGCGTATTGGTCAATACGCAGCGTATATAAGTGGTAGGTACACGACCAGACAGTCAAACCTAGTACCATGTCAAATCAGTCTAACATAGGGTGCGTATTGATCAATACGCACCGTATTGACAGACTGATTTGACCCTGATACGATGTTGTCCAGGGCACGTGAATAAAGTAATACGGTGAGTAGAAACCAATACGCTGCGTATTGACATGTCAGATGAAAGTCTATTTATCCCTCCATTCATATCTGTTACCCATCACCCGACAATTCAATATACCGTGCTTTCCTTTTCATCTTCTTCAGTAAAGAATTGTTAGTTTTTGGTTCAATCTTGTTAAAATGTCATCATTTTGGAAGGATAATTATTTCGGTAATCGCTATTCTAACGACACATGGGGATCAAATGCTGCCAATGAGGAGAGGAGGTTGTGTCTGGAGTCCCTGTTGATCAAAAAACACAGTTGCCAGACTTGAACAAGACTCCCACTCCACCTGTTGATGAAGCAAATTACCCGGCGCATCAAGTGTGTCCAGATTACGGATACGGGTATGAATCTCCGTACGTGCAACAAAGTGGATACGGTGCTGAGAATGCACCTGTTGATGAACCATATTACCCGACGCGGCAATCGTATCCGGGTTATGGGGTATACGGGGATGAAGGTGGATACGGAAGTTACAGTGGATATGGTGGTGAAGGTGGATATGGGGGTGAAGGTGGTTACAGTGGATATGGGGGCTACGGTGGATACAGTGGATACGATAGATATGGGGGTGACGGTGGTTACAGTGGATACGGGGGCTACGGTGGATGCAGTGCATACGATAGATCTGGGGATGAAGGTGGATACGGTGAATACGAAGAACATGGTGGATATGGTTATGAGCCCCGTAACACATCACTTTATGAACCATCTACCCCGGGCAATCCATTTCAAGTAAATGAGGTATCACATTAAAATAATTATTGTTATTATTATTATAATTATAATTGTTATTATTATTAAAAATAATATAATTATAATAATTATTATTATTGTTATTATTGTTAAAATACTATAATTATTATTATTATTGTTATTATTATTATTATTATTATTGTTATTATTATTATTATTGTTAAAAATATTATAATTATAATTATTATTATTATTATTATTATTATTATTATTATTATTATTATTATTATTATTATTATTAAAAATTTTATTCTTTTTATAATAATAATCTAGTTAGTCTAGTTAACACAAATAATTATAAGATTTAGTAAATAAACAAGTTAAGAAAGTTAAGTTAATAAACTATTTATTTTTCTTTTCTAAATAAATAAATTAATAAAAAATATTTTAAATAAATTAGTATTGTAAATAAATAAAAGAATCATGAAATTGATTTTTAGTTAAAATGGTTAGTTTAAACCTAACTTAGTTAGTTAAATCATAGTTATATCCTAACTAGGTTAGCATTTAATACAAGGGACCACTAACTGAGTTAGAGAACTCAGTTAGTCCAGTTAAGTGCCAAAAACAATAAAAAGGGGGGTTCCTCTTTAAGGAACCGGCCCCTAACCGGTTTCGAACTCACGACCTCTCGTACACAAAGCAACGCACTAAGCACTCGGCCGGGAATGCCACATCCGTTTATTCATGGAAACAATTACTATTTATGCTCGATTTCGCATCCTTCCATTTATGCTCTATAATTATTATTACACTTTGGTCCCTGAAGTTTCAAATTTTACAAAAATAGTCCCCCAAGTTTCGAAAATTAACAAAAATAGTTCCTGAATTTTCGAAAATTGACAAAAATAGTCCCTGAAGTTTTGAAAGTTGACATAAATGGTCCCTGAAGTTTCGATAATTGACAAAAATAGTCCCTGAAGTTTCAAAAATTGACAAAAATGGTCCCTGAAGTTTCGAAAATTGACAAAAATAGTCCCTGAAGTTTCGAAAATTGACAAAAATGGCCCCTGAAGTTTCAAAAATTGACAAAAATAGTCCCTGAAGTTTCAAAAATTGACACAAATGGTCCCTGTACTGTTCAGTTAAGTATGCTAACTGAGTTAGTGTTTAAAGAAGAAATCTTTATATGAAAGTTAACCTTGTTAAACCATTCTGTTAAAATAGTTTCAATAATGACCATATTAGTACCTGAAGTATGAGTTTCAATTATATTATTATTATTATTATTATTATTATTATTATTTTTATTATTGTTATTATTATTATTATTGTTATTATTATTATTATTGTCTTTTTGACACAAATGGTCCCTGAAGTTTCGATAACCATATTAGTACCTGAAGTATGAGTTTCAATTATATTATTATTATTATTATTATTATTATTATTATTATTATTATTATTATTATTATTATTATTATTATTACTATTATTATTATTATTATTATTATTATCATTATTATTAACGTAACTTTTTTTAGCGTTTCATGTCTCTAACTGATTTGAAGAATTGGGTACAAGAAACGGGAAAGGAGTATGGTTACGTAATTGTTACCCGCCGATCAAAAAATATTGGCGGTACTACTGGGATGGTATGGCTTGTGTGCGACCGTAGTGGTGAACACCGTAGTAAAGCAACAGTTAGGAAAGCTGGTAGCAAAAAAATCGGCTGCCCATTTTCATTACTCGCCATCCGGGACGTGACGAATGACACGTGGGAGTTAAAAGTGGACTGTGCGAACCATAACCACGAACCTACGACGAGTCTGTTGGGCCACGCTTTTGTGCGAAGATTTACTAAAGCCGAATACAAGCTAGTGGAGCAGCTAACTGCTCAAAACATGGAGCCACGTATCATATTTCAAACCCTAAGAAAGCAGTTCCCCGACAGCCTGCACGTTCAGAAAGACGTGCAAAATGCGGTACAAAAAATTAGAGCGACAATAATGGACGGAAAGAATCCTATTCAGGCACTGGAAAGCCTGCTGCATGACCGCCGATTCATTTACGACACCTGACAGGATCCCAAAACAGATGTCGTAACAGAGATTTTCTTTGTTCATCCTTATTCAATCACTATGTGGCGTGCATTCCCGCACGTGATGTTGATCGACGCGACCTACAAAACAAACCTCTATAACATGCCATTTGTCCAGGTTGTGGGTATGACGTCGACTGGGAAGTCTTTTTGTATCGCACATGCCGTTATTTGTAAAGAACGAAGGGGTAACTACGTGTGGGTGCTTGAGCGGATCAAGTCAATATTGCATGAATGTATGATGCCGCGTGTGATAGTCACGGATATGGAGCTTGCCCTAATTAACGCGTGTTCTAAAGTATTCCCGAACGCAACCAGGCTTCTATGCCACTTTCACATCCAACAAAATATAGCTAGAAAGTGCAAGAAAGGGTTCGATAAAGAAGATTGGGGGAAATTTATGTCGTACTGGCGAACATTGTGCGAATCTTCATCAGAGCCCATGTACAAGTACAACTTGGAGAAAATGTATAACCGACTCGTGGTTGCCAACCGAGAAAGTAAGTGTTCCTTCAACAAACGACTCACCCAATCTATTATATTTCACACACGCTTTTACATTTCATTATTTTATTTTTGCAGGTGTCTATGATTACGTCTACGAAAATTGGCTCAAAGACTATAAAGAAATGTTCGTTTATGCGTGGACCGATAAGTGTCGCAACTTTGGTCAGCGCACCACCAACAGAGTTGAGAGCCAGCACGCAAATTTAAAAAGATACATTACGCGCGGGAGTTCATTGGAGCGAATAACAAGATGCATCATTAATATAGTTGAAACTCAGTACGATAAAATACAAAAAAGTTTCACTGAGAGCATCGGAAAAACGATGAACCACCACAGACACCGAATGTTGGACAACCTACGTGGAAAGGTTTCCCATGAAGCACTTGATTTGCTGGAAAAAGAGCTACTGAGGAAGATGGATGTGTTGCGGAAACTTAACGCATCATGTGGTTGCCATATGTGGCTTAGCAAAGGATTGTCGTGTGCTTGTAGGCTGGAAAACTACAAACGTACAGGTAAAAAATATTAAAACCACAAACCTTTTGTTATTTTGTACGATTTAGCTGTTTCTCACACCGTATTAACTTAACTGTGCAGGGCGTATAATACAACTCGACGAGATAGATGTATTCTGGCGTAAGCTTGACTTGCTCCCGTGTAAACTGGTAGACGAGGAGGTCGATATTGTAGCAGAGCTCAATAATGTGCGGCAACATTTAGAGGCGCAGTCCCCCGTTCAGCAAAAGAGTATGCTTTCAAAGATAAAAGTGGTCTTCACCCCGAAATCGTCAACCAAGAAACCACCGATCTTCCAGCAAAATACTCGCGGTCGGCCTACATCAAAGAAAGTACAAGAAAGGCTAGATGAAGCTGCGAGGTTAGACGAAGCTGCGAGATACAACTCCTATGGCGAGGACAGCAACGTATATACCGCTTCCCCCAAACATAGGTACGATTTACCCCGACACAGCTCATACGTACCGTCAGAGGGCTCTCGTGGAACTGGTTCGTTTGTGAAGTCTGAAAAACCTAAAATGCAACGAAACAGTTCAACAAGTTCTAAAAAGAAGGAGACGCGGGATGATAAGGTTTTTCCATTAATAAAGGGGGACGAGCACTTGTTATGCATTAAGAGGTTTAAGAATCAAATTCCATTAGAGTTTCGCTCTTACATATCGCGTATACAAGATGTGACCCCAGACGGTCATTGTGGGTACAAGTCTGTGGCTGTCGGGTTAGGTTTTACGGAACACGCATGGCCCAATATTCGAAGAGATTTACTACTGGAGATTGACCATAACAAACCGCGTTGGAAGCATGTATTCGAAACATATAACGAAGGAGACTTTAAACGAATACGTAACAGCATCGAATGGCATTCAGTGAAAGGGTGCGATGAAAGTCACTGGATGGAAATGCCCCAGGTAGGGCTTCTCGTAGCGCAAAGGTATAATATTGTCCTCCACGTGCTAAGCATTGAATGGAGCTCTACCATCTTCCCATTAACGGATGCCCCACTAGATCCACGACCTCAAGCGATAACGCTTGTACATGTTCACGGGGGACACTTCATACATGCTAATTTGGAAGGAGACTACCCCATGCCTTTAGTGAACCCGTTGTGGTCGGCACATCGATCAATAGCTGCGAAACGGTGGGAAGAAATGTATAGACCGCGGTTAGAGCACTACTACGAGTTAATGCATCCTAAATCAGACCGAGACAAAGACAGAGAACCGAGTTTAAATGTTATCGAAGATTAAGCGGAAACTTGTATTTTTGTAAATTGTAGAAATTTTTTAATTTATAAAGTTTGTATCATTTTTAATTTTTATAATTCAAATAATATCATTTTAATTTATAATTCAAATTTTTATAAACATAATTTTTGTATTATTTTTAGCTTTTCTAAATTATATCTGTGCCATTGTTTATAAAAAATATTGTTTTCTATAAATACAAACCAAGGAAAACAAAAAAAAATGAACCTATACGATGCGTAGGGATCCCTACGCATCGTAGGAAAAGCAAATGACAATAAAGCCCCTGATTTTGGCTTCCTTTAGCCTCTGAACAAGGGTAAAAATGTAAAATAACCAAAACAAAGGGAGCGTATTGATCAATACGCATCGTATGTCAAAGGCGGACAATTTTCCCCCCAAATTAAAGTTTGAAATTATAAATATGTTAAATTACCATTTTGCCCCTCCAATTAGGTCTATACGGGGCTGAATATAAGGGTAAAAAGGTCATTTTCGGACCTTTAAATACGCTGCGTATGGAGCTCTACGATACGTATATAAAGGTCATTACAATGACCTTTATACCCTTCTATCAATGCTTCGTATAGGCTATAGAGAAGGGTATATAGGTCATTCTGCTGACCTTTATATACGCGTCGTAGAGAGCCCTACGGAGCGTATATAAAGGTCCAAAATGACCTTTATGCCCTTCTATTCAGCCCAGTATAGCCCTAATAGAAGGGTAAAATGGTAATTTCACAAGTCAAACACCTTTTTTGACATTTGCATACTCTTCGTAGGGACCTCTACGATGCGTATTGGTTCTGATTTAAATCAGGAAAACCCCGACGCATCTGTTCTTCCCCAAAATACACCACACAAAACCTCTAAGAACCCCTACGAAGGCGACTACGTATTTCCGACCGTATGCACGCGAATTCGAAGTATAAACGAGGTATATACTTAACTAATTTTGATTTTTTTAGTATTTTATCCGTAAATTAGGGCTGTATCATAGGTAAATTAGGGTTTACAGTGAATTTGGGGTGTTTGTTTGATTTGTTTGATTAGGGTTTATAGTGAATTAGGGGTGTTTGTTTGATTTGTTTGATTAGGGTTTATAGTGAATTAGGGGTGTTTGTTTGATTTGTTTGATTAGGGTTTACAGTGAATTAGAGGGTGACTGCTTCAGTTAGGGTTTACTGTTATTATTAGAGGGGGCAATCTTGATCATACGTTGTAGATTTGGGGTATTCATAAACTATTAAAGCTAGCCGAACTGCCTAAACTGAAGCAAATTAGCCGTTGAACCGGTTTGACAGTTTAACGAGGCAACTTAATCTTTATTGTTTTTGTTTTTATTTTTTGTTTTTGCAATAACAAAGGTAGTAGTTTTCTGGTTAGAATTCAGAAAAGTGGATTGATATGAATCTGCAGCAAAGTGAAGCTGTGAATACAAATCACTTAGATCCTGCAACAAAAAAAAAAAAAAAAACACACCAATCAATCTATCATACTATGAAAACATACATCAAATATATATTTTTAAACAGAAAATATATATTTTTTTAAACTTAAACTTAAATTGTTTTTTTTTTAAAAACAGAAAAATGGAGGAAATGGATTTAGAAGGAGATATTCCGGAGCAGCCGCAGCGGAAACGGCGGGCGCGTCCACCGCCGGATCCTCTAGAGAATCACCCGTATTTTGAGTTTCCTCCGGAGTCCGAGGCTGCTCTCCGTTGCGAGAAGCTTCGGAAGATGCATATTGGTGAACATTTTGCGGTTTCTTGGAAAACCCTCCGGAAGCTTGAGGTTGAAGATTGGGTGCGGGGGTTTGTTCCCGTTGATTCACCGTGGGATCGTCTATTTGAGCTATCGTTTACGCCGACCTACAGGGAGATACTAGTCGAGTTTCTGTCGTCGTTCGAGTTTCATCCTCATCGGCCAAATGAGGTTGTGGACCCCGCGCAGCCCCCTCCCCCGCTCGAGGTTTCTTTTCGCATGGCTGGCCAGGCGCGCGAAATGTCACTTGCACAGTTTGCGGTGCATAGCGGTTTGTATACGGAGGCTGAGATCGCTACGGATCTTTATACGAAGGTACGTTTAACACAAATTTTGTATTGTTATTATTATTATTTTTAATATATAACATTTAAGATTTAATATTAATTTAACGTTTAAAAAACATTCGTGTAAACAGGGGCTCGTAATGGTTGATAAACCCACGCTATTAGGGTTTTGGGCTCTGATCACGGACATCGGTCATTGGGACCACCACTAATCCAAGGGGAGGAGTACGCTGATTGAGGATCCGCTCTTCAGGTACGTTAGTTATTAAACAGTTTTTTTTAAACAGATTTTTTTAAAAGAAAATTTCTTTTTTAATTATTTAGTTGATTTTTGTCAATTTTTGAAACATCAGGGACCATTTTTGTAAAAAATAGAAACTTTAGGGACCAAAGTGTAAATATATCAAACCGTCAGCCGTTTTTGTAAAAAATTGAACGACGTCTAAACCGTCGGCCGTTTGGGGCTGCGTTTGCAGCCGTAAACCGGCGTTTAAACGGCTGCAAACACTGCCCCAAAGGGCAGCGATTTCGCAGCCGTTTGGGGCTGCGTTTGCAGCCGTTTAAACGCCCGGTTACGGCTGCAAATGCCGCCGCAGACGGCAGCGAAAACGCAGCCGTTTGGGGTTGCGTTTGCAGCCGTTCAAACGCCCGTTTACGACTGCAAACGGCAGCGAAATCGCTGCCGTTTGCGGCTGCGTTTGCAGCCGTTTAAACTCCCGTTAGGGACCTACGCGACTTACGGTTCGACTTCGACTAAATAATAAAAAAAATATAATTTAACGACGACGATCTTAGTTTTGACGCTCGTAAGGCGCGTACGGTCCTAACGAGCGTTGAAACTAAGTTCGTCGTTAAAATATATATTTTTTTTATTATTTAGTCGAAGTCGAGCTGTAAGGCACGTAGGTCCCTAACGAACGTCGAAACTAAGTTCGTCGTTTTATCTTTTAACGACGAACTTAGTTTCGACGCTCGTTAGGGACCTACGCGCCTTACGGATCGACTTCGACTAAATAATAAAAAAGTATAATTTAACGACGATCTTAGTTTTGACGCTCGTAAAGCGCGTAGGTCCGTTCGAGCGTCGAAACTAAGTTCGTCGTTAAAATATATATTTTTTTTATTATTTAGTCGAAGTCGAACCGTAAGGCGCGTAGATCTCTAACGAGCGTCGAAAATAAGTTCGTTGTTTTATATTTTAACGACGAACTTAGTTTCGATGCTCGTTAGGGACCATTTGTGTCAATTTTTGAAACATCAGGGACCATTTTTGTAAAAAATTGAAACTTGAGGGACCAAAGTGTAAATATATCAAAAAGGAACCATTTGTGTCAATTTTTGAAACTCCAAGGACCATTTAAGCCAAATTTCTTTTTAAACAGAAATTTTTTTAAACATATTTTTTTTTAATTTTTTAGTCGAAGTCGAACCGTAACCGGCATTTAAACGACGTCTAAACCGTCAGCCGTTTGGGGCTGCGTTTGCAGCCGTAAACCGGCGTTTAAACGGCTGCAAACACAGCCCCAAAGGGCAGCGATTTCGCAGCCGTTTGGGGCTGCGTTTGCAGCCGTTTAAACGCCCGGTTACGGCTGCAAATGCCGCCGCAGACGGCAGCGAAAGCGCAGCCGTTTGCGGCTGCGTTTGCAGCCGTTTAAACGCCGGTTTACGGCTGCAAACGCAGCCGCAAAAGGCAGCGCTGCCGTTTGCGGCTGCGTTTGCAGCCGTTTAAATGTCCGTTAGGGACCTACGCGCCTTACGGATCGACTTCGACTAAATAATAAAAAAAGTATAATTTAACGACGATCTTAGTTTTGACGCTCGTAAAGCGCGTAGGTCCGTTCGAGCGTCGAAACTAAGTTCGTCGTTAAAATATATATTTTTTTATTATTTAGTCGAAGACGAACCGTAAGGCGCGTAGGTCTCTAACGAGCGTTGAAACTAAGTTCGTCGTTTTATATTTTAACGACGAACTTAGTTTCGACGCTCGTTAGGGACCATTTGTCTCAATTTTTGAACCATCAGGGACAATTTTTGTAAAAAATTGAAACTTCAGGGACCAAAGTGTAAATATATCAAAAAAGGGACCATTTGTGTCAATTTTTGAAACTCCAAGGACAATTTAAACCAAATTTCTTTTTAGACAAAATTTTTTTTTAAACATATGTTTTTTTAAATTTTTTAGTCGAAGTCGAACCGTAGCCGGCGTTTGAACGACGTCTAAACCGGCAGCCGTTTGGGGCTGCGTTTGCAGCCGTAAACCGGCGTTTAAACGGCTGCAAACACAGCCCCAAAGGGCAGCGATTTCACAGCCGTTTGGGGCTGCGTTTGCAGCTGTTTAAACGCCCGGTTACGGCTGCAAATGCCGCCGCAGACGGCAGCGAAAACGCAGCCGTTTGCGGCTGCGTTTGCAGCCGTTTAAACGCCCGTTTACGACTGCAAACGCAGCCGCAAACGGCTTTGCTGCCGTTTGCGGCTGCGTTTGCAGCCGTTTAAATGCCCGTTAGGGACCTACGCGACTTACGATTCGACTTCGACTAAATAATAAAAAAATATAATTTAACGACGACGATCTTAGTTTTGACGCTCGTAAGGCGCGTACGGTCCTAACGAGCGTCGAAACTAAGTTCGTCGTTAAAATATATATATTTTTTATTATTTAGTCGAAGTCGAACCGTAAGGCGCGTAGGTCCCTTACGAACGTCGAAACTAAGTTCATCGTTTTATATTTTAACGACGAACTTAGTTTCGACGCTCGTTAGGGACCTACGCGCCTTACGGATCGACTTCGACTAAATAATAAAAAAGTATAATTTAACGACGATCTTAGTTTTGACGCTCGTAAAGCGCGTAGGTCCGTTCGAGCGTCGAAACTAAGTTCGTCGTTAAAATATATATTTTTTTATTATTTAGTCAAAGTCGAACCGTAAGGCGCGTAGGTCTCTAACGAGCGTCGAAACTAAGTTCGTCGTTTTATATTTTAATGACGAACTTAGTTTCGACGCTCGTTAGGGACCACTTGTGTCAATTTTTGAAACATCAGGGACCATTTTTGTAAAAAATTAAAACTTCAGGGACCAAAGTGTAAATATATCAAAAAAGGGACCATTTGTGTCAATTTTTGAAACTCCAAGGACCATTTAAACCAATTTTTTTTAAACATTATTTTTTTTTAATTATTTAGTCGAAGTCGAACCGTAACCGGCGTTTGAACGACGTCTAAACCGGCAGCCGTTTGGGGCTGCGTTTGCAGCCGTAAACCGGCGTTTAAACGGCTGCAAACACAGCCCCAAAGGGAAGCGATTTCGCAGCCGTTTGCGGCTGCGTTTGCAGCCGTTTAAACGCCCGTTTACGGCTGCAAACGCCGCCGCAGACGGCAGCGAAAACGCAGCCGTTTGCGGCTGCGTTTGCAGCCGTTTAAACGCCTGTTTACAGTCGTTATAATTTTTTTTTATTATTTAGTCGAAGTCGAACCGTAAGGCGCGTAGGTCCCTAACGAGCGTCGAAACTAAGTTCGTCGTTTTATATTTTAACGACGAACTTAGTTTCGACGCTCGTTAGGGACATACGCGCCTTACGGTTCGACTTCGACTAAATAATAAAAAAAATATAATTTAACGACGATCTTGGTTTTGACCCTCGTAAGGCGTATAGGTCCGTTACGTGCGTCAAAATCCTTAACGAGTCAAAAATATATTGTTTTTTTTATCCTCATTTAATCGATGTCGTCTGATTATTATTTACTGACTGGTTTACATTTATGCAGGTATTTGCACAAGATGATTTCCACTTCGATCACTGCTCGAAACAAAAGCCGGGAGTGGTGTACGAGTGGTGACTTGTTCTTTTTATATTGCCTCTTATACAAGAGGCCGTGCGCTCTCGCCTACGGGTTGGCGCAGTATTTCGCCTCCGCGCATCATCGACAGGAGCGCGGAATGCTATTCGACGGCGCCTACGTGACCAAGATAGCCCATTCGTTGGGCTATCATCCGGAGAACGACCGCGGCCGTGTAGGCCCGGCGACACAGCCAAAGCGGATGGGGATGAACACAGTAAACGGGATGCATATTACCAAAGACTTTCCATGCGGGAAGCGGTTAAAGAAACTGGACGGCACGCAATACCAGCTTACGCAACTGCCAGAAGAGTTCCCTCTGTTTTATCCCCCGCGCGATCCGGAGCCGCCGAAGCCGCATGAGCCGGCCGCCGTTCTTCCGCAGCCACCACAGCCGCGTGGACCACCCGGGGCGCCCCAGTTCCCACGCCATGTTTGGCCCGGTCCTGACCCGTCACATGAGCGGCTGCTTCGAAACGTTGAAAGAAACAATTATTTGTTAGAGTGGTGGCTGCGGCGCTGCAGCAGCAGCGACAACATGACGGGTTACCTCCACTACCCTTCATTGCGGATGCGGACTGGGATCAGCATCAGCAGCAGCAGCAGCATCAGCAGCAGCAGCAGCATCAGCAGCAGCAGTAGTATTTTATCATTTTGTTATGTATGGACAAACTTTGTTATGTATTTTGTTATGTATATATCAAACTTCGGTGTAAACAGTTTCACATATTTTGAAATGTTATATTTTGAAATTCAGGCAGGTTATAAAAAATTCTGGCAGGTTATTTAAAGTGTTTTGTTGTATAGATAAACTTCTGGAAGTCGTACCGTAAAGCGCGTAGGTCCCTAACGAGCGTCGAAACTAGGTTCGTCGTTAAAATGTAAAACGACGAACTTAGTTTCGACGCTCGTTAGGGACCTACGCGCCTTACGGTTTGACTTCGACTAAATAATAAAAAAATATATATTTTAACGACGAACTTAGTTTCGACTCTCGTAAGGCGCGTACGGTCCTAACGTGCGTCGAAACTAAGTTCGTCGTTAAAATATATATTTTTTTTATTATTTAGTTGAAGTCGAACCGTAAGGCGCGTAGGTCCCTAACGAGCGTCGAAACTAAGTTCGTCGTTTTATATTTTAACGACGAACTTAGTTTCGACGCTCGTTAGGGACCTACGCGCCTTACGGTTCGACTTCGACTAAATAATAAAAAAATACAATTTAACGACGATCTTAGTTTTGACCCTCGTAAGGCGCGTAGGTACGTTACGTGCGTCGATACTAAGTTCGTCGTTAAAATATATATTTTTTTATTATTTAGTCGAAGTCGAACCGTAAGGCGCGTAGGTCCCTAACGCGTCGAAACTAAGTTCGTCGTTAAAATATAAAACGACGAACTTAGTTTCGACGCTCGTTAGGGACCTACGCGCCTTACGGTTCGACTTCGACTAAATAATAAAAAAAATACAATTTAATGACGATCTTAGTTTTGACCCTCGTAAGGCGCGTAGGTACGTTACGTGCGTCGAAACTAAGTTCGTCGTTAAAATATATATTTTTTTATTATTTAGTCGAAGTCGAACCGTAAGGCGCGTAGGTCCCTAACGCGTCGAAACTAAGTTCGTCGTTAAAATATAAAACGACGAACTTAGTTTCGACGCTCGTTAGGGACCTACGCGCCTTACGGTTCTACTTCGACTAAATAATAAAAAAATACATGCTTCCAACGCGGTTTGTTATGGTCAATCTCCAGTAGTAAATCTCTTCGAATATTGGGCCATGCGTGTTCCGTAAAACCTAACCCGACAGCCACAGACCTGTACCCACAATGACCGTCTGGGGTCACATCTTGTATACGCGATATGTAAGAGCGAAACTCTGATGGAATTTGATTCTTAAACCTCTTAATGCATAACAAGTGCTCGTCCCCCTTTATTAATGGAAAAACCTTATCATCCCGCGTCTCCTTCTTTTTAGAACTTGTTGAACTGTTTCGTTGCATTTTAGGTTTTTCAGACTTCACAAACGAACCAGTTCCACGAGAGCCCTCTGACGGTACGTATGAGCTGTGTCGGGGTAAATCGTACCTATGTTTGGGGGAAGCGGTATATACGTTGCTGTCCTCGCCATAGGAGCTGTATCTCGCAGCTTCGTCTAACCTCGCAGCTTCATCTAGCCTTTCTTGTACTTTCTTTGATGTAGGCCGACCGCGAGTATTTTGCTGGACGATCGGTGGTTTCTTGGTTGACGATTTCGGGGTGAAGACCGCTTTTATCTTTGAAAGCATACTCTTTTGCTGAATGGGGGACTGCGCCTCTAAATGTTGCCGCACATTATTGAGCTCTGCTACAATATCGACCTCCTCGTCTACCAGTTTACACGGGAGCAAGTCAAGCTTACGCCAGAATACATCTATCTCGTCGAGTTGTATTATACGCCCTGCACAGTTAAGTTAATACGGTGTGAGAAACAGCTAAATCGTACAAAATAACAAAAGGTTTGTGGTTTTAATATTTTTTACCTGTACGTTTGTAGTTTTCCAGCCTACAAGCACACGGCAATCCTTTGCTAAGCCACATATGGCAACCACATGATGCGTTAAGTTTCCGCAACACATCCATCTTCCTCAGTAGCTCTTTTTCCAGCAAATCAAGTGCTTCATGGGAAGCCTTTCCACGTAGGTTGTCCAACATTCGGTGTCTGTGGTGGTTCATCGTTTTTTCGATGCTCTCAGTGAAACTTTTTTGTATTTCATCGTACTGAGTTTCAACTATATCAATGATGCATCTTGCTATTCGCTCCAATGAACTCCCGCGCGTAATGTATCTTTTTAAATTTGCGTGCTGGCTCTCAACTCTGTAGGTGGTGCGCTGACCAAAGTTGCGACACTTATCGGTCCACGCATAAACGAACATTTCTTTATAGTCTTTGAGCCAGTTTTCGTAGACGTAATCATAGACACCTTCAAAAATAAAATAATGAAATGTAAAAGCGTGTGTGAAATATAATAGATTGGGTGAGTCGTTTGTTGAAGGAACACTTACTTTCTCGGTTGGCAACCACGAGTCGGTTATACATTTTCTCCAAGTTGTACTTGTACATGGGCTCTGATGAAGATTCGCACAATGTCCGCCAGTACGACATAAATTTCCCCCAATCTTCTTTATCGAACCCTTTCTTGCACTTTCTAGCTATATTTTGTTGGATGTTAAAGTGGCATAGAAGCCTGGTTGCGTTCGGGAATACTTTAGAACACGCGTTAATTAGGGCAAGCTCCCTATCCGTGACTATCACACGCGGCATCATACATTCATGCAATATTGACTTGATCCGCTCAAGCACCCACACGTAGTTACCCCTTTGTTCTTTACAAATAACGGCATGTGCGATACAAAAAGACTTCCCAATCGACGTCATACCCACAACCTGGACAAATGGCTTGTTGTAGAGGTTTGTTTTGTAGGTCGCGGCGATCAACATCACGTGCGGGAATGCACGCCACATAGTGATTGAATAAGGATGAACAAAGAAAATCTCTGTTACGACATCTGTTTTGAGATCCTGTCGGGTGTCGTAAATGAATCGGCGGTCATGCAGCAGGCTTTCCAGTGCCTGAATAGGATTCTTTCCGTCCATTATTGTCGCTCTAATTTTTTGTACCGCATTTTGCACGTCTTTCTGAACGTGCAGGTTGTCGGGGAACTGCTTTCTTAGGGTTTGAAATATGATACGTGGCTCCATGTTTTGAGCAGTTAGCTGCTCCACTAGCTTGTATTCGGCTTTAGTAAATCTTCGCACAAAAGCGTGGCCCAACAGACTCGTCGTAGGTTCGTGGTTATGGTTCGCACAGTCCACTTTTAACTCCCACGTGTCATTCGTCACGTCCCGGATGGCGAGTAATGAAAATGGGCAGCCGATTTTTTTGCTACCAGCTTTCCTAACTGTTGCTTTACTACGGTGTTTACCACTACGGTCGCACACAAGCCATACCATCCCAGTAGTACCGCCAATATTTTTTGATCGGCGGGTAACAATTACGTAACCATACTCCTTTCCCGTTTCTTGTACCCAATTCTTCAAATCAGTTAGAGACATGAAACGCTAAAAAAAGTTACGTTAATAATAATAATGATGATAATAATAATAATAATAATAATTATAATAATAATAATAATAATAATAATAATAATATAATTGAAACTCATACTTCAGGTACTAATATGGTTATTGAAACTTCAGGGACCATTTGTGTCAAAAAGACAATAATAATAATAATAATAATAACAATAATAATAATAATAACAATAATAAAAATAATAATAATAATAATAATAATATAATTGAAACTCATACTTCAGGTACTAATATGGTCATTATTGAAACTATTTTAACAGAATGGTTTAACAAGGTTAACTTTCATATAAAGATTTCTTCTTTAAACACTAACTCAGTTAGCATACTTAACTAAACAGTACAGGGACCATTTGTGTCAATTTTTGAAACTTCAGGGACTATTTTTGTCAATTTTCGAAACTTCAGGGACCATTTTTGTCAATTTTCGAAACTTCAGGGACTATTTTTTGTCAATTTTTGAAACTTCAGGGACCATTTTTGTCAATTTTCAAAACTTCAGGGACCATTTTTGTCAATTATCGAAACTTCAGGGACCATTTATGTCAATTTTCAAAACTTCAGAGACTGTTTTTGTCAATTTTCGAAAATTCAGGGACTATTTTTGTTAATTTTCAAAACTTGGGGGACTATTTTTGTAAAATTTGAAACTTCAGGGACCAAAGTGTAATAATAATTATAGAGCATAAATGGAAGGATGCGAAATCGAGCATAAATAGTAATTGTTTCCATGATTAAACCGATGTGGCATTCCCGGCCGAGTGCTTAGTGCGTTGCTTTGTGTACGAGAGGTCGTGAGTTCGAAACCGGTTAGGGGCCGGTTCCTTAAAGAGGAACCCCCTTTTTATTGTTTTTGGCACTTAACTGGACTAACTGAGTTCTCTAACTCAGTTAGTGGTCCCTTGTATTAAATGCTAACCTAGTTAGGATATAACTATGATTTAACTAACTAAGTTAGGTTTAAACTAACCATTTTAACTAAAAATCAATTTCATGATTCTTTTATTTATTTACAATACTAATTTATTTAAAATATTTTTTATTAATTTATTTATTTAGAAAAGAAAAATAAATAGTTTATTAACTTAACTTTCTTAACTTGTTTATTTACTAAATCTTATAATTATTTGTGTTAACTAGACTAACTAGATTATTATTATAAAAAGAATAAAATTTTTAATAATAATAATAATAATAATAATTATTATTATAATTATAATATTTTTAACAATAATAATAATAATAACAATAATAATAATAATAATAATAACAATAATAATAATAATAATAATAATTATAATTATAGTATTTTAACAATAATAATAATAATAATAATAATAATAATAATAATAATTATAATTATAATAATAATAACAATAATTATTTTAATGTGATACATCATTTACTTGAAATGGATTGCCCGGGGTAGATGGTTCATAAAGTGATGTGTTACGGGGCTCATAACCATATCCACCATGTTCTTCGTATCCACCGTATCCACCTTCATCCCCAGATCTATCGTATGCACTGTATCCACCGTAGCCCCCGTATCCACTGTAACCACCGTCACCCCCCATATCTATCGTATCCACTGTATCCACCGTAGCCCCCATATCCACTGTAACCACCTTCACCCCCGTATCCACCTTCACCACCGTATCCACTGTAACTTCCGTATCCACCTTCATCCTCGTATACCCCATAACCCGGATACGATTGCTGCGTCGGGTAATATGGTTCATCAACAGGTGCATTCTCAGCACCGTATCCACTTTGTTGCACGTACGGAGATTCATACCCGTATCCGTAATCTGGACACACTTGATGCGCCGGGTAATTTGCTTCATCAACAGGTGGAGTGGGAGTCTTGTTCAAGTCTGGGAACTGTGTTTTTTGATCAACCGGGACTCCAGACACAACCTCCTCCTCCTCATTGGCAGCATTTGATCCCCATGTGTCGTTAGAATAGCGATTACCGAAATAATTATCCTTCCAAAATGATGACATTTTAACAAGATTGAACCAAAAACTAACAATTCTTTACTGAAGAAGAAGATGAAAAGGAAAGCACGGTATATTGAATTGTCGGGTGATGGGTAACAGATATGAATGGAGGGATAAATAGACTTTCATCTGACATGTCAATACGCAGCGTATTGGTCTCTACTCACCGTATTACTTTATTCACGTGCCCTGGACAACATCGTATCAGGGTCAAATCAGTCTGTCAATACGGTGCGTATTGATCAATACGCACCCTATGTTAGACTGATTTGACATGGTACTAGGTTTGACTGTCTGGTCGTGTACCTACCACTTATATACGCTGCTTATTGACCAATACGCAGCGTATTTGGGTAACCCTATACTAGAAATATGTCACTAAAAACAATGTGTCACACTGTATATGTGATCATTTAAAAGGAAGGTGTAAACTTATATTAGATAGGGGTTTACATCATTGTATGAGGCATTCATAATACCAATCTCAAAAACTTTTTCATCGTTCACAACAATCTTTTGATTCATCAAAACCATTCACAATCCTATAAAAACCTATAAATCTTTAACCTTCTTAAAAAACGTCGAAAATGCGTGGCAGGAAGTTAGTTACTCTTCTTTTAAAAGAAGAACGGGTTCTCTAATTATCGACTCTGACGCAACGTACGGGTTTTCCGCTAGAGCCCCTCTCACACACCACAAAGCCACAACAACTATAAGGCAAAAATATAGACGCACCTGCTGCAACGCGCGGACATACTCACTAGTATATTTTAAAGTTTGGATGGTATTGTAGCTAAATAAGTTGTTACTGTATGCACATATATTATATTTTCTAACATTATTTTGATTTATAGAAAAGTTTACAAATTTTGTAAATAGCGATGAACTCTCGTCGGTGACAGACCGTTGTTGATCAGCTAGTGTGAATATCAACTTAATGTTAATGAAAGGTCTATGGTTGATGCATCCATATTGACTCGTCATTGAATACATTGTTTGTGATCTGTTAGTGAAGTGACCTTAGGGGGTAAAATTACCAAAATGTCTCTTGACCAAGTGCATTTGCAAAATTGTCACCTTCCTGCGTCCTTGGAAGGTCCTCCCAGCCTCGGAAGCGTCCGCCTTTCACGTTGAAGCGTCTGTTTCCATTCAAGCGACACATGTCCGATGTTGAAGCGTCCGCCTTTCAAGTTGAAGCGTCCGCCTTTCACTTGAAGCGTCCGTTTCCTTTCAAGCGACACGTGTCCGATGCAATGCGTCCGCGAAGCTTCTTAAGCGTCGGCCAACGACGCAGGTTCGTTCCGTATCTTTGTCCAATTTATATATATATATATATATATATATATATATATATATATATATATATATATATATATATAACTTATAAACATTTTTCTAACATGGGATCATGTGCATGCTCTTTTATAAAAATTAAACTATATGTATGTTAACGGAGCAAATTTTAAACGATATAAAACATGTTATTTTTTAGTTAAAATTTTTTATATTAAACATTAAAAACATAACATAATAAAAAACAAAAAAAAACCAAACAACACATAAAATAGTATAGTTATCTAAAACCATATCCTAATAGCTTCCCACTTCGAGACACGTTTGAAATCATGTCTCTCTTCATGGCGGTAGTTGATGAGGGCCACCTCCTTCTGATCGTCCTCACCAAGGTCCAGCATTTCCGTCTTCACTTTCTTGAAATATCGATCAAATCTCTCACACTCCAACCGCAGCACTCGGAACCTAGAGGATAGTGCGTCAACGGTCCGGTTGTGTTCCGGACCACGTAGTTTGGCGAAATTTTGTTGAACACGGACCCAGAGCCCACCCTGTCCTCGAGGTGGAGGATCGATCATTGCCTGCTCCCATGCTTCGCACAGAGCAATGTCTTCAACGTCAGTCCAGGAGGTGGCCATTGTCGGGTCGTTGACGGCGTCAGATTTTCTAGTGAAATGGCTGATTTTTGTTTGCAAATATTTTTGAAAACGGCGGGTGTTTTGGTAAGTGATAAGTGAGCGGGTTATATAGTGGGGTAATTGTGTGCAACGGTAAAAGTTAAATGGCTTTTGAGTTTTCATTTTTTTACCGAAGCATCGGGAAGCGTCGGTCAAGCATCGGGGGGGCGTCGGGGTCAAGCCTCGGAAACATCGGCCAGGCCTCGGAAACGTCGGCCAGGCCTCGGAAACGTACACATGGACGCATTAAAAAAATTATGGTTATCATGCGTCGGTGACTGACGCAATTTCGTAACAAAACGGACGCTTCAACACGTGTCGCTTGAAATGGAACGGACGTTTCAACGTAACCGGCGGACGCTTAAACGCGAAAGGCGGACGCTTCCGAGGCTAGGAGGACCTTCCAAGGACGCAGGAAGGTGACAATTTTGCAAATGCACTTGGTCAAGAGACATTTTGGTAATTTTCCCGACCTTAGGTGGTTAGTCAGTGACGTGTCCATCATTGATCCGTTAGTGAAGCGTCCGTCATTGATCCAACATTTTTATCAATGAAGCGACATCAGGTGATTTGTTGGTAATGTATGTCGTTGATATGTTGGTGAAGTTTGTACCCATGTCAAAATTTTACAAATAATTTCATAGAGAACTTAACCGTGAAGCTTATTAGGCCATGTGTACTCGAGCGTTATAAGGGTGTGAAAACAACCTATAACGCCCCATAACATCCAAAACACCGACCCTTGGGCGTTTTGGAGGGGTTATGGGTTGCGCGTGATGGTGATAGCGGGATTTTGTTTTGATTTCTCTCTCAAACCTATACATACATTACATATTTGTATAATATAATGAGGGGTATCACGGGCTACGGCTCAACCCCGTTTTTGTAGTGTATTTTTTTTCTATTTTATGTAAAAGATATTCTTGAACAAATACGGGGATACCCCTAAAAATAGGATACTTTAATTTATTAAAATTCTAAATTTTTATTAGCTCAAGCCTTTTACAACACCAAACTCGTATAATAATTAAACCCAAATTAAGTATAATATAATTGAAAAATACAGTAAAACCT
This sequence comes from Helianthus annuus, assembly GCF_002127325.2. Classification (NCBI taxonomy): domain Eukaryota; kingdom Viridiplantae; phylum Streptophyta; class Magnoliopsida; order Asterales; family Asteraceae; genus Helianthus; species Helianthus annuus. Next base: position 140,134,357 of record NC_035441.2, on the reverse strand, counting down.
CTATAAATTAATAATGTTGGCACCGGAATATTTTATTAATTTAGCGACATATTATTATATCAATAAATTAATAAATTATTAATTTAAAGAGTACCTTTGGAACCGGTCACTCGGAAAGAATCATTGCAAGCGGCAACAACTCTTCACAACTTTTTGTTGCAATACAAGAATAAAGTGTCTCAACTCTTAAGTGCGATGGGGAGATTTAAGGATGAACTCAATATAGATTTGAAGTTCAAAAAAAAAGTGACCATATATTCATTTTTTACTAGACAATCCTAGAATTTTGGAATATCTTAGTAATTATTAAATTATAGTTTCGCTGAGACCAATATATTTACATTGGGATTTAAAAAAAATATTATCTTATTATTTTATCGATTGAGGTCCAATTTTAACCTGGTCCCAAGTTGGGACCGGACAAATTACTAATTTTATCGAGGTTATTAATTTATCGAGTATTAAATTATAGAGGTTTTACTGTATAATATAATTGAAAGACGCCCAACTGATAAACATAGCCCAAGCCCAAAAACATTTTTTTTTGTTAACGTTTTTTTAATATTGTATGATTGCATGGTAAAAAAAAAATTGGGATACCCCTAAGTTAATGGGCTAGCTCGACACTCCACTACAAACATGTTATGAGAGGTTATATTAGTAATTTAGTAGGGTTGTCTAAAAAGCTCGCGGCTCGGAGCTCGCTTCAAGCTCGCTCGGATTTAGCTCGGAAAAAACTTACTCGATATGGCTCGGTTTGAAAGTGACCCGAGCCGGCTTGGCTCAGTTAGAAAGTGAGCCTAGCTCGGCTCGGCTCGTGACGAGCCAAATTGGCTCGGTTTGGCTCGCTTGGTAGCTCGGCTCGGCTTATCAGTATCAGATTGTTTGATTTGTTTGTGATAAGTTTCAAATGATGGCTAAATGCTTAATTGTTTGTCATAAAATTTATATTTGTGGTAGAGTTTTTGTACAGAAAAAGTCAATATTTGAGGGGGAGTGCATGTTGGAGCTGAGGAACTTAAAAGATGTCAACATTCAAGAGAAGAAGTTTGTTGGTGATAAAAGAGAAAGAGACGAAGATAGAGAGAGAGAAGCCCAGAGACTGATCAAGACTGAAGATGTGAAGACACAGCATTGTCATGACTCGATAGTCGACTCGTCAACATCTGAGGGGGAGTCTGTTGGTGCATGCATCTGTCAACTTCGTCTTGTATCGAGTCTTAGTCTTAGATTGTTAGATAAGGGCACGTTTTACAAGGAAACAGGAGATTGTATGTATTTTAGGAGATAGTTTCGCTTAGATGGTCATAAGCAAATAGGTTCGCTTATAGTGACATAGAGAGGTTCGCTTATTTGTCACATGATAGATCCGCTTTTATGTCATCTAGGAGGTCCGCTTATTCGTACCTGTATGTTGAAGCGGATCTCCATGTACTATATATAGGTTTACACAAGCGAACCAGAGGAAGAAGTCTTGTAACTCGTACCGAAGTGCTGCCGGATCGATATTTGGATGTAATCCGTATCAAATCAATACAGAAAGGTGTTTAAAGTGATTTGCAAGCTATTTCTACGTTGATTACTTGTTTTCCGCACCTGTAATTGACGAAAACTCCTCTGAACGACTCGTTCGGGTCGAAACATGATCCTACAAAGAATTCTTTATTGTAAACCCTCTTAATCTGTGAACTCGGACTCTTCTCAGACGAAACCGAACTATCTGACTTAGACTCCAACTTTGACTCTTCATCCATATCCAACACCTAATCGACAACTCTCTTAACTAACACAGACTCATGATCAGTGTCCGATGCTGTGAATGTAACATCAATATTGTCTGGTAATTCATCAGTGATTTCAGACTTTAATTTGATGTTTAGAGCCTTGTCTACTTGTTCCTCATTTGGTTTCCTGGGGGAATAACTCTCAAAGATAGGAGGCGGACATCTGTTATATTTGACATTTTGTTTCTTACCAGTATCCTCTTCTTTTTCTTTCTTCTTCTTGAAAGCTTCAAGACCTGCAACAGTAGGATAAACACGATCAATCAGATAATCACAAGTAGTATAGCTCAAAAGTAATCGGTTAATCCTTTCACTCTCAATTTTCTCAAGTTCCAGCTCCTTCTTCAGCTTAGCACAATCATCGATGTAATCATTTATAACACTCTGCTTTGTCATCAAAGTTGCACTCATTTTGTCATTTGCTTTTTCGATTTCTGCATTTGTTCTTTTCAAACTGTCAACTGTCCTATTCAATACGTCGTATGACTCTTTCACATACTTCACATCAGACAGTAGATCTTCTTTCATTTTCTCTAACTCAGCAATCTTCTTATCTTTTCCTTCACAATCTTTACAAGATTCTAAACATTTATCACAAGGCTTCGTAACTTCAACTACCTTTTCAACTATCTTTTCAACTTCTACAGTCTTTTCAACTTCAACAAGTTTCTCGACCTCAACAATCTTTTCGACAATCTTTTCTATTTCGACCACTCTTTCAACTTCAACTATTTTCTCAACTTCCACGAGTTTCTCGACTTCGACAATTTTCTCCACTACTTTCTCTACTTCAACAATCTTTTCTATTGCAATCTTAGCAGTTGCTTCATCTTTTGTTTCTACAGCTTCAGTCTCTGCCTTTTTATCAGCAAGTAACTTTGCTGCTTCTAGCTCTCTCTGCAATCGAGCAATCTTCTTCTGATTCACCATCTCAACTTTATCTGCATAGAAAAAAGCTAAAGCTGTCAGGATCAATGCTTTTTCTACATTTGTTAAGATACTCTTCCTCATCATCCGTATCAACATCACTTCCAAGATCTGGAAACATCGGAATTCTTTTCTGACAATCTTCACTTTCACCCAAAATTCTGGTAACAAGAGCCACACCAGGTATAGTTCCACCAGGTATGTAATTGTCCCAGCTGAATCCCTCTGCAACAAACTCATCACCTTGATCGATTATCCCAAAATAAGCTTTCTTATTTGCTTCTTCAATCATTTTCCAATGAGCAGTTTTCTGTTCCTTTTGTTGAGGTTGTTGATCGATCTGATGAAAGATTGATTTTTGATAATAATTGTTCTTTTCTTGATTCCCAGTTGATTCTTGGTTTTTACACTCCCGTTTAAAGTGACCTTTTCCTTTACATCGAAAACAGGTAACCTTTGACTTGTCAAAACCCAGTGGAGAGGTAGCCATCCCTCGAAATTCATCTCTGCTAGTAATCTGTTGAAATTTTTCAGCTCTCCTGCATGCACTAGCCAAACACCACTTCACATCCATCAGCTCAAGCTCTTCTGCATCGATTTGGTCATAATCTTCTTTTGTGAGCATTGGATTACCAATTCTTCCTGCAATCAAGCTTTCATACGACTCTAACATGGAGACTAGAGATGCCATGTGTTGCTTAGCCACTTCAGGAGATAGATGTTGACCATTCTTAATGTTCAGAGTCACATTGCACTACAGATTTGTTGAATTTTGCTTCTGAGGGCTAGGTGTGTTGCTGTTTGGATCAAAACTTGAGAATGATGAAGTATATCCACCACTTTGAGTTGTAGTACTTGCATTTGGACTTGCAGAACCATCAGCACTGAATGCAGTACTAATCTTTGGACTTTGACTAGGAGTGGCCTCAAACTTGTTCCCTCGATAGTACAGACTGACATCTTGCTTGGCATTTGGATTTGTCATAATTGCAGTCTTCTGAATATCCAATTCTTGTTCTTCAATTTTCTGAATAAACTGAGCCAAGTTCATGCTCTCAGTCTTCCTCATGAGTTTCACAATCATCAGATAAGTTCCCCACTTCTGTTGGGGTAAGGCCTCGGCTAACTTATCAACCACTCATCATCTTCTTTCTGAATATCCAATTTACCCATTTCTAGAACCAGATGACAGTATCTATCTATGGTTTGCTTCGTGGTTTCATGATCAAATGCAGTAAACATGTCAAACGACTTCTTCAATAAGGCCTTTTTGTTTTTGATCATATCAGCACTCCCTCTGAATTTCTAAATTAAAGCCTCCCAGATGGATGTAGCTGTTCTGTTATGTTGAAGTAACACAAAAATATCTTCTTTAACCGCTTGCTATAAAATGCTGATCATCATCTTTTCACTAGTATATTTCAGCTTGTCAGCTTCTGTAAAATCATTGAAACCCTTTTCCAAACCATGTTCATTCTTTGGCCTCTCGTAGTCTTTTTACAAAGAACACCAAGCATCGAATCTGTAGGCTTGAACCCAATTCTCAAAACGATTTTTCCATCCCTGAAAATCCTCAATATACATCAACTTTGGTGGTTTCTGATGAGTACCCGTCTCATTCTCACTGTACACTGTTTCAGCAGCAGTCACCGGGGCAACAGGTGTAGCGAATGCGTTGTAAAACTCTTCGGCCATGATTTGATAGCACGTTATTCAATAACAGACACATTCGAGCGAAATTAACAGATTAATCTTCAGAAGCGAAATCACCAATGAACAGATTGGAGCGAAATCACCAGATTGCACACAGAAGCGAATCAGAACTATGCTTTTGGGGCGAAATTAAACTGAATGACAGCCTGGAGCGAAATCAATATGCAGTTTGGAGCGAAATCCCTCAGAACCTATATTCTGGAGCGAAATCAGGATGTTCTCAGGAGCGAAATTAACAGAATATGGCAATTTGGAGCGAAATCAGGATAATGCCAGGAGCGAAATCAGATGTTCAGTTCGAGCGAAATCAATTCACAAGCCCATTTTTGCTATTTTTAGTTCGAATTTTACAATGAAACTTTCAAGGGTTTGTCTATGTCCAATTTTTAACAGTCTGTGAAAATTTGGTCCGATTCTGACCGTGAAATCTTCCTGAACAGATAAAAGAAGGTGTAGAAGACAGAAAATGATGCTGTTTTGGCAAGAACTCCTCGTCCTGAGCTCTGATACCACTTGTAGGATCGTGTGCTGACCCAAACGAGTCAATCAGAGGTGTTCTGATCTGTTTCAGGTGCGGAAAACAAGAAAACGGACACGGATAACAGCTTGTTCTACTAAATATTGCCTTGTATATTGATTTCACACTGATTACAGATCAAGCGGCACTTCGGCAGCAGTTCGGTACCGGAAACAAGACTTGCATACTGATTTCGCTCAGAGGTGGCCTATATATAGGCCACCTGATTTCGCCCCAACAACACAAACCACCAGGAGCGAAATCAAGACATGATTTCGGGCGAAATCACATACATCTGCACTAGGAGCGAAATCAGACTTCTAACACACTAAGACTTCCTATTTTCTCGTAAAACGTACCCTGATCTAACATTCTAAGACTAAGACTCGATACAAGACGAAGTCGACAGATGTATGCACCAACATTGTAAACTAGATCATGCACAGTTATTAAAGCACAGATTACTGTTCAATTAGTGTATGGAATGTACGGAAATGTGACAGTTGTCACACCAGGACTACCTTTCTTTTCCTTCTCCGCTACCACAATGTTGGCCAAGAAAGCTCTGTATTCCTTGCGGAGATACTTGCTAGCTTGGACACACGACATGAGTTGGAGTTTCTTCGACGCGACTTCACCGTAGACACACAATTAATCACCATTAGCGAGCGAGAAGCGAATCATTTTATCGAAACAGACAACTTCAGCACGATTTTCCTGAAGAAAATCCATGCCTACTATGACATCAAAACTACCAAGCTGCACCGGAATAAGGTCGATAGGAAAGATGTGATTGTTGAGTTCGAGAGTACAATCACAAAGAACAGAATTGACAGCTACGGTTCTTCCGGTGGCAACTTCAACATCAAATGACGAAGGGAGATGGGCGCGCTTACGATTAAGGAGCTTTATGAATTCTAACGACACAAAACAGTTATCGGCTCCAGTATCAAATAAACACGAAGCATATATACCATTCACTAGGAACGTACCATTGACCACATTGTTGTCGGCTTGAGCTTGACGGACGTTGATGTTGAAGGTTCGTCCGCGTGCTGCTTGCTGCTGCTGTTGTTGCTGGGGCTGCTGCTGCTGTGGCTCTTGTTTAACCACCCTGTTGGGGCACATATTTGCGAAGTGGTTGGGATCACCACACGCAAAACAAGCTCTAGCATGAGCAGCGATTGTAGGAGCTGGTTGTTGTTGACCCTGAGGGGCGGTAAGAAGAGCTTGCTGAGCAGGAGCTAGAGCTGTAGCTTGGCGAGGACCAGTACGACAGTTTGCAGTGAAGTGGTCGTACATGTTGTAGTGTGCGAAGTATCTGCAGGCAGTACCCACTGGGTGATGATAAGTACATGTTGGGCAAGCAGGGTGAGGACCAGTATATGCCCACTTGGCCGGCGGTGCATAGGTAACTGGTGTTGCAGCTGGTCGGTGTTGAGGTTGTTGTTGAGCTGGAACAGCTTGAAGAGGGGCAGCGGTGGTGACAGCACAGTTCTTGTTGTTGTTCTTCCTCTTGCGACGAGAGGACTTGGATGATTACGGAGCGGCGGCGGTTTCAGCGGTTGCGGCGGTTGTAGCTTGATGCAGATTATTTGAGGCTTTATCCCAGACACCAGCCTTGACTCGCTTATCATTGATTTCAGCAGCGAGTAGAAAAGTCTCCTCGATGGTCGTCATTTTGGCGGCTTGGACAAAATCAGCCACACAGTCCGGCAGAGCACGGGTGTATTTCTTTATGGTGATTTCGGGCGTCTTCACTTGGTCAGGACAGATTATACTGAGCTGCTTGAAGCAAGCTGTCAGAGCTGCGTTATCGCCATCCTTCTGCTTAATTTGCCATAATTCGTCCTCCAGCTTTTGGCGTTCGTGGGGAGGGCAGAACTCTTGCATCATAATGTCCTTCAACTCATCCCACGTCAGCCCGTAAGCTGCGTCATTTCCGCGTTTGTTTCTCTCAGCCGTCCACCAGTCTAAAGCGCGGGACTAGAAGACGCCAGTTGCGTTCAGAGTACAGAGATCGTCAGGAAAGCCACTCTGGCGTAGGGTGACTTCGATTGGAACATAGCCGTAGGGCCATCTTCGCCAGTAAATTCTTTCAGGCCGCAGGCTTTGAACTGCTTGAAGCTAAAAGTAGACTTTGGTGAATCTGTTCGGGACTCTTCAGAAGACTTGCTGGCGTTTTCATTCAGCTCGCTGATGATTTGCGGGATAACTTTCGCGATTTGCTTAGCAACCAAAGAAGCGATATGCTTGTCCTCATGGTTGCGACGTGCAAAGCGAGCAGTGTGAGATCCAAATGACGACATTGTCTGCAACAGACATCGCCATAGGATTCAAAACGCTATTTCGATTAACCGTAACATGGTCTAGCGAACTGTAACACCCCGTGTTTTCGAATGTCAAAGTCAAAGTCAAAGTCCAAGTCAACTTTGACTTCTTTGACTGTAAATGTTTCTCTTTACTTTTTGTATTATGTAGAGTAAGTGTTGTCTAAATGAAATGATCGAATGTTTAATCAATGCGACCGATTTATGACTGTGAATAGTAGGAAGTAACAACGCGATAAAGTTAATCAATCAATAATCAAGCTAATCGATTCATCAATCAAACTCGGGACTCGAATTATGTGAACTCTGGTATTGTTATACGTGTGTGTGTGCCTTATGTGTTACCTGTGCGTGTTTATTTATATGTTTGGTGTGGTATTCAAGCAAATCAATCGAAAATCGAATCGAAACTCGAAAGACAATCAAACTCAATCGAAACGGACATCGAAACGTGAAATGTAGATGCTTGTATGTAGATATAGTGATTAGGGCTGAAAGTAATTTGACTAGGAATTCTATCGTATTCGTATCATCGTCCGTCGAAATCGAAACATCGAAAATCGTTACGAAATACTCAAAGTGGGTCGCGGATCGAACAGGAGGCATCCTGATCGAACAGGCCAGCCGATCGGCTAGCATCTACCTAGCCGATCGAGCAGCCCATTCGATCGGAGCTCCTGGCCGATCGGCTGCCACTTTCCTCTTTTGGAGCCTATAAATAGGGCTGTCATTGTCACACTTTCCATTTTTGGAAAGCTCTGACCGAACCAGCCTTCTTCTTCACCTTTTCTCAGATTTCTCTCAACTCCGGTAAGTTTTCACTCTAATTCTTGTACGATTTTGATCATTACATGATTTTACACCTTTCTATCTTTCAAAACTCGATTTCTAACCGTGAAATCACCAAGATCCAAGTGTTCTTGGGTGATGTCATCATGGTGTTCTTGAAGAACACCAAACTTTGGCCTCATTCAACCATGAATAGCTTAGATCTGACCGATTCCCACATAAACAAACTAAGATTCTTACAAATCTTAACATTTTTATGAATAATTTCCAACTTTCTTCAACCTTTTACACTCGAAACCTTAAAATCGGTAGAAACGGAGCTTGAACCGGCTAGCTAGTCATGCTAACGGTTAGGAGGTTCAAGATTTGGGTTCTATGAACAAGGTTCACCGATTTCGGGTTAAACTTTAAACCAACGCTCCGAACCGTTCACCGGCCGGACTTGGGTGATTCCTGTCTGAGCCAAAGAAGTGAGTAGGAACGAAGGATATCATAGTTCAACTCGTTATCAAACTACCTCGATATGACAACAAGTAATTAAACAGCCAAGAGTTAGACGAAAGGCCAACCAGGTCAGACTTGCTGGCCGAACGGCTAGGCTGTTCAAACAGCCCAGCCGATCGGACATACCAGCCGATCGACCGGGCCAGCCGATCGGCTAGCACATGGTCTCACTTTTCAGACTTCCTGAGGTATGGTATTGACGAATTGATGTTCGATCGAGTAGGCTACTCGATTGGTAAACATTACTCTTCGGATCATGAGATACTATGCTTCAACAATTGATTGATTTTACAATTCGTTCTTAGTAGGGAATGCCAGCCGATCGAACAGCCCGCTCGATCGAACGACATCCTATCGAGAATCACTTCAAAAGTTCTCAGCCGATCGGTTAAGCCGGCCGATCGAACGGACCGTTCGATCGATCGACCTGGAAGGTAAGAACATTTTAGTGTTCTCATATACTACAACGAAAACTTCAAAAGTTCAAATCCTCAAACACAAACACACAAGAGGAAGAAACAATCCACTCGAATGGCCCAGCCGATCGAGCCTACCGGCCGATCGAACAGGACTGTCCAAACGGACTTACCAGCCGACCGAACAGCCCGTTCGATCGAACCTGCCGTTCGATCCACCAGCCCATTCGATTCATTCACACTTGTCTTATTTTCCACGTTACTCATTGTTGTGCTATCAAACTATTCAGGCTAACCCTACTCTCAGCGCTCCCTTCAATCCATAATCAATCACTGTGAGTATACTCGATCCCTTTTTGCTTTTAGCACTTTTGGGTGTTACATACGTTGCTTATATCAAAACACAAACGATCACACTACTCAAACTATTTGAACGCTAACCAATATGCATGTATTACGTGACTTAATGAATGCTTGTTGATTGTGTTTACACATGGAATGCTGTCTACCTGCCTTAACGACGTAGTACTATAGTTTGGACTCAGCACCCGTTCACACGGGGGTTGTTAAGGACAAATTACTTGCATGGATTACGGTGGTAATCATGTATTGCGAACCGTCTCGGACGGTCAACCCGCAGTCATTGGTATCGATAGGTCCATGTCGATAATTAACATGCTTCGTTTTCCTCTGTGTACGTGCTGGTTATGCGTAAACTATTCGAACTCTATATGCTATTATCAAACTTGTATGCTAACCTTTACATTTTATGTATTGACTTTATTTTAACGTATGTGACAGGTAATTAGGATGCTTATTTGCTAGGAAAGCGAGGCTAGAATAAGTTTCTAGAAGCCCCCAACAAATAGTTGTCTGCCAAGAATAAGCATCTGAGGCATAGTTGTCTGTAGATCTTGTCCTCTGGCATTACAGCCAGAAAGTCAACAGAATAGGGGTCTAGAAGCAGATAAACAATTGCTGTAATAATATTTGAATCTGAGTTGTCAGAACGGAATTTCTTGTTTGGATGCTTATCTGTAATGACATGTTTGTTTATTCGGGATACGGTATGGGACGTATCTTTAACTGGATTATATCAATAGTTGTTATGGAAACTTCTGAACAATCTGTTTCGCTCAGTGCCACGCCCCGATGATTCCGCCATCGGTTGGGGTGTGACAGATTAGTATCAGAGCCATAACTATAGGGAATTAGGTTAGACACGACCTAGTCTGGGTCGCTGTCTTAGAAACCTAGACTATAGTTAGGAACCAACAGACCCAGTTTATGTGCCTTGTTCTGCAATTCTTCACAATCACTGCACTCGAATTTTCAACTAAAGTCAGCCGATTCAGTCAGGAATAGGTATGAAAACCGCAAACTCCCGACTAAATTAGCTGACCTATGATGATTTTATCTATACTCATGCTTATCCTAATAACATACAAGGAGAATTATACCAAATCAGGAGTGAAATCCCCATTTTGATGAAAATCCTCCTTAATTTTTTCTAAAACAAGGAAGAGATTGCTAAGCCAAGGGGTGAAACCCTAACCTTGGCAGTTTATTCTGGACTTTATTTATCTCACCAAGGCCTCGACGGACTCCAACGACCTGAACTCACAAGTATGACCTATGGAACGCGTGTGGAATGCCCAAGAATCGAGGCAGAAACACGACCTCTAGAGTCGAAAATGATGACAAGTCTACTATGAATAGTCGAGTTGCCTTGGGTAGTCGATGTCTAGTAGCCGCAGACAATCTATCTCTTGATTTTATGTGTTTCGATTCTGAGAACCGCAACCGTGTACTCTGATGACTCGTTGATTTTTATGTGTTTATGTGTGCTTTCTCTGTTTTTGTGTTTATATTTTGGGATGTTATTCGATTTTGCTATCATTTCGATCGACACACACGACTCGCATTTGCTGTTCTATCTCAATTCGACATCCAGTTGTCGCAACTCTAGACGATATCATACTATGTTATGCTATACGACTAAGTTAGGCTAATACGATGCTATTCGACATGCTATTCGAACGACACGCGAGCTTTGAAGGATAGGTTTCTGTTTTCTGACTGCTTCTGTGATTAAATGCCTAGGTACTTACGTGCTTCTGTGTTTTGTGCTCTACGTGCTTATGTGCTTCTGTGACCTATGTGCTCTATGTGCTTCTGTGCTCCATGATTAGGTATATCTGTGAATCTGTGTTTATATGTTACGTGATTCGACGTGATTCTAAGCTTTAGATAGTAGTAGACGTGTGAGGTGAGATTCGATTTTGTTGTGTTGAGTCTCGTGACGATGTCTAATGCAGACCATGTCGTCGTCTGGATCCCGACACCGTCTGACTCGCCAAGAAAAGAGAGACAGGCGTCTCGCTGCTATCATCTCCAAGCAAGTGGCGAAAGCCGTGAGTGAGGTGTATGAAAATGCCAGCAAAACGTCTGAAGAATCCCGAGCTGAGAACCCTAAGGATTCAAGCAAGACTGCTTTTAGCTTCAAGCAGTTTAAAGCATGCGGACCGAAGGAATTCACCGGTGAGGATGGCCCTACTACCATGTTTCATTGGTTCGACTCGGTCGAAGTCACCATGCGACAAAGCGGATGCCCCGAGAATCTCCGCACTCTCAATGCTACTGGCGTCTTCCAGTCCCGTGCTCTAGACTGGTGGACTGCTGAACGAAACAAGCGTGGGAATGATGCAGCTTACGAGCTGACATGGGAGGAACTGAAGGCAATCATGATCGATGAATTTTGCCCTCCCCATGAACGCCAAAAACTGGAGGATGAATTTTGGGTCATTAAGCAGAAGGACGGAGACAACGCTGCTCTCACTGCTCGCTTTAAGCAGCTCAGTATCATATGTCCCGATCAGGTCAAGACTCCAGAGATGACCATCAAGAAGTATATCCGAGCTCTGCCAGACTGTGTAGCAGATTTTGTTCACGCCTCCAAGCCAGCAACGATCGAAGAAACCTACCTACTCACCGCTGAGATCAATGACAAGCGAGTAAAGTCTGGTTTCTGGGATAAGCAAACCAAGTCTCTGCACCAAGCCACCGCAACACCCACTGACTCATCTGCTCAACCCTCCAAGTCGTCGAGAAGGAAGAAGAAGCACAACAACAACAACAACAGCTCCAGCAACAAGAACTGTGCTGCCGCAACCACTGCTGCTCCTCTACAAGCTGTACCAGCTCAACAGCAGCAACACCAGCGCTCAGCTCCAGTGATCAATGCACCGCCAGCGAAGCGTGCATACACAGGCCCTCACCCACTCTGCCCGACATGCTCTTACCATCATCCAGTGGGTCTGGTTGTCGTTTCTGCGCTCACTGCAACCTTTATGGTCATTTCACTGCAAACTGTCGCTATGGTCCCCGTCAAGCCCCAGTTCAAGCCACTGTTAACCAAGCTCTACTCCCTGCCCCTCAAGGACAACAAGCAGCTCAAGCACCAGCAGCCAATGCTCGAGTCTGCTTTGCATGTGGTGACCCTAACCACTTTGCAAACAGGTGCCCGAACACGGTGGTTAAGCAAGAGCCCCAGCAGCAACAGCAGCCTCAGCAACAGCAGCAAGCAGCCCATGCCCGAACCTTCAACATCAATGCCCGTCAGGCTCAGGCAGATAACAACGTGGTTAATGGTACGTTCCTTGTGAATGGTATTTATGCATCATGTTTGTTTGATACTGGAGCCGATAACTTCTTTGTGTCGTTTGAATTCGAGAAGCTCCTTAGTCGTAAGCGCTCTTATCTGTCCTCGTCATTCGAAGTCGAAGTCGCTACGGGAAGAACTATTGCCGTTAATTCAGTACTCCGTGATTGCACTCTCGAACTCAACAATCACATTTTCCCAATCGACCTTATTCCAATGAAACTTGGAAGCTTTGATGTCATACTAGGCATGGACTTTCTTCGTGAAAACCATGCTGAAGTTGTGTGCTTTGAAAAGATGATTCAATTCTCGCTCGCGAATGGTGATCTATTGTGTGTGTACGGTGAACAAGCGTCGAAATGTCTCAAGGTTATGTCATGTGTCCAAGCTAGCAAGTATCTCCACAAGGAATACTGAGTTTTCTTGGGCAACATTGTAGTAGCGGAGAAGGAAAAGAAAAAGAAAGTTGAAGTCAAAGACGTTCCAGTGGTTCGTGAATTTCCTCAGGTGTTCCCTGACGATCTTCCCGGACTACCACCAAGTCGTGATATCGACTTCCGCATCGACCTCATTCCTGGAGCTAACCCTGTTGCCAAAGCCCCTTACCAACTCGCACCTTCCGAAATGAGAGAACTCTCGAACCAACTCCAGGAATTACTCGAAAAAGGCTTTATTCGCCCAAGCACCTCTCCTTGGGGCGCGCCAGTCCTCTTCGTCAAAAAGAAGGATGGATCGTTCCGGATGTGCATCGACTATCGGGAACTGAATAAGCTAACCATCAAGAACCGATACCCCTTGCCTCGAATCGACGATTTGTTTGATCAGCTACAAGGTGCATCATGTTTCTCTAAAATCGATCTGCGTTCAGGATATCATCAGCTACGGATTCAAGAGGAAGTCATTCCTAAAACCGTTTTTCGAACCCGTTATGGCCATTACGAATTTGTTGTTATGCCCTTTGGTCTAACCAACGCACCCGCGGTTTTTATGGATCTGATGAATCGCGTGTGTAAGCCTTACCTTGACCGTTTCGTCATCGTGTTCATCGACGATGTCTTGATTTATTCCAAAACGAAAACCGAACACGCGCAACATCTACGTTTGGTTCTCGAGTTACTCCAAGGGAATCGACTCTACGCCAAATTCTCCAAGTGCGAATTATGGTTGGAGGAGGTTCAGTTTCTGGGTCACATTATGAATAGCCAGGGTATCCATGTCGATCCCGCGAAGATTGAAGCCGTCAAAAGCTGGATTACGCCTAAGAACCCGTCAGAAGTTCGTTCTTTTCTCGGACTAGCGGGCTATTATCGACGATTCATTGAAGGATTCTCCAAGATCGCTGTGCCACTTACCGCTCTTACTCATAAGGACAAGCCTTTTGTGTGGGGAAACGCACAAGAGACTGCCTTTCAAACCCTCAAGCATACGCTGTGCAACGCTCCGATTCTTACGCTGCCCGACGGATGCGACAACTTCATTGTCTACTGTGATGCTTCTAACCTTGGTCTCGGCTGTGTCCTCATGCAGCGAGACAAGGTTATAGCCTACTCATCTCGTCAGCTCAAGATCCACGAGAAGAACTATACAACCCATGACCTCGAGCTAGGCGCGGTTGTCTTTGCATTGAAGATTTGGCGACACTACCTGTATGGCACTAGGTGCACAATCTACACTGATCACAGGAGTTTACAACACATCTTTAATCAGAGAGAGCTTAATATGCGTCAACGCCAATGGGTAGAACTTCTCAACGATTACGACTGTGAGATCCGTTATCACCCTGGCAAGGCGAATGTGGTTGCCGACGCACTCAGCAGAAAGAGTTACGTGCTCAGTATCCGAAACATCCAAGCCCAGCACAACCTCGAGACCCTTATCCGCGAAGCTCAACATGCTTGCTTTAACGAGCGTACACTGAAGAAAGAAAGGATCTATCACGATGGAGCTCAGTTGGTAGCAAATCAGATGGGATATTCTATTTTCTGGACCGAATTTGGATCCCAAGGCGGACCGATTTACGAAAGATTATCATGAATGAAGCCCACAAATCCCAGTATTCTATTCATCCCGGCGCAGATAAGATGTACCAGGACCTACGCTACAAGTACTGGTGGCCGGGCATGAAACGAGATATCGCCCTATACATTGGAAGTTGTTTAACTTGCGCAAGAGTCAAGGCTGAACATCAAAGACCTTCTGGCTTACTCGAACAACCGCCGATACCTATATGGAAGTGGGAGAGTATAGCTATGGATTTCATAACAAAACTCCCGCCCACGCCAACAGGTCACGACAGTATTTGGGTCATAATCGATCGTCTAACGAAATCAGCCCACTTTTTGCCGATACGAGAAGACTACAAGGCGGGACGACTAGCCCAAATCTACACCGACGAGATCATTCATAATCATGGTACGCCTCGTGACATCATTTCAGACCGTGACGCTTAGTTCGCCTCGCGATTGTGGGAAACGTTTCAAGCGGCCCTTGGTACGTCGCTTAATCTGAGTACTGCAATCCATCCTCAAACCGACGGACAGACTGAAAGAATGATCCGTACTCTTGAAGACATGCTCCGAGCGTGTGTCATAGATTTTGGTGGTAGTTGGAACAAACACCTGCCATTGGTGGAATTCTCGTACAATAACAGCTATCATGCCAGCATTCAAATGGCACCTTTCGAGGCTTTGTATGGTAGAAGATGTCGATCGCCTATTGTATGGCACGAGATCGGTCACTCGCAACTAACCGGTCCCGAGATTCTACAAGAAACGACTGACAAAATCCACCAGATTCGAGACAACTTGGTGAAAGCTCGCAACAGACAGAAAAGTTACGCCGATAAAAGATGCAAGCCCCTTGAATTTGAAGTTGGTGACTACGTACTCCTAAAGGTATCACCTTGGAAGGGTGTAGTCTGATTCGGCAAGAAAGGGAAACTCGCACCTCGATATGTTGGACCTTTTAGGATTCTGGAAAGAATCGGAAAAGTCGCCTACAGACTCGAACTACCGGAGGAACTCAGTAACATCCACCCGACTTTCCACGTCTCTAACCTCCGAAAATGCCTTGCTGATCATGATCTAATCGTACCGCTCGACGATCTTCAGGTCAACGGAACGCTACACTTCGTGGAAAAGCCTGTCGAAATCATGGATCGCCAAACCAAGCAACTCAGGCGCTCTCGCATCCCGATCGTAAAGGTCCGATGGGAAGGCAAACGAGGCGCGGAGTTCACTTGGGAACTCGAAAGCGACATGAAGGCCAAGTACCCGCAGTTGTTTAAATAAATAGATCTGAAGCATCAAATTGGTAAATCACGGCGTTGTGAAGCCTTCAACCTAATTTCGGGACGAAATTCCCTAAACAAGGGGAGGCTGTAACACCCCGTGTTTTCGAATGTCAAAGTCAAAGTCAAAGTCCAAGTCAACTTTGACTTCTTTGACTGTTAATGTTTCTCTTTAATTTTTGTATTATGTGGAGTAAGTGTTGTCTAAATGAAATGATCGAATGTTTAATCAATGCGACCGATTTACGACTGAGAATAGTAGGAAGTAACAACGCGATAAAGTTAATCAATCGATAATCAAGCTAATCGATTCATCAATCAAACTTGGGACTCGAATTATGTGAACTCTGGTATTGTTATACGTGTGTGTGTGCCTTATGTGTTACCTGTGCTTGTTTATTTATATGTTTGGTGTGGTATTCAAGCAAATCAATCGAAAATCGAAGCGAAACTCGAAAGACAATCAAACTCAATCGAAACCGACAACGAAACGTGAAATGTAGATGTTTGTATGTAGATATAGGGATTAGGGCTGAAAGTAATTTGACTAGGAATTCTATCGTATTCGTATCATCGTCCGTCGAAATCGAAACATCGAAAATCGTTGCGAAATACTCAAAGTGGGTCGCGGATCGAACAGGAGGCATCCTGATCGAACAGGCCAGCCGATCGGCTAGCATCTTCCTAGCCGATCGAGCAGCCCATTCGAT
Source organism: Helianthus annuus (assembly GCF_002127325.2). Lineage (NCBI taxonomy): Eukaryota > Viridiplantae > Streptophyta > Magnoliopsida > Asterales > Asteraceae > Helianthus > Helianthus annuus. The sequence goes on along the minus strand of NC_035441.2, from coordinate 140,117,717 downwards.
CGGAGCTCCTGGCCGATCGGCTGCCACTTTCCTCTTTTGGAGCCTATAAATAGGGCTGTCATTGTCATACTTTCCATTTTTGGAAAGCTCTGACCGAACCAGCCTTCTTCTTCACCTTTTCTCAGATTTCTCTCAACTCCGGTAAGTTTTCACTCTAATTCTTGTACGATTTTGATCATTGCATGATTTTACACCTTTCTATCTTTCAAAACTCGATTTCTAACCGTGAAATCACCAAGATCCAAGTGTTCTTGGGTGATGTCATCATGGTGTTCTTGAAGAACACCAAACTTTGGCCTCATTCAACCATGAATAGCTTAGATCTAACCGATTCCCACATAAACAAACTAAGATTCTTACAAATCTTAACATTTTTATGAATAATTTCCAACTTTCTTCAACCTTTTACACTCGAAACCTTAAAATCGGTAGAAACGGAGCTTGAACCGGCTAGCTAGTCATGCTAACGGTTAGGAGGTTCAAGATTTGGGTTCTATGAACAAGGTTCACCGATTTCGGGTAAAACTTTAAACCAACGCTCCGAACCGTTCACCGGCCGGACTTGGGTGATTCCTGTCCGAGCCAAAAAAGCGAGTAGGAACGAAGGATATCATAGTTCAACTCGTTATCAAACTACCTCGATATGACAACAAGTAATTAAACAGCCAAGAGTTAGACGAAAGGCTGACCAGGTCAGACTTGCTGGCCGAACGGCTAGGCTGTTCAAACAGCCCAGCCGATCGGACATACCAGCCGATCGACCAGGCCAGCCGATCGGCTAGCACATGGTCTCACTTTTCAGACTTCCTGAGGTATGGTATTGACGAAGTGATGTTCGATCGAGTAGGCTACTCGATTGGTAAACATTACTCTTCGGATCATGAGATACTATGCTTCAACACTTGATTGATTTTACAATTCGTTCGTAGCAGGGAATGCTAGCAGATCGAACAGCCCGTTCGATCGAACGACATCCTATTGAGAATCACTTCAAAAGTTCTCAGCCAATTGGTTAAGCCGGCCGATCGAACGGACCGTTCGATCGATCGACCTGAAAGGTAAGAACATTTTAGTGTTCTCATATACTACAACGAAAACTTCAAAAGTTCAAATCCTCAAACACAAACACACCAGAGGAAGAAACAATCCACTCGAATGGCCCAGCCGATCGAGCCTACCGGCCGATCGAACAGGACTGTCCAAACGGACATACCAGCCGACCGAACAGCCCGTTCGATCGAACCTGCCGTTCGATCGACCAGCCCATTCGATTCATTCACACTTGTCTTATTTTCCACGTTACTCATTGTTGTGCTATCGAACTATTCAGGCTAACCCTACTCTCAGCGCTCCCTTCAATCCATAATCAATCACTGTGAGTATACTCGATCCCTTTTTGCTTTTAGCACTTTTGGGTGTTACATACGTTGCTTATATCAAAATACAAACGATCACACTACTCAAACTATTTGAACGCTAACCAATATGCATGTATTACGTGACTTAATGAATGCTTGTTGATTGTGTTTACACGTGGAATGCTGTCTACCTGCCTTAACGACGTAGTACTATAGTTTGGACTCAGCACCCGTTCACACGGGGGTTGTTAAGGACAAATTACTTGCATGGATTACGGTGGTAATCATGTATTGCGAACCGTCTCGGACGGTCAACCCGCAGTCATTGGTATCGATAGGTCCATGTCGATAATTAACATGCTTCGTTTTCCTCTGTGTACGTGCTGGTTATGCGTAAACTATTCGAACTCTATATGCTATTATCAAACTTGTATGCTCACCTTTACATTTTATGTATTGACTTTATTTTAACGTATGTGACAGGTAATTAGGATGCTTATTTGCTAGGAAAGCGGGGCTAGAATAAGTTTCTAGAAGCCCCCAACAAATAGTTGTCTGCCAAGAACAAGCATCTGAGGCATAGTTGTCTGTAGATCTTGTCCTCTGGCATTACAGCCAGAAAGTCAACAGAATAGGGGTCTAGAAGCAGATAAACAATTGCTGTAATAATATTTGAATCTGAGTTGTCGGAACAGAATTTCTTGTTTGGATGCTTATCTGTAATGACATGTTTGTTTATTCGGGATACGGTATAGGACGTATCTTTAACTGGATTATATAAATAGTTGTTATGGAAACTTCTGAACAATCTGTTTCGCTCAGTGCCACACCCCGATGATTCCGCCATCGGTTGGGGTGTGACACGAACACCAAAAGCTACCTTATATAAAGCACAGGAACACGTCTATCATACAAGCACATAATCACGAAATCACTTAATCACAGAACACATAAGCACGTAGGAGCACATAAGTCACAGAAAACACGTAAAGCATAGAAGCATATAAGCACATGAAGCAGTTAGAATACATAAACCTATCATTCAAGGTCGCACGTTCGAGAATAGCGATTGCGATTAGCGAGCACACAGCGAGTAGTATAGCATAAGCGAGTAACATAGCATGCGATCATCCATAAGTAGTAACTATTTGTTAGCGTGTTGAGATAGATGTGTAGTGCGATTCGTGTGTGTCGATCGAAGCGAGAAGCGGGAAGCGTAAAAATCACCAAAATTGAAACATAATAACAGGTAAAACCACATAAAATTTCACATAAAATCGACATATATCAGAGTCAACAGTTGCGGGCTCAGAATCGAAACACATAAAATTGGCGATTGCGAGATTGAAATCGAAAATAGATTGTCTAAGGCTTGATAGACATCAACTACCCAAAGTGATCCGACTATTCACAAAGACTTTTGGTACACACTTTGGCTTTCGGGACTATGCTCTCGCCTCGATTTGGGCGAATGACACGCATCCTTCGAGTTACAGTGTGACTTCAGGTCGTTGGAGTCCGTCGAGGCTTTGGTGAGAGTTTTTGTAAAACTAATAATAGAGGCGGAACGAGTCGTCAAGGTTCGGGTTTCACCCCTGACTTAACAGCTTAGTTCCTGTTTTGATAAAATAGAGAAGAAAATTTGCGTTAAAGTGCGGATTTCACTCCTGATTCAATGAAAATTCTCCTGTTTATAGATAGAATGCGGGTCGAACAAGCGATTTAATCGAGAGTTTGTGGTTTTCACACCTAACCTCGATCCAATCACCGGTTCATTTACGGTAATAGTGCAGTGCGACTACCTTAGGAAAGGTAGTGTGATAGTATGGCGTGAGTGCGAGGCGATCAAGAAATAGCAATAAGCTCGTACGGAACCCCTAACGGGTTCGCACAAGTCAGTCTGTTGGTACTTAGACTATACTAGGTCGTTTCTAAGACATCGACCCGGACTAGGTCGAGTCTTGCCTAATTCCCTATAGTTATGGCTCTGATACCAATCTGTCACACCCCAACCGATAGCGGAATCATCGGGGCGCGGCACTGAGCAAAACAAATTGTTCATGAGTATCCATAACAACTATTCATTACCAGATAATTTAAATGCCATGTCCCATACCACGACTTATCCAAACAAACAGTTATTACAAATAATTGTCTCAAAAAACAACTACTGTTTTGACAACTCAAATTTCATTTAATTGTTTGTTTCTAAGACTCCAGCCTAGCTTGAATTCCATAAAGCAGCAAAACATCCTAAGCAATCAAACACCTGTCACACACGTTAAAATACAGGTCAATACACATAGTGTAAAGGTGAGCATATAAGTTTGATAATAGCATATAGAGTTCGAAATAGTTTACGCATAATCAGCATGTAACATGTACAAAGTGAAGGCAAGTAAGTTATTGACCGAGAAATATGCACAGACGTGACTGCGAGTTGTAGAATGCGCAACACATATCCCCACTGGGACACGTGAAGTAAAGCCCTTAACAACCCCTGTCCACGACAGGTGCTGAGTCCAAACTATAGTACTATCGTTGCTAAGGTGTCAGGCAACAATCACTGTGTTAACATAACATACAAGCATTCATCGAATAACACATAACATGCTAGAGCGATTAGCGTATAAATAGTGTTTTCATTGTGTGTAGGTTGTGATTTAGAATAAGTAACGTATGTAACACCCAAAAGTGCATAAAGCAAAAAAGGTTCGAGTATACTCACTGATTGTGTTTAACAAATAAACACAGCCTTGGATTGAAGGGAGCGCTGACAGAGATTAGCCTGAACAGTTAACGATACCATAAACGATAAGCAGCGCGTAAAATGGTGCGATGCCACTAAGTGTCAGACGGTAATCCGATAGGATGGCAATCCGATCAGATGGCCAGTCGATCGGATGACAATTCGTTCGGATGGTCGTCTGATCGGGTGACCATTCGATTGGGTTGTCACCTCGTTTGGTAAAGATGTGTTTGTGTATGATGGTTTGTCTTTTGAAGTTTTCATTGTAGCATTTTGAAAACAGAGAAGTATCTCTACCCTTCAGGTCGATCGATCGAACAGCGGTTCGATCGGGTGACGATCCGTTCGGTGAAGTATTTCTCAGAGAACAAGTTCACAGCAGTGTTGTCACTCGATCGGATGGTCTACCGATCGGGTAGCAATCTGTTAGAACTGGTAATGCATTGAACATGTTGAAAATTGTTTAGTGTTGAAGTTCCAAACATCACATGGTCGGATGGTCGTTTGATCGGATGGCTATCCGATCGGACGGCAATCCGTTTGATGTTTAAAACTTTGAAAAGTTGAAATAATAGTTTGAGTGCTGAACCAAGTACAAACCGATCGGACGGCTGTTCGATCGTCTGGCAATCCTATTGGACGGCAATCCGATCGGACGACAATCCGTCATAACAACTTGATTGTCTTGCCACTTGATTGTTTTTGAAAGTTTTGCAGTTTTGATCGAGACGGTGTGATAACGTGTCAAACAACAAAGACCCCATTAAGACCCAACTGACCCGATCGAACAGGAATTACCCTAGTCCGATAAGTCAACTGTTTTGAGACGGTTATTTCATGTTTAACCTGAAATCGGTAGTCTCTCCGATAGAATTTAGATCTTGAACCGTCACATCACTAAGAAGGAGTAGAAGGTCAGAACGAGCTCCGATTCTATCGGTTTTGAGGACATTGAGTGTAAAAGAGTTGAAAGAAAGTTGGAAAACCATCTTTCAATCCTTTTCACCATGAACATGTTCAGATCTATGCAAGATCTTTGTTTATTCATGTGGAAATCGTCCAGATCTAAGTTGTTCTTGGTGGATTGAAGCCAAAACATGAAGTTCATAAGAACTCCATGATGACATCACCCTAGAACACCTCAAATCCATTGATTTCATGGTTAAAAGTTAAGATTCAAAAGATAGAAAGATGAAGAAGTGCGTGTAGATCATAGAAGTACAAGATTTAGGTTGAAAACTTAAAAGAATCGCTAGAAATCGAGAGAAAGAAGAGCTTGAGTGCGGCTGGGTCGAGTGAGAGCTGTCACATCAAGTGACGTGACAACGGAAGGTATTTATAGAGTTTCCCAAAAAGGAAAGTGCAAGAGATCGAGTGGGTCACCGATTGGATGGCGGTCCGATCGGGTGGCAATCCGATCGGTTAACCATCCGATCGAGCAGTCACTCGATCGAGTGGCTCCGACGATTTGAGTTTCGGCTTTTGTTTCGATTGAGCGATGCGATAGAATTGTCCATTGGTTACACACTTAATCCCAACTACTATATCTAACATACAATCACTATAATTAACTTGCGTTTAGCGTTTGCGATTCGGTTGCGATAGAGTTTCGAATGTGTTTCGATTAATCACCACAAAACATAAAGTAAACATGCACAAGTAACACATAAGTAACACACAGACGTAAAACAATATTCAGAACTTATAAATCCAGGCGGGAATGCGATTGCGATGCGATAAGCGATAAACACAAGCGATAAATAGCGATTATTAACATGTACTCCACGTAATACAACTAAAGCGATAAAATAAATAGATTATCTACGAGTCAAAGAAGTCAAAACAAGAGTTGAGTAAGGAGTGACAGATCGCAATTAGCAATCTTTTCTTCCTTTGACTTCACTCTTGACTTTGACTTTGACTTTCGAAACACGGGGTGTTACACCCCCCCCCCTTCTACAGTTTCTGGCTTGTAGCTTATGTTCTTCTGGTCGATGTCCTAAAGTAAACAAATTTGGGTTTTTTTTTTTTTTGGATAGGGTGGGCTTTTAACTTGGGCTATATAATGATTTGATTTAGATTATATAATATATATTCTAGTATTCTACCAAATATAATGATTTGGACTATAATATTTGGACTAATTAAATATTTTATTTGGCTATATAAATAAAAAAAATTAAAACTGGGGGGTCGAAAACATATATACCTAAATTTTTTTTATAAAACCGGGGGGTCGAAAACGTATATACCTACAAAATCCTATACGAAACGTACATATATAACACTATTGACCGAAAAGTTCCGGGGGGGGGGGGGGGGCGCCCCTTCCCGCCCCTTAAATCCTTCGCCCCTGGTAATATCGTTTAACGATATCTATGCCTTTCGTGGCCCATATTGAGTATTCCCGAACATATGCTCAAATATTACGACGCTCCCGTTCGCTTAAATGGTCACCCAAAGGTTTAAAAGTTGACGCTTTTGGTTCCTCTAACGCGCAAATTTGCGCGCATTATCATTTTATTGCGGCAAAGCCCTATGTTATCCATATTAGGCATTCTAGAGAGTATTATCAAACATCACGATGCTTCGGGTTCGTTAAAAGGTCACTCAGAGGTATAATTAAACATGTTGACGCTTTTAACCCCTTTAACTTGCAAACTTGCGCGTAATTTCACTTATTGGCGTAAAAGCCTTAAATGGCCAATATTAGGCATTCCCGAGAGTGTAATCAATTATCGTGAAGCTTTTTGGTTTGTTAAAAGGTCACTCAGAGGTAAGAATTAACATGTTGACGTTTTTAACCCTTCGACGCGCAAACTTTCAATTAATTATGCAAACAGCTCCTCTCGACCAACAAGTGGCTCATTTGTGAATATGAATACCGTGTATTGTTATTCAGAGGCTTAGTTTAAGCATGTTAACACTTTTAGTCCTTTCGCATTCAAAGTTTTCGATTTTTCGCAAAATTAGTCCTTTATAGTCAACGTTTGACTTCATTAGGGTTTAGTACACGTGTCAACACATCATTGGTCGCGATTTTACGAGGTGTTACATGAATGCACAGTGGAATTTTTGAACTCGTGAATGCCCTCTTCGATCTCGTGTACAACGTGAATGCCCTCTTCCATCTTGTTTTCAACTCGCAATCACATCCAATTACTTCTGTTATTCACCTTTGATCTTGCTGGAGGTTATCATCTCCGGTTACTCTTAAATCGCGTCTATCCGAGCATCGCTAAGTACGATTTAACATGTTTTATGTTCATTTATACTTTATGATCGAAAGCCCTAACTTAATTTTGAACTATAATAACATATACACGCTTAGTTTGGATCAAAGAAATCTAGGGCTTGAATTTGGATTAGAGTGAATTTGAGAGTTTAGAGAGAGAGAAAAGAGAGAGTTAGAGAGAGTTTGTGTGCAGATTTCCTTTATTTAAACATGTTTTTTTTATTTTTACACAATAGCCCCTTCAAATAAGTTTTTTTTACATAATAGTCCCTGGGAGGTGAAATGACAAAGATGCCCTTATGTGCAAGTCACATGACCATATTTAACAAAAAAGTCTGACTGAGTTAGGGCTAAAGGACATAACGTGCAGGATTTTTAAACGTTATGGACAAAACTCGTCAAATTTAAAGACAAAGGACACCGCCTGCAATTTAGTACAAACATAAATCACAAAACTTGTAATTTACTCTAAATCTTATTTACAAAAAAAAAAATTCAACCAAGATTTTAGGCGGAGATGACAAGACATGTACATGTAAAACCGTTAACTTGTTTAAACATTATTGACTTGCCAACCCGTCTTGACTCATTTGGATAAGTGGGTGCATGGGTCCTGTTCGAGTTTATATCTTTACACAAATACATATACAAATCGTGTTCAGGTGCGACAATTGGTCAAACAGATTCCGCCAACCCAATACAATTGACACCCTACAAACCCTAATCTGTTGTACCACCATTCAAAGTACAGAAATCTACAAGCCAAATTTAAAGAGAAAGAAGTGCAATATAGCTTGAAAGGGATTCTCTCTTCAAGATTCATAGACAACTGAGGTGAACCAATGATTTCCATGTCACCACGACAGTCGGTCCAACTTGGATATTCAACCTCGAGTTTGTATTGCTTCTCCTTCTTCGTCTTGAAATAAAAGAACGAAAACAAGCAAGAGACTAGAGAGTCAGTATTAGTACTTTCGTGCCTGAAAGAATACAACTTTTGTAATCAGATTCAAGATCCAACGAGCCCTTTAAATCAAGCATAGAAAACAATCAGAAGAAAAAGAACTGCAGAAAATGCACCCGACACAATCACCACCTGTCAAGTTTCACCATATAAGAAACACGTCAATCTTTCATCTTTAAAGTGTAATTCAAAGGAATACAACCTCCTATATCGCTTTATTATTCATAAAGAAGTAAATTTCAGAGTCGGGTCAACTCACCCATACCAAAAATCACTCGTTTTGACATGTTACCCAACCCACATGACAAGCCCATGTAGCCCCATCAACCATCTAAATTTTCAACACTGACCCATTTAAACATGTAGTCGTGATCATCGTTCCACGTGTAAGGTATATTCATCCCAAATATGCCAGTCACTAAAGCATATATTGACATACATACGGTTCCTGAACTTAGAAAGAGCTCCAGCTGCCATCATACATATAAATGGAAATGAGATGATCCTCAAATTCAAGGTACTGCCGATAAACAGGAAAACATAGGATATGTCAAACCTGAATTAGCTGATTTCTATGATTGTCAAGCTGTAGTAGAAACAATATAGCAGTTTCAGATTCATAAATACTGCATAATCGACGACATTGTTTAACACATAAAAACTCATCAAATGCTTCTGCATACCTGAATGTTAATGTAATCTTCTGTATCATCAATATATTCCTAAAAACTATGGTAAATCTGTAAATGTACAACCGAAAAAGATGATATAGACTGCATACCACATATACTTTTTTTTTTGTATTCTAAACCGAATGAGACATTAACCTAATTAAATGCAAATACTAATGCTAAAAGCTTGTTAATCCGATCGACGATAATATAAGAAAGTATATGTATGTATGTATGTATGTATGTATGTATGTATGTATGTATGTATGTATGTATGTATGTATGTATGTATGTATGTATGTATGTATGTATGTATGTATGTATGTATGTATGTATGTATGTATGTATGTATGATTTAGTATTGTAACAAAACATGTTGTAGGAGATAGAGTTTCGATGTACCTTTCGCATTTGAAATTGCAATATCTATAATATCTATTGTTAGAGTGTTTGGAAAATTCAAATTATTAAAGAACATAAAAAAAAAACTGAGATATCTAGGTTTTAAGCATAAGCATGAAATTCATTTGTCATGAAGGATAATAATATATTTGGTAATATGTTTTCTAACGATTTAAAGGAAAACAAATAACTGCAATAATGGTAACATTACAAAAGAGTGATATTACAATGGAACTTACAATGGAACTTACTTGTGGGAATCTTAAAAGGAGTTTCCCATGGTAGACCTCAAATACAACTAATCGCTAGAGGTAAAGGTCTTCATTGTAAAAGTCTTTCCGCTTCCATTCATATTCATATATAATAATAATCATATAGTTAAAACCCGGCCATTATGTTAACTAAAGCTAGGTAGGTACCTGTTTGTTAATATGCAAAGTTGGAAGTTTATTGGAACTATGGCTCAATAGATCATCACAAAAATACAACTATTGATACCAACAAGACGGATTAAAGATGAGTATGAAGTTCTAAGATAATTTTTCTTGATAAATATAATCTGGGAACTCGATACGCATCTTTAATACAAACGCACTATAACTTAACGATTATTGGAGAGAGTAAACTAGAAGTCCGCTCCTATGGGAACATTACAATTTCTCTCACAAGATGGAGAAGAATAGTGTTGTAGAAGTTGAGATCAGTTTTGGACTTTTGGTACATATATATGTGAGAATCTTCCATCACCGCTCTCTACGTCACCACCGCCACACCTCCATCACCAGCCTATGTGATTTGTTGATGGTCCACACCACCTCTTCAACCCCACTTGAACCACTGTCCATCTGCAAACAACCGTCCAGTCCATCCCCAGCCAGCCTCATCTCTTTAACTCCCACCTGCAAACCACCGTCCAAACCAAACCTCCATCTCCGTTCAAGTCGTAGAGAGAGGGAATGAATATTTGTGAAGTATTTATATCCAAATAACTGAATATCCGAATTTATCTTTTGAGTTTTCTTCTCAAACCATAATAATCTCGTATTTCAAATAAATGAACAATATGTTGACACCTGGGCCTTTTGAAAAGGGTTATGGGCCGGGCTCATTTATACGAATAATAACTTGATCGTACTACGGCCTTGAGGCCCTTCCAACTCCTTTCTGATTGTGACTGATAATGTTTAACTACATGACCATTATGATAAGATGAGAGCGTAGAAGATGATCCATCAACATTCATTACTTAATACAACAATTAACTACGGTGATAATGTTTAACTACGGCCTTTTACAACCTTCATTACTTAATACAACAATTTTTTTAGGTATTCGAATTCATCCGCGTACACTTTTACCCCAATTTGGTGTTTGGTGAAGTAATTGATCAACCTTCCCTCCAAGATGAGAGCATAGAAGATGATCCATATAATTTTGTTCACAATGGTGTACCTGGAGAGCATCGTGTTTTAAAAGAACGGGGTGCATGTCCTTATTGTGGAGCAAAATGATTTCAATTTGAGTTTGATACCTTTTGTTGTATGAGTGGGAAAACTATGTTAGCAAACTCGGAAATTCCAGAGGAATTGCACCGACTTTTCACATCTCAAGATGAAATTAGAAATATCTTTAGGCAAAACATTCGTGCTTATAACACCAATTTTTCTTTTGCCTCAATGGGTGTGACATTGGATGATACATTGAACAATATGAGAGACGGCGTATATACTTTTCGTGCACATAAAGGAATATATCACAAAATCAACCAATTAGTTCCGAGGGATGGAACCCCTAGGTACCTGCAGTTGTATTTTTATGATCCTGATGCCGAGTTAGATCTCAGACTTCAATGGCCAAATCTGGATCGTCGTATTACTCAGATTTTGACACGCGTTCTTTCTACAAACCCATATGTCGATACATTTAGAAGACTTGCAGAACTAGGACCTCTGGACAACTATAGAGTCACTTTGAATACTTCGGTTGAACTTGACCAAAGGGTGTACAACCGACCAACGACATCGGAGGTATATAAAATATTATATTAATTACAATTATTTAATTATTGCTTATTTTACTTACTTATAGTTCACGATTATATAGGTTGCTGGTATTTGGGTTGAAGGTAATGACAATATCACTTCGTATAAATGAAGTATTGTTGTGTACGGTAGGTCTGAATATAGCCAAACTATTCAGTCGTATTTCAGTTGTTACGATCCATCGTCGTATCCTCTATTTTTTCCTAATGGTGAGTCGGGTTGGCATGCTAACATACCACGTCATGGAGTATCAATCAATAAGGTTCGCAACAATGACAACATCGAAGGAGAAATGGAAGGTACCAACAATTTATTATCCTTTTTAAGTGAAGATCATAAAAATACCGTAATGCGTTTTATTTTTATTAACTGTTTGTTTTTAAAACATCTTCATCGTTCAGAAGCTAACACACGAAGAGGTAGAATAACCGTGGCTATGCGAGAGTACTACTTTTACAAGTTCCAGATTCGATCTACCGAAAACGTGCTTCTGTTCGGTGGTAGACTGCTACAACAGTTTGTGGTAGATGTTTACATAAAAATTGAGACGTCACGCTTAGAATTTTGTGAGAGAAACCATGTTAAGATACGGGCCGAATTGTACCAAGGTCTTGTGGATTACGTCAATGCTGGTGACGTTCATGCAAACAGAGTCGAGAAAAGAATTGTGTTGCATGCATCTTTCATCGGAGGGCCTCGCGACATGCGACTTCGGTTTATAGATGCGATGACTTTAGTTCAAGATGACGGCAAGCCTGATATATTCCTTACAATGACGTGTAATCCTAAATGGCCTGAGATATGTGATAATTTACATATTGGTCAAACTGCACAAGATCGTCCAGACCTTGTTTCAAGAGTGCTCCAGGCAAAATTAGAAGGTCTTAAGGAACAACTCTTCAAGAAACATATCCTCGGGGAAGTTAAGGCATACGTTTATGTCATCGAATTTCAAAAGCGTGGTTTGCCGCACGCACATTTTCTCCTTATCATGTGGCCGCAACACAAGATCAATAACGCGGACCATTATGATAAGGTTGTGTATGCTGAAATTCCAATAAACAAAGACATCCCAAATTGCATGAGATGGTTGTCAAGCACATGATTCACGGTCCTTGCTGCAATTTAAGATTAAGCAGTCCTTGTATGCAGGGTGATCCTAAAATTTGTCATTTTCGCTATCCTAGACAATTTAATGAACAGGCAACACAAGGAGAAGATGTGTATCCGTTGTATCGAAGGAGAGACATCGGGATAGAAGTGGACGTACGAGGAAAAACACTTGATAATAGATGGGTGGTCCCATATAACCCGAGGCTTTTGATGATGTTTAACTGCCACATCAATGTTGAAGTTTGCTCAAGTATAAATTCTGTGAAATATCTTTTTAAATATGTTTATAAAGGACATGACAAACAGGTTATTCAAGTTGATCAAAGTGAGCCAGGGGTTGTTGTTAATGAGATAAAGAGATTTCAAGATGCACGCTACATATCGCCCCCAGAGGCTATGTGGCGCATTTTTTCCTTCTCTCTTTCTCAAATCTTTCCTTCTGTTCTAGCCTTTGTAACACCCCGAAAATATAAAATTACATATTAGAATTATAAAACATTAAATAAACAAGAACAAACTAACTAGGACTAAATAACCCAGTTAGTTACAAGTCTTATAGTAACTCATAAGTGGGATAAAACACTCAAAATATGAACTAAAGGAAATTAGAGGGACCAAAGGTGTCAAAAATGAAACTAATTATAATAAAAACCATTTTTAATCACAATACACACATTTGAGTGTGATGGGATCGATCAAACACAGAAGGGGGCGACAGAGCTTCTCCAAACCCTAGTTCATGGTATTTGATCAAATTGAAGACCAAATTCTGTCCCAAATCAAAATCCAAACATAGATTAGTGATCATCTCAGTGAAAGGGATCATAAGGCATGTAAATTTTGTGGAAAAATTCTCATTTAAATTTCTGAATGAACATGGGGAATTCAAATTAGATGTCGCATGAGTGTTGTATAGATGAAATTAGAGTAATATGATGTCTAGGGATAAACCCTAGATGATTTCTTGTTAAAATTTTGCTTGATACTAGTGGGGTTCATAATCACCATTGTAGGTGATTAATGGGTTTTGTAGAAACTTGATAAACACTAGGATTATGATTCTTATCTAGTGTAATCCGAGTTTTAGGAAGTAATTTCTGAAATATTGATGTTAAAAACATGTGTAAATTGGCTAATTGATGTTAATCTTGGCTAAACAAAAAGTTATGAACTTAATGATAAGTTATGAGAAATTATGCCCTTTTGGTGTTTGTGAAAATGCCTAAAAGAAGATTAAAAACTGGAAATTTGAGTTAAAACACGTGTTTGTAGAGTTATGGCAAATTATGCATATTATGTAAACAAAAGACTTCTAAACGGGTTGTGATTGAACTCTATAGGAAAGGAAACCGGAGCGTCAAGTGGACAAGCCGGTGGTGACGCGCTATTGAAAGGGGTGCTTTGAAAGGTACGTGACTTTGGTTCCGTTACATTACGTATAAACGTTTGGTTTTAGCTTGTTATTAGTGTCATAATGTAGTATATGCGTTTGACGTGTCATTTAAGTGGCGAAGCCCACTCGACATTCAAACGGGTCAAAATATTGGTTAGAAATAGTTTGGCTTGACATTAAGGTGAGGATTTTCACTCGTCAACCAAACGGATCAAAACTATATCCTTATATCGATTCTTGCGCGTAAAGATTTGAAAGCCTCATATTGCACTGGTGCTAGATAGCAATTTTAGCAATGAATGGTTATACTAAGTTAAGGTTATGAATCCGTGTTATCGGGTCGAATGGTAGAAACTAGTTGCAAGAATTGCATAAAGTGGCAATGCTTGAATTTATAGAAAACAAGCATGAAATTCGAATACGAGCGTAAAGCCATGTAATGGTACGAATACGCCAAGAATTTTAAGCCCGGGAAATGGGTAAATAAGATTAGAATGCCAAAGAATAAATTGGCGAAGAATTTGCACACATAGTTAATGGGTCAAATAATCGAAACAAGGATTTTGTGGGCCATTCATTCATAATCCGGGTTTCGTTAAGTGAAATTTGTATGGTTAGATCCGTAATTTTAATACGGACATATAGGAAAAAGAATCGGCTAAAACGGATATGTAAATAAAAAGTTATGAGGAATTAAGCGAAAAAAAATATAAGAAGGCTGAGCTGGGCAAACCGTGGGTCACGGTTCTGAACCGTGGCTCACAGTCTAGCAGTTCTGCTTTAAGCTGGGCGAACCGTAGGCCACGGTTTTGAACCGTGGCTCACAGTCTGGTAGTCCTGTTTTGAGCTTGGCAAACCGTAACCTACAGTCGGTTTGAAATAAAATTTTGATTTTGTTTGTTTTTCTTTGTTTAATAATAGAACTTGAATTTATTTGATATTATGATGTCAAAACTAATAATTGATGTGGTTTTGACCCTAGGTAATGCTCGTTTCGTTATGGATGTTGATCAAGCAAGGAAATCAAGAACCGAACACAAGTTTTGAATGCTTCCGCGATAATCTAATTTAGTTCAAACCATGTTGTTTTGTAAACACTTCTAAACGTTGAATATTTTAATCTAGTTAGTTGACTATGTTCAAATGCTATAATGAAGTACATCTTAGTTTATTAACTAAGTTTTTGTTAGCTATGTATTTCGTTTTAAAAAGCCCGTTATTTTATGATTAAACAATAGTATTATAAGATGAGTGTTACAGCCTTACAACTTCATCTCCCAAATAATCAGATGGTTAGATTTAGAGATAATGATATGATGTCTAATATTGTTGATAGAGAAAGGGATAAGAAAACCATGCTAATAGCATTTTTTGAGAAAATAGAATCGATGAAACAGCAAGGGTATATTTGTATAAAGATTTTCCAAAACACTTTATGTGGAATGGAAGCACACGCCGTTGGAATCGTCGTTTCGGTAAAAAACAAAAAGGTCGTATCGTTTCCGCTAATCCAGCCGAAGGAGAAAGGTACTACTTATGCCTACTTTTGTCAAATGTCAGAGGGCCTACTTCTTTTGAGCATTTTTGCACAGTTAATGGTCAACGGTGTGAGACATTTCGAAAAGAAGCTCTTGAGTTAGGCTTAATAGAAGACGATGAATATCTATCACAATGTCTTGAAGAAGCCTCTATGTTTCAGTTTCCCAATGCTCTTAGAAGGTTATTTGCGACCATAATGATTTTTTGCCAACCTGGAGATATTCGAAAGTTATGGAATGACCACTTTGATTCACTGTCTGAAGATCATCGGTTACACTGTCAAAGTATAGAACGAGTTCAAAATATGGTTCTTACCGAAATTAGTGTGTTTCTACAATCCATGGGTAAAAATATCAATGAATTCGACCTTCCTAAGATAATAGACGATGTTAACTTACAGGATGTAGGTTGTCGTGAGTTACAAGAGGAGTCTGGGATTGTTTTGGAACCTGAACACTTGAGTGCCAAAGATTCACTTAATCCGGACCAAAAAAACGTGTTTGATGAGATCATAATGCATGTTGATAATGATCTTCCAGGTGTCTTCTGTAACGCCCGGCTCTTTTGTACTTTCCATTTATAGAAAGTTTTGTTCGTATGTCTATTTTCGGAAACTTTGTATTCTTGTAATCATTACCTTTCCTTGAAATCTTAATCAAATCGAGACTTGGATCATTAATGAAGCTTGTATTTTGTTACATTTATGTTATACACTCTCTGTATGCTCGTATGTTCGATTTGGTGAATCAATCAATGTTTAATCGTTATTCTTGGAAACTATGTGCGAAACTTGTAATTTAACTAAACTTATACCTTGAACGTGTTTTGAACAAGAACGACACTTGATTTGATACTATTACGCTTTATTATTTTTGGTTTATACTCCTCATACTTAATCATAACCTAATCTATGCTTTTGTAACAAGAATGGCCCTTAAAACCCCTTAAATGCATCAATTACACAACTCCAGGGGCCAAATTGTAAAAAAATGAAACTTATTCAGAACCACAAGAGGCTCACGCCCCGCGTGAACTTACCTGGATATCCCAGGCGGGCCGCGTGAGGTCCATGTTCAGCAGACTCTTGAAAGGTCGCGACCAACTTCGTTTTTGGGCGGGATTCTTGAGTTTAAACCGAGTTTTGGCTCTTGTAATCACCTCTAATCAACCCTAATCACTCCCCTATAAGTACCCAAGCTCCCCCAAGCACTTGGACACTTTCACCACTCTCAAACTTCACCAAAACACTCCCAAATTCAAGCACAAAGCTGCATTTTCGGGCAGATTGATACACCTACACTAAAAGTGGTATAACTTGCTCATTTCTTAACGAAATTGCTTGATTCTTTTTCCTACTTGCTTGGTTAATCATGTAGTTTGATTCCTTTACTTCTCCTTGGAGAAATCAGACCTGGAATTGCTCCGAAATTGACCAAAAACTTTCTGTTTTGTTTCAAACTTATGCAAACTTCATCTAACTTGTGTGAAACACATCTCAAACCAATGTCCTAATGCTTACAACCCCTCTTATGGTTGGTTAAGCTTAAAAACATGGTTGAGACATCTAAATCAGAGGTTAAAACCTCATAAACTTTCTGTTTTAATTAGGGTTTTACCCACAAGTAATGTTCAAGTGTGAAACTTGTTGAATGTGTGATGGTTGGATTAGCTTGGGCTATCCTTCATAAGAATCCACTCATTACTTGATGTTTTACTATAGATTAGTTGTTGTTAATACCTTGATACTTGTATGTTCATGACCCTCCTTGTTGTTTATAACAACAAGTGTAGTGGTGAACAATAGAGGTGCCTAAATGGAAGCTTGTTCTTCCTACCTCATGTATGTGTTCTATGACACAAAGAGGTACCTAAATGGAGACATTAATCTCCTACCTCATGCTTGAATCTTAAGACTTGTAAAACTATATAATATCTAAGTTATTCTATACGTATACATCTAAGTAACTAAGACTTGATGATGACTTAATAGTTATTTGTTAAGTGGACGTTACATCATCTATGACCATGCCCTTGTTACGACTCTAATGGATCTTAGAATCCATGAAATCATACCAACTCTTTTGAGTTTCAATAGTGTCAAGAACAAGAGTTATGTGTACAAGATGATTATTTTCACCTATGTTACATCTTTATATTTTAAAAAAAACTCCGAATCTATAATCTTCCGTATACGCCAAACTCACACACCTACGTTTCCTTGTGTAGAAGGACAAGGTGCTCCAAACTAACTCATCTACGAACTTGCTCTCGGAACTTCAAGTCACCACTTGTAAACCGTGAGTATACTCGAACCCATTTTTACTTTTAACACTTTGGGTGCAACATGTATTCTATATTAAACGCACATGACACTTGAAACTTATTTGAAACTTACTCTATCCATTTAAACATGAAACATGAAACTTGTGAATCTTGAGACTATTTTGTGCTATGTGAACGTTTAATTCTTGTGTGTAGTTCCGCCTTAACAATAGTAGCGCTATAGGAGTAATGCACCTCCCCGTTAGTCTTTGGGGTATTGTTAGGAGGAGACATATCAACCTCCCATTAAACTTTGGGTTAGGTACTTTAACGCATTGGGAAACTTGGGCTATCACTTGGACTACGTAAACTAGCACGTTGAAACTATTTTGTTATGTTCATGTTGGATATGAGTTTTGATTCTATTATGTTATGTAAACAAACTTGTATACTCGCTCTTTGCTTTTGCATTGAAACTCTATTTTAATACATGTTGCAGGTTGATTATTGAAGTATGGATGATTCATGAAACAAGTTAGGGTGGACTAGATACACGCCTAGAATATTTTATCTTTTGTTTGTTATGTTACTTGTTGAAACAATGTTGTTATTTCCTTTTGAATCATGTATGACTTTTAGTTTTGAAATGAAATTTGAATTTAAATTAATTATTGTCACATAGTGTTATGACGTTTTGAGCAATCTACACACTTCGTCTCATCCCGATGTTTCCGCCATCGGTTGGGGTGTGACAGATTGGTATCAGAGCCATAACTATAGGGAATTAGGAAAATTGCGATGCTTTTGCCCTAATCTATAGTTCTAGGAATTTTGTCTCTTATTTGTTGTTTAAAACTTTGTACTCTACCATGCATGCTCCCTAGCTATACTTTTGATTAAATTTATGTGTCTTTCCTAAGGCTAACACGAATACACTTATGCTATTTTTATACTCTTGTAACACCAACGAGAAGAATTTACCAAAATAGGCGTGAAACCCACAATTTGGTAAACGACTCTCATTCTACCTTTAATCTATTTTTGCACGAAATTTCACCATTAAGCTAGGAGTGACATCCTCAACTTAATGGTAATTTCCATTTCAACTCTAGTGGACCCTCGTCAAAGTGTCAAAATTTATTTTGACCGACGAGTACCAACCACATTTAGGGTACGAAATCGTCAAGTTAGGGGTGAAACCCGCATCTCGTCGATTAAGTCCCATTCCTCGATTTTATTCTCGCCAAAGTCCCGAATGTTTCAATCATTTAGAGATGTGTAGTAACCGGAAGGGTAAGATACCGTTAATCGCTTCTCGACGAGAGTATCTTACTTATTGGCCAAAGCACAATATCTCTAAATCGAAAGAACTTTCGACCCACTTTGGAATAGTCGACGTTTCTCTACCCGAAACAATCCAATGTTTTATTGAGCCTCTCTTTTATGAATCTCAATTTATATGTGATTTTATACTTGAACGTTCATTCATTTCGAAATGTCGTTTTAATCAATTTCGCACGTTATCGCAATCACAAACAATAATAATCCCTCGTGAACAAACTAAATTTACAATGCTTTCGTTTGTTCATGTTATGCTATGTGGAATTCATGACTATGCTATATGAAAAGTTTAAACTTTTATGCTATGCAAATCAACTTGAACCTTTATGCTATGTGATTCTTTATGCTATGTGATCAATTTCGTTTTCTTAAACAAACATTATGACCAAGTCTCACCTACTCCCTCTTTTCGAATTCGAATTATTTTTTGAAATTTCACTTTTACGCATATATCGTACGAGTACTTTATCATACATTTATACATTATTCACATACATGATTTCACATAATTTTATTTATGCCCCTTGTAACAATAAATGGAGCCACATCATCAAGATGAGAGTGATTTCCTTACCTTGACGACTAACTTCGTTTCTTTTCTCGTCTTACAACGACCTCGCCAACGAATTAGGGGTGATTCCCTTACCTAGGTGATCGTTACCAATATTTTCCTTAATAGACTATATTACGTAAACATGATCACGTTTATATCTAAATCGTTTATCATTAGCAAAATCCCTATCTATTTCAACATGCACTGTTTATATAAACGAATTTCTTATTCTACAATCTATTTTATATAGCTCATACACACAAAATTCTTAACCTTTACCATAAACGCTTATTCCTCGATTTTCAAAATTTACGAAATGCTACTTATCAACCTAGTTGGTTTAATAAATCCATTGCCCACGAAATTTTGTATTCAACGTAACTATTGAAAAAGGCTCATCTTATATCCTTAAACTAGAGATTTTCTATTTTCAATTAGGAATCAAACCAACTTTTTCACGCACACCTATAAAATACTACCAATGTTATTCAATCATTTACTAAAATTTCTTTCAAAATCAGTAAAATGTTTTATTAAAGACGCTTTTTCAGCAATCACTAAGATCGTATACCAAAATCCTTTTTCTTACGAATCAACGTTGTCACAAAAATCTCTAAAATTCGAATTTCTTCTTTAATGCAAGACGATGCAAACTTATTTACTTCTAGAACCTTTCCAACCATTATTCAATACGTCAATTTAATTTAAAATGTGTGGGCAAGGAAACTTCATAAGAACCAACCATCTTCAACGAATGTAAATCCTTTTTAAAGCAAGAGTAGCATTTCCTTTCTTTCACAAAGTATAACACACATAACCAATAGATATTTTATACTCTCTTTACATTTATGAACTAGATTCTATATTTCATGTCAACTCAATCTATTTTGATTTTAATTAAACTTCACGCTTTGCTCAAACAACTATGCATGCATACTATCTTACGTGTTTTAGTTTATATCTCACGACAAATTCGCATATACCCCTCATTTTGTTTTTATACTCAAAACTTCTTGGCCTTTTCTTTTCATGTTTAAATTCGTATATTACGATTCATACCATAAACAAAATCATTACGTATTACACTCATATCCATATTCGTAGTTCTACATCTTATGTCTACACTTATATTTATATTTACACATTTATGTTAATTTTCATAATCATGTCCATATTCATACGTTTTATATTATACTCATGTTCCCAAATTATACATTTACACTACACTTATATCCAAGTTTATATTCATAATAATACAATTATACGTACACTCATAATTACGTTTACGCTAATATTCATATTAGTGTTTATACTCATATATCCTACCTGTACTTGTACCTATACAACTATGCTTAAACTTATATTCACATCCATATATTTTCCTCATACCAATACAATTATGTTTATACTTAAATTCATAGTTATACTCGCATTTATACAATTTATGTTAGATTCGTACTTATATATATACTCTCATTTATACGATTTACATTTATACTCACGTTCATTCGTTTATGCTCAAATTTGTACTCACATTTATACTCATTTTTCATACACGCTATGCTTATACTTTACTCATACTCTTGTCATACGTTTTGGTGTTTATGCTCACGTCCGTACTCATATTTAAACTTGTACTATGCTCGTGATTTATTCATACTTAAAATTTATACTTTCGCACCTATACGCGAGCGAAACCGAAGGGATTCGCTTACGTTGGTCTTGTACTATTTGGAACACAAACGTACTTATAAGCTATATTTTTATACACTCGCAATCTTATTTTCAAAATTTATGCATACCTTGATTCATACGCAACTAGTACAAGATATGCGGATCATGCGACGATTGGTATAATCGCGGGTGCACACGGGATTATAGTAATGGACGTATGAGAACCATAGAGTGTACTACTGTGTATGGTAAGGCACAGAACGTAACATTGCACGAAATATGAAACAGATGCAACGTGGTCAAAACATGGTGGATACGCCGCTGGTACTTCCTATAAATAAGTATTTTCATCATGTTACCAAAATTTCATAGAACGTGCTATGAGAAATTCAGTGTTTTACAGACCATTTAGACCTGTTATAACCTTAGACAACTCACAAACGCATTATATTCGATTATCCTTGACGAGACTTCATCTTTAACACGCTACTTTCATCTATCTAATACTTATATCATTCTTATACATGCATTCGTTTATTAAGAATCAATCGTCCACTTCTATACTTCTAGTATTCTTCATTATTTTCGTCTTTTATATGAACCTCGTTGACAATCAAGTCTGTTAAACCGCCGTCCTATTCTTATTTCTTATATAGACGTACTTAGTAGACCATTATCACTTTATTCAAAGTACTAGGCCTTGTCGTTCTCCAAAACTTACTACTTTTCAAAACGATTCAAATTTTCAAGGTCTCATTTCTTAATAATCAGCATATTGCCAAAACCTTTTCAAACCTTCCGTCTTCCTAAATTTCGGGACGAAATTTCCTAAAGGAGGGGAGACTGTAACGCCCGGCTCTTTTGTACTTTCCATTTATAGAAAGTTTTGTTCGTATGTCTATTTTCGGAAACTTTGTATTCTTGTAATCATTACCTTTCCTTGAAATCTTAATCAAATTGAGACTTGGATCATTGATGAAGCTTGTATTTTGTTACATTTATGTTATACACTCTCTGTATGCTCGTATGTTCGATTTGGTGAATCAATCAATGTTTAATCGTTATTCTTGGAAACTATGTGCGAAACTTGTAATTTAACTAAACTTATACCTTGAACGTGTTTTGAACAAGAACGACACTTGATTTGATACTATTACGCTTTATTATTTTTGGTTTATACTCCTCATACTTAATCATAACCTAATCTATGCTTTTGTAACAAGAATGGCCCTTAAAACCCCTTAAATGCATCAATTACACAACTCCAGGGGCCAAATTGTAAAAAAATGAAACTTATTCAGAACCACAAGAGGCTCACGCCCCGCGTGAACTTACCTGGATATCCCAGGCGGGCCGCGTGAGGTCCATGTTCAGCAGACTCTTGAAAGGTCGCGACCAACTTCGTTTTTGGGCGGGATTCTTGAGTTTAAACCGAGTTTTGGCTCTTGTAATCACCTCTAATCAACCCTAATCACTCCCCTATAAGTACCCAAGCTCCCCCAAGCACTTGGACACTTTCACCACTCTCAAACTTCACCAAAACACTCCCAAATTCAAGCACAAAGCTGCATTTTCGGGCAGATTGATACACCTACACTAAAAGTGGTATAACTTGCTCATTTCTTAACGAAATTGCTTGATTCTTTTTCCTACTTGCTTGGTTAATCATGTAGTTTGATTCCTTTACTTCTCCTTGGAGAAATCAGCCCTGGAATTGCTCCGAAATTGACCAAAAACTTTCTGTTTTGTTTCAAACTTATGCAAACTTCATCTAACTTGTGTGAAACACATCTCAAACCAATGTCCTAATGCTTACAACCCCTCTTATGGTTGGTTAAGCTTAAAAACATGGTTGAGACATCTAAATCAGAGGTTAAAACCTCATAAACTTTCTGTTTTAATTAGGGTTTTACCCACAAGTAATGTTCAAGTGTGAAACTTGTTGAATGTGTGATGGTTGGATTAGCTTGGGCTATCCTTCATAAGAATCCACTCATTACTTGATGTTTTACTATAGATTAGTTGTTGTTAATACCTTGATACTTGTATGTTCATGACCCTCCTTGTTGTTTATAACAACAAGTGTAGTGGTGAACAATAGAGGTGCCTAAATGGAAGCTTGTTCTTCCTACCTCATGTATGTGTTCTATGACACAAAGAGGTACCTAAATGGAGACATTAATCTCCTACCTCATGCTTGAATCTTAAGACTTGTAAAACTATATAATATCTAAGTTATTCTATACGTATACATCTAAGTAACTAAGACTTGATGATGACTTAATAGTTATTTGTTAAGTGGACGTTACATCATCTATGACCATGCCCTTGTTACGACTCTAATGGATCTTAGAATCCATGAAATCATACCAACTCTTTTGAGTTTCAATAGTGTCAAGAACAAGAGTTATGTGTACAAGATGATTATTTTCACCTATGTTACTTCTTTATATTTTAAAAAAAACTCCGAATCTATAATCTTCCGTATACGCCAAACTCACACACCTACGTTTCCTTGTGTAGAAGGACAAGGTGCTCCAAACTAACTCATCTACAAACTTGCTCTCGGAACTTCAAGTCACCACTTGTAAACCGTGAGTATACTCGAACCCATTTTTACTTTTAACACTTTGGGTGCAACATGTATTCTATATTAAACGCACATGACACTTGAAACTTATTTGAAACTTACTCTATCCATTTAAACATGAAACATGAAACTTGTGAATCTTGAGACTATTTTGTGCTATGTGAACGTTTAATTCTTGTGTGTAGTTCCGCCTTAACAATAGTAGCGCTATAGGAGTAATGCACCTCCCCGTTAGTCTATGGGGTATTGTTAGGAGGAGACATATCAACCTCCCGTTAAACTTTGGGTTAGGTACTTTAACGCATTGGGAAACTTGGGCTATCACTTGGACTACGTAAACTAGCACGTTGAAACTATTTTGTTATGTTCATGTTGGATATGAGTTTTGATTCTATTATGTTATGTAAACAAACTTGTATACTCGCTCTTTGCTTTTGCATTGAAACTCTATTTTAATACATGTTGCAGGTTGATTATTGAAGTATGGATGATTCATGAAACAAGTTAGGGTGGACTAGATACACGCCTAGAATATTTTATCTTTTGTTTGTTATGTTACTTGTTGAAACAATGTTGTTATTTCCTTTTGAATCATGTATGACTTTTAGTTTTGAAATGAAATTTGAATTTAAATTAATTATTGTCACATAGTGTTATGACGTTTTGAGCAATCTACACACTTCGTCTCATCCCGATGTTTCCGCCGTCGGTTGGGGTGTGACATCTTCTTTATTGATGGTCCAGGTGGAACTGGAAAAACATTTTTGTACAATGCCTTGGTTGCTGAAATTCAGTCACGTGGTCTTATTGCTCTCGCAACAGCTTCATCAGGTGCTGCGGCTAATAATATGCCAGGAGGTAGAATGGCTCACTCGAGATTCAAGATTCCTATTAATCTTGAAAATAATTCAATGTGCAATATCAAAAAACAGAGTGGGGCCGCTAAACTGATTCGGTCTACCAAAATACTCATATGGGATGAAGCGTCGATGGCTAAACGACAGGCGATAGAGGCAGTCGATCGTACATTCCAAGACATTATAGGTGTTAGTCTCTCATTTGGTGGGAAGATAATGGTTATGGGAGGTGACTTCAGACATGTGTTGCCGGTTATTAAACGTGGCACTCGAGCACAGATTGTAGACTCCAGCCTACGAATGTGACCTCTTTGGTCTTTGACTAAGAAGATGCGGTTGACCATAAATATGAGAGCGCTGAAAGATTCATGGTTTTCTAAATTTCTTTTAAGAGTCGGCGATGGAACTGAAGAACCAATAGAAGGAAACTATATCCGCATACCCGATGACATGACAATTCAGTGCAACAACAAAGAAAACTCTATAAAAGAATTGATCAATGCCATCTTTCCATCAATTGAAGATAATGTATATTCTTCAGATTATATAATCTCTAGAGCAATATTGTCCACTAAAAATGAGAGCGTTGATGAGATTAATAATCAAATGATTGAAATTTTTCAAGGGGAGGAAAAAGTTTATTACAGTTTTGACGAAGCTGAAGACGATCATCGCAACTTCTATCCGGTCGAGTTCTTTAACTCGCTAAATGTTAGTGGTTTGCCGCCTCATAAGCTTCGTTTAAAAATTGGATGCCCAATAATATTGTTACGGAATACCGATCCATCACATGGCCTGTGTAATGGCACGCGGTTGATATGTAAAGGTTTCATGCGAAATGTTATTGATGCAGAAATTGCAGTAGGTCAACATGCCGGAAAAAGAGTTTTTTTTTTTTTTTTTTTGCCAAGAATTCCTCTAACCCTTTCTGAAGATGACATGTTCCCATTCAAGCTGAAAAGAAAACAATTTCCAATTCGACTTAGCTTTTCCATGACGATTAATAAAGCTCAAGGTCAAACAATTCCGCATGTTGGTATTTATCTACCAGATTCTGTATTTTCACATGGACACCTTTATGTGGTGTTATCAAGAGGGATTTCAAGACAAAATACGAAGGTGTTGGTACATCTCGCCAAAGATTTCAAACAACACGGAGTTTACACATCAAATGTTGTCTACCAGGAAGTGTTGCGTGATTAATTAACCGCATCCATATCAAAACGAAGGTAAGTTAGTAGATTTTGTGCCTTACTTGCTTCTAGAAATTACTTTTTAATTACTTTTTAAAACACCTGTAAGCGTCTAACATTGTTTTTTTATGTGTTGAAATCTGGTACAGTAGAGGAGAAGATACAAGAAAGTCATGAGGGAACAGATGTATTGGTAAACAGGAATAGATACAAGAGACTCTCCGTATTTTGTTTTTTAGTGTTTTGTTCAGCTACTCTACTTGTCTGTTTTGTATTCTTCTTGTTTTTAATTACATCTACTTCCTTGTTTTGTACTCTTCTTGTAGATAGATCACGCCGAAGCTACAGCTAAAAAAATTTACACGAGTATATCACCAAAGAATCGATAAACTAACATAAACCAGTGCCAACATATCACGAATAAGAAAACTAACTTAAGTACTATACAATATATCACGAGACGAATGATAAACTAACGGTAAACGAGTATCCCATTGTAAATCGCCACTCCCGCCGCATCGCGCGGGTAAACGAATAGTCTTTACACAAATACATATACAAATCGTGTTCAGGTGCGCGACAATTGGTCAAACAGAATCACCCTACAAACCCTAGTCTGTTGTACCACCATTCAAATTACAGAAATCTACAAGCCAAATTTAAAGAGAAAGAAGTGCAATATAGCTTGAAAGGGATTCTCTCTTCAAGATTCATAGACAACTGAGGTGAACCAATGATTTCCATGTCACCACGACAGTCGGTCCAACTTGGATATTCAACCTCGAGTTTGTATTGCTTCTCCTTCTTCGTCTTGAAATAAAAGAACGAAAACAAGCAAGAGACTAGAGAGTCGGTATTAGTACTTTCGTGCCTGAAAGAGTTCAACTTTTGTAATCAGATTCAAGATCCAACGAGCCCTTTAAATCGAGCATAGAAAACAATCAGTAGAAAAAGAACTGCAGAAAATGCACCCGACACAATCACCACCTGTCAAGTTTCACCATATAAGAAACACGTCAATCTTTCATCCTTAACGTGAATTCAAAGGAATACAACCTCCTATATCGCTTTATTATGCAATTAGGAAAAAACTGTCATATTTTAGCTTTTGTAAATATATTTAGCACCACAAGTATTCATAAAGAAGTAAATTTCAGAGTCGGGTCAACTCACCCTTACCAAAAATCACTCGTTTTGACATGTTACCCAACCCGCATCAACCATTTAAATTTTCAACACTGACCCATTTAAACATGTAGCCGTGATCATCGTTCCACGTGTAAGGCATATTCATCCCAAATATGCCAGTCACTAAAGCATATATTGACATACATACGGTTCCCGAACTTAGAAAGAGCTCCAGCTGCCATCATACATATAAATGGAAATGAGATGATCCTCAAATTCAAGCTACTGCTGATAAACAGGAAAACATAGGATATGTCAAACCTGAATTAGCTGATTTCTATGATTGTCAAGCTGTAGTAAAAACAATATAGCAGTTTCAGATTCGTAATTACTGCATAATCGACGACATTGTTTAAAACATAAAAACTCATTGAATGCTTCTGCATACCTGAATGTTAATGTAATCTTCTGTGTCATCAATATATTCGCGCAGCTGCAGAATTTTATAATTAAAAGTTACATCGAAAAGCTTCATTCCAACCAAATGCAAGCAGATATAAAACTTTTTGAAATTAAAAATTTAAAATCACTCACGCTTGTTAACTTGTTTAACGTTCCATCAATTTGCATAAAGTAGGCCTGAAACACACTCCAAAAAAATGCAATTGTCAAGGTTTTTTTTTTTTTTTTTTTTTTTTGAGAAGTATATAAAATAATGAAGGATTGTAGAAGAAGTTAAGGTTGTAAGTTGTAACCTCTAGAAGCATCTCGAGCTCCTCAACGTCATTCTCGTCTCCATGAACCGTAATTACACTTGCCCTGCTAGCTCGAGATATCTTTGAGCCTATAGTGGGTGACCCAAGAAACCAACCAGCTGCACCTGACCCGCTTACTGGTGAACCAGAAGATAACTTCCTTGATAAGTAAAGGTCTGCCATGTCATCATCGTCATCTAGAAGTCGTTCAAGTTCATCCCTAACCTGCAAGTCAGCGAACAAGAATCATATCGATAATCACTTCTACCCAAACACTCCACATTAACTATTAAAACTTCAAGACACAGTCCAAAGACTGCCCCAAATGTTGTTAAAAGTTTTAACTTAAAACTGATTTCGAAGGTAATCAAACAATCATGTGTACCTTTTGAACACGAGCAGTCAACCTTGTCATTGCACTTTTCAGTTTACGAACCCGATCCAAGTTACGGCTACTGATCTGCCAATCAAAACGGCCACCGTATTATAACTAAGAACACAGAGTTAGAAACACACAATCCAGCAACCAATACAACCATGAACAATTAGGCCATACACACAAAATAAGGACAACATTATCAAAGTAATAAGACAGTTATCTATATAAAACTGACAAACAAGAATATTATCATGTAATATTTAGAGAAGCACATACCTTAGATGTGAGCTCATCCAAGGCTGGGTATGCATCAGTTTCTAGTTCAGTGGTACGGGCAGCATGAAAGCTGCAGATGGCCTCTAGGAAAACCTCAAGTGCTCGGAATTCAAACGGAGATTCTGCATGCATTTTTATTTGTTAAAAAAGAAGTTAAAACGGTTTCTTTTTAAACCCAAGAACAAGAAAGTAGAAAAAAAAAAACAATAAATTAAATAATTAATAAATAAATAAATAGAAAAGGGGAGTCTGTACTCTGTACAAACATACCATCTTCTTCACCAGTTTCAACATCGTTGGCATTTACAACAGGCAATCTCCTCCTAAGTTCCTCAACAACTGGTATTACATTGTCATCCCAAGGATCTCGAAGCAACACCTACCCAAGGAAATGAAAACGAAGATCTAGTTAATTAACTGATTATATAATGAAGCTGTATTGGTTTAACTGAAGCACCATATAGATTCTTGTTGTGAGTAAATGTTATTATTTCCACATAAGCATATTTACAACGGCTATAAAAAAAATACATATTGGAATATGGGATTAGGTTCAAGAGTGAACACTAGTGTAGCTTGCGAACTGAGTGAACTAATCCTGGCCATACACGTGTGTAGATCAATAGCCAGGATTTGATGTTGAAATACACTAGTGTATTTTACGATTTGATGATGAGATCCTGGCCATACACGTGGGTAGATCAATGGCCAGGATTTGTTCACTCAGTTCGCAAATACACTAGTGTTCACTCTAGAACCCCACCCTTGGAATATGTAAGGGCACAAGATGTTACAGTCATTTATACTAAATTTAAAGATTTTACAGAGAAAATCAAAGGAAGAAATACAAAAGTAATTCTAACCTCTTCAGCAGTGACAATAGCCTTGATATGCTGCATCATACCAATAAACCAACAAAAACTATAATTAGTTCACAAACCAACAAGTGAAATCCGACATAACTTTTAACAATAATCCAAATTGTGATCGTTATAACAAGATGCAGAACAGAACATGTGTTCCGTTAAGACAAAAAGGCCAGGCTTTAAACTATGACAAAAGGCCGGGTATCATTGAATGAACAAAACAAAACAGAAGGAAGAGAAAAATGCGCTGACCTTTTTAATTCAACCATACTAGAATTTGACATCTATGAATAAAAATACTTAAGCAAAAATGTCCAAACAATAACTGGACACCATGCAATAAGACAAACAAAGACATCTTCTGGACAAAAACTATTGGTATCAATATTTCAATAATATTACTTTAAACAAAAGGTAATTTATTACGACCCGTTGTTGGTGAAAAAGGACTAAACGGGTTGACCCAGTTGATGAAAATGGTGCAATGCAGCTGCTGTTCGGGTCTAACCCATTACAACCACAACCCTTCTAATTTTCAGCCATGTTCTAGTTAGTGGGAAGTTTTATTTAGTTTATTGACTGCTATGTCAGATTAGAAATAGGGCCTTCAAACTATGTTTTTTTTATTCTTTCGTATTGTTCTTGTGTAAAACCAACTATATTAAACACTTATTTCTAGGGCTGTAAACGAACCGAACGAACACAAACAAGACCTTGTTCGTGTTCGTTTGTTAAGAAATATACGTGTTCGCGAACCATTCACGAACACTTATCAAACGAGATTTTATGTTTGTGTTTGTTTGTTAAGGAAACGAACTTGTTCGTGTTTGATTGTTAGTTTTAGGCAACAAACAAAAACGAATGTTGACGAACACAAATGAACACAAACTAATGTTCATGCACACAAATGGAAACAAACGTACACAAACAATCGTTCATGAACAAAATGTATAATACATTAACACTTATTAGATATTTAATTTGTCAAAATTTTGAAGTATTTAAATAAATATAAAAACTAAAAACACTAATGAACTATCGAACACGTTCACGAACATAAACGAACGAACACGACCTCTGTTCATGTTTGTTTATTTAACTAAACGAACAAATTTTCTTGTTCATGTTCGTTTGTTTAATAAACGAAAGAACACAAACGAACTTCCCGCCGAACAGTTCACAAACTGTTCGCCGAACGTTTGGTTCAGTTGCAGCCCTACCTATTTCATAAAACATTCATCACCAAAAAATTATACAAAGTTCAGGTTGTTGATCAAAACTCTGAAAACATGAAATTGAAAGTAGTCTAGCAAAGTTGAAACGTCAAATAATAAGTCATTTCCTAAGATCAACAAGTACAAAAAAAAAATAAAAATAAAAAATAACCCTTTGTCCTTCAACTACTCCAGCTAATCAAAAAAAAAAAAGAAAAACCAATGTCCTTCAACTACTCCAGCTAATCAACATAAAAAAAAAGTTAATTGCTCGGATGGTCCCTGTGGTTTCACGTTTTTTCACATTTAGTCCCCACCTTTTGAAAATAGCATGTATGCTTCCTATGGTTTGTTATTTTGTTACTCGGATAGTCCCCCAACATTTACTCTGGGGACTATCCGAGTAACAAAATGATAAACCATAGGGAGCATACATGTTATTTCCAAACTTAGTGACATCTACTTAGGGACTATCCGAGTAACAAAAAGACAAACCATGGGGAGCATACCTGCTATTTTCAAAAGGTGAGGACTAAACATGAAAAAACTTGAAACCACAGGGACCATCCGAGCAATTAACTCTAAAAAAAATAATAAGTCATTTCCTAAGGTCAACAAGTAAAAAAAAAAAAAGTCTGTCCTTCAACTACTCCAGCTAATCAACAACAAAAAAAAAAAAAAAAAACAGTACCTTCTCCTAAACAAATCCACTTCAAGCAAAACAAATTAAACACAAAAATGAAAAGAGCAAAAAAAAAAAAAAAGCAGTACCTTCTTCTGAATAAATCCACTTCAAGTAAAACAAATTAAACACAAAAATAAAAAAAGCAGCAACAACAAACTGACCTCCAAATTAAGAACAATTGCTCGTTCACGGCCTAAGATCGTAGATGGATAAGACAAAAGAGGATCGAGAATTCTGAGATCACGAGCATGAATCTGAACTCGATGCATGATTGCATACTTATCAATATCCATAACCGTCTCATTCACGTCACTATCGATCAATATCCAGCTCCGTGCACTCGCCGTTCCTTTCTTCTTCACCAGCATCCCCTCCAACGACGTCGTTTCCGTCTCCGCTAACACCTCTCGTGCCATCTCTACCAATCATCCCCAGATCAACCACTATTGTTCGAAACAACTGTTGTGCATGAATTGTTATACGTGCGACAAACAAAACCCTAACCGATTGAGGAAAAGAATTAGGGTTTCAGGAGAAAGAAGATCGAGAGAGATCACATTTTATCGAAAGGATTGGTTCAGGAAAACAGAAATCTCAGATTTCATGGTGTGCCCCTAAATATGCTGACATACATGCTTATAAGAATAAGATGCCTTTTTTCTTTTCTTATTTTATTGTTATTTTAATGTTTTGAATATTTTTTATTAGTCATCAATCAATGCTTATAAGAATAAGAACCCTTTTTTCTTTTCTTATTTTAATGTTATTTTAACGTTTCGAATATGTTTTTACTAGGTTATGGGCCCGTGTATTACACGGGTTGAATAAAGAAGCTTATGCACCACAATGACAATTTTTTAATACCAAATTGTAGGTCATTTTCTTGTATACGAATTGGTCTTCGCCGATCTATGATGAAAGATGAAGAGTATTGACAATCAAAACATTAGAAAAGAAAAACTGAAATCAATTGCACTATACATGAGTATTGTTAAAGAAAAAGTGAAGAACCAAAGATCAAAGTTAAGAACACCAATAATAAGATATCATTTGTCCAATAATCCTATATGAATGCAACCATTGGTATTCTCAGTTCATGACTATCACATGATAACACAAAAACCATGAATTATATATCTAGAACTATGCATGTTCAGCATTTTCTAATGTTTTGATCAATAAAAATGTTAAAAGTCAGGGAAAAAAGAAGAAGAAAATCATTAAACATTCACCTCATGTTTGCTAAAAATTGGCTCTTGTAGTTGCTAGATGCCTTTGCTTTCCTTCTTGCATCCAAAGCTAATTAGGTATGCCCGTAATTTTGTGTCCAGACCCCATTTGTTAACACATATATACAAACACATCCTACATTAATATACATACAGAGGCCCCATCTTTAATCATCAAGGTCTTAAAATCTCACTCATCCACCTACCCCATTATGTATTTCCTTGAAATAATTAGAATACCTACCTGCAAATGGCATATACATATAAGAATTTAATAACACTCACACATAAATGCATATGAAGCTCAAAGAAAGAAGTAAAGGTATCATAGGAAATCTCATTAAATTCAAGAAAAGCAAATCGATGTAATAAAACTGGTAGCCTCATTTGGCTTTCTCTATTTGAACCTCATTGTTGGGTGGGGGTTTATTCCCATAAGATTTTTATATATTCATTAAACTACTTTATTATATAAGAAAATGACAATATTAGATATACATATTGATTAAAGAATGATCGAATGTGGCATGCCCACAGAATAAAGAATGTAATAACAGTAATCAATAACCTCCAACAATAAAAAAAAATTAAGGGTTCAAAGTTTAAAGCACCCAGGCTTTAAAAATTCCTGCTTTTTGTCATAAAATTTAAAGTTTTTTCGTACTGAAAATCTACAGAACAACACAAATTCATATTCACCATCAACATCATCTCAAAAATGCCTCCAAAATACAGCATGACCATAAAAAACCCCTTAAATTAGCAAAAATTAGTAAGTTTCAATTACAAGAATAAAATCAGTGTTTCAAAGTTTGGAGTACCCAGTTACAAAAGTCCTCGTGATTCAAAAACATTCAAAAAGGATACAGTTAGACAAAAAGTGATTAAAAAGATGCAAATTATTAATCCTTTATGCTACTTAAACCTGAAAATCAACACCGCATCCAATTAAATTAAGAGCACAAGTTAGCGGAATTACAATGTACCATTGATACAAAACAGATCGTGTAGCGTTAGCTTGTAGCAGGAGTTGTAGTTGTGAGACTTGGACCGGAGTTGGGAATTACATCGTCGGAGCAGAATAACAGTTGTCGCAACCATGTCAGCCTGTGGTCGTGAGACTCGGACCGGAGTATTTAAAGTTTTCACATAATCCACCCATCTGCTCCTCACCTCTGAATAAAAGAAACCCAATATTAATAATTGAACAAATGACAAGTCGATTAAAAGAAACAAAATACCAAAATCATGTGCGGCAGTGGAGATGGAAGAAGAAAAATCGAATGTGACATTTGCAGATTTGGGTTTGGCAGAGGGAAACGGTGGTGGAGAACATTAGGGTTTGTGACTTTGTTATTAGCGATATGAATCTTAAGCAGGGATATGAATATGGATAAAATCCATGTAAAAAAGAAAAACGGGTCATGGCTTACCCATGGATCTGCCGCTTATATCTAAGGCGGGAAAACCACATCTAATATCGTCTCATAGATTGCCAAGTGTCCCATTATTGGTTTCTTTTATTATATGTATAGATTAGTTATCAATTCAAGGATATTTTTTTCTAATATATTATATTTTAATGTTTTCAATATGTTTTTATTATCATCAATTCAAGGATTTTTTTTTCTAATATATTATATTTTCGTCGTATTCTCATCAATCAATTAGGGCTAGTAAATCATATCTTATCGGGTTTAACAGGTCTCTAACGACGCGTGTAACACAAGTATTAAACATGAATACAACTCGTTTAACTACTTTATATCTCATGTTTATAACAGAGTTTTACGTTTTATGTACCAAGAAGAAGGAATGATGGATCCTAACCTCATAATTAAATTTATTTTTAAAAAGTAAATAAAAATCACGTTGTGTACTTTTTCAGTAAACAGGTCTAATTGTGTCTTATACATATATCTATTGTCAGCCCTACAATCAATGTCCTTGGCTAAAAGTTGATTTAACTTTAAGGTTTCAAAGTTCAGAACGAAAAGGAAGAATAGGCATGCTTTCAAGATTCGCGTTAAAAAGCTTCTTACAATCACAAGTGCCAGTAACAACGACATGGTGAGAGGAGAAGACGATGAATGTGATGGACACTAGTCGAAAGTCAGGTATGGGAGACCAAGGAGAAACAAGTGGAACCTTTAAGAGACGACGTTTTATGTGGCTAACCTTTCTGATAAGGTGTCAAACTCCCAATTATGGAAGGCATTCCAGCCACATGGAAGAGTGTCTGATGCTTACGTGGCGAAGAAGAGGGACTCCAGGAATAACTTCTTTTGTTTTGTTCGGTATGTTTGGGGCGACGGAGGTTGAAAGGGTGTTGGAGAACATGAACAGTATTCAAATCTTGAAGCAAAGCTACCAGTTTCATTAGCTAAGTACAATAACGTTGGAACCTGTGAAACTATTATATACCACATCGTGGAAGTGGAGGGACTGAAAGTGTCAAGATTGGAAAATTACAGAGCTAATCGTTATATTATTAATAATCGTTGTTAATAATATAATGTTTATCTTAATTAATAAACTTGTTGCGGGTATTAACTGAGAGACGGGGTACATGGACCAGGTGAGACGGGTATACTCATCTTGCCACTTGTCGCACATGCACCCATCCTACGCCACTTGTCGCGCATGCACTCTTGCATTGCCACTTGTCGCACATGGATGAAGTCCTAGCCGCTTGTTTCGCATGCACTCTTGCATCGCCACTTGTCGCACATGCATGAAGTCCTAGCCACTTGTCGCACATGCATGAAGTTCTAGCTACTTGTCCAACTTCTATGTGGATGTCTGCCATTTGTCGCACTCGCATGGATCTCCATATCCTATTTAAATGGAAGTTGGGTCTTGCATTTTGGGGTTGGAAGAATTTGCAAAAAAAAAAAAAACTCTCTAAAACACCCACAACAACCACCACCGGCGGCTGACGCTGCCGCCACCGTTGCTGCCGCCGCTTGTCGTCGCCTGTACCGCCGGCCACAACCCGGCCTATACTCGCGTTTCGCTAGTTCGTGTAACTAGCACATGTTCGTTGAACCTCGGTGTCTCAACCGGTTAGTTATTAACCGAGGTATACGGTAGTTAGATATTTTTTTCACTGTGCTCGTATTTGCATGTAACCAGATCCTGTCGGGTTTCGTTTTTGTTGATCACTTGTTTATTTTTCCACTACGTTTTATTGATTAACTCGCTTAATTAAATTAAATGACTATTATTTATTCAACCAGGTTTTAATATATAAATTTTAACTAATTACCATGAAACCCTTCACTCACTCCATAGGCATGAATCCTCAATTTACTTACTCCATCCCGATCAAAGAAAATGAGTTATGTTATAATTCCTCACTCTAATACAAATAACTCACTTGATAATTATAAGTTATCTTATCATCGTGAATAGTGAAATTAATATTTGAACAAGCGACAAGAAATTTTTTTTTTTTGACAGAACTATTCAACCATAAAAATCTAAAACAAACATACAAAATAGTAGTTTGACAGATTTCAAAAAAAAAAAAAAAAAAAAAAAATAGTAAAAAACAGAACAGAAAATACCAATTACTATTTTTATAACCGCAGTGAAGTTGATTTTATTCAATCATCTAGCAAAGAAGCTAGAAAATACAGAACATACAAAGAGTTTAGGAAAAATAACCAAGTCAACAAAATTAAAACTACATCATTTTGACATTTCAAGAGAGGTAAAGGTGTTCTACTTTTTACCCAATGATGCTTGCGATCAAGAAATCATGTGACAACTCGCATAAGCAAACTCTTGGACAGGTAACTGTAATGTTTTGTTTGACGTGGAATCATTAGTTGGCATATTCTATCCCAGTTAAAGGTTTTCCCGAGTGAAGTTGAAGCGCAACGTCACCAACTACCTGTTGCATATAAATAAAGATAATTTTAATCATTAATAATTTTGGTAAAAGTGATTTTGACTTCAAAACTCACATCAAACAAGCATACCTTGGCCATGGATCGATATGAAGATTCTGTAACTCCTGCAACATGAGGTGTAAGAAGGACGTTTGGGAATTTCAAGATTGGATCGTTTGGATCAAAAGGCTCCATCCATGCAACATCCATTCCTACGCCCCCCAAATGACCCGATTCAAGGCCTTCATAAACCGCTTTATAATCCAACAGACCCCCACGCGCTATATTCACCAGCAGGCCACCCTGCAAAAACCAATTTCATCTATTAGCAGCTCAAGTCGTCTTAGTTTCTGCCATTGAATATTTTCTTAAAAAAACAGGAATTAATATATTTCCTCATCCTGCCCTATATACACATAAAATGGATACTGACATAAATAAGTAATAATACTTACGGAAAATACACATCATAAACCGATCTGTAGTTATAGAAACTAACCTTTCTCATTGAAGAAATGAAATTCTCATTTACAGTACCAACCTGAATATTGATAAAATTTGTAAGTCAAAGGCAGTGCAACCAACTGAAAATAGGGATGGCAATGGGTTGGGTATTGGCTAATCCCATACCCGGTTGTAAAATCTTGTCCCATACCCGTCCCATTACCCCTCGGGTATCGGGTATACCCATTAGTGTTTAAAAAATACACGTTTAAGATATTCTAGTATATATATTTTGTTTACTAGCCTTTACAATTTTATGTTTTTAAAATCTATACAATGTATTTAATTATGATATATAACATACATATTATCATCATCATAAAAATATCTAAAATATTTGAAAAAGTAAATATATGATAATATTAATCTCAAAAATCACTTTTGTATTTTGTATCATATAAATATAAATAATGTCACCAAACTATATGTTTAAAAAGAAAAAGTTTTTTTTTCTAGTAATGAAGCTTTTAGAATGAAGCATTGCTAAACAATAGCTTAGGGAAAATAAAATAAAAGTTAAAACTTTTCGGGTATATGTTTCACGTAAACGGATACATAGTTTCGGGTAAGCGGGTCAGGTATCACCTAATCCCATACCTGCGTGGGTATCAGGTAAACCCGTCCCAAATGCTTCATGTTTCGGGTATACCCGTCGGGCTTGGGTTTCATTGCCATCCCTAACTGAAAAACAATTTGAAGAAAATTATTGCTGATACACATGCATTATCTCTTATCTTGTATTATCTCTTAAGTATTCTTATCTTTTCTTTTAAATCGATAGGTGAGAATTGTTAGCAGATAGAGATGAATGTATTATATATAGTTTTTGTATTCAGCCATATTCATTCAATAAGAAAACAAGTCAATTCAAACCATAAGATTTCTTATGGTATCAGAGCGTGGTTCTCTGATCCAAACACCAACCCTAATTATCTAAAACAACCTGCATCAAAGAATATCATGACCGGAGAGGGCAAAGACGGAGAAGGCGGCTCGAAAACAACACCTGCAGCTATTGATCCTTCCTCACCCTATTACATCCATCCATCCGATTCTCCAAGACAATTGCAGGTGAACGAGAACCTCTCGGACACCAACTACAGTGATTGGTCACAAGAGATGATCAATTTCCTGTTCGCCAAAAACAAATCTGGGTTTATCGATGGTAGCATTAAGAGGCCAGCAAAAACGGATGATATGTACATGGCATGGATGAGATGCGATGCCATGATCAAAGGCTGGCTTACAACAGGAATGGAGAAGGACATTCGGGCTAGCGTTAAATACGCCGGTACTGCGGAGGAGATATGGAACGATCTTAAAGAGAGGTTTGGAAAAGAAAACGCTCCCAGAGCTTATGAACTCAAGCAAACTCTCTCGACAATACGCCAGGAAGGTACATCCGTTTCAGTTTATTATACCAAGTTGCGGTCCATCTGGGATGAGATAAACACTGTGCTACCAACACCGACGTGTACATGTAATCAGTGCACGTGTGATGTCGGGAAGAAAATAGTGGCACACAAGGATAAAGAAAGTCTGTATGAGTTTCTCATGGGGTTGGACTCAGAATTCGGAACAATCAGGACTCAACTATTGGCGATGAAACCAACCCCATCCCTCAGGGATGCTTATCGACTAGTAGCGGAGGATGAACAGCAAAGATTGGTCGCTACAGGGAAGAGAGTCGTAACCGAAAGTGCAGCATTTACAAGTACTCAACAACAGTCTCGAGAAAATAGGCAGCCACAACAGCGGAATAAATCCGCCAACACCAAGTCGACTGAAAGCTGCTCCCATTGTGGAAAAACGGGACATGATAGGAGTGGCTGCTTCGAGATCATTGGCTATCCGGAGTGGTGGCCAGGAAAAACAAAACGGGAGAAGGGAAGACTCAAGGCTGGGTGCGTGGAAAGCAAACAACCGCCGATTGGTGGACTCAATGAAGACCAGTATCAATCCCTTTTGAAGCATTTCAATGAACCCAAGGAAACCACTACCCAAGGTGAACAAATACCTAGGGCTAACATGGCAGGTAAAATCTTTAAAACTGAAGATTGGATTGTTGATTCGGGGTCTACAGATCACATACTTAGTGATCCACGCCCTCTAACCGATGTCGTGGAGGGAAAAAATGAGACCCCGGTCATGATACCCAATGGTGAAAACATAATGGTTAAAGCCAAAGGAGATTGCTTGCTGACCAAAGATGTAAAAATCAGAAGAGTCCTTTACGTGCCAAATTTTAATTGCAATTTACTTTCGGTCAGCCGATTAGCAAAAGACTTGAATTGCTCAGTCAGTTTTCTTCCAAATTTTTGTTTTATGCAGGACTTACACTCGAGGAAGCTGATTGGTATGGGTAAATGCGTCAATGGTCTCTACCGGATGGGCATGGTGGTTGAAGAAAGAAAGGCTATGATGTCCAAAACGGATGCTGAAGTTTGGCACAGAAGGCTAGGTCATGCGTCTTATAATAAACTGTCTCGTGTTGGTTTTCTTGAAAACATTTCGTTGAATGTTAAAGACTATGTTTGTGATGCTTGTTGCAAAGCAAAACAAACTCGTTTACCTTTTCCTAGAAGTTCAATAAAAACGGTTGCTTGTTTTGATATGATACACTGTGATATTTGGGGAAAATATAGAAAACCGTCCACTACTCACTCTAATTTTTTCTTGACGATTGTGGATGACTATAGCAGAGCCGTTTGGACATATTTGATTAAACACAAAAGCGATGCAGGTGAATGCTTAATAAACTTTCAAAGGCATGTTAAAACACAGTTTGGAAAGATGATCAAGAGAATTAGATGTGACAATGGTGGCGAATTTACCTCAAACAAAATGAAGAGTTTTTACTCACATGAAGGTATTATATTGGAAACAAGTTGCCCGCATACTCCACAACAAAACGGAGTAGTCGAAAGGAAGCACCGCCACCTTCTTGAAACAGCGCGAGCTCTCATGTTTCAGGCGAGTTTACCTAGAAAGTTTTGGGGGGAATGCATTCAAGCATCCACATATTTGATAAATCGAATGCCTTCAAAGGTTATTAATAACCAGACTCCTTATGAGATCATTTTTAATGAAAAACCAGACTATGATCGTTTAAGGGTTTTCGGTTGTCTCGTATACTATTGGAGTACCGAGACAGGGGGAGACAAATTCGTTTTTAGAGGAAGACCAGGGGTTTTCATTGGTTATCCTACTGGAACGAAAGGGTATAAAATATACGATGTTGAAAACGGAAAAATTGTCACCTCTCGGGATGTGACCTTTGTTGAAAAGGATTTTCCCTTTGAAAAAGTTAAAAATCAAACCGATGACAGAACCATTTTTCAACCTCCACAGTTTGATTATGAAGAATATGTCACAAATGGGCCTAAACCAAATAAGGGCCCAAACCCAGAGATTTCATCACAACAGGAAGTGTCAGATGGCTTAGCTGGCATTAATGACACTTCCTGTGATGGGCCGATTGACGATATTGGGCCTGTTGAGCATGAAAATACCGTTAACGTTCAGCCGGACCAGAATGAGGGTAACGATGAGGCTACTCAACCCACATCTCCAATGAGCCCGCATGAAGAAAATGCCCCCAGTCCACATGTTCATAACACTGATGAAAGTGCTCCTACAACAAGTAAGCGAACCAGAATTCCGTCTAAACGACTGGATGGGTATGAAGTAAAGTTACCACCATCGGTAGACCATCAACGCACCACACCAAGTCAGCCTTCCTCGACGGTACATTCTCTCGCTCATTACGTTTCTTACGAAAAATTTACAAATTCACATCGTGCTTATTTAACGGCCATTAGTGAAAACAATGAGCCGACAAATTTTCGTGAAGCAATGCAGGATAAACGATGGGTTGAAGCTATGAAGCGAGAGATACATGCCCTTGAAGCCAATGAAACATGGACGCTTGAACAACTTCCTCAAGGAAAGCGGCCAATTGACTCCAAGTGGGTTTATAAAATAAAGTATAAGCCTAATGGGGAAGTTGAAAGATTCAAAGCTCGTCTGGTAGCAAAGGGGTTCACCCAAATGGAAGGGGTCGACTATCATGAGACATTTGCACCGGTCGCTAAACTTGTCACGGTACGAACTCTTTTATCTGTAGCTGTCAAACGTGATTGGCCGACGCATCAACTTGATGTGAATAATGCATTTTTACATGGTGACTTGGATGAAGAAGTGTATATGAGGATCCCACAAGGGTTTTCTAAACAAAATGAAACACGAGTTTGCCGCTTAAGAAAGTCTTTGTATGGGCTCAAACAAGCTTCTCGGAACTGGTACCAAAAATTTACAAGGGCATTACTAGAAGTGGGTTATATTCAGTCCAAGGCAGACTACTCATTGTTCACACACAAAGCCGGAAACTTGTTTGTTGCCATTTTGATATACGTTGATGATGTCATCATTACAGGGAACAATTCCATCAAAATCGAAGAAACCAAAGCATATCTCGACAAAAGATTCAGCATAAAAGATTTGGGCCCACTAAAGTATTTCCTAGGCA
The DNA here is from genome assembly GCF_002127325.2 of Helianthus annuus. Taxonomy (NCBI): domain Eukaryota; kingdom Viridiplantae; phylum Streptophyta; class Magnoliopsida; order Asterales; family Asteraceae; genus Helianthus; species Helianthus annuus. The sequence goes on along the minus strand of NC_035441.2, from coordinate 140,076,321 downwards.
TCGAAGTCGCTCGAACAAGTGAAGGAATTGTTTTAAACCAGCGCAAATATGCACTTGATATTCTCGAAGACAGTGGCATGCTTGGTTGTCGTCCTAGTCCGTTTCCCATGGAGCAAAATGTAAAATTGGGAACGTGTGAGGAGAGCGAAAGGGTTGATGCGAGTATGTATCGGCGACTAATTGGTCGTCTTTTATATCTTCAGGCTACTCGTCCTGACTTAGCATATTCAGTCAACATTCTTAGCCAGTTTGTCTCAGACCCATGACAAGAACACATGGAGGCTGTTGAACGTGTGCTTCGATATCTAAAAACTACTGCAGGGCAAGGAATTCTTTTGCCAAAAGAAGGAGGAGAACAATTAACAGCGTATTGTGATGCCGATTGGTTAGGGTGCCCAATGTCTCGACGGTCTCGAACGGGCTATCTCATTACCTTGGGTGGAGCTCCAATTTCTTGGAAAACAAAAAAACAGACAGTTGTGTCTCGTTCCTCGGCTGAGGCTGAATACAGAGCCATGGCAAACACGGTGAGCGAAGTAATATGGCTTCGTTGGTTACTTGCTGAGTTAGGTGTTGATCAAACAAATGGGACACCTCTTTTTTGCGATAATCTAGCAGCGAACCATATAGCGAACAATCCTGTTTTTCATGAACGTACAAAACACGTGGAAATGGATTGTTACTTTGTTCGCGAACGTGTTGAAACGCGTGAAATTGTTCCAGTTCATGTTGGCTCCAAAAACCAAGTGGCAGACCTTCTCACCAAGGCTTTAGGGGCGGAAGCACTGAAGAACCTTCTGGGCAAGTTGGGCGTTCGTGACCTACACGCTCCAACTTGAGGGGGAGTGAAGAAAATTATTGCTGATACACATGCATTATCTCTTATCTTGTATTATCTCTTAAGTATTCTTATCTTTTCTTTTAAATCGATAGGTGAGAATTGTTAGCAGATAGAGATGAATGTATTATATATAGTTTTTGTATTCAGCCATATTCATTCAATAAGAAAACAAGTCAATTCAAACCATAAGATTTCTTACAATTAACTTGAGAAGTGAAGGGGAAGAAGAGGTCTTACTGTTTGACTATTCATTGTCAAGCAGCAGACAACAATGTCAGATTTCTTTGCAAACTCATATATATCTTCATGACTACCTTTCTCATCAACCGAATCCTCATGTGTACCATTTTCAAGTGTTGCTTCTTGAAAAAGAAAGTAATGGTAAATAACAGCAGAGAGATACTTAAAAAAAAAAAAAAAAAAAAAAAAATCATATGTTGAGACAGCTGTAGTACTGAACCTACTTGGATCATTTGATGCCCAGTTTCGTTTTGTTGCAAGAATCTTGACTCCAAATGGACGAAGACGTTTTGCCAGTTCAATGCCAATATTTCCATACCCCAAAATGAAAACCTACAGTAACATAATCTGTCATGTTATTCTAGAAATAGAGAAACAAGACCCGCCTAAAATTGACTGAGCTTACTGTTTTTCCAAACAATGTGTCGCCAACCGGGTCTCCAAGTTTCTTTAGCCTTACAGAACATTGCATTTCATCCTGCAGAGCCAAATTTTAAATACATATAAATAAATAGGAAAATAAAGTAAGAGAAAATATGTGGTTAAATTAATATGATATGAGAACCTACTTGTTTGCGGAGAAGACCCAGCATGATATAGATGGCCATTTCAGCACATGAAGCAGCATTTCCTGTTACCTTACCGGGAATTCTAGCAACTTTTATTCCATGGTTTGTGGCAGCAGTTATATCAACACCTTCATTAAAAGAAAAATAATAAAATAGTTGAAATTGTAGAAGTATTTTGACATTAGAGCAAAGGTGGCCGAAAATCTCAGCTCAACAATTGAGTATATAAAGATTTATGACCTTCTAACCCAACACCATACTGCATTATGAGCTTCATTCGACTTGCACGAGCAATAACATCAGAATTAAGCCGCATGCTGTTTACCACACAGATATCATAGTTGCCAATAAGATCAGGTATACTCTCGAACGGAAGATGATCAACCTATAAAATAAAACGTATATAGGTTTAACTATGCAATCCTCTGTGATGTGCCATCTATAACTATTTCACTAATAACTTTACCTGGATGAATAGATAGTTGTGCAAATATTCTTTGGTGTAGTTATGTGAAGCAGGAAAGTGAGGACCACAAAAGAGTACATGGGTGTTAGCCTTTCCATTGTCACACATATTTCGATAGAGTACCTTCACCAAGAAAATACGTAATCCTATATCCATTATAGGAACAAAGAAGTTCACTATATATATCTTAAAAAGAAACAAAGGTTCTTCTCACATTTGTCACTATTCAACTTCTACACTTTTTGTTGCCTATAATAATAATATAATAGAGTAAATTACGTTTTTGGCCTCTATGGTTATACCATTTTTACTATATTAGTCCAATAGAGAAATGAGGGTTTGGGGCAGCCCATGATCTCTGATTTCTCCCCAATATTCAACAACCCTTACATTTGATGGAGGGTTTTGTTTGTTTTGCCAAGTTAATTTATTTGTTTTTTTATTTGCAGTGGGCACTTTATTAGGATCTTTAACAGGGGCTTTGATCGGTCAAGAAACAGAGAGTGGGTTTGTTAGGGATCTTTAAAAAATCTTATTTTTTACATACTTGAAGATCTGGGTTTGAAGTGTTCTATACTTGAAGATCTCGGTTTGAAGTGTTCTATACCTGAAGATCTGGGTTTGAAGTGTTCTTGAAGATGATAATGTGTTTTGAAGAGCTGGGTTTGAAGTGTTTTGAAGATCTGTTGATTTAATTATTGTTTTTTTTTTTATAAAGTCAGTAAAAGTAAAGAGGGATGGGAAATTACTAATATGCCCATCATGTGCAAGTCATGTGCCAATTAATTAACCAGAGTTAGGGTTTAGTTAGACTTAGGAGCCAAAATGGTTATTTATAGGGACCATGGGGGCAGATATGTTAAAAATTCTTATTTTGGCTAATATAGTAAAATTGATATAAGCACAGGTGCCAAAAACGTAATTTACTCAATATAATATAACATAACATAACATAATATAATATAATATAATATAAAGCATGTATGTTTAATTTTTTCAATATGCTTTAATTAATATTTCTTTTATAAATTTCATTTGAAAAAATAATAATTTATATTTTACAAATTACTACATTAAAATAATTGTTGTTTTAAAGTCTAAGAAAATATATAACTTTGAAGCCAGCGTTATGTTAATAAAAATGGAAGATTAGGCATGAAAAAACCTTGTGTTATGTCAGAGAGTTTTGCTCTTGTTGTGATATAACGATTGTTAAGTGGCAGCCGACGATATAGTTTCTCGGGGGAACGGCCGGGTATAGTTTCCCGGGGGAACGCCCAAAAAAACCAAACTTTGAAGCCAGCGTGGGCCCAGTTAAGACAACGTAGTCTGGCCAAAGTGAGGCAATACGGGGACTCTTCGATTTAGAGAGTGTGGTAACCTTATACATGAAGTTCAACGTTCAAAAAAAATCTATCACGGTGCACAAGCCCAAATTTCGGCCAAATTTTGTAAAAAAAAAAGTTAGAAACATCTAAAATTGCTCTAAAAATCTAAAAATGCGTAGAATTGGTAAAAAATTGCTAAAACCGGCGTGCCTTCTCTCGCATTTTAGCACACAACCGACAGGCTCACTTATACCGTCTTGTTCAAGGAAATCAATCTTCTAAGAATTCAACAGAGAAATATGTATTTCTTTTTCATGAATAAACATAAATAAGAAAATTGGCTATTCTTATACCTAATAAACAAAAGTTTTTTTTTAAAGGTAAACTTCATTAAAACGGCCCGAACAAAAAACAAAAAACTACCCCTCTTTTTAACTTGCCACTAAAAACAAGTAAAGAAACAACCGAACACTGCTCATTAATTATTAGAACAACTCCTAGGACTAAACAACTTTTTTTTGAAACATAAATTTCATTAAAACAAGCCTCCGACCCAAACGGGCAAAATGCCAAACAACCAAACAACCCCCCGACCCAAACGGGCAAAGGGAAAAAGAAAAAACAACCTACATGTATAACGGGTATTTACACCCGTCCGCCCAACTAATATAATTACATGAAATTCTACTTCTAGCCCAGACATACCCTCTCGATTTAATCTCCCCTATGATGTCTTGCGAAATGCACTTTATCTTATTAAACACCAAATCGTTCATTTCTTTCCATATGCACCAGCATGAAATAATAGCCAAACCGTATATGACTTTTTCCGCCTTCTTACCACTTTTAATACTTTTATGAATGTCAAGAATGTCTTTGAATTCAAAAAAGAACAGCAGCACTAAATGAAATGAAAACTACACGTGCCTGACATGGACTACAATTCCTAGGAACGCTGCATGAAATCGAGAAGGCTGTACGCAACCAGCCTTTCAAGAGAATATGAACGTATTGCATCATGGATGGAATCACTAGTGAAACTTGAGATTTTCGACCGGGAGCAGAAGTTATCAGACCTATATATTTCTATAAAATTGCGGGGTCGAAAACGTATATACTCAAAAATTTCTATACGAAAACTATATACTCTCCACTACTGAGCGAAAAGTTCAGGGGGCCGGCCGCCTCCTCCCGCTCTATTTAAGCTACGCCCATGGAAGGAAGGAACCGTTGCTTAAGTGCTTAACACTCACCTATTGCGCCTTCGACTACTATGCCAAATAATGTATAGAGATAGCTGGTTGATGTTAATACTTATAGGAACTGCAATATATTTTATTATCAAGAATCTTTATAAAGCTAACTGCAGAAGTTTTATCAAAGCAATTTGAACTCAAGCCGTACTGCAATTCATAAAAATCTAAAGCTCCAATTACATTAGATTCTGATCCTTGAAGAAGATGATGACCAATACGTACCTCAATAACTATTTGTTGTCGTAGATGGAGACAGCTGTAGCTGTTTGGCAAACAGATTTCACCCAAGGGCAAGGGTATGGGGGCCTTAAATACAATGCAAGATTGCTGGAACGTGACTTGTATTTTGGATTTTCTGTTTTAATCATGAAAAATTAAGGGAGCTAATAAGGTACACCACAAAATTTATATTTTGACACCATTTATATAAAGGAATCAGTGTGTTGTAGGAAACAATGTGTATTATTGAAAATAGGGATACGTCCAAAGGAACAAAAACCCATCGGCTTTAAATAGAGCAAAGAGCTCTTCTAGGCACAAATTAAGCAAAAATAAAAGGAAAGAAAATAAAGAGCATCCCGAAATATATGGAGAGATTAATGTCGGTCAATATTCCCCCTCAGGTTGGAGCGTGGAGATCTCGAACGCCCAACTTGTCAAGTAAAACTTTGAATTGATGTGTCCCCAATGGCTTTGTAAGAATATCTGCAATCTGTGCTTTAGTGTCAATCTTCATAGGTTGTATTTCCTTTGACTCCACACGTTCTCTAACGAAATGACAGTCCATCTCCATGTGCTTAGTACGTTCATGAAATACTGGATTGTTAGCTATGTGACGAGCTGCCTGATTGTCACAAAAGAGGGGTGTTGGACCAGTGGGAGGAACACCGAGGAGGCTCAAAAGCCATCTCATCCACAGAATCTCACTAACCGTATTAGCCATTGCACGATACTAAGCTTCGGCCGATGATCGGGAAACAACAGACTGCTTCTTCGATTTCCATGACACTGGGGCTCCTCCTATAAGTAGAAGATAACCTGATCTCGACCTTCTTGTGACGGGACAACCTAGCCAGTCAGAGTCACAATAAGCCGTGAGACGTGTACCTCCTTCCTTAGGAATCAAAATACCTTGCCCAGGGGTCGACTTGAGGTATCGAAGGACTCTGTTAGCGGCCTCCATGTGGCTTTTCCTTGGATCACCAACAAACTGGCTCAGGACATTTACAGCATAAGCAATGTCGGGTCGCGTGGCTTGCAAATAAAGGAGCTTTCCTACCAATCTTCGGTATTGATTGGAGTCAATCTTTGGTTCTTCTTCACACTTTCCAAGCTTTAAATTTTTCTCCATGGGAAATGGACTTGGACGACAACCCATCATTCCTGTTTCTTCAAGTATGTCAAGTGTATATTTTCTTTGACTTAACACCATGCCTTCATTTGTTCTTGCAACCTCGATGCCAAGAAAAAACTTCAACGGTCCAAGGTCTTTTATGCTAAATTTCTTGTCAAGAAACAATTTGGTCTCTTGTATTTTGTTTAAGGCATTTCCCACAATGATAACATCGTCTACATAGATTAGCGCAGCAACAAAAATATCCTTTTCTCTAAAGATGAACAAAGAGTGATCGGCTCCCGTCTGCTTAAAACCAATGTCTAGTAGGGAGTTGGTGAACTTTTGGTACCAATTCCTTGACGCTTGCTTTAGCCCATAAAGTGACTTCTTTAGCTTACAAACCATATTGGTGTCTCGTTTCCTGAATCCTTCAGGTATCTTCATGTAGACGTCTTCATGCAAATCTCCATGTAGGAAAGCGTTGTTTACATCAAGTTAGTGTACGTGCCATCCCTGTTTCACAGCAACCATTAGAAGGCTTCAAACTGTCACCAACTTAGCAACCGGAGCAAAGGTATCATGGAAGTCAATGCCCTCCATTTGTGTAAATCCCTTGGCCACCAATCTTGCTTTGTATCTTTCAATCTCCCCATTAGGTTTGTGCTTCACCTTGTACACCCACTTGGAGTCTATGGCACGTTTTCCGGGTGGCAACTCTTTAATTGTCCAAGTTTCGTTAGACTCAAGAGCTTCTATCTCTCGTTTCATGGCTTCTCTCCAATTCTTGTCCTGTACAGCTTGATTAAATGTTTTCGGCTCATTGTTTTTATCAATGGCCGTGAGAAAAGCTTTATGTGAGTCTGAAAATTTTTCATAAGTGATATAATTAGCCATAGGGTGTACCGTCGAAGAGCCTTGATCGGGAGCGAGTAAATCGGGATCGATGGATGGTGGAAGTTTAACATCATACCCGTCGAGTCTCCTGGACCGGACCCGTTCTCTCTTTTCTCTAACTGGCACCTCCTTTTCATGCTGAATGCAGGGCTCCGATTCATCGGTCGAGTTTTCTTGGCTTGTTTCTTGGCCATTATCCAGGTTGCTATTTTCTTGCATGATGACATCATTCTCATGCATGTGGCAACTCTCATGTATGTTGTTTTCATGGGTCTCGCCACTGTCTCTTCACATCCAGGAGGCTCTTGACTCCCATTTTGATGCAAAACTTGATTTTGTTCATTATCATAATACCAAGGTGGAAATGTAAACATCTCTCGCCCCTGCTCATGTTCGAAAGCTTTGATAGACTCATAAGGGAAAATATTTTCAAAAAACTTTACGTCCCTTGAAATGATGATTTTGTTTTTGCGAGTGTCAAAAATTTTGTACCCTTTTGTCCCGGGTGGGTGTCCCAAGAATACACCCGGTTTCCCCCTTTCCTCAAGCTTATCCCCATCAGTCTCGGTACTTCTGTAATATGCTAGACAACCGAACACCTTCATATGATCGTAATCGGCTTTCTCATTAAAAATTATTTCGAAAGGGGTTTTATTTTCAATAGATTTTGAAGGCAAGCGGTTAATTATGTACGCAGCGATCAGTACACATTCTCCCCAAAATCTAGAGGGTAATTTTGCTTCAAATTTTAATGCTCTAGCCGTTTCAAGTAAATGTCGGTGCTTACGTTCCACCACACCGTTTTGTTGAGGTGTGTGTGGACACGTGGTTTCAAGTAAAATCCCGTGTTCAGTGTAAAAATTTGTCATACGATGGGATGTGAACTCTCCACCTTGTCACACCGAATACGTTTAACGGTTTTATTAAACTGAGTTTTAACATATCTATGAAAAGCAATTAAGGAGTCACCTGCCTCGTACTTGTGCTTCAAAAGAAATACCCAAACTGATCAGCTATAGTCGTCAACGATCGTCAAGAAATAGCTTGCCTTCGTAAGTGATGGAGTTCTATACCTTCCCCATATGTCGCAATGTATAAGTTCAAAACAATCCTTAGTTTTAATAAAACTCACAGGAAAAGGTAACCGGGTATGTTTGGCTCTAGCACAAGGATCACAAACCAACGCATTTGTTTTTGCAGATAAGTTCTTAGAAAAATCAAATTTCAAAAGTTTATCATGTGAGGCGTGTCCTAAGCGTTTGTGCCAAGTATCCAGAGTTGTCACCATAGCCTTCCTTCTAATCCCGACCATGTCCATCTCATAAAGTCCACCTCTGCATTTACCTACTCCAATTATTCTTTTTGAGCTCAAACTTTGCATGACACAAAAGGTGGGGAAAAAGGTCACGGTGCATTGCAAATCTTTGGATAATCGGTTAACGGACAAGAGGTTACATCTGAACCTTGGAACGTGCAAAACATCGCTGATTCTTATTCCATTGGGTAGGGTACATGTTCCCCTTCCTTCTACCGGTATGGATTGATCGTTTGGTATGACAACCGGTACTTCATTTGATGTCTTTACCTCATTGTCCAACCAATCGGTTCTATGCGTTATGTGCACAGTCGCACCTGAGTCCATGACCCATTTACCATTAGATTCGAGTTTACCTGCTATATTAGCAGCCGGTTGGTTCCTGTCTTTGTTGTTTATCATCTTCGAAGCAAAGCTTCCTTCTTCATCTCCTGCCATTGAGTTTTGAGTCAATCGACTTGTCTAGAATTTTGTTTTAGTTTGGGTAGGGTTTGGTTTCTTGGATCGAGCGATACTGCTCTGATACCATAAAGGAATCAGTGTGTTGTAGGAAACAATGTGTATTATTGAAAATAGGGATACATCCAAAGGAACAAAAAACCATCGGCTTTAAACGGAGCAAAGAGCTCTTCTAGGCACAAATTAAGCAAAAATAAAAGGAAAGAAAATAAGGAGCCTCCCGAAATATATGGAGAGATTAATGTCGGTCAATATTATATGGGTCGTATACAAGCAGTGGCATCTCTGAGAATTCACGTACCCTGTTTGAGTTCGAAAAATGTGCCCATATGCTTTAACGAAAATTGTTTTTTTTTAAATCATATTAGTATTGGGTTGGGCCTAAAAAACCTAATGTTAAGTTGGGTAAATTATAAAGCATAAAAAGATATTTGATAATGGGCCTCTATATTGGATTTGTATGTGTTTACAATTTTTTTTTAAATAACATATATATATCGATTTTTTTTAAATCCCGTGTCCTTTGAAATCACGAGGCTTGTGAGGAAGCCCTCCCCGCACACCATAGGAGCCGCCCCTGTATACAAGTATACGGCTCGTATACATATATACTGGTTGTATACTAGTAAGAGAATGTTAGAGTGTGTTAGGTTATGTAAGTATACGATTCGTATACATATATAGTATTGGCATTATATAAGGCTCGTATATATGTTTATGAGTCGTATACATATATACTGATCGTATATAAGGCACATATATATGTTTATAGGTTGTATATAAGGCTCGTATACATGTATATTGGTTGTATATATGTTTATGGGTCGTATATAAGGCTTGTATACATGTATATTGGTCGTATACTTGCACAACCAAACACACTTTGACATCTCTTACTACGATACGACCCGTATAAATCTATACAAGTCACATACATACATGATTGGGTGTGTGAAATAAGATATTAGGGTGTATGAATAGTGGAAGCGAAAATTAATCATATTCATCGTAACACGTGGACGTTATCAAAGAACGGGGGACGTTATCGAAGAAATATATAGCTTTATTTGGATTAAAAGTCGTTCTAATTTTCTTATAGTTCTTGTAACATTATTGTATAATATTGGTGGTTTCGAGCTTCTTAATTTCTTGCTGGTCTGCGTTTCTATATTTTTATATAGAAGTTTCGATTTTGTGTAGATTTGTATATTTAATATAAATATAAACACTAAATAAATAAAATATGAAGCCCGTGAAGTAAATGGGTAGTATATATGATTTTAAGGAGAAAAAAAGTATTAAAACTTGTTCAACCCTAACCGGACCTGTTCGCGTCTGCCCACTCGTGAAATTGTTGTCGTATGTCACTCATGAGCTCTATTTATTCAGATACTTGTATAAGTCCATGTCTAATGGTTAATACCTTTTAAGGACATTTTTTATTATATCAGCATCATAACCCTCTTTCAAAAAATGTGTTACGGTTAATGCATTTCAATGTCCATTTCATTCATTACGTTCCATTTTTTCTCCTCTTTAGACATTATTCTAGAAATGTCCACTCCTCTTCATCATCCTATAACGCCTAGGGGGTAGTGCTAGGGCGTTATAAAACACTTTCACGCTCTTATAATGCCCAGTACGCATGGCCTAAGTATTATTCTTAGATGTTGCCAACAATAATAAAGATAGACTTAAAATCTTAGTCGGTAGGTTTTTAATCTTGTTTAATAGTTACTGCATTAGAGACTCGTGTATTATATGTTGTTGATAATAAAAAAAAAGTAATATGATAATATTTACAAAAATATACAATAATGTGTAGAATACAAATTATATTAGGTTATAACTTCGTGTATTACACGGGTTGAATAAATAAATTTTATATACTAAATAATAAAAAAATATATATCTTTAAAAACCTCTTTTATTACACGGGTTAAATAAATGTAATTTTATATATTAAATAATAAAAAAGTTATATCTATAAGAACCATATTGTACGGGTTGAATAAATGTAATTTTATATACCAAATAATAAAAAAGTCATATCTTTAAAACCACGTGTATTACACGGGTTGAATAAATGTAATATTGTTTACTAAATAATTAAAAAAGATCTATCTTTAAAAACACTTGTGTATTACACGGCTTGAATAAATATGATTTTATAAACGAAATAATAAGAAACTTAAATTTAAAAAAAAAAAAACTAATGGATATACTCGTTACGCAATAGATATGGTGATTGCGAAGATGATTATTTAAAAGAAGATACATTGGTCAAACATGTTATTCATGAAGCAAATAAGCAACCATTTGAGTGATAAAATATAAATTTATTTAAAAAACCCGTGATAAATCTAATTTTATATATAAACTAATATTGAAAGTTATATACAATTTGTTTAAAAATTATGTAATAAAAAAAAGTTAAGACTTTGGATGAAAATGACAAACATGCCCAAACCTCAGGGTTATTAAACTAAATAATATATAATAGGAGGGTTATCAATAATTAATTGTAATAAAAAAAGCTAAGACTTTGGATGAAAATGACAAATATGTCCAAACCTCAGGGTTATTAAATTAAATAATATATAATAGGAGGGTTATCTATAATTAATCCTAAACCTCTAATAATTATCCATAAGATATTAAACTAAATAATATATAGTAGGAGAGTTATTTACAATTAATTAAAAAAGATTAAACTTAAATAATAATTATCAGTAAGACATGGTCTAATATGATGAAAAGTGTCCCAAAAATGATTTCTTTTATCATATAGTATAGATAATATTGTTATATGTAAAAGAAATTACATATAATTGAAGTAATTTTATTACTTACAGAAGGTAAAAATAAAAATAAAAATAAAATTAAAATTAAAATTAAAATTAAAATTAAAATTAAAATTCACAAGTCTGAATAATTCTTTGAACTTGTTTGTAAATTCACCATATCTATCAAGTGTCAATGGTATAGTTATTTAACCATTAGTAAAAATTGGTTGTGTAAAATACAAACCAACCCTATGCATAGGGCGATAACAAATTGGTTGTGTAAAATACAAACCAACCCAAAAGGATGAGAATTTGAGATAGAGTTTGTTTCCAAAAATCGTGTAAAGTTTAATACACGTGCTTTAGGTTTGGGCATGAGTTTTTTGTGTGGTAAAAGGAGAGAATGACAAGTGTCCTTAAATGTAAGAGTGGAGGGTATGGTCAATCACTTTAGGGTGTTTAAGTGAAATCCTACCCAATAATATTATGCCATGTCAACTTCTCATTCCACCTAGGGTGTTTGAGTTATATATTTTTTGATTGGTTCTCTCTCTCCTCTCTCCTCTCCTCTCTCTCTCTCTCTCTCTCTCTCTCTCCTCCATCACTTTTCAATTCATTCGGTGACTATACACTGATTTTGCTCCCCTCTCTCCAACTCACCGATCATGTTCATCAACCGGGTATAGTCACCGATCGGTGAATGTGAGTCACCGATCCACTCCCCGCACTCTATACCCTCTACCCTAATTATTTAATAGGATGATGATTATATATCATTTTGCTTTGCTAGTCCGGGGTTAAGTTGGGGCGCTAGAATACAAAACTAGCTTGTATGAATGAGACTTGTATTCTGGATTTTGTGTTTCAATTATGAGAAACTAATCGATAATGATTGACTCGTTACGTAACTCTTTAGAACTTTACTACTACGCTTTTGGTTTATAACATTTTCATGAAAATGATAGTTAGAATTCTATTAATGATTAATTTATATAAACAACATAACTCTCTGGGTTTGGATCGAATAGCTCATCGTCTTATTAATCCATATGCCCAATCTGATCAAATTGGATGAATTTATAAATAACTAGGTTATAACCCCGTGTATTACACGGGTCGAATAAATGAATTTTATATACTAAATAATAAAACAATATATCTTTAAAAAATCTTCTTTATTGCACGGATTGAATAAATATAATTTTATATATTAAATAATAAAAATTGATATCTATAAGAACCATATTATACGGGTTGAATAAATATAATTTTATATATCAAATAAAAAAGTTATATCTTTAAAACCACGTGTATTACACGGGTTGAATAAATGTAATATTGTTTACCAAATAATAAAATAATACATCTTTAAAAAACCTCATTTATTACATGGGTTGAATAAATGTAATTTTATATACCAAATAATAAAAAAGTTACATCTTTAAAAATATGTGTGTTGCACGGGTTATATAAATGTAATTTTCTATACTAAATAATAAAAAAAATATATTTCCTTAAAAAAACCCCGTATATTGTACAAATTGAATAAATCTAATTTTATATATCAAATAATAAAACGTTGTGTCTTAAAAAAACCTCATGTATTACACGGGTCGAATAAATGTAATTTTGTATAGTAAATAATAAAAAAGGTATACCTCTAAAAAACCACATGTATTACATGGGTTTAATAAATCTAATTTTATATACCAATAATAAAAAAGTCATATCTTTCAATGTACTAATGGATAATACTCGATACGCGATGGATATTGTGATTGTGAAGATAGTTATTGAAAATAAGATATCTTATTCAAGAAGCAAATTAACATCTATTTGGGTGATAATATGTTGGTACCAATTCTGACAAATTGATTTATAAATTATGTAATAAAATTGACATAATAATTTTTTAGTAATGAAAATAAAAAAATTTCATATATTAATACAAAGTTTGGTTTTCGTGATAAATAATTTGTTTTATTTAAAAATACCTTAAATTAACCATTTAAATTTTAGAATAATATTTTATTAGTAAAATAGAAGAATGGTATTCAAAATTTAAAGTATGATGAAATTTAATATTAGCTCATTATTAATTTATTTATTTAATTAATATAAGATAAGTTTGGAAGTGAGGCAAGAAAATCATAAAATAAATGCTTACAATACAATGAATGATAGGTGTCACAACTTAATGTTTTATTATATAGTATAGTATAGATATATATTTAGATTGATATAAATATATTATTATATTGTAGTAAAATTTGTTAACGAAGTCTCAATAAATTTAACCCTTTATTTAAAACTTAAAATTTAACGAAGTCTCAATAAATTTAACCATTTATTTAAAACTTGTAAATGTAGAAATGATAAATAATATTAGTTATATTTATTTTAAGTTTCGTAAAATCTATTTGGTACCAAACTAAACAAAACGTTCAAATATATAGTTAATATCAAGAGTAAATTACGATTTTGGCCCCTGTGGTTATATCACTTTTACCCTTTTAGCCAAAAAATGAATCTTTTAACATCTGAGCCTCCAACATCTTTTTTTCTAACCCTTTTGGCCCCTAACACTAATCCCATCCATTTACTTTTAGGGGCCAAAATGGGTAGAAAAAAAAAGACGTTGGGGTCCAAAAAGGGTAATTCCTTTTTAGGCTAAATGGGTAAAAGTGATATAACCACAGGGATAAAAATCGTAATTTACTCTAATATTAAATTAGATAACTAAGTTTGAATTTGAAGTAACTAGATAAATATAAAAGTAATAATTAAACTAAATAATATTTAATAGGAGAATTATCTATAATTAATTAGAAGAGATTAAACTAAAATAATAGTTATCCATAAGAAATGGCCTAATATGATGACAAATGTCCACAAAATGGTTTCTTTTATTATATAGTACTAGCGGTAAGACCCGTGTGCAAACACAGATCGTTTCTTAGAAAACCATACATACCATATTTTATTAGTCGACGAATGATTATACATTTTTTAATGTTTAATTAAAAATGGATTATAAAGAAAGGGAACATCAATTAAATAACAAATAAAGGTTACTTTACGGATTGAAAGAAGAACTATATGTCATAATAACTCTATTAATAAATGAACTTTGTGATACTTTGGTTAAGTATCTTTAATTTCAAAAGATTCATTAGTGATCGTTTCGTTAACTATATATTGAAAGAGGGTACATTTTTTTCTCCATGATCAATTTTCACCATCGTGTATTCTATGTTCTTTTTGACATACATTTAGCGATAACTAATTACAAAAACCTAAACATAAATCGTTTCGCTTTTTGCTAAAGTGATCACCAATAATCTTAAAGATAAAAAGAGAAAAGATCAATGTTCAAAACTTATTTAAACCTAATTAAACAGGTCAAAATGGTTTAAAAAAACAAAACCTTTAAAAAGAAAAAAAAATAGGAACTTGGAACAAGTTCTGTCTCATCAGTTGTCTTCTTCTTGTTCTTTGGCAAATAGGATTTCAAATCGGTAACAACCGACAATCGCACTGGTTTTATGAGACACTCCTCTGCCCCTTCTTATTAGCATCTAAGAATACCAATCTGAAAGTGAAACACGAAAAGCTAGTAATTATATAGTCGAATCGATAAGGATAATATCTATTGTTTTTATGAATTTAAACGATAGAACAATACAGAGAAGTAATTAAAAAACCCCACTGTTGGGCTTGGAGAAAACAATGGTTGAAACCACTGTTGGGTAATTTTTTATTGGATTAAAATAGTGTTTTGTGGAGAAAACAGTAATTGAAACCACTGTTAGGTTAAAACTGTGGTACAGTGGTTTCAACCATTGTTTTAGCCGAACAGCAGTTTCAAACCACAGTTTTAACCAAACAGTGGTTTCAACCACTGAACCATTGTCTTCTCCAAATAACACTCTTTTAACCTAATAAAATATTACCTAACAGTGGTTTCAACCACTGTTTTCTCCAAGCCCAATTTATTTACAACAGTGGTTTCAACCACTGTTTTCAAACCTTATAAAATATTACCTCAGCTTCCAAATCCACTTCTCCAATGCTTATGACATTGCACCGTTTTCGACATCGAACAGATTCATTGCACCGCTTTCGACATCGAACGGAATCGGTTTTAAACTACAAGTAACAACTAAATCGACATCCAAATCCACTGAAACCACTGTTGGGTAATTCTTTATTGGATTAAAATAGTGTTTTGTGGAGAAAACAGTAATTGAAACCACTGTTAGGTTAAAACTGTGATTCAGTGGTTTCAACCATTGTTTTAGCCGAACAGCAGTTTCGAACCACAGTTTTAACCAAACAGTGGTTTCAACCACCGTCTTCTCAAAATAACAGTGTTTTAACCTAATAAAATATTACCCAACACTGGTTTCAACCACTGTTTTCTCAAAGCCCAATTTGATTACAACAGTGGTTTCAACCACTGTTTTCAAACCTTATAAAATATTACCTCAGCTTCCAAATCCACTTCTCCAATGTTTATGACGTTGCATCGTTTTTGACATCGAACAGATTCATTGCACCGCTTTCGACATCGAACTAAATCGGTTTTAAACTACAAGTAACAACTATTATCATTAAGCTTAGGATTGAAATTTGTAATGATAACAAAGCAAAAGGATCAACCTATAGAATACAGAGCAACGCCGACCCTCGATCAAAATCTGTGAACATGTAAACTAACCAAAATACAACAAACATGTATGTATACAATGGTTGATGAACAGCAGTTAGTGTATGCCAAAATCATCTTGAGCATATTTTGTTTTACAACTAAAAACAATAGATGGTAGTAATCTTTATACATCAAACCATTTTTAAGAGCATTATGTCAGAAGAATTTAGCACTACCTTGGCTTTAAAAAGCGCGTTTGAGGGCATAGTTGAACAGCTTCCCTTTGCACCAACAGCCAACAGCAAGGTAGCCTATCTTACACGTAGCTGATGAATCGTATCAAGCGATCGGTTACTGTAATCCGCTGGTGTGCAGATCGCAGCTTAAATCATATACCGTTTCCAATAACATCAGCTTCGCTTCTGGAGGTATGCCTATCAACACTCAACCAAATAAAACTTTTGTAGACATTTAATAAAAAAAATCACAGTCACTCTCCAACTTTTAATAACTTGAAAAAATTAGTCAAAAGCCAAAAGCAGCATTAAATAGAATCTGAATAATTAATATAAGCAAAAAATCAAAACCATTAGTCAATGTTGCCCATAGTATATCAGTTCCGGGTCTTGATCCAACTGCATCGAGCCCTTTTCCCGTTCTTTAATTGCCTTTTTTCTTTCCTTATACGGCTTCCTGGATGTCCACTCCTTGTATGAAAACTCATCTCCTGTTATATCGAATTCCCTATTCACTACAAAAAACACAAATTCAAACAAAGAGATTAAAAGATTCTTATCTGAAAATATACGAAAAGTTTATAATTATTTTAAATTCGTTAACTTTATCTAACAATGAAGCTACTCGTAACAAAAACACAAAATTATTTACAGATCTCATAGAAAACGTAGATTAACGCAACATACATGAACACGAAGAACGCACTCGCAGGCCGTTTTGGTTTGTTCGGATCCTTCGCCTCCTTCGCTTTCTTCACCGGCGCTTTCTTCTGCTTCGGAGCCTCTATCTTCTTCACCGAAAGCCTAAAATCACAAATTATTAACGAATTATCAAATTTTATTTTTATTTTCAACGAAAATGAATGAAAATTGACCTGTTGTCTGGTTTTTTGGAATGAGGATGATGGAAGTAATTACTGACCTATTGTTGGAATTCATGGCGGCGGCCGGAGGCTCTGCGGCGTCAGTGGTGGAGGTCTATGGAAACACGGTTGGATTTGAGAGAGAGAAAGTGAGTAGATACTTCAGTTTCAGTGAAGAGAAGACCTTAAAGCTGCAAGTAGAATTACAAATTCATGAGAAAAAGAAACAAACATTTTACTTTGAATCCAAGAAACCAGTAGTAACACAGAGTATTTAGGTTAGATTATTAAGCAGTTCAAATACACATTGTATATTCATCATAAATGACTAAAATCACAAAGTAAAACCAGCAACACTTGATGAAAAAAAATACAAATTGACATTTAATTAAGTTAGGTTAAAGCGAATTTACATTGAACCCATGAAAATCAGAGTTGAAGTGAAACTCTGCTGGAGAAGTGAATGGAAACTGTAATAATATTCTTCTTCGACGCCGTTTTGATGTCGTCGGAAGTATTATTTGCGGTGGTGGCCTGTGGAAACACGGTTGGATTTAAGAGAGAGAAAGTGAGAATTGATAAGCTTATAGAAATTAATGAACGCACTACTTGTTATACCTTGTTAAATTAGTAAGTAACTTTCAGCTGTAACTTTCCCATCACATTATATCCCAGCTTCATCAGGAAACCCATAAAGTTCTGCACATGAAATTGCTTCCACTGCTGGTTAATAAAACAATATTTAATGGCTTAGGATACCCACAAATATTTTAGGCTATAATAGCTGGAATTGAACTTCTTTTTTATTAAATCATGTGATAAGTGGCCAGCAAGAATGTATGATATATGCACTAAAAAAACTCAAATTCTTGAATTCCAACCAAATATGGTAAGTCAGCTACTTTTACATTTTTCTTGATAACAGAAAATCATGTTATAAGTGGCCAGCAAGAATGTATGATATGTGCACTAAAAAAACTCAAATTCTTGAATTCCAGCCAAATATGTTATCTAAGTGAACCACAATTAGATAAGAAGACTACATTTATGGTAAATCAGCTACTTTTACATTTGTCTTGATAACAGAAAATCAATCATAAACGATCTTTTTTATACCCTTTAATTGAGTAAAGTAAAAAAAAAAAGCAAGCTAACTTCAGCTGCAAATGACTATTTCACTTCATGCATATACCAAAAAAATTTGCAAGATCAAATATGTATTACATGACAGAACGAAACATATTTTCAGTAGTTGTTCCAGTTTCAAAAACTAACACTAACAATCAACACAAAAAGGCCTTTTTAAGCCATCATATATAGAAAAATTGCCATACGAAACTATACTAATTCAAATGGCAAACTCTTTAAAGGAAAGTAATCTAAGGATATTCTTTCATACATACATTAATTACAAAAGCTTTTGCCCATTATTGAAGGCTAATTTTGTTCTTGCTTGTGTGTTTTTCGCTTTTTCTCATAAGAAATTCTCCCATAATTATATAGATTTAAATTTCAACTACCCATACAGATCAAATAAACAATTTAAAATCCCATAAAAAAATCAAAACTTGTAACACATAACAAATCCACTTTCTTAAACTTAAACATACATAAATAATAAAACTTAAAACAAAACAAAATCAATTAATTACCTAAGAATATGAAGATCTTCAAGTGTTCTGGGAAACTTACGAAAACTGTAATCAGAATCTGGCAAAGTGAGATAAACTCCGAGGAGACCCAAGGCAAAAGTTAACACAACCCCAGATGCACCTGCAATCTCTCAACATGTTAACGGAAACTTTGATTAAAGTGACGATGAGTTTGAATCCATGAAATTAGGGCATATACTTATTGCAAATTGATAACATATAATTACTGTATAAACTCACCTTCACGATCAAGAAATTAGGGCAGATTGTACAGAGCATTTGAATCCATGAAAGAAATTAGGGCAGATTGTATAGAGCATTTGAATCCCTGATGACTCTGGATTGTTAAGGCTCAGATCTGTAATTTGAAGATCAAAGAAGCATATGAAATCACAAAAAAATGTAAGAGATTATGAGAGACAGTGATCGAAACCTGCATTTAGAGAGAGAGAGAGAGAGAGTTAAGAGAGAAATGGATTAGAGAGAGTAATTGATTGAAGAAGATGGTATCTTATATATCTGGAGTCATAATTTTGAATTTTGAATCTGGAGCCATAATTTTGAATCATCAGTGGTAATTTTGAATCATCAGTGGTACTTTTAAATCATCAGAGGTTTGAAAAGGTTTGGAGATGGGCAGTGGTTTGATGACAATGGTTTGATGGGCAGACCTTTGAAAAGGTGAAAGTGGGCCAACTTTGAATTTAAAGTCTTTATATATTAGTCTTTATGATGTAATAATGACATAAGAAAAGCCTTGTTGGACATGCTCTCAAGCTGACACATCAGCTTTTCTTATGTCACTTGGATTTCTCCTTTTATAGAAAGTATAGATAGATTTGATAACAGAAATACTATTTTGGTGTAGATTGGAAATTTCAATAAAATACTAAATAAAATAAAATATGGAGCCTAAGGTAATCTAAAAAAAATCCTGATCACCCCTAGCCACTCTGGTGCCCATTTCCTGCCCCGGTCGTGAAAATATTGTCATATATCAAAAAAAAATCCTGATCACCCCTAGCCACTCTGGTGCTCATTTCCCGCCCCAGTCGTGAAAATATTGTCATATATCACTCTCACCCCTTGGGGATGAGCCTAACCATACCGATTAGTCTTAAATGATCTAATGAATGTAAAGACTAGCAAGTTGAGTCCTAATTCTTTAAATGTCGGAATGAGACTTCTAATCTAGATGTTATGTTTGATTCATGAGGCTGGACAGTATGGGGACCGTCCAGCAACGTCGACCTTGAGACGACGCCCCCTCTCCATTTCGAGCCCTCCGTCGCCGTTCCTCCATCATCGCTATCGTTGGTTTCTCGATGCCAAGAACGGTCCTCCCCCTCTCTCACACACCAATACACCCCCAAATCCAAAATCAACTTCTTCTTCCAGAGCCACAATCGGTGAAGCTGAGCATGTAATTGAAACATTTCTCTGGTGAAGAAAGTTGCGATGGAAGGCGGTGGTGGTGGTGTAGGTACGGCCAGTGGCGGTGGTGGACCTGAACGGCGGCGATGTGATAGGGTTTGTGTCTAACTTGACGGAGGTGGTGGTGTTTCTTTCAAATCAATCGGTGAAAGTTTGCACCTTTTACTGTAGGATCGTTTTCGACCCTGATTGAGTCGATCACAAGAATTCCTATCCAAAACAAGAGGCGGAAACTAATGCTTTGGTGCGATTTCAGCATTATTCACTCTAATTGTTGTTGTATTGATCTTGAAAGCGTTTACAAGTCCTGACAACACTTCGGCAGCACTTCGTGGCTTACCGGAAGACAACACCTACAACTATGGTAGTGATTTCGCTTATTCAACCTATTTATAGGAGATCAGGTTTCGCTCTTACATACATGCCATATGAGCGAACCTGTCTCTTGACATATAAGCGAACCTATCACTTGACACAAGAGCGAACCTAGGGCATTGACACTTAAGCAAAACCCTATAGGTACACATGAGCGAAACCCTCTCCTATCACATGTTTCTTGGATTTCGTGCCCTGTTCTATCTTATACAACACTAGACTCGATACAAGACGTAGTCGACAGACGTAGTGCACCAACTCACTCCCCCTCGGATGTTGACGGAGTCTTCAGTATCGTGTCTTCGATTGTCAATCTACAGTCTTTATCAGTCTTCAATCTTCCTCTGAAGTATTTGTCATTGCAAGAATCCTCACTCTCTTTCTTCATCATCAACAAACTCCTCTCTCTCGGATGTTGACACGGTGTCTTCAGACTCCCCCTCTCAATCTGCTGGGATCGTAGTCTGGAATTCACAGCTTCATTCTAAGATCGTGATCAGGCTCTAATCTGGTTCAGGATCGTTACCTAACACACATTTACCTGCACAATCTCTACCCACACATAAGTTTCTTTTAAAGATTAAACTTTCAAACTTTTAGAAACTTTTGCAAGAAACTACAGAAATGATGTTACATTCAGGATCTTTCCCTAGCTCTTATCAAGCAAACTTAACAACTTCACATACTCTCACCCAAACCTGTTCTTCATGTTTAGCACTTGGAACTTCAAAAATCAGCTTCTCAACACCAGTCGTCGAAAATCTTTTTGAATTTTTCAAAAATTTATGCTAAAACACACTAAAATCTTTTTGGATTTTCTGAAAGATAATAACTGACACCACTTGAAGAATCAAGAAAAATGCAGAAATGAAATATTTACAAACAATATTTTTGTGAGTTCGCGCAAGAGGATCATATCAGTTTTTGAGACATATCACTAACACCGTTAAGCTAGATTTCATATTAAGTTCTAAACAATTCACCTAGATTGTCAGTATGTTTGTCCACTTAAATTTTTACACAAAGTTTAACTGTTTTGAGATACGCAATTAGTGTCTTAATTACTTAAACTTATTCGCGTGTCCCACCACTTGAATATACTCCTGTATCCAGATCCCAATATTCAGTCTTACATGTGAGTATACCACAGCTGATATCTGTAAAGGGGTTATGTGCGAGGGCCGTGAGAGCTCAGGTCGATACTTCCGTATACGCAGAGAGATGACGGCTTCGACTTTCGGTGTGTCCTCTTTAGAGGATCTTTTATTACAACAACAGCAACTATCAATTTTATTGTTTCATCAGCTTGCTGAGGGCGAGCTTATATTTCAAAGCTTTTACGAAAAGCATTATCCGGGGACTAGGTCAGTACTTCCATACAGCAGAAGTCCCGGGATAATACCCCAGATATCACTGAGCATAAAGACCTAGTATCTCAGAATAAGGGACCTTTCAAACAAGATTTCAGGGGTTACCTATATATCCAAGAAGTTGTTAACCCACAGAATAAGCAAGTTTGTATTTAGGTTTATATCTCGTTGCAGTTTACTGAATGTGTAAAAACCTACTGACACATCCACCGTAAGATTGTTTATCACATTTTTGCTTTACATTTCTTTAGCATGCTGTGATAGTCCACTGATGGACTATCATTTCCTCTTTTATGCAACCAAAACTCATTTTTCAATTTTATCATGTTTTTGGCTTTTTCAAATTTTCTAATGTTTTTGGATTTTCTAAAATTCTTACTCCCCCTAAAATTCAAAAACATTTAAAGAAAATTGAAAACAAACTGTACAGAACATGACAACTGATATCAAATTGCTTCAATTCTCCATCCGTTTGGCTTAAACAATTAGAACTCCCCCTCTCAACAAACTATTTTCCCATAATGATTTCAAAACACTCAAGTTTGTTTTAATCAAAATGGTTTTTCCAGAAAATAAGTTTTGTTGATTTTTCCACTTGTAAAATTGGGGATCAAATCATCACATTGTTTGCCAATTTTATGAATGATAGTTAACTCAAGTTCAATTTAATGACCTTGATTAACCACTTGTAGGATCAACTTGAATCACTTGTAACAACAACAATCATACATACCACTTGTAAGATTAACAATTAAGCATTCCAAACCTGTTTTTCAACCAATTACCATCTGTTGGTTGAATTCTCAAGGTGCCGATTCCTACTCCTCACTTACAAACCTGGGAGTTCCGGCAAGTCCTGCTTTTCAAAAACACATTATACAAACATGACAAAAAATGATGCCGATTCATGATCCACAATTACCAACTTGGGATCTCCGGCAAGTCAGGTTTTTATTCTTTGAAAAATATATCCACCCAAGCCTGACCTTCCTTGGGTGTAACAATCTCATCATCTTTTCTTTCAACAGACTTGTGAACACATCTTTTAGAAGCATAAAATTCTTTGACACTTTTGGCTTTACCATTGACCATTTGTCCAAAGATACGTTTCACATTTCCGTTGAAAGTCTTTTCAACATCAAATTTCTTCTTGTCAGAATAAAATTGATTTGAAATTTCAAGTTTTCCAACTTTCTTCATAAAATTTTCAGCACGCAGCAGTGGAAAATTTTCATCGTTCATAGTTGGAACTGATCTTTCAACCTTTTTCTCAACACGTGGCTCCTCTGATTATGTGGAATCAGATTCATCACCAGAATTATTACCTGAACCTTTCACAACCCATTTTTGATTTGTTACGTTTTCTTTTCTTTTCAAAGCATTCTTTGAACATTCTCCCTTCTCAAAGGTTGAATTTTCAAATCCTGTAAACTTTTGGGTTGAAAGTTCAGTTTTCTCAACAACTTTCTCTCTCAATTTACCAGAGACTTCCTGTTTTGGTTTGAATGTCTTCGGATAATCCTTAGCAACATGACCAACAGTTTTACACTGAAAACAGGTTCTGGTTTCTATCTTCTTTGGAACAACATTCTTCTTCAGTTCTTCTTGCTTCTTGGCAAGGAATTCCTGATTCGTCTGCTTTCTAAAAGCTTGTACTTTCTCAGCCTCTGTCGTTTTCCCTGAAACAAACATAGTTTTTGGTTTATAAACTTTTTCATTTTTATAGTTTTTCAGTTGATTAAATCCTAATCCTTTCTTTTTGAAATTACGATTATGGTTTGGTTTCTTTTGGAAACTGTAACCACAATTGTAACCCATTTTCTTGTTAATTCTTTGTTGTTCTCTTGAAGTGTAATGTTTAGGTTTTCCAATAAGATTTAAATCTTTTATTTCAGAAATATTAATTTCTGTGATTTTGAAAACCTTTTGAATCATTTCAAATCTGACACTTCTTATTGGAAAACTCTCATCAAGATATAATTTGTCAGAATCTTTCAAAGTATATGCCACTTTGAATGATTCATCATTCAAATTAGATTTTGATAGCAAAAATTGTTTGTCATAAACCCATTTATCCTTTTTGATTGTTGGCTTTGACGTATCGGACTCAGACTTTGACTCGGGTTTGGACTCCATGTTTGACTCCTCACTGTCATCTTTATCTAACACCTGATCGACCACACTTTTTGTCAACTTTGACTCATGATCAGTGTCGGATGACGTGTATGTGACATCAATATTTTCTGGCAAGTTATCCGACAGCCCAGACTCCCATTGTAAATTTATTGCCTTTTCGACTCTTTCGGAATTTGGATTTCGAGGTGAATATCCATTTTCGACCGGGGGCGGACATCTATTGTAGACCACACTTGGTTTCTTACCAGAAGTCTTCATTTTATCTTCATCTTTTGTCACGGATTTCTTTTCTTCTGAAGTCTCTACTTCTTCAAAAGTCTTCAAATTCTCCAC
The DNA here is from genome assembly GCF_002127325.2 of Helianthus annuus. Classification (NCBI taxonomy): domain Eukaryota; kingdom Viridiplantae; phylum Streptophyta; class Magnoliopsida; order Asterales; family Asteraceae; genus Helianthus; species Helianthus annuus. Next base: position 140,051,781 of record NC_035441.2, on the reverse strand, counting down.
AACTGGATAAATCCTGTCAACAACAAAAGTAGAACATGAGTAACTTTCTAATAACTTGTTGACTCTCTCAGTTTCTATCTTTTGTGTTGCCAACTTCAACTCCAGATCAGCACATTTCTTTATGTGAAAGTTGACATCATCAAGCTGTCTTAAGTAAGCTATCTTTAGCGTATTCATTGCCACAACTTGTTCACCATTTGAATCAGTATACTTATTGATTTCTCTGTTCATTGTATCATAAGATTCTTTCAATCTGTTTATATTGTGCAGCAACTCATTGTTCTGTTTGATTAAAGAATCACAATTCATGCACTTTTCAGGAACTTTAACTGGTTCAGCATCGACTTTGACTTCAAATTCAGGAACCTCCTTGACTTTTCTGTTTGATCGTAAAAATTCAGCTCTTCTCTTTTTCTCAGCTTCGGCTTCAGCTTTTAATCTCTCTTCCTCTTCTTCTTCTTCTTCTTCAAGTTTTCTCCATCTTGCTTCAGCAGCTTCCATTACTTTTCAGCACATTTCAAATCGTAGGCATTTGCAATGAAAGCGTTAACATTTGAAGTGTTTTTGGAGATCTCTTGGGCCATGAGTTCTTGATCTGGGCAAAAATTGTCCCAACAGAAACCTTCAGCCAATTTTTCATCATCTTGTTCTGCCAAACACACTTTGCTGTTTGTTGGAAGATACTTTTCCCAGGTAAAATTATCATATTTTCCCTGATTAACTAGACATGCTCTTTTTGAACCTTCAATCACATCTCTTCCGTGAGCAGTTTGTGCCTGATGTGGTGCTGGTGGTGTGACTTGATGATAAATCGCCTTTTTGTGATAATCGTTGTTTCCAAAAGGATTTTGGGCTCCACTAGCTTCACGATTTCTGCACTCCCTCTTGAAATGCCCCTTCTCCCTGCAACGAAAACATGTAACTTTAGATTTATCAAAGCCTAAAGTTGAAACATTTGCATCACGGAAATCATCTCTTCCCGTAATTTGTTTAAACTTCTCAGCTCGTCGCAACACACTAGCCATGCACCATTTGATGTCCATTAATTCCATCTCCTCGGCATCAATTTGATAGTAATCCTCTTTCGTGAGCATTGGATTACCGATCTTTCTAGCCACAAAACTACTATAAGACTCTAGAACCATTCCCAACAAAGACATTTGACTTTTGGCAACTTCTTCAGAATAATCTTGATCATTTTCAAGACTTAGAACAATATTGCACTGAAGTTTTCTTCCATTCTTTGTTACTGAAATGTTTGGATCGAAAGATGAAAATCTTGTGCTGCTTGATCCTTGGGATGATTTCTTTTCAGAAGAATCTTTCACACTGAAAGCAGTTTCAATTTTTGGAGAATGATTTGTCGTTCCAGTAACACCACTCTTGTAATACAAGCTGATGTCCTGTTCTCCATCGTAGTTCTTCATCCTGGCTATCTTCCTCTGCTCCATCTCTTGAGCTTCCAGGTGTTTGATGAAGTCTCCCAATGTCATATTTTTATAATCTTTTCTGTTGGATCTCAGCATCATCAGAAATGTTCCCCAAGTTTCATGAGGTAGCGCATCTGCAAGTTTTTCAATCAATTCATAAGTATCCTTTTTAATTCCAAGTTTTGTCATATTTCTCACCAAATTACAATATCTATCAATTATTTGCTTGGTGTTTTCAGATTTCAAACCATGGAATAAATCGAATTCTTTCTTCATGAGAGACATTTTGTTTTTGAGCATATGATCACTACCAACAAATTTTGCTTCCAATTCTGTCCAAATTGAATAAGCAGTTCCATCATGTTGAAGCAATATCAGAATGTCTTCTTTTATTGCTTGCTAAAGCAGACTCACCATCAATTTCTCATCTCGATATTTCTTTTTATCTTCTGTACTCATTTCTCTAATTGTTAACTGCACACCATACATATGGTTCCTCAGTGTGTTCCCGCGCATCCAAATGATAAGCTTCAACCCAATTCCCAAACCGTTCGGACCATGCGTTGTAATCATCAATATCCATGAGTTTAGGCGGTTTCTGAGATGTTCCGGTTTCGTTCTCAAGAAAAGCATTCTGAGTGATTGTGATCGGGCTAGCAAAGGCATTATAGAATTCAGTGTCCATTGTTCAAAGTTCACAAGTTCACAAATTTCCAAGCTTAGGCAAAATTGACCCTTGGAGCGAAACCCTGAATGTTACTATGAGCGAAACCACTGAAGTGTCACAAAAGCGAAACCTAGTTGTCACAAAAGCGAAACCCAAGGTGACACAAGAGCGAAATCACTAGTGTCTCAATGAGCGAAATCCCCAAAGTGCCTTATGAGCGAAACCTTGAATTGTTCACAAGAGCCAAATAGGCTGATGACGTCACTTTTTGCACAAGTCCACACGAGCGAAACCCCAAAAATACTAAGTTTTAGGTCGATTTTAGCTATGAAACTTTCAAGGATTTATTAATGCATGATTACGAGTGCTGTGTGTGAATTTGAGCTGGTTTTACCGTGAAAAATTTTAAAATTTTGAAGAAAGTGTAGAAAATCAGAATAAATGCAGCTGAAATGGCAAGAACTCTTCCTCTTGAGCTCTGATACCACTTGTAGGATCGTTTTCGGCCCTGATTGAGTCGATTAGAAGAATTCCTATCCAAAACAAGAGGCGGAAACTAATGCTTTGGTGCGATTTCAGCAGTATTCACTCTAATTGTTGTTGTATTGATCTTGAAAGCGTTTACAAGTCCTGACAACACTTCGGCAGCACTTCGTGGCTTACCGGAAGACAACACCTACAACTATGATAGTGATTTCGCTTATTCAACCTATTTATAGGAGATCAGGTTTCGCTCTTACATACATACCATATGGGTGAACCTGTCTCTTGACATATAAGCGAACCTATCACTTGACACAAGAGCGAACCTAGGGCATTGACACATAAGCGAAACCCTATAGGTACACATGAGCGAAACCCTCTCCTATCACATGTTTCTTGGATTTCGTGCCCCGTTCTATCCTATACAACACTAGACTCGATACAAGACGTAGTGCACCAGCATTTACTTCTGGGTAAGTTGTTTAAACCCTTGAAGTTCTTCACCCACATAAATATATCTGTCATATTAAGTTTGTGATTCACTTGACTTGATGATAATGTGTTAGGATCTGAGTTTGATAAGATTGTGTTTGTTTAACTAAATGAAGATGGAAATGAAACAATTGCAGCGGAAATAGATGAATAAACTTTCAACACAATCAAAGAGAGAACAATTTTAAGCAAACATGTTTAACATAGAATCGAATGATTGTATTTGATTACAATAAACAAAGCTAATGCATGCATGCACAAAGTCTCCCCTTCAGCCTGAGCTCACAATGATTTGTTCGTACAGAATGACTTGGTGATGAAGAGAGCTAATAGAACAATACAGGATACTGTTCTATTTATAGTACAGAACAAACCACTGAAGCATATTTGCTGACGTTACCATGAAAGTGACATCTAACCTCCTAACAACCTATAACCACTGACCTTATACAAACACTGCTTACTAAATACTGATTACAAATAATACAAATGATAAACTAAACTACTGCTTCTCCTTCCACTGTTATAACTCCAGCAGTGCTTTGTATCTTCAGCAGTACTTGAACTATATCAGTAGATTGAGCATCAGTGCTTTATCTTCAACAGTCTTTAAGTATCAGCAGCAGTTGTTGTAGATCACCAGTTGTTGTATATCAGCAGTTATTGCAGAAGGGCAGTACTTAGAGGACATCAGTTGTTAGGCCACTTTCAAGGGGAAAGAACTTTTTCAAACAACTACTTATTGTGAACCCACTGATCTGATCCAGTTTTGGCTTTATCAACTGTTCCTTTTGGAAGGGTTCAATCCCAACAATCCCCCTGGAACAGATGATGCCAAAACTCTTCATTATTCTGGATTTTTATTGTCTCATCAAGAGTTCCCTAACTTGACCTTTGAATTGTAGTTCAAAGTTCATAGAGTCCTCATCATCCTCATCCCTACACAGTGGAAGCTCAAGGAGATCATGCAGATGTTCAACACGTAGGCCAAGTGCTTCTTCCCTTGATATGTGCTTCACCTCACCATTGGATTTGAGCAGAGTCAATACGTGGGTCTTTTGATCAGACTTCCACTTTCGAATCTTTGAATCCAATCGGTTTTTTGGGAGAGTCTTTAGTGTTGATGAGTTTGGAGATTGAGGCCTTGTAATGACAACTTTGGCAGGGTCTTGAGATTGTGTTGAGTCTTGTTTCTCTGTCATAAGTGTCTGAAGAACCATCTTCATAATGTACTCTTCTTGAGCTTTGTCTTCTTTTGTCATTGTATCCATCTGCTTGTGTTTCCTTTTTTGATAAAGGATGGTGGTAGTTGGAACAGTGGGTTTCCTGATTGGTAACTTTTGTGGTTTGACTGGAACCACTGCTTTTGGATAATCAGGCTTTTTAGGAGCAGTGGGATCTCTTTTCCTCAACTCTTCCAACCTTTTGTAGGTTGCTAACACTTTATCCTCTGACCACCTTGTAACCTGGTTCCTTGACCCATAATCAGTAGCTATCAGCTCTTCTTTCATTCTTTTCAGCTTTAAAGCCTTTTCAGGTACATTTTTCTTGTACTTGGCCCATACTGGAGGAGTTTGTTTTACCTTTTCTTCAAGCATCTTTTGAATTCTGGCTATCTCCTCTTGTAGTTCAATGATGGTCCATTCATTGCATTGATGCTTTTCTGCCCTGTACTTCTTGTATGCTAGTATGTATTCAAGGTAGTCTTGCCTCATACTTTCATCATCTTTTTCAGACAATTTTTGGCAAAGATCTTTTGGAACTGTTCTAAAGTTCTGACCTTGGTGAGCAGGTATTGCAGATTTCTCTGAATCTCTTTGTCAGACTTTCCCTCTGTATCTCTTTGAGAGATATCCTCTGCTTGTTTGGCCTTTATTTTGAGATACTCTTCTATGTTTCTTGGGAAAGGATAACCTTGAATAGATAGGAGTTTCCTTTTTGCAGGGTCATCTTCAGAGTAAAAGGATTTGATTTCCTCCCTGACTGTTGGAAGATCCAATGGATATTGTACACCCACAGGAACAATAGCAGTGTTTGGATTCAGAATTTGAGCTGAAGAAATTGGAACAGGGTTTAGAATAGTGACAAGGGACAGTGGTTGTGTAGATGTTGAAGTTGGGGAAGTGTCATCTTCCAGTACAATGTTAGTTACCATTCTCCTTTTGTGCTTTGGAGAAGTTGGTGGAGTATTTGTGGGTTTAGTGGTGGTGATTGAAGTGGTAGATGTCTGACTAACAACTGTTGAAACAACTGGTGTTTCAACCACTGTTGTCACTACAACGGTTGATGTGTCAAATGTTGTCTTCTGCTTTTTGGCAGGTGGTTTTTGTGGTGGTGATGTTGTTTTTTGTATGGTAGTGGATTGAGTATGGATTGATGTAGTAGTGATGGCAGTTGTTGGGATAACATCTGTTGAAACCACTGAAGTACCAACAATTGTTGATACAACAGGTGTCTTAACATCTGATGGTTTGGAGGTTTGATGTGAGGAACTATTGGGGATTTGAGGAGTCTGTTTGGTGGTTTTGGAAGGTGTGGTTTTGGGTTGGCTTACTTTTCTGGTAGGCTGTCTTCTTATTGGTTTAGAAGTACCCTGTTCTTCCATTTTCATCAGAACTTTCTTCTCTTGCTCAAATCTTTTTGACCCTTTTATTTCCATTGTCTCTTTCATTTTTGCTTTTAGATCAGCAATAACATTTTGAGTCACATCAACCTTTTTGGAACCATCTTGCCTTGGAATTTCTACCACCTGTTTAGACATTGGAGCTGGTGGCATTTTTAACTTTTATTGTCCTCCTTTCTTTTCTTTCTCCCCCTTTTTGGCATCATCAACATAAATGATTGAAGGAGGAGCAGTGCCAGTGGTTTGAAGCAAATGGGCCTTAATTGCCTTGATATCTGCTTATGTATCCTTGTACCTAGCTTCCATGACATTTTTGACCATTTGAATCTGAACTTCATGTTGTTGATCAGCATATTGTCTTTGTTTGTGAAGCAGAGGTTGAAACATTTCCTAAAGCTCAGTGGGGGAAGGAGCAGATGATGGAGCAGATGTTGCAGCATTGGGTGTATCCTTTTAAGCTTGTAACAACTGTTGCAGCATAAATTTGATTTCTGCAACAGATGTGTCAAGTTTATCAACCCTCTCCGTCAATTCTTTGTATTTTAAACCATCGCCCAAGTTAATGGGATCATCTGATTTCCCACCAGTGGTGGTTGTATCAGTGGTTGACTTAGGGAAAGATTCCCAAGAATCATCCACTGATGCCCCTTTTTCTTGGTACTGGGGTCTTCTTTCTTCAGTAGAGGTTACCATTCTAAGCTCACCAGTGTATATTGGATACACACCAGTGGATATTATGGTTCCTAAAGAAGAAATTGCCTTCAAGGGTGTCACACCCCGACCACGTAGGACAACAAACCGTGGCGGAAACGTCGGGAAGTGTTGCAACAGAAGCTATTGTTTCACAACCATGGATACAAAATAGTTTTGTTTTATTGATAAAATTGAACATTACATTGTCTTAACACATAGAACAAACAAGTTTTATATCGTCTATCATAGTTATTATGTCACTAAGGCCTTGTCCAGATCCTACGTGACGCATGCATCCTAGAAATCAATCAAGCATCAACACCTGAAACATATGTAAAAACTTAGTCAACAAAGAAATGCTGGCGAGTACATAGGTTTTATAAGAGTATCGGAATCATGGCTCGTTTATATGTCGTAGTACTTTATTAGACTACAAGAGTCAAAATACAAACCTTGTTTTGAAAAATGTATTGCAACATAGTTAACCAACTCAAATCAAGTTGATTATAGTTTATAAAATCCCATATCCATGCTTCTTAACCCAAAAACATTTGTTTTAGAAAACCAACTTGTAAAACATCTTGTAAAAACTTGTTAAAAACTCGTATAGTTTATATCTCTTAGTAAAACATCGTTGTATGATATTGTTTCAAAATCGTTTACCCAAGTGAACTAAATAACGCCACGATATGTAATATGATGAAAACACTTATATATAGGAAGTACCAGCGGCGTATCCACCATGCTTTCATCACATTACACCCGTCCCGTTATCTAAACACTTAACCAAAAACCAATCGTTTACCCAAATCGTTTAACATCGTTTACAAATCGTTTTCAAATCGTTCCCAAATCATTTACTCGTTTAAATCGTTTAAATCATCCTTGTTTTAATTTGTGAAAAACTATTTGTGGTCGTCTCGTTAACAACATTCAAACCTTCGTGACTCGATCACCTCGCTTCTCGCTTCTCGAATTAACAAACCACCAAAGGGTAAGTTAACAAACATCGGATTCAGTCGCTACCCACAACCCCCACACATAACCATGGGTGTAGTAAAGTAACGGGATTTGTCAGATCCTATGGTACCATAACCTAATACTGGTCGGCTTGATCAATGCTAATGAATGCCATTTGTTATGTAACTACAACCATCAAGTTTCGTTCACATTATTGAAATCGTTATTAGTTCAGTAAAAATCGTTTGAATCGTTTTTGAAATCATCGTTTAAACCTTGAAAACATTTCGTACATATGAATCACCCCAAAACATTTAAAAACAGTAAACTAGGGGAACTGTGTACTCACATGGAGTGCAAAGTATCTTCAATCAATAGAACTCAAGCAAACTCAAGCAAACCAAAGCAATCAAACAGCACCTAGTAATCGAATCACTAGTCAAACAATAGACGCCTAAATCGGAAGATCGGACAGAATGAGGTCTTGTAAACCAAATGAGTGTTGGAACTCACGTGATATGGTTTAACAAAGCCTACATTCTAAATCGGAACCTAACCTAAGTGCTTTCGACCCATCGCGACCCATTAAGGTAGCTTACGCTACTTTAACGCGTCGTGCGCGCAAAAGCGCGTTCGAGACGTCTAACTAGTCCTATGACAAGTATTATATGCCAAAACATGTTTAATTATGTTACATAATCAGTTACGTGACAAAAGTTTAGGTTACATATGCTTAATTACCAATTATGCACAAAAAGGGCATTTTGGTAATTTACCAAAGGTATATAAACTACTTATCATGCGACTACCTAAACTAGGTGACCATAAGGTATAACCTCGGAAGGTTATTCCCCTATGCTACTATGGTCATTAAACATGTTTGGTCGGATCCTAATGATCGACCAAACGGGTCAAGTGATAAGTTATATACATATAATATATTCTATTTTTATATACATATAATATATTACAAAAAAATGATTATTATTTACATGTATTTGGGCTTGTAGTTTGATATCTATTACATATTTAAAGGTTGATTGTCGTGTTAATGAACAAATATTGTATTTACTTGAAATATAAAACTTATTTTGCGTTGTTGAACGTGATTTTAGCTTGTAATGTATTAGGTTGAACTTACTTTGAATATGTTCTTTTAAAGTATTGAATAATAAATTAGAATACTGAATTTTGAGAGCTATGTATTAATTTTTATTTTTAAAATCGATTAAAACCAAGCCGAGCCGAGCCAGCTCAGTTTAAAACCAAGCCGAGCCCAAGCTTAGATTTCCAGCTCGGTTTCAAATCCGAGCCGGCTCGGTTCATAATCGAGCTGAGCCCGAGCTTGCCCTAGCTCGGCTCGACTCGACTCGACTCGACTCGAGTCATGAACATTCCTATATATTAGGGTAAAGAAGGTTATTGGGGGGAGGGGGTGGTTTATGAGTACGCAATGGCTTATTAGTGAAAGTCCTTTAATATGTAGTATGAGCCTATAACTATAGATCTAAAGGGAGGTTGCGCCCCTTATAGGGATCAAAGGGCATCGTTTTAAATACGAATCAACATAAAATTTGTATATTTTGTTTACATTATTAGCGTTTTATATATTATATATTTATTTATTTAATCATAATTGATCAAATAATAACAAAGTGTTTTCATAAATATAGACAGGAAAATGAAAATGCACGTGGTCGGTGCTTGTGTGTATGAAGAATAATAAACGTCTGTACGTACAAATATTATTGTCATTTAAATACATGAGAAAACAATATCAACACCATTTAAATAAAATCAAAACCAATAATAAGAAATCGAATCTTTCGACACAAACAAACCAGATCCAAAACAGGCACTACATGTTGCATCTCGTGGGACATTTTCCATACATGCTTCATAAACAATTGTATGTTCTTATGACATGTTGCAAGTACATCACATGTACCTTAATTTATGCTCCTATAAATATACATGACCATATTTAGCTCCCATCACACAAATACTTACAAAGTTACAAACATATCAAGTTTGAGAGATTGAACGATGGATAAGTTTTTAACAACTTCAGTTGATGTTAATAAGGTTTGGAGAAGAAAAGGATACGACATCAGTGTCGAAGGCAGTCCCGATAGGCGTAAGAGCATGAAGACGGTTCGTTTTGGAGATGGTCATAGCCGGTTTTCGAAGATCAAGAAGTTGTTTCACATGGGTTCTGATGAACATGTGTCATCTCGCGTCAAGAAGGATCAACGGTCTACAAAGATTGCTGATTCTAACGGCGAGTTTCAAAGCAGATTGCTTCGTGAAATCCATAAGAACACTTCTCAATCTCATGAATTAGGTTTCATGTAGCTTTGTACAGTTTTTTTATATTGTCTGACCGAGATAATCTTTTCCACCAAGTACCAACAGCCTTGTTGAAGGATGAGTAGTTTTATTTTATTATTTTTCTTCTTGGGTTCTTTTTAACATTGTAAAACCGAAGTTAGTCGAAAAGCACTTTAAGTTAAAACCAGTGTGAATTTCCACTCAAATAAGTGAATAACCATATTATATCCATAGTTTCATTGCTAGAAGAACACTTTTATCTATTTAGAAAATAATTAATGGATTAAATAAAATCTCAAAAAGAGAAAATAAATAATTTTTTAAAGGTCGTCGATCATAACTCAATGAAGGAGTAGTACGGGTTTTGTGGTTGATGAAAGCTAGTACTACCCAATACGCCTTTTTTACTCTCTAATCGAAGTTCTCAGCATTAAAAAATCTTCGTAAACTAAATCACACGTGTATATGTTGAAGTTTAAGAGATACACAGTCAAGAAAAAATCAAGAGCAATAGTGATTGATATATATGCGGATTAGACACCAAAAAATAAACACTCAAAAATGGCTACAATTTAAGGATCGTGTTTAGTGACGACATCATATTCCTAATTGATGGAGAAAGGTCTGGTGACAATAAAAACTGCTTCCAGTAGGTTGTCAAGTGTTTTCGCTCGACGACTCCATTTTTTGGTGGATGGTTTTGCCCTTGTTCCTATAATTCGAATCCTATCCCGGTATATCACATGTTAGTTTTACACCATTGTGAACCTTACGCCTTTTTACTCTCTGATCGAGGTTCTCGGCATTGAAAAATCTTCGTAAACTAAATCACACGTGTATATGTTGACATTTAAGAGATACACAGTCAAGAAAAATTAAGAGCAATGGTGACATATATGCGGATTAGACACCAAAAAATAAACACTCAAAAAATAGCAACAATTTAAGCAATGTGTTTACTGACGGCATCAGATTCTTCATTGATGGAGAAAGGTCTGGTGGCAAGAAAAGCTGCTTCCAGGAGGTTGTCAAGTGTCTTCGCTCGGCGACTCCATTCTTACGTGGTTGGTTTGGCCCTTATTCCTGTAACTCGAATCCTAGCCCGGTATATCCATTTTAGATTTACACCATTGTGAACCTTACGCCTTTTTTACTCTCTGATCGAGGTTCTCGGCATTGAAAAATCTTCGTAAACCACATGTGTACATGTTGACATTTAAGAGATATACAGTCAAAAAAAATCAAGAGCAATGGTAATATATATGTGGATTAGACACCAAAAAATAAACACTCAAAAATGGCTACAATTTAAGGAATGTGTTTAGTGACGTCATCAGATTCTTAATTGATTGAGAAAGGTCTGGTGGCAAGAAAAGCTGTTTCCAGGAGGTTGTCAAGTGTTTTCGCTCGACGATTCCATTCTTGGGTGGTTGGTTTGGGCCTTGTTCCTATAACTCGAATTCTAGCCCGGCATATCCCATTTTAGTTTTACACCATTGTGAACCTTACGCCTTTTCTACTCTCTGATCGAGGTTCTCGGCATTGAAAAATCTTCGTAAACAAAATCACACGTGTATATGTTGACATTTAAGAGATACACAGTCAAGAAAATCAAGAGCAATGGAGATATATATGCGGATTAGACACCAAAAAATAAACACTCAAAAATGGCTACAATTTAAGGAATGTGTTTAGTGACGGCATCAGGTTCCTAATTGATGGAAGGTCTGGTGGCAAGAAAAGCTGCTTCCAGGAGGTTTTCAAGTGTTTTCGCTAGACGATTTCATTCTTGGGTTGTTGGTTTGGCCCTTGTTCCCGTAACTCGAATCCTAGCCCAGTATATCTCATTTTAGTTTTACACCATTGTGAACCTTATGCCTTTTTTACTCTCTGATCGAGGTTCTCGGCATTGAAAAATCTTCATAAACTAAATCACACGTGTATATGTTGACATTTAAAAGATATACAGTCAAGAAAATCAAGAGCAATGGTGATATAGATGCGGATTAGACACCAAAAAATAAAAACTCAAAAATCGCTACAGTTTAAGGAATTTGTTTAGTGACGACATCATATTCCTAATTGATGGAGAAAGGTCTGGTGGCAAGAAAAGCTGTTTCCAGGAGGTTGTCAAGTGTTTTTGCTCGACGATTCCATTCTTGGATGGTTGGTTTGGCCCTTGTTCCTGTAACTCGAATCCTAGCCCGGTATATCCCATTTTAGTTTTACACCATTGTGAACCTTACACCTTTTTTACTCTCTGATCGAGGTTCTCGGCATTGAAAAATCTTCGTAAACTAAATCACACGTGTATATGTTGACATTTAAGAGATATACAGTCAAGAAAATCAAGAGCAATGGTGATGTATATATATGCGGATTAGACACCAAAAAATAAACACTCAAAAAATGGCTACAATTTAAGGAATGTGTTTAGTGACGGCATCAGATTCCTAATTGATGGAGAAAGGTCTGGTGGCAAGAAAAGCTGCTTCCAGGAGGTTGTCAAGTGTTTTCGCTCGACGATTACATTCTTGGGTGGTTGGTTTGGCCCTTGTTCCTGTAACTCGAATCCTAACCCGGTATATCCCATTTTTGTCTTACACCCGCTACGTCAAAAATGGTATACGGCCACACTTTTGTCAAAACCACCTTGCCACACATTTGAAAAAATGTGTGACTAAAGGTCATTCATAACATTTTAAACCACGTGTAGCCACACATTTTATAATTAATGTGACCATTGTATATAAGTTCCGAACCTTTAGCCACACTTATAAAAATAATGTGGCATTTATTAGCCACAATTCGAAATGTGTGGCCAAATGTGATTTATGACCATATATTTTTATTTCATGTGACCAAAAACAGATGTATGTGACACCTTTAGCCACACTTTAAAAAAAATTGTGACATAGCCAAACTAGCAAAGTGTGGCCAAATGTTATCTACGATCACAGTATTTGTTTCATGTAACTAATAACATATATATTCAAAGCCTTTAGCCACGCTTTAGGAAAAAAGATTGTGATATTTATTAGCCACACTAGAAAGGTGTGGCCAAATGTAATCTACTTGTTTCAAGTGACTAAAATAGATATATTCGAAACCTTTAGCCACATGTTAAGAAAAAAACAACCACACTATAAAAGTGTGGCCAAATCTGATCACGATCATGTTATATGTTTAGTAATATGGCTAAAATCTAATAATATGGCCACATATATTTTTTGTGTGACCAAAGGTTAGACAATAGTCACACTTAAAATTGCAAAATTTTATGTGGAGTTACATAAACATTCGCCATACTATAGTCACTTTGATATTTTGTGTGACGAAATGGTATCAAATCATGGAAAAAATGTGTGAACAAATGTTAAACTTACTACATATTTAGAAAAGGGTTATTGGATTTTAATAATCCTACGTTTCACCAGTTGGCCGATAATAATCCCAACTTTAAAAATTCCCTTCAATAATCCCAACTTTTAAAAGTTTGGCCGCCATTGATCCTTTTCAAACATATAAGAATTTGGTCTCCTTAATAGATTTAATTACACCTAGAGACTCCTTAATTGATTTAAGTGCACCTATGTTAGAAAAGAGTCAATGGCGACCAAACTTTTACAAGTTGGGATTATTGGAGGGAATTTTTAAAGTTGAGATTATTATCGGCGGCCAACTGGTGAAACTTAGGATTATTAAAATCCAATAATCTTTTAGAAAAATCCCTCCAAAAATATTTCATAGTAAAACTTAAATTTCCCTCCAAAATATTACACACAATATTTAATTTATAACATAAAACATATTATACAAAATATAATATAATATAATATAAATAGGTTAAACAAGTTAACCTGCCAACTCGACCAGGTTGACCCAAACCTGACCCGTTAACTAAACGGGTTCACGGGTTCAACTTGAAACTGACTCGAACCCCGTTTAGACTTTAGACTAAACCTAAACCTTAATTTCGTGTCGTGCTTTCTGGTCGTGTCATAAATTAAAACCCCTAATAAAGAAGATGAAAGCTCATGAACCTTAATTTTGTTTTTTGTTGTTATATCTATACATTGTTTTTATTCTTAACTTTAGGATTTAGTTTCTAACTAATTATAAAGTATATGCATGATGCTAATGTGGAGATCGTTAATGCTCCATCAGAAAAGAAAGCGGCTAGTGGTTTGTTCAAGCTGTTTTGTTTTAAATGTGTTATTGCCTTAGTAATAAATTATTACTAATAATTGTTATATGGCAGCCTCAAACTCGAGTACTCCCCAAACTTTGTTTATGGGCAACTTAACTTTCACTATTGATTTATTGAAGAAAGTGACGTGTATGTGCACTTTTTCTATACTTGATAAGTATGTCAAACATTATTCATTGTGTATGATTGCTACTAACTAGTTTCTCAACAGAATTAATTTCTTCAAAGACACGGCTAAAGTTGTTGAGGTTTGTTTTGAAATCAAGGATGATTGATTTGCAGGCTACGGGCATGTTGAATTTGCTACTTGTGAGGCTGCCCAAAAGGTATGTTTTGTTTTTCTTGGTTTCCTTTTCCAAGTATTTTATGACATTCTTTGCAACATATGGTTCTAAATTTCAATCTAGAGGCTCTTGAAGTCAACGGTGAACCATTACTTGACCATCTAGTGAAACTTGATTTAGCCAAGTAAAAAGTACATACACTCTAGGTACCAGGTATGATTTTTTGCCAATAAGTGTTTTAAAACCCGGTTAGAAAAGCGACATTTGACTGGAATTCATATTTATTTCTGTAGCAATTAGAGGTCTTTCCAAAAGAGTGTGAAGACTCCACACTAACTACGTTTGTAAGGGGATTTGGTTATGATGAAAGCATTGTTGATGTATGTTTTTACCACTAGTCTGCATATTACATTCTTATGTTATTGAATTTCACATGTTTAAAATTTTATTATTTACTTGTTGCAAATTAAAAATACTCTTGGGGAACTCCTTAGCCAATGTGAAGAGGTTTCAAGGATTTTTCTTCCTAAAGATTTTGAGTCATGTGAGACAAAAAGATATGGCATGAGAATTAGTCGCTGGTTACAAGTTTACTCCCACCACGACAACAGCAAGGGGGGCATGAGAATTAGCTCTTGGTTACAAGATTACTCCTCACCATGACAACAACAAGGTGGCCAGTTACAAATACACAACACTTAAATGCAGTGAGTGTATGGACTTGATGAAAACATCCTAGAAATAGTTTTTAGTTTATGTATAGTCGTTTCTCTTTGTAACTTTTGTAGATAGGTTTTGATGATAAGTTTATGTCTTTAATTTGCATTTAAACCGAAAACTTATGTATGGGTTTTAAGTTATTATTGTTTATATCATTTGTTTTTTTAGATTTTCTCATGTTTACATCAGTTTTGGTTTACAAAAAAAATTAAAATAAAATGGGTAATTACACAAAGATGGCCACATAAAATCACAATAAAGATGTGTGACTAAAGGTTAGACAATAGTAATACTTAAAATTACAAAATTTTGTGTGGCTATAAATAACAATTAGCGATACCATAGTCACTTTGTTTTTTTGTTGCGTGACCGAATGATACCAAATGTCACGGGAAAAGGAGTTATGTGTGACCAAATGTTAAAAAAATAGTCACATTTAAAAACAAAAATTTTTGTGTGGCTGAGCCACACCATAGTCACTTTGTTTCTTGTTTGTGTGACAGAATGATATCAAACGTCATGGAAAAAAAGTTTTGTGTGACCAAATATTAGACAATAGTATAGTCACATTTAAAAATATAAATTTTCTTTTGGCTATAAATAACCATAAGCCACACCTTAGTCACTTTTTTTGTTTGTGTGACGAAATTATACCAAAGGTCATAGGAAAAACAAATATGTGTGACAAAAAATTAGACAATAGTCATACTTAAAATTACAAAATTGTTTTGTGTGTCGAGTAAATGTTCTTAGCCACACTTACAACAAATTTATATAACTTTATAATAGAACCGGCCACACTTATAGTAAATTCATGTGGCCGTTGTTAACCTTTAGTCACACTTAATGAGCAAAACGCTTGATTACAACAACTCTTTTTGCCACACTATTTCTACTTGATGTGGCTAAAACAGTTTTTTTGGTAATGTATGTGACTATATAGTAGTAATGGTCACACTTAAATTAAATATATGTAACTGTTGCTATCCTTTAGCCAACTCAATAGAGGAAATGTTAGATTTTAACCAAAAATGTTGGTATCATTTAGCCACACTTTTAAGTTCTACGGCCACTAAAAGGTGTATGTATCCCTATTTTGGCGAAGTGAAAAGATTTATATAGTCACACTTTTTTCGTGTGGATGTATACATACGATGACTCGAACTTTGGTCACACTTGACCTGAAAAAATATGTGAGGCGAAAGACATATAAACACACTTTTTTTCGTGTGGATGAATCCCTATTTTTGCATAGTGAAAAGATTTATATAAACGAGGGTATTATGATTTTGTTGATATTTAATTAATATGATAAAATATTATCATCGTCTATTTTTTATAGTTTTTAATGGGACATTTTATTGTTAAGTGATATACTCTATAAGGTTACGATCAACTGAGAGTTCAAATTTTGCAAATTACACGTATGACATATTTACCCTAAAAAGCTAGAATTTGCTGTTAGAAATCTCTAATTTTATATAATTTTCTAATTTAATAACAAATATTTTTGCATTTTTATTCCTAGATGACAATTATACATATGAATTTTAACTCTTCATGAATAGTGATTTTATTTGTTTAGTTATTATTATTCTATTATATAATAATAAAAATATTATAATTATTTTTTTAACATATTTTGCTTTTTTTATAACTTTTAAGATAAGACGTTGTATAAAATTTTGAATTTATCGTTATGACATGCTTATTTTTATCTACATCTAGATCTAAATTTTGCTTAAACCAATAAAGTACATTTTTGGTGTCGTAAGTTGTAGCGAGTGTCTGTGCCGTACCAGTATTGTGGTTGACTGAACCGATTCCTACCGAACCACATCGGCTTATGTATCGACGTTATCGATTTTGGTATTTGTTTTTTATGGTTTTTTATCAAAGTAAAATAATGTTGATGGGTTCGTTTTTTTTTAGTATTATGTTTTTTTTTGAATAATATGTACGTATGTCGGTGCCGTACCGCCATTGTCAATACGTGTACCATATTCGTTTTTATAGTTTTCTTTATATCACTTTTTGGTATTGTAAGTTGTATCGAGTATGGTAGTGTATCGATATCGTGACGAACCAAACCGATACCGAACAAACAACATCGGAACTGATATTGATAATTGTTTTTTATGGTTTTTGATCGATGTAAAGCACCTGTCAATTGATATACCAACTGTCAGTATCGTACTGTAATATAGTGAAACAAATTGATACCGACCAAAAACCCGCCACGAAGCGTGGGAAAATATCACTAGTATGTATAATTAATAATACAGATTAAGATTCATGAACGATTAAAAGTTAGAGATCATTATGACCAGATACATCTTCATAAATATTTTCCAATATAGAGGTTATAGGTTGTAGTCATACTTGGTACAATATTTTTCAGATGGGTCAGGAATTTTACTACTGTGGGCCTTTGGATGGTACGTAGATTTCTCCTGAAATGGTAGACGAGCTTGGTCACCAACGTTTATGTGGCTCTCAATCTATTATTGGTTCTAAAGTATATATAGCATCCAAAGTTAATAACTTTGTGTGTGTGTGTATATATATAAATGAGATGTGATGTGGGCTAGGTGGCATTTGAATTTGGACATTTTTGCTGATGTGGCAACTTATTTTATTGAATTTAGGAGGGAAATCACATATGGCTTCTACAATCACTATTTCAAGATAAAAAACACGGGATCCGTTTGTTATTCGGGTCGAAATCCTGAATTCGGGTCAAGCCTGACGGATAGTATATATTTCCTTTTTTTCTCATTCTTCTTGCACACACTTTACAAACCCTAGAAAAACTAATTTGCAGCCTCTGTCCCACCGCCACCACCAAGATCCTCAGTTCCAAACCATAGCCAAAAACCTCTGCAACATCATCTTCTTCACACAAATCAATCCTATTAATCAATCAAAGGTATGTTTCTATGTTTTTTTATTTTTTTCTGCTTTCTTTGTTTTACGATTGTAATCTACACAATCGATCCTAAATCTGCTTTATTTATGTTATTCAATTCTATAGAAACTTGATTTTATAAAGATTGCTTCGAATGCTATTAACTTCTTCTTTGTCCTAAACTTTGTAGATCTGATCATAAAAATTGAAGGTATGTTGTTTTAATTTGTTGTTTATCTATTGTGTATCTTTAATCAAGCGATTGAACATTTATCTTTTTGTTTTTTTGCAAACAAAATCAAGATCAGAGGTTTTATTATCATCATCATCTACATTTATCAAAGTTACTGATTTTTGTTGATTTTGTTTTTCATGTGGAACCCTAAATCTTGGATAAAATCGGACTCCGATCATTCGTGAAACAACAGAGGTTAGTTAAATGTTAAAGTTGTTTTCTTTTTTTTTTAAGTTTGTGTAGGTTTGATTTTATCCTTTCTGTTCGGTATTTTTTTTCAAAAATTAATAACATATGTTCTGAGTGTTTTATGGTTTGTTTTTCTCATGGTAAACCCTCAATCTTTTGTGACAATCGGACTCGAATTGTTCGTCGACCAAGACAGGTTAGTTCAGTTTTGTTGGTGTTGTTTGTTTTTTGATATGTATAGTATTTCTTTTTTATTTTTGTCTTTAGGCGTTAATTTGAAATTTTATGTGATTATCTTTTGAAGTTCTTATGGTTTGTTTTGTGAGTTATAATTTTTTGTATTTAGTTATAATTTTTGTATTTAATTAGTTTTTAATTCTTTAAGATGTCTTTAATTTCTTTTTAAATCTGTTTTTGTTTCTATAAATAGATTAGTGTTATTAAAGATGATTTTTGTATTCGAAATTAAGATTCGGTTTCTGTAAATAGACTTTGTTTCTATAAATAGATTACCGTTATATTTTTTTTAAACAATGGTTACTTCCTTTGCAGTTATGGATCATGAAAACAACGCTCCTTCGTTGTTAAAGTTGATTGAGGACTATGATCCTATATTTTTCGAATTGTTCGTCGACCAAAAACATGTTAGTTCAGTTTTGTTGGTGTTGTTTGTTTTTTTGATATGTATAGTCTTTCTTTTTTATTTTTGTCTTTATGTGTTAATTTGAAATTTTATGTGATTATCTTTTGAAGTTCTTATGGTTTGTTTTGTGAGTTATAATTTTTGTATTTAGGTAATTGTTAATTCTTTAAAGATGTCTTTAATTTCTTTTTAAAGTTGTTTTTTGTTTCTATAAATAGATTAGTGTTGTTAAAGATGATTTTTGTATTCGAAATTATGATTCGGTTTATGTAAATAGACTTTGTTTCTATAAATAGATTACCGTTATATTTTTTTTAAACAGTGGTTACTTCCATTGCAGTTATGGATCATGAAAACAACGCTCCTTCGTTGTTAAAGTTGATTGGAGACTATGATCCTATATTTTTGGTATGTTTCTTAAGTTTTCAGTTTTATGCACACAATAAGTTATTGCAACTTATATGTTTTTTTTTGGTTTCGATTGATAGGAAATACCGTATGATTTTGCAACCTTATTGTGGGGAGAACAACTTCCATATGTCAATGTCTTAAAATTATTGATGATGATTTATCGTGAGTCATTTACTTATAATTTTTGTATTTAGTTAGTTGTTAATTCTTTAAAGATGCCTTTAATTTCATTTTTAAAGTTGTTTTTGTTTCTATAAACAGATTACTGTTGTTAAAGATGATTTTTGTATTCGGAATTATGATTCGGTTTCTATAAATAGACTTTGTTTCTATAAATATATTACCATTATATATTTTTTAAAACAATGGTTACTTCCTTTGCAGTTATGGATCCTAAAAACAACTCACATTCGTTGTTAAAGTTGATTGAGGAATATGATCCTATATTTTTGGTATGTTTCCTTAGTGATTTGATTTTTAAATTTTAAATTTCGAAATCAATCATTATTTTAAATTTAAATTTGAAAGTTTTCCATTAATGTGTTTGATTTTAAATTTCGAATTTGTAAATTGAATTTAAATTTGAAAGGTTAGACTTTCCTAATAAGTTTGCTTGATTTACGGGATTGGATATTAGTGATTTGATTTTCAGATTTTAAATTTTAAATTTTAAAGTCAATCATTATTTTAAATTTAAATTTTGAAGTAAACCATTATTGTGTTTGATTTTAAATTTTGAATGCTTTGAAATCCTGATGTTTTTTTATGAGATGCTTTGACTATATTATTTGTAATTTTAGGGATGTGTTTTTATTTTGATTCATTAGGTGTTTATTTTGGATGATCCGGAGTTTTTGGCTGCAACTATGTTGGACAGAGATATGCTTGCTATGGCTGTAAATTGGTACCATGTCGGTTGGTTTTGCTTGGGAAGGTTAGACTTTCCTAATAAGTTTGCTTGATTTACGGGATTAGATATTAGTGATTTGATTTTCAGATTTTAAATTTTAAATTTTGAAGTTAATCGTTATTCTAAATTAAAATTTTGAAATAAACCACTATTGTGTTTGATTTTAAATTTTCAATTTCGAAGTCAATTATTATGTTAAATTTAAATTTGAAAGTTTGCCATTAATGTGTTTGATTTTAAATTTCGAATCTGTAAATTGAATTTAAATTTGTAAAGTTAGACTTTCCTAATAAGTTTGCTTGATTTACGGGATTGGATATTAGTATACTTTGTTTATTGGGTTTTAACTAATAATTTGATTGACTCGGTTGTTAGATTTGTGACGATGCGTCGGACAAACTACAATGGGAAAATATACAGCCTTGAGCCTTGGTAAGTTAACACATTAGTTAAGGTTATGAAGTTTTTTCATGGCACCGACACATTATTGAGTAGTAGCGCATTAGGTTAGTGATATTAAAATTTGTGCCTTGAGAAATTTTGTATATTGATTGATGTTTGAAATTGATTGCGAGGTCTTTTATTGTGCATTGTATTGCTGATTGATGTATGAGATTTTGTTGATTGGCATAAGGTATTAGATAAGATGTGTTTGGAGTTGTGAAGATGAATAAGTGAGACATGTGTAGCAAATATTAGTAAGTGCACAACACATTAGTTAGGGTTTTGAATTATTGCTACAGGTTAGTGATGTTAGCGATTGTGTTTTGAGAAATGTGTAGATTGAATTATGTCTGTGTTTGATTGTGACACCTTTGATTGTGTGGTTATCTGAGATTTTGTTGATTGTAGACAAATAAGTTTGAACAGAACTTATTAGATTTGAAAGTTTTCTATTAATGTGTTTCATTTTAAATTTCGAATCTGTAAATTGAATTTAAATTTGAAAGGTTAGACTTTCCTAATAAGTTTGCTTGATTTACGGGATTGGATATTAGTGATTTGATTTTCAGATTTTAAATTTTGAAATCAATCATTATTTTAAATTTAAATTTTGAAGTAAACCATTATTGTGTTTGATTTTAAATTTTGTATGCTTTGAAATCTTGATGTTTTTTTATGAGATGCTTTGACTATATTATTTGTAATTTTAGGGATGCTTCGAGTCTTCGACTATTGTTTTTGTACTCGAGTTGCATATCTAATTCAAATTGTGTTTTGTAATTTTAGGTGAAGAGCTTCTTTGAGACTCCTTCCCCTACAAGGAACTATTGAATGGGTTCCTATGAGAAGTTGAAGAAAAGGTATATCTTGCACTGTTCTTTATCTATATCTATATATCTTAAATGTGATTCTATGGGAAATTGATCTCTATTCGATTCACTGATGTATATTCTTCTCCTCACCATTTTGTTCCGTTAATCAACTCATGTGTGCTCTTATGTTTGATACCCGATCTTATTCCAGTGATTAATATCCGCTTGAGTCACCCAATCTGAGTCTGCTATTTTTCGTTAACGATTCATGTAAACTTTCCCGATTTGGGTTTTCTGCAAAGCTAATCATCTAAATAAATTTGTTATTTTTATGGTTTACCATTGCATAAGTTAGTATAATTTGTTGACAAAGTTTTGTTTTGGGGGATAGTAGTCATAAATTGAGTAATATTCAAGGTTTATGTTTTTTTTTTATTTTGATTCATTAGGTGTTTATTTTGGATTGTCCGGAGTTTTTGGCTGCAACTATGTTGGACAGAGATATGCTTGCTATGGCTGGAAATTAGTATCATGTCGGTTGATTTTGCTTGACAAGGTTAGACTTTCCTAATAAGTTTGCTTGATTTACGGGATTAGATATTAGTGATTTGATTATTAGATTTTAAATTTTAAATTTTGAAGTCAATCATCATTTTAAATTTAAATTTTAAAGTAAACCATTGTTGTGTTTGATTTTAAATTTTCAATTTGGAAGTCAATTATTATTTTAAATTTTAATTTGAAAGTTTGCCATTAATGTGTTTGATTTTAAATTTCGAATCTGTAAATTGAATTTAAATTTGAAAGGTTAGACTTTCCTAATAAGTTTGCTTGATTTACGGGATTGGATATTAGTGATTTGATTTTCAGATTTTAAATTTTAAATTTTGAAGTCAATCATTATTTTAAATTTAAATTTTGAAGTAAACCATTATTGTGTTTGATTTTAAATTTTGAATGCTTTGAAATCTTGATGTTTTTTTATGAGATACTTTTACTATATTATTTGTAATTTTAGGAATGCTTCGAGTCATCAACTATTGTTTTTGTACTCGAGTTGCATATCTAATTCAAACCGTGTTTTGTAACTTTAGGAGATAAACTTCTTTCAGACTCCTTCCCATACAAGGAACTCTTGAATGACATCCTATAAGAAGTTGAAGGAAAGGTATATCTTGCACCATTCTTTATCTCTATCTATATATCTATATATCTTGAATGGGATCCTATGGGAAATTGATCTCTATTCGATTAACTGATGTATATTCTTTTCCTCACCATTTTGTTCCGTTAATCAACTCATGTGTGCTCTTATGTTTGATACCCGATCTTATTCCAGTGATTAATATCCGCTTGAGTAACCCAATCTGAGTCTGATTTTTTTCGTTAACGATTCGGGTAAACTTTCCCAATTTGGGTTTTCTGTAAGGCTAATCATCTAAATTAATTTGTTATTTTTATGGTTTACCATTGCATAAGTTAATATAATTTGTTGAAAAAGTTTTGTTTTGTGGGATAGTAGTCATAAATTGAGTAAAATTCAAGTTTTATGTGTTTTTATTTTGATTCATTAGGTGTTTATTTTGGATGGTCCGTAGTTTTTGGCTGCAACTATGTTGGACAGAGATATGCTTGCTATGGCTGTAAATTGGTACCATATCGGTTGGTTTTGCTTGGCAAGGTTATAGTTTCCTAATAAGTTTGCTTGATTTACGGGATTGGATATTAGTGATTTGATTTTCAGATTTTAAATTTTAAATTTTAAATTTTGAAGTCAATCATCATTTTAAATTTAAATTTTAAAGTAAACCATTGTTGTGTTTGATTTTAAATTTTCAATTTGGAAGTTAATTATTATTTTAAATTTAAATTTGAAAGTTTGCCATTAATGTATTTGATTTTAATTTCGAATCTGTAAATTGAATTTTAATTTGAAAGGTTAGACTTTCCTAATAAGTTTGCTTGATTTACGGGATTGGATATTACTGATTTGATTTTCAGATTTTAGATTTTAAATTTTAAATTTTGAAGTAAACCATTATTGTGTTTGATTTTAAATTTTGAATGCTTTGAAATCTTGATTTTTTTTTATGAGATGATTTGACTATATTATTTGTAAGTTTAGGAATGTTTCGAGTTTTCGACTATTGTTTTTTTTACTCGAGTTGCATATCTAATTCAAACTGTGTTTTGTAATTTTAGGTGATAAACTTCTTTCAGACTCCTTCCCCTACAAGGAACTCTTGAATGAGATTCTATGAGAAGTTGAAGGAAATGTATATCTTGCACCGTTCTTTATCTATATCTATATACTTATATATCTTGAATGGGATCCTATGGGAAATTGATCTCTATTCGATTAACTGATGTATATTCTTTTCCTCACCATTTTGTTCCGTTAATCAACTCATGTGTGCTCTTATGTTTGATACCGGATCTTATTCAAGTGATTAATATCCGCTTGAGTAACCCAATCTGAGTCTGATTTTTTTCGTTAACGATTCGGGTAAACTTTCCCGATTTGGGTTTTCTGCAAGGCTAATCATCTAAATTAATTTGTTATTTTTATGGTTTACCATTTCATAAGTTAGTATAATTTGTTGACAAAGTTTTGTTTTGTGGGATAGTAGTCATAAATTGAGTAATATTCAAGGTTTATGTGTTTTTATTTTGATTCCTTAAATAAGATGTGTTTGAGTAATATTCAAGGTTTATGTATTGCTGATTGATATATGAGATTTTGTTGATTGGCATAAGGTGTTAGATAAGATGTGTTTGAAGTTGTGAAGATGAATAAGTGAGACATGTGTAGCAGATATTAGTGAGTGCACAACACATTAGTTAGGGTTTTGAATTATTGCTACAGGTTAGTGATGTTAGAGATTGTGTTTTGAGAAATGTGTAGATAGATATATGTCTGTGTTTGATTGTGACACCTTTGATTGTGCATGAAATTGCTGGTTATATGAGATTTTGTTGATTGTAGACAAATAAGTTTGAACAGAACTTATTAGATTCACATTTAAGTATAAAAAATGAGAGGTTGTTATAATCTAAATTATATTCTGAATGAAAAACTGAAAGGAAACGGAAAAAAAAGAATAATTTAACACAGAGAAAAGAGGATAGAGAGAGAGTTGCCACAGTTTTAAAACAAAAAAATAAGGTAACCATGCTTCTAAAATCTACTATACTTTTTAATAATATTTTGTGGAAAATGGACTATATTGGGTAGGTAGTCAAACATGGGTTTTAGGGTCAAAACGGCTGTGTTGGGTTGACTCGGGACACTTTTATGAAAAACTCGATGTTTCTGACCTTAATAAACCATTTTTGTAGATGACCAATGTATATCTCTACTTGAGGAATTCTCCAAAGATCCAGAGCCGATTGTTTCATAGAGCTGTGAAGTTGCGTTAAACATACTGGATTTTGAACGATCTGACAAACCATTCGAGGTACTTGGAAGATTAAGTCTCTTATTTGGTGGTTGTTACAGGTTTAGGATGTTAAATGATTTTGGATGTACTCTGCGATGTCGATGATGCAGAGATGTTGGTGAAGCTCTGGTTAACAACTTCATGTGTATATTTTAATGAATAAAGTTTTTGTTGTTTATATTTTCTAATTTAAACTTTTAATTAATTTCTAAATTTAATTAAATGAGTTTGTTTTGCAGGTTCGAACAACTTCATGTGTATATTTTATTATAAAAAATAAAAGTTTTTTTTTTGTTTCATGGGTCGTTCAGAGAGGCAAGTTTCTGCCTCCGGTTCTTGCCCGAAGTTTCTGACCTTACTCGCAACCCATTGACTACAACTTTCAATTCGAAACAATTATAAAAAAAATTACGTTTGAAAACATGTATTTTTATTTTATTTAATGACATAATTCGATTAATATAAAGTAAATTTTTCTACCCGCGAAATTCGCAGGTGATAACCTAGAGTATATATATATATATATATATATATATATATATATATATATATATATATATATATATATATATATAAACGGGATCAGGAGAAAACGCTCAAAAGTTTGAGAACGGTGAGAACGCATCCTGGCCCAACACGTGTCCCGCGGCTTAGAGAAGGGCGGAGGGGCTTTTTTGTCTTTTCATTCTTCTTTTATTTCCCAACGCGGTATAATATTTTATGGCGTCTAAGTTTTTTTTGGCGTTAATTGTATTTTTTTAAACTTTTTGGCGTTGAATTAATTGTTTTTGTGTCACATATATAATTTTTTGGCGTTATAACATTTTCTGGTTATTTTTTTTTTGGCGTTTATGGCGTTTTGTATAATAATTCACTACGAGTCACTAATATTTGCATAAGATTACAATAAGACCAATTTTTTTGGCGTTTAGTGATTTTTTTGGCGTTTAATACCCTTTACAAGGTGTTTTGTCAGCAGCTGTTCTCCCAGTTTTCATACTTCTAGCGTCTTGGTATTTGTAGTTTTTGGCGTTTTATATAATAATGTATTTTATTTATAGAAAATTAGATAACAAATCAACATATAACTTGATATCAAAACAATATGAAATAAAAACAAAAATAATAAAAAATGGTAATCTAATTTCTCTTCCGAATCTTCACTGTAATCAGCCTTTATCTTTCTTGAATTTGTTTTGGCGTTTTGAACCTTTTTTGAATACTTTAGCTAGATGCCAACTTTCCTACATAAACCTCGTCTTTTTCAGAAGAAGCTGCTTAGTGGCATTCTATTTTTTTTGTGTAATAGTTTTGTTTGGTGGCATGTCATTGAAGATCAACTCTTGCTTGATACTATTTGTAATAATGGAGTCCAAAATAGCATTTTATACTTTGGTTGAACCCTTTCTTCCATACCTATAATCAGCAAGAACAAAGCTCATATGATGGCATATCACTGTCATTAGTCTCTTTTTCTTGAATATTTGTCCATCTCATCCAGCAAAATATTATTGAGTTAACCTCCTCAGAAAAAGGATCCATTGACATCTGTGGCGTTTTAAACGGAGTGGTTTCTAGAGGATATGGCGTTTTTTGTGTTTTCTGTGTGTGATTAATTTCATTGTGTATAGATCCCTCTCTTATAGAAGTTTTTTGGCTAGGAGTTTTTTGGCGCGTAGTTTAGGCGGGACTTTTTATTGTAATAAATGATAGTAATAAAGTAACTGTCTTTTCAGTTACTGTTTTTTGTATTTACTGTGTTGATCAGCTTTTATCAGTTTTATAGGTTATAGACGTCTCATCTTCTAAGTTTGGCGTTTTTTTAATGGCCTTATGCAGACCAACATGACAAAATACAATAATGGAGTAAATAAAATATTAAGCATGAAAAATATTTTTTGTTATTTTTGGCGTTTTGTTCGGGTTAATGTAACACCCCGAAAATATAACCTTTATATTAGAAATTAAGGATTTCATAAACAAGAGATAACCATGTAGAAATTTTTAACCTAGTTAAAAATTACAAGTCTTGAAAATAACTTACACTTGGTTAAAACACTAGTATTTAAAAATAAATGATAAGTGAGGGACTAAAGTTGCCAAAGAATGAAAGTTATAGGCTGATTGTAACAAAATACACCAAACACACCATTTTTGGGTGTGCCTGGTCGAACAAGAGGAAGGGGGCGACAAAGGGGTTCTCCAAAACCCTAAGTTTCACACAAAAATTCCCAATTGAAGCCTCAAATCCGTTCCAAATCAAGTTTTAAACACTTACTAGTGAACACCTCGTTGTAAGGATCAAAAGGTATGTAAAATTTAGTAATTTTGTTACATCACAAATTCTAGATTAAATGTGAAACATGAAAAATTCAGCTTGATTACTGATGCATGGGTGAAATTAGAAGGGTTATGAGGTTTAGGATCAAACCCTAGATGATTTCTTGACATAATCTTGTATAATACTTGTAGGGTTACATAATCACCATTGTAGGTGAGTAGTGAACTCTAAGAAACTTGATAGATGCAGAATTTAAAACTCTTGTTCTAGCACAATCAGAGATTTGGAAGTGATTTCTGAAATGTTAGAATGATAAGATATGTGCAAAGTTGTTTAATTAAAGTGAAATCCGAAGAAAACCACAAGATATGAACTTGGTAATAATTGTAGGAAAATCTGACCCGTTAGGTGTTTGTTGAAATGCCTAAGTGAGGATTTAAATGTAAAATGTTGATAAAAACGTAGATTTGATAATGGTCCATAATGATGTGATTGTGGTCATAAAAAGAGTTCTAAACATGTTGTAAACTGAAATTTCTAGGCAAAGAGTCCGGATCGTCAAGCGGACAAGCCGAAGGGAATCCACGGGGAAAGGGTGTGCTCTAAAGGTACGAAATTACCGTTTCGTTACGTAAAGGTTAATTATTGTGTACTTTATGTCATAGTATAAAGCATGGTAAACAGGTTAGGCCCTTGTGTCACGAAAGAGACTTTTCGTCTTAAACAAGTGAACGGGTCAAAACAAGTGATAAGCATGAAATCTTGCATGTCCCGAATGGTGTGTAAATTCAGCACCCAAACGGGTCAAACAAGTTTTTGTAATAAGCAAGAAGCAAGACACTATTACGTAATGAACGTTCTACATGACGTGTAAGCCGTGTAGCTAATACCATAAGCAAGTTAAGAAACTTTGCTCTTAATATAGGAGTTAAAGTTTAGATATTTGATGCATGACAATAGCACGAACGACTAACTAGATGCCTTGTAATTTAGTTGTAAGCTAATCCGTAGACATGCCCTCATGATAATAGTTGAGTATTATCATAAGTAAAATACAAGTATGGAGAAATTAGCCCAGTCGCTTAACAATTAATGTGAGATTAAGCTGTTTGACGCTCGAAAATAACCAGCAAAACTGCATTTGAAACAAAGGGGTTTTGTGCAGGGCACACCGTAAATTACGGTGGTACCGTAATTTACGGTGGCCAACATATTGTTACGGTGGGAACCTACTGATTTACGGTAGGTTCCAAACTGCCCAGAAGCCACCGTAATTTACGGTGACACCGTAAATTACGGTGGAGCCCAGCTTGATGTGAATTCTATTTTAATCTCTCGAATAACGTGTTCGAATTTGATTGTATACGTGAAATTCTAGAACCATAATGCTAATGCTTGTTTAAAACATTTAGTTTTCAGGTACTCAAGAAAAAAAAAGATGATGATCAAGCAATCGTGTCGAACCGAACACACATATTATAACGCTTCCGCACTTGATCTTTTGTTTTGTAACTATGTAAACGCTAATAGTTTTACCTTGAACATCGTTTAGTAGGTTAATGATGTGAATGTTGTAACTAGTTGGCTTTAAATCTTCAAAAGGTTTTTGTAAACTCTAAAGTTTTGGCACTAAATGCACGGTTCTAACTTATAAACATTTAGTATTATAAACTGGGTCTTACAAGTTGGTAATCAGAGCCCAAGTTTGCCAATAAGTGTTCGGTTCAAGCTTGATCAAGCATCCGGTAAGAGTTAATCGTTTAAGTAGAAATTAGAGAATATAGAAATAAATCATGAACAAATATGCATGAAAAGGGTGTGTAAGCTCACTCAAATACAAGAAATGCATGAAACAAGAATGATTGAATCAAGTTATGAACTTGATGAAATCAAAACATGTAAAGCATGTGTTACAAATGGAATGTTTAACAATATATGTAAACATTTCAGTACTAAAGATGGCGGGCGGAGGTGATGGTGATGCGGTGCCAAGAGTCACCGAACAAATGAGAATAGTGATTGCCGAGGAGGTTGGAAAGGCGATCGAAAACAGTTTATCGAACTTCATTGATAAAATCCAAAATACGGTTTTATCAGTAGTAGAAGAAAGAATCAAGAAGCTAGAGGATAACTCGAATCTAGCAAAGGAAAAATCTGGAGTACGAAAGCCTTGTTCGTACAAGGAATTCATGGCTTGTAAACCACCCATATATAATGGGGAGGTTGATCCAATTGTGTGTCAACGATGGATAAGCGATATCGAGGGAGTATTCGAGAGAACTCATTGCGATGAGAATGACTACGTAACTTATGGTACGGGTCAATTAAGAGGTCAAGCGAAAGACTGGTGGGATAATAAAAAGAAGGAAATTGGAAGCGAAGCGGCTAAGGTCATGACATGGGAGGAGTTTAAGACGCCGTTTCTTAAACACCATATGTCACACCCCCAAAATCCACGTGCGGAGTACCACCGCTTGGAGGCGTGACATGACCAGGATCAAGCCACCAATCATATTGAACATGTAAATATATAGCAAAAGTTATCCATCAATACGAAAGGTGTTTATCAAAACCAACATAGTTAAGTATAGCGGAAGCATTAATGTAAAAACCCAATCATAAGTAGTGATGTATGAAATGACATAAGTAATCACGATCCATTTGCCCACAACGACCTGCTCCTCCTTGTGCAAGCTCCAAAATGTACCTAAGGTCCTGCAAGGCATGCAGCAGAGAGTCAACAACTAGTTGAGCGAGTTCACAGAAAGTAAGTTCAGTAATAGTAATTGTATGAGTCGTATTATGTTCGTTCATCGTTCATGTATAGTATTGGTTTCCATCGCGGGCCCTTTCGGCATGTATGCGAAGATTTGGGTCAATACTCCCAAATATCCTAGACTATGTATATTTGTATCGCGGCCACCCTGGCATTCCTTGCGAAGATTTAGTTTCTATAGTTCGCAGCTTCCCCGAAGCATGTGTGCGAAGATCAGTCATAATTATCGCAGCCAACCCTTGGCGTGTGTGCGAAGATCAGTTCAAGTAGGTATACTAGTCTAGCCGTATCTTATCATTTACCATCCTCACCCTGAGGACTATATCATTAGGTTCCATTAACTAGGTACGCACGAAATAATCATCCAATCCCATTCCCACCCTGGGAACCCCATGCCTTGGCTGTGTGAACTCACCTTGGGTTGCTCGGCAGATACACAAAAGAAGAGGGTTCTTGAACTAAGGGTGGTCAACCTCGTCCTAACAGGGTTACCATACAAGTCAGGTTTTGATTTCAAGTAATGCACGTATGAATCACAGCAAACACGTATTGCACGTAAACAGTCAAGAGCACAACATAATCATACTTGTGCGTTCTAAAGTATAAGCCCAAATGTACCCGGCCCAACATGTTGTGCGATCCGCAACATGTTGTGCGATTCACATAAATCCCGGCCCAAAAGTATAAGTGATCCAATAACATATGCGGCCCAAATATATAACACATAGTGAACTTGTGCGGTCCGGTTAGCTTTTGTGCGATTGATAGGCCTTGTGCGATCCTATTGGATTGTGCGATCAGACCTGGCCCAATCCAACATATATACTCGGCCCAGACAGGTTTGGCCCAAAAGTGTGATCCGTCAATAGTGAGCCTTGTGCGACCAGGCTGCACTTGTGCGACTGGATCCACTTGTGCGACTGAAAGCAGGTCCGCGGCCCAGACAGTACTCAAGCCCAACAGATGATATGACTGGGCCTTTTCTTGTGCGATTCACACAAGCCCATTCGGACTTGTGCGACTAGAACGGCTTGTGCGAGAGGACTTCCTTGTGCGAACTGACTTCTTGTACAACCAAGAAGTCTTGTGCGAGTAGTTTAGTCATCCGGATATTAGGCTTATTCGGTTACAAGCATTTAACAAGTTTCCAATTTACATTCTATCAATTAAATCACCACTAACAGTTTCCATTCATGCAATATTCGATCAAATCAAACAATTTACATTAAATTCACATGAACCCTAATAATTCATTTAATCATAACAACTCATTATCATCATCAAATCAAACCGTAAGGTTAACATCAAATCCTTAATTCATCATGCAACAACTCACACCAAATCCTACTAATTATCCCGAAACCAAACACACCACAGCCGATTAATCATGCATTCGGTTTAAATCATCATCAAATCATACGATTACCAACCTATTCATATGAACATTAAATCAATCATACCCATGTGGCCGATTAACAAGAACACTATTAACTAGTATCATAAGCAACCATGTTAACAAGAATCCTCGGTTATCAAGCAAAATCTCTAATAACATCAACATACAATCAATAACATTAATCACTAACCGGATTGAGAGGAGAAAGGGGAATCGGCCAAGTCAAGAGCTTCGAGAGGGAGAGAGTTGTGGCTGCCGTCGAGTTTGAGAGGAGAGAAAGAGAGTAGGGTTTCTTGTGTGTGTTGTGATTTGATAAAAAGTGGAGAATGGTTACAACTCTCCCATGTGTTAATCGGTTAAGGAAGGATGGGCCGAACCCACCACTTGGGCCGCCCTATAGTTCCATTACAAGCAATACGGCCCAATGGCCTTGTACGGTCGAGTGGGTGTGTGGGTTGTTGTGCGATCGGATCATGTTGTGCGGTTTGGCTATACATACATACACATAATACACATTGCATACAACATACATACATTCATAATAGCATTCAATACATCAAAGCATTCAATACATCAAAGCTCATATAGTCATAAAACGTTCACATACGTTACACAAAGTGGGTTCGAATTACGGGTTGTCACATTATCCCCAACTAAAAAGAAATTTCGTCCCGAAATTTGGTATGCACTCACTGAGGAAGCTAGGTAAGTTCAATCGTTCGTTCACTGATTTTCCTGGGGTGTCACATCCTCCCCCCGTTGATCTGGAATTTCGTCCCGAAATTCCGCAGTAGTAGCTTCAGCCTCAGTAGTGGTTGCATTGGTTCCGAATAACTGGGGGTACTTTTCTGTCATCCTATCTTCGCATTCCCAGGTGTACTCTGGGCCACGTTTGGAGTTCCAACGTACTCGAACAAGAGGGATTCTCTTGTTTTTGAGGACCTTCACATCTCGGTCCGTGATTTCAACTGGTTACTCGACGAACTGCAACCGCTCGTCGATAGTGAGTTCTTTGAAAGGAATGATAAGGGTCTCATCTGATAGGCATTTCTTCAGATTCGACACGTGGAATACATTGTGAACTGCACCGAGTTCAGCTGGTAGGTTTAGCTTGTAGGCTAGCTTGCCTATTTTCTCAATGATCTCGAATGGTCCGACATACCGCGGATTTAGTTTGCCCCGTTTGCCAAAACGAACCACACCCTTCCAGGGTGAGACTTTAAGTAATACCCGGTCCCCGACCTGAAATTCCAAAGGCTTTCTACGCTTGTCCGCGTAGGCTTTCTGACGGTCGCATGCTGCCGCCATGCGTTGTCGTATCTGTGAAATCTTTTCTGTGGCGTCCACTACAATCTCTGGACCCGTAATCTGACTATCCCCCACCTCTGCCCAACAGAGAGGTGACCGGCATTTACATCCGTACAATGCCTCGAATGGAGCGGCTTGTATGCTGGTGTGATAACTGTTATTGTATGAGAACTCCACCAAAGGGAGATGCTTTTCCCAGCCGTTGCCGAAATCAATAACGCATGCCCTAAGCATGTCTTCAAGAGTTTGGATCGTTCGCTCAGACTGCCCATCCGTCTGAGGATGATATGCTGTGCTCATGTCCAATTGTGAGCCGAAAGATTTGTGCATTGCTTGCCATAGCTCTGACGTGAATCGTGCATCCCGATCCGAAATGATGGAAGTGGGCACCCCGTGCCTCGAGACAACTTCTTTAAGGTAAATGTCTGCGAGAGTGGAGAACTTATCCGTTTCCTTTATGGCTAGGAAGTGTGCAGACTTGGTGAGTCGATCCACGATCACCCATATGGTATCATTCCCACGCTGGGATAGGGTAAGCCCGTAACGAAATCCATGGAAATTTCTTCCCATTTCCATTGCGGTATCTTGGGTTGCTGAAGTAGACCCGCTGGTTTCTGGTATTCAACCTTGACTCTCGCACAGGTCAAGCACTTGCCGACATAAGTAGCGATGTGGGCCTTCATGCTAGGCCACCAATAAGTAGTTTTGATGTCGTGGTACATCTTGTCCGACCCTGGATGTACCGAGTAGCGAGACTTGTGAGCTTCATCCATTACCAGCTCGCGTAGACCGCCATAAAGTGGGACCCAAATACGCCCCGTTACATAGTAGGCGCCGTCTGCCTTCTGTTCTAGTCGTTGCCTTGAGCCGCGTAGGGCTTCAGCCTTGACGTTTTCTGGCTTCAATGCTTCTACCTGAGCATTTCGTATCTGTGTAGGAAGGCTAGACTGAATCGTAAGCTGTAGCGCTCGCACGCGCCGTGGTAGAGTGTCTTTCCGACTGAGGGCATCAGCCACAACGTTGGCTTTGCCTGGATGGTACTTGATGGCGCATTCGTAATCGTTAAGTAGTTCAACCCATCTTCGTTGACGCATGTTCAAATCCTTTTGCTTAAGAATATGCTCGAGACTCCTGTGATCGGTGTAAATCGTGCACCTGGTACCGTACAGGTAGTGTCGCCATATCTTAAGCGTGAAAACAACAGCTCCCAGCTCTAAATCGTGCGTCGTGTAGTTCCGTTCGCGAATCTTAAGTTGGCGCGAGGCGTAAGCAATAACCTTGTCGCGCTGCATTAACACACATCCAAGTCCCCGAATGGATGCATCACAATAAACCACAAAGTCATCTGTGCCCTCTGGCAAAGAGAGGATAGGTGCACTGCAAAGTCTATCCTTTAGGTGCTGAAAAGCAGTTTCCTGAGTGTTGCCCCAACGGTAGGTGACACCCTTCTGTGTCAGTAATGTAAGCGGCTGAGCAATCCTTGAAAAGTCTTTAATAAACCGTCTGTAATACCCCGCCAAACCCAAGAATTGGCGTATTTCCGTTGGCGTACGTGGTGCAGGCCAGTTCCTGATCGAATCTACTTTGGATGGATCGACATGAATTCCATCCTTGTTCACTACGTGGCCTAGAAAGTGGACTTCACGAAGCCAGAAGTCGCATTTCGAAAACTTAGCGTACATCTGTTCCTTCCGTAGGAGTTCCAAAATAAGGCGTAGATGCTGCTCGTGCTCCTCCTGACTCTTGGAGTAGATCAGAATATCGTCGATGAAGACAATGACGAACTTGTCAAGATAGGGTTTGCACACCCTGTTCATAAGGTCCATAAACACGGCAGGCGCGTTCATTAGCCCGAACGGCATGACAAGAAACTCGTAGTGACCGTAGCGAGTTCTGAATGCGGTTTTGGAGACGTCCTCATCCCGGACTCTCAGCTGATGATAGCCAGACCTCAAGTCTATCTTGGAGTAATAACACGACCCTTGCAACTGGTCGAATAAGTCGTCTATGCGTGGAAGAGGATAACGGTTCTTCACCGTCACCTTGTTGAGTTCTCGGTAGTCTATACACATCCTGAAGGTGCCATCCTTCTTCTTCACGAAAAGTACTGGAGCTCCCCAAGGCGAAGAGCTTGGACGAATGAAGCCCTTTTCCAAGAGCTCCTGTAGCTGCTTTGACAATTCTTCCAATTCTGATGGAGCTAGACGATATGGTGCGCGAGCTATGGGTGCTGCTCCTGGAGCGAGCTCGATTTGAAATTCGACTTGGCGATGTGGCGGTAAACCAGGTAAATCCTCAGGAAACACCTGAGGGAAGTCATGAACAATTGGAATATCCTCCAATTTCTTTTCCTTCACTGATGCATCTGAAACGAGTGCCAAGATTGCGGTGTGACCCTTTCGCAGACACTTCTGAGCCTTCAAGAAAGAGATGATGCCTACCACTGCACCACTCTTGTCACCTTGAACTTCGAGAGGTTCTTGACCAGAATGGGGAATGCGAATAATCTTCTCGCTGCATAAGATCTCTGCCTGATGTTGGGATAACCAATCCATCCCAATAACGATATCAAAACTTCCCAAAGCTATGGGAATAAGGTCGATCGAGAAAACTTGACCGGCTAAGACGATACTACAACCCCTGACTATCTGCGTGGCTTCTAAACTCTTACCATTAGCTAGTTCTACGACGTGTTTGGTGTTTAGGGGTGTTGATGTACGTTTTAACAATTTACTGGCTTTCACAGAAATATAACTTGTATCCGCACCCGAATCAAATAAAACAGTAACATAAATATCGTCAAGGAGAAACTTACCCATAACCACATTGGGATCGTTCATTGCGTCTCCTCGTCCTAACACGAAAGCTCGACCCCTTGCCTCGTTGCCATTGTTGTTGTTGTTCCCACCGTTGTTGTGCCCGTTGCCCTGGTTATTGTTGTTGCGGTTCTGATTCTGGTTCAACTGAGGACAATCGCGTTTGTAATGACCTTCTGCCCCACACTGGAAACATCCCCGGTTTCCACGCTGTGGTTGCTGCTGCTATGGGTTTTGAGGAACCGGTGGCGGAAGTTGCTGATTCTGGTTCGCAGGTCGTGAGCTCCTGCAATCTTTGGCTTCGTGTCCTAGCTTGAGACATCTCTAACAACGTTCTTTACGACACCTTCCACTGTGGTGCCTGTTACACTTGTTACATAGTGGGTGAACTCCCCGGTATCCACCCTGCCCCTGACTGCCAGATGACTGCTGACTCGAATTCTGGTAGTCATTCGTCCTGCGCTGTTGTGCTTGAGACTGAACGGAAACTGATCCCCTGCTGGAATCCCCATCCCATTTCCGTTTGTTGTCGTTGGGTGTAGCAGAAGTAGCAGCTGGAGTAGTAGTTGCACTGACGCGTTTGGGCAGCTTGTTCTGTTCTACTGCCTGATCTGTGAGTCGATGAGCAAGACGCTGGATGTCTTGGATGTTGTCGAGGTTTGGCGATGTAACATGGCTCTGGATCTCTGGCGCAAGTCCCTTGAGATACAATTCAATGCGCTTCACTGGAGGGTCCACCATAGTTGGACACAGAATGGCCAGTTCGTTTGATCGTTTCATATAGGCTTCAATCTCTGACCCCGTCATTTTCAAGTGATAAAGCTCGTTCTCCAACTTGTGGATGTCATCACGCGTGCAATATTCCCTCTTAATGAGTTCCTTGAAGTCGTTCCAGGGTGTGGCGTTAGCAGCTGCCAACCCTAAAATCTGAACTTGGGCGTTCCACCAAGTTAGCGCTATTCCTTCTAGCGTGCCAGTGGCGTATTTCACCCTGCGAGCCTCAGGGCATTCACACATCTCAAACACAGACTCGAGCTTTTCAAACCAGTGGAGGAGTCCAACTGCCCCCTCTGTGCCGCTGAAAGTACTTGGACGACAGTCCATGAAGTTCTTGAAAGTGCAGACAGGTTGCTGCGCGTGTTGACCTATCGTGTATGAATAGGGCGGAGTTAAATACAAGAGTGAATGCAGGATCTAAGGATCCTAGTGTGAATCTAAACTGCAGGGTATACTACCTGCTTGAGCAGCTGCAAGTGCCGCAGCAACTTGAGCTTGAACGAGAGCCTCTAGCTGGGCTTGAGTCATGTTGTAACTAGTTGGCTTTAAATCTTCAAAAGGTTTTTGTAAACTCTAAAGTTTTGGCACTAAATGCACGGTTCTAACTTATAAACATTTAGTATTATAAACTGGGTCTTACAAGTTGGTAATCAGAGCCCAAGTTTGCCAATAAGTGTTCGGTTCAAGCTTGATCAAGCATCCGGTAAGAGTTAATCGTTTAAGTAGAAATTAGAGAATATAGAAATAAATCATGAACAAATATGCATGAAAAGGGTGTGTAAGCTCACTCAAATACAAGAAATGCATGAAACAAGAATGATTGAATCAAGTTATGAACTTGATGAAATCAAAACATGTAAAGCATGTGTTACAAATGGAATGTTTAACAATATATGTAAACATTTCAGTACTAAAGATGGCGGGCGGAGGTGATGGTGATGCGGTGCCAAGAGTCACCGAACAAATGAGAATAGTGATTGCCGAGGAGGTTGGAAAGGCGATCGAAAACAGTTTATCGAACTTCATTGATAAAATCCAAAATACGGTTTTATCAGTAGTAGAAGAAAGAATCAAGAAGCTAGAGGATAACTCGAATCTAGCAAAGGAAAAATCTGGAGTACGAAAGCCTTGTTCGTACAAGGAATTCATGGCTTGTAAACCACCCATATATAATGGGGAGGTTGATCCAATTGTGTGTCAACGATGGATAAGCGATATCGAGGGAGTATTCGAGAGAACTCATTGCGATGAGAATGACTACGTAACTTATGGTACGGGTCAATTAAGAGGTCAAGCGAAAGACTGGTGGGATAATAAAAAGAAGGAAATTGGAAGCGAAGCGGCTAAGGTCATGACATGGGAGGAGTTTAAGACGCCGTTTCTTAAACACCATATGTCACACCCCCAAAATCCACGTGCGGAGTACCACCGCTTGGAGGCGTGACATGACCAGGATCAAGCCACCAATCATATTGAACATGTAAATATATAGCAAAAGTTATCCATCAATACGAAAGGTGTTTATCAAAACCAACATAGTTAAGTATAGCGGAAGCATTAATGTAAAAACCCAATCATAAGTAGTGATGTATGAAATGACATAAGTAATCACGATCCATTTGCCCACAACGACCTGCTCCTCCTTGTGCAAGCTCCAAAATGTACCTAAGGTCCTGCAAGGCATGCAGCAGGGAGTCAACAACTAGTTGAGCGAGTTCACAGAAAGTAAGTTCAGTAATAGTAATTGTATGAGTCGTATTATGTTCGTTCATCGTTCATGTATAGTATTGGTTTCCATCGCGGGCCCTTTCGGCATGTATGCGAAGATTTGGGTCAATACTCCCAAATATCCTAGACTATGTATATTTGTATCGCGGCCACCCTGGCATTCCTTGCGAAGATTTAGTTTCTATAGTTCGCAGCTTCCCCGAAGCATGTGTGCGAAGATCAGTCATAATTATCGCAGCCAACCCTTGGCGTGTGTGCGAAGATCAGTTCAAGTAGGTATACTAGTCTAGCCGTATCTTATCATTTACCATCCTCACCCTGAGGACTATATCATTAGGTTCCATTAACTAGGTACGCACGAAATAATCATCCAATCCCATTCCCACCCTGGGAACCCCATGCCTTGGCTGTGTGAACTCACCTTGGGTTGCTCGGCAGATACACAAAAGAAGAGGGTTCTTGAACTAAGGGTGGTCAACCTCGTCCTAACAGGGTTACCATACAAGTCAGGTTTTGATTTCAAGTAATGCACGTATGAATCACAGCAAACACGTATTGCACGTAAACAGTCAAGAGCACAACATAATCATACTTGTGCGTTCTAAAGTATAAGCCCAAATGTACCCGGCCCAACATGTTGTGCGATCCGCAACATGTTGTGCGATTCACATAAATCCCGGCCCAAAAGTATAAGTGATCCAATAACATATGCGGCCCAAATATATAACACATAGTGAACTTGTGCGGTCTGGTTAGCTTTTGTGCGATTGATAGGCCTTGTGCGATCCTATTGGATTGTGCGATCAGACCTGGCCCAATCCAACATATATACTCGGCCCAGACAGGTTTGGCCCAAAAGTGTGATCCGTCAATAGTGAGCCTTGTGCGACCAGGCTGCACTTGTGCGACTGGATCCACTTGTGCGACTGAAAGCAGGTCCGCGGCCCAGACAGTACTCAAGCCCAACAGATGATATGACTGGGCCTTTTCTTGTGCGATTCACACAAGCCCATTCGGACTTGTGCGACTAGAACGGCTTGTGCGAGAGGACTTCCTTGTGCGAACTGACTTCTTGTACAACCAAGAAGTCTTGTGCGAGTAGTTTAGTCATCCGGATATTAGGCTTATTCGGTTACAAGCATTTAACAAGTTTCCAATTTACATTCTATCAATTAAATCACCACTAACAGTTTCCATTCATGCAATATTCGATCAAATCAAACAATTTACATTAAATTCACATGAACCCTAATAATTCATTTAATCATAACAACTCATTATCATCATCAAATCAAACCGTAAGGTTAACATCAAATCCTTAATTCATCATGCAACAACTCACACCAAATCCTACTAATTATCCCGAAACCAAACACACCACAGCCGATTAATCATGCATTCGGTTTAAATCATCATCAAATCATACGATTACCAACCTATTCATATGAACATTAAATCAATCATACCCATGTGGCCGATTAACAAGAACACTATTAACTAGTATCATAAGCAACCATGTTAACAAGAATCCTCGGTTATCAAGCAAAATCTCTAATAACATCAACATACAATCAATAACATTAATCACTAACCGGATTGAGAGGAGAAAGGGGAATCGGCCAAGTCAAGAGCTTCGAGAGGGAGAGAGTTGTGGCTGCCGTCGAGTTTGAGAGGAGAGAAAGAGAGTAGGGTTTCTTGTGTGTGTTGTGATTTGATAAAAAGTGGAGAATGGTTACAACTCTCCCATGTGTTAATCGGTTAAGGAAGGATGGGCCGAACCCACCACTTGGGCCGCCCTATAGTTCCATTACAAGCAATACGGCCCAATGGCCTTGTACGGTCGAGTGGGTGTGTGGGTTGTTGTGCGATCGGATCATGTTGTGCGGTTTGGCTATACATACATACACATAATACACATTGCACACAACATACATACATTCATAATAGCATTCAATACATCAAAGCATTCAATACATCAAAGCTCATATAGTCATAAAACGTTCACATACGTTACACAAAGTGGGTTCGAATTACGGGTTGTCACACCATAGTCCCAAAGCGGTTATAAACAAGATCAAGGAAGAGTTCATGCAACTCAGACACAAAGGTGAATCCATAGACAAGATCACGGGGATGTTTATGGACAAGATGAAGTTCTGTGACGATCTGATAACGAATGAAGAGCAAAAGGTTTATTACTACCATAACATGCTAAGCGCATAATATAGGGAGTTCATAACCCCTTCAAAGTACGAGACCCTTACCGAGATTGTCAATGCCGCTCGGGAAAGGGAGATCGAGCTGAAAAAGAGTATAGAGCGGGGTGAACGAAGGGCACAAGACGTAAATCCAAGCCCTACCAAGAAAGCAAGAACAAATGAAACAGCAAAGAAATCAGATACAAAGGGCGGTACACCCAGTTGCAAAATCTGTGGCAAGAATCATAAGGGCGAATGTCGCTTCAAAGATAAGCCTTGTCCCATATGTCGAAAAACGGGACATATGGCTATATCATGCCCGGAGAAAGTGACCGTTTATTACAACTGTTACCGAACGGGTCACAAAAGATCGGAATGCCCGGAATTGGTTGGGAAGAAAGAAGGGCAAGACTCGAAAGGTGAAGCCTCGAAAGCCAAAGCAAGATCTTTCCAACTGACCGCTGCTGAAGCAAAGGTCGAACCTGACGTGGTCTCAGGTATATTTATTGTAAACTCAATTCCCGCACGTGTGTTATTTGATACTGGTGCGAATAAATCCTTTGTTTCATATGGGTTTATTCGGCACCCTTCATTTGTTCTAACAAAATTACCTATGCCCTTAGAAGTAGAGGTAGGTAATAACAAAAGCTTTATTGTTTGCGATGTATGTGAAAACTGTACAATGAACATTGATGACGAGGAATACGCAATAGACTTGATCCCGATGTCGATGGGAGAATTTCAAGTGGTAGTGGGAATGGATTGGCTATCCCGTTATCACGCGAAAGTGGTTTGTTTCCGAAAGGAAATAAAACTAACGTCTCCTAGCGGAAAACAAGTTACGATATATGGTGAAAAAGGAGGTAACCCGGTGATATGCACAATGCTAGAAGCCCATAAACTCATGAAACATGAATGCAAGGCCTATATGGTATATGCAAGTGAAACGGAAAAAGAACCCCTCAAAATTGAGAATGTACGGGTGGTGCGTGATTATGAAGATGTGTTTCCGGAAGAACTACCGGGGATACCACCAGAACGGGAGGTAGAGTTCGGAATCGAGTTGATTCCGGGCGCGAAACCCGTGGCCAAGGCGCCATACCGACTTGCACCGTCGGAGTTACAAGAATTGATGTCTCAAATTCAGGAATTTCTTGACAAGGGGTTTATCCGACCGAGTGTGTCTCCGTGGGGCGCACCAGTCTTATTCGTGAAAAAGAAGGATGGCAGTATACGCATGTGTATCGATTACCGAGAGTTAAACAAACTCACGGTGAAGAATCGATACCCACTTCCAAGAATTGATGATTTATTTGACCAATTACAAGGAGCAAGTTGGTTCTCCAAAATTGATCTCCGATCTGGTTATCACCAATTGAAGGTCAAGGAGGAAGACGTTCCGAAGACGGCTTTTCGTACACGGTACGGGCATTATGAGTTCCTTGTAATGCCCTTTGGATTGACAAATGCACCCGCGGCTTTCATGGACCTCATGAACCGGGTTTGCAAACCCATGCTAGATAAGTCGGTAATCGTATTTATCGATGACATTTTGGTATATTCGAAGAATGAAGCTGAGCATGTGTGTCATCTGCGGGAAGTATTAGACACCCTCAGACGAGAAAAGCTATATGCAAAATTTTCTAAGTGCGCTTTCTGGCTAAGAGAGGTGCAATTTCTTGGGCATGTCATTAGTACTGATGGAGTACTAGTGGATCCGTCCAAGGTGGAAGCGGTGTCAAAATGG
This sequence comes from Helianthus annuus, assembly GCF_002127325.2. Taxonomy (NCBI): domain Eukaryota; kingdom Viridiplantae; phylum Streptophyta; class Magnoliopsida; order Asterales; family Asteraceae; genus Helianthus; species Helianthus annuus. Next base: position 140,009,869 of record NC_035441.2, on the reverse strand, counting down.
AACCCTCCAAGAAACCCCTCAGAAATCCGAAGCTTTTTAGGACTTGCGGGGTATTATCGGAAATTCATACAGGATTTCTCCAAAATTGCCTTGCCATTGACCAAATTGACTCGCAAGGAGGAAAAGTTTGTGTGGGGCGTTAAGCAAGAGGAAGCTTTCCAAACGCTCAAAGAAAGGTTGACCCACGCTCCGGTATTGACATTACCGGAAGGGACTGACGACATGGAAGTTTACTCGGATGCTTCCTATTTAGGGCTCGGGTGTGTTTTGATGCAACGAGGTAAGGTCATCGCCTACGCCTCGAGGCAATTGAAGATTCATGAAAAGAAGTACCCGGTTCACGACTTGGAATTGGCGGCGGTGGTGTTTGCCTTAAAGATATGGAGGCATTATTTGTACGGGGTAAAATTCACAATTTTTACCGACCATAAAAGCTTGAAATATTTCTTCGATCAGAAGGAATTAAACATGAGACAAAGGCGGTGGTTGGAAACAGTCAAATATTTCGATTGTGAAATACATTACCACCCTGGGAAGGCCAATGTAGTGGCCGATGCGATGAGTCGCAAAGCAGATTATACCCTGATACGGGTAAGATCAATGCAACTTGTTGTGACTTCAAGCTTACTAGAACGAATTCGAGAAGCACAGGAGGAAGCTGTAAAGGCGGAAAACTGGAAAAAGGAAAGAATTATCGGCCAAGTTAAGGACCTGGAGATAGGCAGTCACGGCCTAAAGACTCGTTTTAATAGAATCTGGGTCCCTAACACATGTGAGGTTAAGAAGCTTCTACTCGATGAAGCTCATAAATCCCGTTATTCCATTCATCCGGGAGCGACCAAGATGTATAATGACTTGAAGCAAAACTATTGGTGGCCCGGAATGAAGCGTGACACCGTGAAATACGTGGAAAAGTGTTTGACTTGCCTACAAGTTAAGGCGGAACACCAAAAGCCATATGGTAAACTTCAACCGTTAGAAATCCCAGTTTGGAAATGGGAGCAAATTACGATGGACCTATTGACCAAACTGCCTAAAACAAGTCGTGGTTTCGATGTTATATGGGTAGTTGTGGATAGGTTAACTAAAAGTGCTCACTTTATTCCGATTCGTGAGACTTATACATCTGAGAAAATGTCGGAAGTATACACCAATGAAATCATAGCAAGGCATGGGGTACCGATATCCATTGTGTCAGACAGAGATACTCGGTTTACTTCGAAATTCTGGCGTGAATTCCAAGAACAGATGGGAACTAAATTGTTCCTTAGCACTGCATACCATCCACAAACGGATGGGCAGAGTGAAAGAACAATACAAACGTTGGGAGATATGTTGCGGGCTTGCATCATTGACTTTGGAGGTAGTTGGGACGTCCATTTACCCTTGGTCGAATTTGCATATAACAATAGCTATCACGCGAGTATTAAAATGGCCCCGTATGAGCTATTATACGGCAGAAAATGTCGGACCCCGGTATGTTGGGGAGAAGTGGGTCCTCGGGGGCTAGCACCTACCGATATAATCCAAACTACAAATGCGAAAATCGACATAGTTCGGGCACACTTGAAAGCGGCTCAAGACCGGCAAAAGGCATATGCAGATAAAAGAAATAGGCCAATTGAATTTCAGGTTGGCGATATGGTTATGCTAAAAGTTTCCCCATGGAAGGGTATTATTAGATTCAGAAAAAGGGGAAAACTAAGCCCAAGATTTATTGGGCCATTTAGAGTCACTGAACGGGTTGGTAAAGTAGCATATCGTCTTGAATTACCCGAAGAGTTGAGTGGGATACATAACACATTCCACGTGTCACATCTCCGAAAATGTTTGGCCGATGAAACTGCTCATATCCACTATGATGATATCGAGGTGGATAACAGTCTCAACTATGCAGTAAAACCTATCGCGATTTTAGATCGCAAGGTGAAAACCCTAAGAAATAAAGAGATCAATCAAGTGAGAGTCAAATGAGAACACAAGAAGGGTGCTCATTCCACATGGGAATCCGAAGAAGAAATGCAACGGCTATACCCTACTTTATTTGGTACGTAATTCGGTTTCGGGGACGAAACCCTTTTTAAGGGGGTGGACTTGTAACACCCCGAAAATATAACCTTTATATTAGAAATTAAGGATTTCATAAACAAGAGATAACCATGTAGAAATTTTTAACCTAGTTAAAAATTACAAGTCTTGAAAATAACTTACACTTGGTTAAAACACTAGTATTTAAAAATAAATGATAAGTGAGGGACTAAAGTTGCCAAAGAATGAAAGTTATAGGCTGATTGTAACAAAATACACCAAACACACCATTTTTGGGTGTGCCTGGTCGAACAAGAGGAAGGGGGCGACAAAGGGGTTCTCCAAAACCCTAAGTTTCACACAAAAATTCCCAATTGAAGCCTCAAATACGTTCCAAATCGAGTTTTAAACACTTACTAGTGAACACCTCGTTGTAAGGATCAAAAGGTATGTAAAATTTAGTAATTTTGTTACATCACAAATTCTAGATTAAATGTGAAACATGAAAAATTCAGCTTGATTACTGATGCATGGGTGAAATTAGAAGGGTTATGAGGTTTAGGATCAAACCCTAGATGATTTCTTGACATAATCTTGTATAATACTTGTAGAGTTACATAATCACCATTGTAGGTGAGTAGTGAACTCTAAGAAACTTGATAGATGCAGAATTTAAAACTCTTGTTCTAGCACAATCAGAGATTTGGAAGTGATTTCTGAAATGTTAGAATGATAAGATATGTGCAAAGTTGTTTAATTAAAGTGAAATCCGAAGAAAACCACAAGATATGAACTTGGTAATAATTGTAGGAAAATCTGACCCGTTAGGTGTTTGTTGAAATGCCTAAGTGAGGATTTAAATGTAAAATGTTGATAAAAACGCAGATTTGATAATGGTCCATAATGATGTGATTGTGGTCATAAAAAGAGTTCTAAACATGTTGTAAACTGAAATTTCTAGGCAAAGAGTCCGGATCGTCAAGCGGACAAGCCGAAGGGAATCCACGGGGAAAGGGTGTGCTCTAAAGGTACGAAATTACCGTTTCGTTACGTAAAGGTTAATTATTGTGTACTTTATGTCATAGTATAAAGCATGGTAAACAGGTTAGGCCCTTGTGTCACGAAAGAGACTTTTCGTCTTAAACAAGTGAACGGGTCAAAACAAGTGATAAGCATGAAATCTTGCATGTCCCGAATGGTGTGTAAATTCAGCACCCAAACGGGTCAAACAAGTTTTTGTAATAAGCAAGAAGCAAGACACTATTACGTAATGAACGTTCTACATGACGTGTAAGCCGTGTAGCTAATACCATAAGCAAGTTAAGAAACTTTGCTCTTAATATAGGAGTTAAAGTTTAGATATTTGATGCATGACAATAGCACGAACGACTAACTAGATGCCTTGTAATTTAGTTGTAAGCTAATCCGTAGACATGCCCTCATGATAATAGTTGAGTATTATCATAAGTAAAATACAAGTATGGAGAAATTAGCCCAGTCGCTTAACAATTAATGTGAGATTAAGCTGTTTGACGCTCGAAAATAACCAGCAAAACTGCATTTGAAACAAAGGGGTTTTGTGCAGGGCACACCGTAAATTACGGTGGTACCGTAATTTACGGTGGCCAGCATATTGTTACGGTGGGAACCTACTGATTTACGGTAGGTTCCAAACTGCCCAGAAGCCACCGTAATTTACGGTGACACCGTAAATTACGGTGGAGCCCAGCTTGATGTGAATTCTATTTTAATCTCTCGAATAACGTGTTCGAATTTGATTGTATACGTGAAATTCTAGAACCATAATGCTAATGCTTGTTTAAAACATTTAGTTTTCAGGTACTCAAGAAAAAAAAAAGATGATGATCAAGCAATCGTGTCGAACCGAACACACATATTATAACGCTTCCGCACTTGATCTTTTGTTTTGTAACTATGTAAACGCTAATAGTTTTACCTTGAACATCGTTTAGTAGGTTAATGATGTGAATGTTGTAACTAGTTGGCTTTAAATCTTCAAAAGGTTTTTGTAAACTCTAAAGTTTTGGCACTAAATGCACGGTTCTAACTTATAAACATTTAGTATTATAAACTGGGTCTTACAGTTAACCATTTTTAGTATTATTTTGGTGTTTTGCTAATAAAGATAGAAATATATCATTTAATTATCTTTAAAAAAAAGATTACATAGAAGAAAAAAAAAGATGAAAAAAAATTAAAATCCTTCGTCAGAAGGTACTTTATCTGAATAGTATCCATCACTTGTGTCATCTTCTTCCTCCTCGTTGTCTTCATCTTGATCTTCATCCATGTCATCACATTCACCTTCATCAGCTTCTTGTTCCTGAAGATTCTGAAGCCTCCACCTGAACATGTCTTGCATTAACTCCAATTTTGAGTCTATTTCTGTGTTGGTACAAATGGCGTTAGGCAATTCTTCCATGAAACCCAGTCGCTGCTTTGTCATGATGTTCTCTAGCCAGTATACTTCCTCCTCTCCGCTGTCGTATGTAACGGTCACCATGTCTGTTTCATCATCATAACGCCATGATGTCATGACAGGGTTTGGCTTCACATCTCCTTTGATTGGTCCAAATTTGCTGGTTAATACTTTCATAAGCATATGTGTTTCATGGCATTCGTTGTCTTGAGCGATGCCAATGGATAAGATTTGCCTCTGTATCTCTTCTTCCATTTTCATAATTGCCTTGACCGTCTTAACATATACCCTCCTTCTGTTGTCAAAATGGAGGACGTATCGCCTGATTCCCAGAGTGTATCTCCACGAAACGATTGTTGCCATTTTTGGCGTTTTGTTTAAGTTGGCGTTTTTGGTTAACGATTTTTTTTTTTTTTGCAGAAAATGGATAGATTGAAGTGATTATGGAAGCTATGTTTTACGTTTGTTTATATAATGATGTTTTTAGCGCGTAATTTAGGAGGGAATGTCTTCTAATAAATGTTAATAACTGAAATTCAGTTGTTTGTGTTGTTTCATCTTCCAGTAATATTCACCGCGTTTTATTTTTAAATTTTGGCATTTTATTTTTTTGTTTGACATTTTATCATTTGATGGCGTTTTGAATATGAGGGGTAAAAAGACCCTTTTACCCTTAATGAAGCGCGTCCCACCTAATAATATTGATGTTATTTACGAAAACGCCACCGCGCAATCTAGTCCATGGATTGTTTTGATCGGACGATCCATAATCGTTCTCACACTTTTCACCGTTTTCTCTAAATCTTGACCCTATATATATATATATATACACTTTCTATAAAAGGAGAAATCTCAATGACATAAGAAAAGCTGATGTGTCAGCAGCAGAGGCTGTCCAACAAGGCTTTTCTTATGTCATTATTACATCATAAAACCTAATATTAAAAGACTTTAAAATTCAAAGCTGGCCCACATTCAAATTCCAAAGGTCTGCCGAGCTAAGGTCTGCCCACATAAAGCCTAATATAAAATATCATTTAAAATTTTGTTTAAACATCTGCCCTCAACATTTAATAATCAAACAGCTGTTCCCAATAAACATCTGTCCAGATTCAAAATTCTAGCTCCACATTCAAAATTCAAAATTCAAACCATATATTCTAATTTCTAATCCTATAAATAAGATATAATTATCTGGCTCCACATTCAAATCTCTCTCACTCATATCGGTGAGCGTATCTCTCTCTCTCTCTCTCTCTCTCTCTCTCTCTCTCAAATGCATCTTTCTCGTGATTCAGCCGCTAATCTCCGATTACACTTCTTTGTTCGAATGTTTGTTGATTCTGTTTACATGTTATCATTCCAGTATCATTGTTCCAACATCGTCGTTTCAATGAAGCTTCCCATCACACATCAACCTTTCAATATCGATATTGCAGTATCATTGTTGCAACATCGTGAAAAGTTGCATGTGCTACCTTCTTTAATGGGAGAGTTGCATTGTTCGATTTTCGTTAAATCGAAAGTCAGGTTTTCTTGCGTCAATAAGATTTTCTTCTTTTATAGAAAGTAGAGATTCGTGCAATATCGTGAAAAGTCAGATGTGCTACAACAGTTGAGAGGAGACCTTTGCATTTAAGGTTTGTTTATTATTTTGATTAACTGTTGATGATGTTGAGAGTTTTTATTGACACTGACATTTTAGAATATGTTAAGATGCATGTTTATATTATTAAAATGAACTACTACATAGAAAAATAGAAATTTAGTGAAATATTTATAAAGTATTACACACTAGAGTTAACACTTGCTAGGATTTCGTAGACTCTGGCCTTTCTCCATGTGATTTCATGCTCTCTTTTGAATTTCAGGTCAGTTAGCATGTTGCAGATTTTCTGATCCTGTTTTAGAAGTTGTGTCAGAAACTCTTCTGCATTCTTCTGGAACTCTGATGGAGGAAAGTGGAGGACTTCATCGAGCAATGCTATGTTATTCCAGGTTTTGTTGTAATTAGTGTCATTGATTAGGTCGACTTTCCTATTTAGTTCTTCGTCTGTTCTTTGTTCTTTGAGTGACCACATCGAGAATTGTGTTTTAACATCGCTGGTGTCTGACCAGTGGTAGAAGCTGAAGTTTGCCATGTAGATTTTTTGTTGGTTTTCTGATTTGGAACAATTTTTTACAGAAAGTGATTTGTAGGACAATTTGTTGATGTTTTGAATCAAAAGTAATCATCGGTCTTTATAGAGTTTAAAAACGCGTCTACATGGTAAATGAAAAGGTTAATTGTAATTGTAATTGTCATAATCTGCTTTTGTTCTTTGAACTTTAAAATTTTGTCCCTTGGGTTTCTTGGTATTTAATTTTACAGTTTTCCCATAAAAGTTGGGGTTTGAAAAGGTTTTTGCATTAAAAGACTGTTGTTTTGAAATATACATTAATATGTTTATATTAAATCTACACATTTTCACAGTTACAAATTTCAGTATATAAACTCATTGTCACTTCACCTGTTTTTCATCACGTTTTCCTACGAAGATATCATACTTTCAGGAAAGTCGAGTAATATAATTTATTAAAATGGCGTCATTCAAAAATGCAAAATCAGATGATTTAAAGCAGCATTTTGTCAGGCAAATCGAGGAACAGGTGTATGAAGATAGGGCTACTCTTCAAGAGCTGAAGAGATGTTTTGATGGATTGCAAGTTAGCATGTTCACTAGAGAGCAGGTTTCCAGAGATCTTATGCGGATGCCTTCAACTTCCGTTCGTGAGCTTTGTGTTGTCAGTAATATAGAGTGCGGTGATAGAGACGTGCAGTTCATGGCGATGCTGAAGGACATACATCGAGAGGTTCAGCAATCGATGGAGTTGAAGCTAAAGTTTCTTAATTCCTGCTGTTATTGTTAGATTTGAACTTTAATGTTGTTCAGTATGTGATGTAATTATTGGACTTTTAATTTTAATGTCATGAATAAATGAAAAAATTTTAATTTTATGAATCTATGTTGTGTTTTAGTTTTACTTATTTAGTGTTTGAGTAAGATTTAGATTATGTTGATGTTGAATTGTGTCTGAACATCTGTTTGGTAAGTCAACAGAGGTTTAATAGTGTCAAGGGTTGGTTTGATGGTGAACAGATTATGTTGATGTTAAATTGTGTCTGAACATCTGTTTGGTAAGTCAACAGAGGTTTAATAGTATCAAGGGTTGGTTTGATGGTGAACAGATGAGTGCAAAGATAAAACAAATGTTCAGAATTTGATCATTGATAGCAATTTTTTGAAGAATCTGTGCTCCTGCAAATTACAGAGAGTCAATATTTGGAGTTGTAAAAGGTCTGTTGTAGTTAAAGTTTGGTAAAAGAGAACATCTGCTGATGATGAAACAACAATGTATGCTAACGACTGTTGATTTACCACTGTTGACTAAATGAATAAATTTTAATAGTATTAATCTTTGTTGTCGCATCTTCATTTTAATTATTTCAGTCATTCCTAAGTATTATTGTATAATTTTGTTTATCAATAACAGTTTTTTGGAAGAATTTACCGTATATTTTGGTGTTATAAAAGGTGTGTTGTAGCTAAAGTTTGACAAAAGAGAGCATCTGCTAATGAATAAATGTCTCAAGATGCAAAGGTCTGCTATGGGTCAACAGATGTTAACGAACAACAGATGATATTCAATCTTAAAATGCTTAACAGAGGATTTGATACTAACAGTGGTTGGGCTAATGATAAATAAGTATTATTATATAACGTCTGCTATAAGTATTATTATATAATTTTGTTTATCAATAACAGTTTTTTGGAAGAATTTACCGTATATTTTGGTGTTATAAAAGGTGTGTTGTAGCTAAAGTTTGACAAAAGAGAGCATCTGCTGATGAATAAATGTCTGAAGATGCAAAGGTCTGCTATGGGTCAACAGATGTTAACGAACAACAGATGATATTCAATCTTAAAATGCTTAACAGAGGATTTGATACTAACAGTGGTTGGGCTAATGATGAATAAGTATTATTATATAACGTCTGCTGTAAGTATTATTATATAATTTTGTTTATCAATAACAGTTTTTTGAAATAATTTACGGTATATTTTGATGTTATAAAAGGTGTGTTGTAGCTAAAGTCTGACAAAAGAGAGCATCTGCTGATGAATAAATGTCTGAAGATGTAAAGGTCTGCTATGGGTCAACAGATGTTAACGAACAACAGATGATATTCAATCTTAAAATGCTTAACAAAGGATTTGATATTAACAGTGGTTGGGCTAATGATTAATAAGTATTATTATATAACGTCTGCTATAAGTATTGTTATTGAGTAAATAATTTTGTTTATCAGTAACAGTTTTTTGGAATAATTTACGCTATATTTTGTTGTTATAAAAGGTGTGTTGTAGCTAAAGTCTGACAAAAGAGAGGATCTGCTAATGAATAAATGTCTGAAGATGTAAAGCTCTGCTATGGGTCAACAGATGTTAACGAACAACAGATGATATTCAATCTTAAAATGCTTAACAGAGGATTTTATACTAACAGTGGTTGGGCTAATAACAGATGTTAGACTTACGACTGTTGAGTTACACCGATTGAAAACAACTATTTTTGAAACTTCTGCTTGCCTAAAAATACATCCACTGCTAAAGGATACCGTCTGTTGTCATAATTTCTGTTTATCCTAATGACTGTTGATTTACTATACTGTTGACTGTTATCCATTATGACAACAGAGGTTCTGACGTGGACAGATGTTAGCTAAAAATAAAACAACTGCTGAAAGTTATCATCTGTTCTCATAACTTCTTTTTATCTAACGACTGTTTGACTCACACTGTTCCCAACGACCAACAGAGGTTTCCAAACAATGTCATCGGTTGTCGCAAGAGAGGTTCTGACGTGGACAGATCTAAGCCATCAAATATTTGTAACTACTGCCACGTCAGCATTCACTTCTTCTCTCTATATAAAAGCTGTTTCATCCCTAAATCGAGGTTCTACCACTCCCGTCTTGAATTCAAAATTCTCAAAAACAGTTTCCAACATATTAAGAACCCTCCAACTTAAACCCCGTTTCATCCCCAAATCACCTTCTTCTCCGATCATGTCTCTGAACATCAAAAACCCTCACAACTACCTCCCCATCTTCGAGAAAACCAGCAAAAATACCAGCTATCACTCAATAATTGACCTTTTAATGTCATCAAAATACAAATCAATTCTTACTGTTGATGCTCCGGGTCATACAGAAACACTCCGACAATTTTGGTTTAATGCTGAAATAGAGTCTGAAGATAATAATCCAGTTGCCATCACATCTAAGGTCGGGGAAAGTGTGGTACGAATTTCTCCCTTTACAATTTCCACTACATTTGCATTGGACGATTTGGGAGGTAAGAACAACTTTGAAAAACTTGAACTTCATATAGAGTTCATTGAAAGAGGGTATGATGCACAATTAAAGGAAGTTACTATCTACAAACCAAACTTCCCTCCGCCAATGAAATTTTTGTTTCATACTCTTTTAACTTGTCTCTCAGCCAAGACCACCGCATTTAATGAGATACCTTTGAACATTCAGTATTTGGGTTATGCTATTTTAACAAAATCTGATTACAATTTATCACAAGCATTGTTTTCTGATTTGTTGAATAATGTGAAAAATTGAAAAAAGGTGTTCGTAGTAATGCTTTTCTGTTGTATCCAAGACTTCTAAGCTACTACCTACGAAAACAAGTGTCACAAACAGATTTTGAACAAGGTGTAGCTTTTCAAATAAATAGTCTTACAAGTAAAACTTTTACTAAACTTATGGATAAAGAGTCAAAAGTTTCAACAACTGAAACAAAGGGGGATGAGCCTGTTTTAGATGCGTCCGCATCAGTTGCTCAAACTTCTGTTGTTGAGCGAACTGATCCTGGTGATCATGACACCACAACCGGTGTTGTGAAACACAAACCAGGAAAACGCAAAAAGAAAGTTGTCATATCCAAAAAGCCCACCAAAACGAAACAAAATAAAAAGGTTCCTCTGGAAGATGAGATCCCAGAGGTTAATGCAGTGACAACACAAATGTCACTTGAAACCACTGTTGCTACTTCCTCACAGTTGTTGGAAAGATCTCAACCCATCCAAACTCCTCATGTATCCTCACAAGAGGATCATGTTGTAAGTACAGGGACACCACAACATGAAGTAGACCTTTCATATGAAAGTATGTTTAAAAGTCCCTCTCCCAGGGCAATCACGCATTCTACACCACAACCCTCGACTCAAGTTCCATCAGCAATATTACCTCTATTTGAAACAATTGAATTTCAGAAAGAAAATAGTTCCTCTAATGCGCACATTACTGAGAGTAGATCGCAACAAATGACTGTTTCTGAACCAATTCAATCTCCTATCCTACAAACAGTTGAGGAGGTTATCCCCGTTGAGTATTACGAAACTCTTGGTGGTAGTTCAACTGGAGCAGCCACTGCAACTGTTGAACCCATTGGTGATCAGTTGGATAGTGGTTACGTCATTAAGACTCCCTTGAAGGCAACTACTGATGAGGTTACAACTGTAATCTCTGCTTCAGTGGGAAGTCCCCAGAACGAAGAAAAAGGGGCATCTGTTTCTGATGATATGGAGACTTCTCCTATTATCAAAACAAATACAACCACTACAAGTGGGAATTCAGATGGTTAGAGTGTCTACTATTGAAACAGATGTTGCTGAAATAAAAGAATTGATTAAGCAGATGATAGAGCTTTTTAAAAGTCAACCTACCAGACAGGAAATTGCCAATGAGCTTTGGAATTCTATGCAACCCATCCTTCAAGCTCAGAGGAATTTGGCTGAAAGTAACTGCAATTTCAGTTTGGAATTTATCAGAAATTTGGTTGATGCCAGGTATAAAGACACACAAGCAGACATTATGAACATTAAGGAACATCTATTGAAACTTACTGGCTCCACTTCTACATCAATCTTTGAGAAAGCTGATGATGATGATAATGATGCCAAAAAGGGGGAGAAAGATTCACTGAGAAAGTTGCCACCAGATTCAAAAGCTAATCCGACAGAAATTGTATCCCCTGCTCAACCTAAATCCCAACCTTCTCCAAAAGAACCACCACAAAAGAAGGAGAAAATACCTTCCACACCATCATCACCCATTTTGTCAATAGATGCTGGGAACACAAAAGTATCAGCAGATGTTTACCAAACAGCTACTGAGACACCAGTTGTTTCAGCAGAAGTTTGTCAAACATCTGCCATGATCATTTTCACTACACCAACCACAATCCAACCATCTCCAACGTCACAAAGATTTCCCATACATTCATCTTCACTACCAAAACATTCTCCTTCACCAGAAATCATCTCCACACGTAAGAGAAAAACTCATATCCATAGAATCACAAAAATGAACAATGATCCTCCGGTAAAGCCAACTCCACCTAATTGGAAGAAAGTCAAAACAGTGGATTAAGATGAGGTATTGAAGTTTAATAGAATGAGAGCAGAGCTTGTGGCTGCTGGTTATGGTCTAGTTAGATCCATTGCCAGATGGTCTAAACTAAAGATAGTTGAGACCTACAAAAAGCTGGAAGTAGTTAGAGCTGAACATTCAAATGTTCTTCAAAACCCAGTCTATCCTACAACTGCTGCTCTGTCTCTAAAAATCGGTACTCCGAAAAACCTTCTCTCATCATTTGATTTGTCTGAATCAATTGCAAATTTAGTTAGCAGACCACAATCACCAAACTCATCTTCAATAATTCTTTGCCCAAGAAAACCAACTGATCCAAAAATAGTAAAGTGGAAGTCATGCTCAAAAACCTAAGTATTGACTTTGATCAGATCAGATGGTAGTGTTGAAGAGATTAAAATGGATAGTGCATATAATCTGAATGCATACGATCTCCAAGATTTGTTGGACCTTCAACTTGAGAGGGATGATGAAGAAGACATGTTCTCCCTGGACTTTGAACTATAACTCAAAGGACAAATCAGGGAGATGTTGATGAGAAATAAAAATCAGTAATAAAGAAGGGTTTTTGTATCATCTGTTGTATAGGGAGATTGTTGGATCAGCAGCTGTTACATTGTTTGCAGTAGCATATTTAACCAGATCACAACATGTAGCAAAGGACATGTTGCTGCGTAACAAATTCTTGAGTGAGGTTTGATGTGTGTTGTTTAGGCAGGTGATCGTATGTTCTTAGTTAATGTTTGTTAAAGTTAAGTTGTATTCGAATTTTATTAAGTTTGTTAGATATCTTTTATATGTACTTATGTTTATAACAATTTATATTGTCAATGGGTGGATACTCTCTTTTTTGAATAAGAGAATGGAAATAATCATATGTAACTGATGAATTTAATTAAGTTTGTTAGACATCTTTTATTAAGTTTGTTAAATATCTTTTATATTTACTTATAGTTGTCTTTTAGCTATAATAGATAACACATTTTCGTACAATATCTATACATGTATCTATATGTTCTATCAATATGTGTTATGCATGGTTTTCTAAGAAACGACCCGTGTTTACACACGGGTCTTACTGCTAGTATAAAATTAATTGTCAAAAAGATATTATAGCACCTAGAAAAATCCAGATGTCAAAACATGATTAATCATCAATGTAACACCCCTAAAATCCCACTTGCGGAAATCCCGCGAGGCGTGTTACGCATCAGAGTTCGAGCCACCAATCACATTGAACCAATAGTAAATACTTAAATAAAATATAATATCAAATCCCAAAGTATTGTGTAGCGGAAGCATTTAATAAATCGTTTAGCAATTGTTTCATAATACTTAAAACCAAAGTATCCAATGTAAATTAAATCCAAGAGCCTCGATCCATGACCACTCCAGCACTCCCAGATAGCAAGTCCATGTTCCAAGTGTTAATGACCTACAAGCATGCAAACAAGTGTGTCAGACTACGCTGGTGAGTTCAAGGTTTGTACATGAGTTGTGTTACCGGATATTTGTTAATACGATTCACTGTTGTGTTACGTTGTTGCTCATGTTAGTTACCCTAGGGACGACGCCCTTACGTAACCGAGGAGTGTGCCTCTTAGCAACCCACTATGTTGTTCAGTTAGTTACCCTAGGGAAACCGCCCTTACGTAACCGAGGAGTGTGCCTCTAAACAACCATAGTGAAACCCAGATAATTAGTACCTAATAGCGCTATCAACTAATTACCCCCATTGCCCTCCAGGCAATAACCAAAACCGATTAAGTTGTTTACCCAATGTTTCCCGTCCAATGTTTACCAGTTGTCCCAAACCACCGGGACGCATGCTTGAGAAAATGCAATGAACTCACCTGGGGTTGCTCGGTATGATTCACACAGTTCAATTAAGTTATAGAGCGATTAACCACGTCCTACCACAGTTATCATACCAATCAGATTCGTATTCAAGTATTGCACATAGGTTCTACACGTATTATAACAGGTTGTACAAGTATTCATCATCGTATAGGTATCAGCGTAAACAGTTACATAACAAGCATAGTCCAAGTGTTCAGCCCAATCAGTTAGGCTCGTAATAATGTGCAGGCCCAATAACAAAGTGTACGTGTAATAAGGGCCTCGAGTCGAGACCGGAGGTCTCGGGTCGCAACGAAGGAAGTTTCGAGTCATATTGGTGTTGAGATTTCGAGTCGCAACCAAAGGAGGTTACGAGTCGCAACGGGACTCACAACTGTGGTTTCGGCTTGTCATGGTCCGGTTTCGAGTCGCATCCTGACTCGCAACCGTGGTCTCGGCTCGTGCGGTTTGTGTGGTCTCGAGTCGCAACGGGACTCGCAATCACGGTTTCGACTCGCAACCGTGTTAAGTCTATTAAATTTGTAATCACTTCCCTGATTTCATGCACATGATTTCCGTGATATCAGCTAACATATTCGGCAGTTTCACAATCAGATCAAACACGATTTCAAACAGTTTCATTCGTATTCATATCATTATCAAGAACAGTTAATTCATCATCAACTAATCATACTATCGGTTCATCAAACTAGCCGATTCTACACTAGCATGCAACCTAGTCATGTGTATAACAAATCTGTGAGCATGTTATATAACAAATCCATTAGGTTATATGATCAATATTCAATTCTATTCACAGGAACATAACCATCTAGTATAATTATCATGTAACATCCGAAGGTGTGATATGCTAACCGAGAACACTAAAAATCATGAACCAAGCAATAGTGATATACTAACCGAGAGTGTGAAGTGATTAACTAGATCGCGATATGAGCCGAGATCCTAAGAACTTCGATGTTGATGTGTTGCCGTTGGGTTCCAAGGGAAAACGAGAGGGAGAGAGTTCTTTAGGGTTTGTGTGTGTTTGTGTTGTTGTAACAATGAGAGAACAAAACCCCCCCATAGTGTTTACATGTTTAAGAAAGGTGGGCTGACCCCTACTTGGGCCGTCCCCAAGGTCTCGAGTCCAACCGCATGGACCGAATGGGTTGTGTAGGCAAGTGGGTTGGAGTTTGGTCCGTTTATATCCGATGCACAATGTCACAAAAATCATAATCACATAACATTCAAGTTCACACAATCAGTTCAAATATTCACATAAGGTTCAAGCGAGTTATACTAGGTTAGGTTCAAAATACGAGTTGTCACAGTATCCCCAACTAAAAGGAAATTTCGTCCCGAAATTTGGTACGCACTCACTAACGTAAGCTATATAAGTTAAAGCTAGGTAGGTTACATCGTTTGCTAGTTTTCCTGGGGTGTCACATCCTCCCCAACTTGAATGGGAATTTCGTCCCGAAATTCGCTAGTTGCATCAACACTAGGTTCGCTAGGTTTTGACTGGTCTTCGGGGAACAAATGTGGATACTTAAGTTTCATCTGGTCCTCGCGTTCCCACGTGAACTCTGGACCACGTCTTGAGTTCCAACGAACTCTCACAATCGGTATACGGCTGTGTTTACGAACTTTAACTTCCCGATCCATAATCTCAATTGGTTCTTCGACAAACTGCAATTTGTCGTCTATCTTCAGCTCTTGAAATGGTACTACTAGTGTTTCATCAACCAAACACTTCTTTAGCTGCGATACGTGAAATACATCATGGACATTACCCAACTCAGCCGGTAATTCCAACCTGTAAGCCACCTTTCCAATTCGTTCTAGAATTTTGAACGGTCCCACATAACGAGGGTTTAGCTTGCCGCGTTTCCCAAAACGCACCACACCCTTCCAGGGTGAAACCTTTAACATAACGCGGTCGTTAACTTCAAATTCCAACGGTTTACTACGCTTGTCAGCGTAGCTCTTCTGTCGGTCACGAGCTGCGGCCATACGGTTTCTGATCTGCACAATGCTTTCCGATGCTTCAAGAACAAACTCAGGGCCTGTGATCTGGCTATCACCCACCTCATGCCAACAGAGAGGTGAACGACATTTCCGTCCGTACAGTGCTTCGAACGGAGCTGCCTTAATACTTGAATGGTAGCTGTTGTTGTAGGAGAATTCTATCAACGGTAGGTGCTTCTCCCATCCTTTTCCAAAGTCGAGTACGCATGCCCGAAGCATATCTTCGAGAGTTTGGATGGTGCGCTCGCTTTGACCATCCGTCTGTGGGTGATAAGCGGTACTCATGTCGAGTTGGGAACCAAACGATTTATGCATAGACTGCCATAACTCTGAAGTGAAACGCGGATCACGGTCTGAAATGATAGAAGTTGGCACCCCATGCCTAGAGACCACCTCCTTAAGATACACTGCTGCCAGCTGGGAGAATTTGTCCGTTTCCTTGATTGCTAGGAAATGTGCTGATTTCGTGAGGCGATCTACAATTACCCAGATAGTGTCATTCCCAGTCTGCGTTCTGGGCAACCCTGTCACAAAATCCATAGCGATCTGTTCCCACTTCCAGGTAGGTATTTCTGGTTGCTGCAGTAGACCTGAGGGCTTTTGATGTTCTGCTTTGACTTTAGCACAAGTCAAACATTTGCTGACGTAGGTTGCTATATGAGCCTTCATGCTGGGCCACCAGTACGTAGTTTTTAAGTCGTGGTACATCTTGTCTGATCCAGGATGTACAGAGTAACGTGATTTATGTGCCTCTTCCATTACAAGTTCCCGTAAGTTGCCAAAGAATGGGACCCAAATGCGTCCAGTTACATAGTAAGCGCCGTCTCCCTTCTGTTCTAGTCGTTGTCTCGAGCCACGTAAAGCTTCAGCTCGAATGTTCTCTGGTTTCAACGCTTCCAACTGAGCGTCTCGTATCTGGGAAGGGAGGTTGGACTGAATCGTGAGTTGCAATGCTCGCACACGTCTAGGTGCATTATCCTTTCTGCTGAGGGCGTCAGCTACAACGTTCGCCTTGCCCGGATGATACTTGATGGCACATTCATAATCGTTCAATAACTCCACCCATCGTCGTTGTCGCATATTCAACTCTTTCTGGTCAAAGATGTGCTGGAGACTCCTATGGTCGGTGTAGATGGTGCATTTGGTACCGTACAGATAGTGCCTCCATATCTTCAACGCAAATACCACCGCTCCTAACTCCAAGTCGTGCGTCGTGTAGTTCTTCTCGTGCACCTTCAGCTGACGGGAAGCATAAGCTATTACCTTCTCGCGTTGCATCAACACGCAACCGAGACCCTGAATTGACGCGTCACAATATACTACAAAATCTTCGGTGCCCTCTGGTAACGACAAAATCGGTGCACTACAAAGTTTCTGTTTTAACAACTGGAAGGCCTCTTCCTGCTTCGTTCCCCAAGAGTACGCCGTGTTCTTCTGTGTTAGTGAGGTGAGAGGTTGCGCGATTTTCGAGAAGTCTTTAATGAACCTTCGATAATACCCTGCGAGACCAAGAAATTGTCGCACCTCAGACGGAGTCTTTGGTGCCGCCCAATTCTTTACCGCATCCACCTTCGCAGGATCCACATGTATCCCTTTCTTGTTAACAACATGCCCAAGGAAGTGTACTTCTCGAATCCAAAAGTCACACTTAGAAAATTTCGCATACAATTGTTCCCTTCTCAAAAGTTCCAAAATGAGACGTAGGTGGCGCTCGTGATCTTCCTTGTTCTTGGAATAAACTAAGATATCATCAATAAACACTATAACGAACTCGTCAAGATATGGCTTGCATACGCGGTTCATGAGATCCATAAAAACCGCTGGTGCATTGGTCAATCCAAACGGCATGACCAAAAACTCATAGTGTCCGTAGCGCGTTCGAAAGGCGGTCTTGGGAACATCCTCTTCCCTAACACTTACCTGGTGATAACCCGACCTTAAGTCGATCTTTGAATAGAAACTCGACCCTTGCAACTGGTCGAACAAGTCGTCGATGCGTGGTAACGGATAGCGGTTCTTAATGGTCACCTTGTTGAGCTCTCGATAGTCGATACACATACGGAATGACCCGTCCTTCTTCTTTACGAACAACACTGGGGCTCCCCAAGGCGAAGAACTGGGTCGAATAAAGCCCCTATCCAATAACTCCTGCAGTTGATTGGACAGTTCCTGTAATTCTCCAGGTGCTAACCGGTAAGGAGCTCGAGCAATTGGAGCCGCTCCCGGTGCAAGATCAATCTGAAATTCTACTTGACGGTGAGGAGGTAACCCTGGTAGCTCCTCTGGGAATACATCCGCGAATTCTCGCACCACTGGTAGATCCTCGATCTTACTTTCTTCAGACTGAGCGTTGGTAACTAGCGCTAACAGTGCAGGATACCCCTTTTGTAGATACTGTTGTGCACGCATGGCCGTGATAATCCCAACTATCGTCCCACTACGATGCCCTTGAACTAACAGTGACTCTCCATCAGGGAGAGGAATACGCACAATCTTCTCCTTACATAGAATTTCTGCTTGGTGCTTAGACAACCAATCCATGCCTACCACTATGTCAAAACTACCGAGCGTAACGGGAAGGAGGTCAATATCAAACACCTGACCCACGAGATCTAGTTTGCATCCAAAAAGGACATTTGAGGCTTCTATCGTCTTACCATCTGCTAGTTCTACTACCTGTTTAACCTCTAAGGGTGTTGGGGTTATCCCTAATCGTTGACTAAACTCTAGGGACACGTAACTCCAATCGGCACGCGAATCAAATAATACAGAAGCAATACGATCATTAACAGGAAACGTACCAGTTACAACGTTGCCGTCATTCCTGGCATCCCCTGCTCCAAGCTGAAACACCCTGCCCCGAGCACCATTACCCCCGTTGTTGCCGTTGTTGTTGTTGTTGTTTCCAGCATTGTTGTTATTCGGGCGGTTGTTGTCGTTGGCGTTCTGGTTTAACTGGGGGCAATCCCGCTTAAAGTGGCCCTCATCTCCACACTGATAACACCCCTTCCTGAAACCCTGGTTCTGCTGGGGTGGTTGTCCCTGTTGTCTCTGATTTTGCTGGTTTTGTTGCTGCTGGTGTTTAGGTTGTGAGGTCCTACAATCCCTGGCCTCATGGCCTGGCTTACCACACTTGTTACACGTCCGACCACACGGCCCCCAATGATGATAGCCACATTTGTTACACCGTGGCTTCCTCCCTGCATATGAACCCTGGCTGTGGCCACTTCCCTGGCCTTGATTGACAGAAGACGACTGGCTGACGTTGCGGTTGCTGTTGTCTGGCCTTTTCTGAGTCTGACCAGCACTGGATGCTTTGTCGTAGTCGCTCCACTTTCGTTTGTTATCATTGGCAGATGTAGTAGCAGTGGGTGTCGCAGCAGCAGTGGCTGAAATGCGCGGAGGTAACGAATCGCTTTCCACCTCTTGATCCACAATCTTGTGAGTCAGACGAACGATCTGTGTCAAATCATTGAGATGGGCTGCAGTGACCAAGCTCTTCACACGCGGAGGCAACCCTTTGATGAATAACTCTATCCTCCGGGACATAGGCCGAGACAAGTTCGGGCACATGTCGGCCAGTTCATACGATCGCTTCACATACGCTTCGACTTCCGATCCAACCATCTTCAAGTCGTAGTATTCGTTTTCCAACTTCTGGACCTCGTCCCGAGGACAGTACTCCTCCCTGATCAGTTCTTTAAAGTCTTCCCAAGTTGTGGCATTCGCTGCCTCAATGCCCAACAGCTGTACTTGGGCGTTCCACCATGTTAGGGCACCATCAGCCAAGGTACCCGCAGCATATTTCACCCTGTCCCCAGCGGGACAGTTACAGATAGCAAACACAGACTCTGCTTTTTCGAACCATCTTAGGAGTCCCACAGCCCCTTCAGTCCCGGTGAAGGTCTGTGGCTTGCAGTCCATAAACATTTTGAACGTACACGCAGGCTGGTTAGGTTGAGGTTGCGCTTGTTGACCTAAATAACGGGAGGAAACACATTATAGGAATGAAAAGACGTGTACGTGGTATAAGAGTAAAGAGTACTTGGTACACTCCGTACCAGCTTGATAGGCTGCTAAAGCCTCAGCCACGCGGGTATTGATTAGGTCATTCAACTCAGCCTGAGTCATGTTGATGTTGCCACGTCCGTGTCCTCGTCCACTCATGTTTCTATAGTTGGGAATAAACCGATTTAGAAATCGAAATGGAACAGGAGTCAAGTATCATACTGATATTCGCGTACTACTAAGTTCACACATAGTAAGGCAGAACCCTTCTCACGCTCGATAAGCCGCACTGGGACTTGCATGCACCCCGCGTTATTATTAAGTGTGCACCCATAATAATAAGGCGATTTGCATGTTCATCTCAGAGCCTCTTAGCTTGCGCTCGAAGTTTCCCCCGTTCAAATAACACAACAGATGGTATTACAGGTCTATGATCTACATGAGTCGAAGAGTAGTGTCACACTATCAAGTCACTATGGTGTTATACGTTTCAGTTCATATACGTTGTGAGTGTGTGACTGCTAAGCTAGTAATGTATAAAGCGAGAGAGAAACGAACCTTGCAATCTGGTGCTGAGTGTCATGATCGATTTTCGAAGACGTTTGGTTATAGTCTGGTTTTACAAAACGTTTTAAAACCTAGTTCACTACAACCAGTGGCTCTGATACCAACTGTAACACCCCTAAAATCCCACTTGCGGAAATCCCGCGAGGCGTGTTACGCATCAGAGTTCGAGCCACCAATCACATTGAACCAATAGTAAATACTTAAATAAAATATAATATCAAATCCCAAAGTATTGTGTAGCGGAAGCATTTAATAAATCGTTTAGCAATTGTTTCATAATACTTAAAACCAAAGTATCCAATGTAAATTAAATCCAAGAGCCTCGATCCATGACCACTCCAGCACTCCCAGATAGCAAGTCCATGTTCCAAGTGTTAATGACCTACAAGCATGCAAACAAGTGTGTCAGACTACGCTGGTGAGTTCAAGGTTTGTACATGAGTTGTGTTACCGGATATTTGTTAATACGATTCACTGTTGTGTTACGTTGTTGCTCATGTTAGTTACCCTAGGGACGACGCCCTTACGTAACCGAGGAGTGTGCCTCTTAGCAACCCACTATGTTGTTCAGTTAGTTACCCTAGGGAAACCGCCCTTACGTAACCGAGGAGTGTGCCTCTAAACAACCATAGTGAAACCCAGATAATTAGTACCTAATAGCGCTATCAACTAATTACCCCCATTGCCCTCCAGGCAATAACAAAAACCGATTAAGTTGTTTACCCAATGTTTCCCGTCCAATGTTTACCAGTTGTCCCAAACCACCGGGACGCATGCTTGAGAAAATGCAATGAACTCACCTGGGGTTGCTCGGTATGATTCACACAGTTCAATTAAGTTATAGAGCGATTAACCACGTCCTACCACAGTTATCATACCAATCAGATTCGTATTCAAGTATTGCACATAGGTTCTACACGTATTATAACAGGTTGTACAAGTATTCATCATCGTATAGGTATCAGCGTAAACAGTTACATAACAAGCATAGTCCAAGTGTTCAGCCCAATCAGTTAGGCTCGTAATAATGTGCAGGCCCAATAACAAAGTGTACGTGTAATAAGGGCCTCGAGTCGAGACCGGAGGTCTCGGGTCGCAACGAAGGAAGTTTCGAGTCATATTGGTGTTGAGATTTCGAGTCGCAACCAAAGGAGGTTACGAGTCGCAACGGGACTCGCAACTGTGGTTTCGGCTTGTCATGGTCCGGTTTCGAGTCGCATCCTGACTCGCAACCGTGGTCTCGGCTCGTGCGGTTTGTGTGGTCTCGAGTCGCAACGGGACTCGCAATCACGGTTTCGACTCGCAACCGTGTTAAGTCTATCAAATTTGTAATCACTTTCCTGATTTCATGCACATGATTTCCGTGATATCAGCTAACATATTCGGCAGTTTCACAATCAGATCAAATATTCACATAAGGTTCAAGCGAGTTATACTAGGTTAGGTTCAAAATACGAGTTGTCACAATCAAAGTATTATTAAAAAGGGAAAACTTAAAACAAGTATCGTTATGCGAATTTCATTTGTTTACGACAGCATATTTATGTAACAGAGTGAATAAACTATTATAACATGTCCTATATATATGCTCGTGTGTGTTTTGTTTGAAAAATACACACCTCTACACAGTTTGGTGGATGCTCTATTTGTTACTATACCCACACCTAAACACTTCTTGCAAAGGGTTCACTGTACACTCTCATTTAATGTGTATGGGTAGGCTTCTCAGTTAGAAATCATGTTCATTCATATAAGTCGCATTTAATTAACGTATAAGAGGTCATATTTGGCTTAGGATTCGTGTATAATACAGGTTTCCTTAAAACAAAGACGCGCCTCCCTTAGACCGGACGATATGGGAGACGGCCACAGGCCCATTCCCTTACCGCCGCCCCAGCAATGCCACCCCCTTGCTCCGTCGTCGCACCAGGCTCGTCCCCTTCGTCCGCTGCTGGCCGCCCAAGCCGGGCCTCACCCACTCACACACACCTATACATACACACGTACATATATAGAGTTAATTACGTAGTTAGTCCTTGTGGTTTACACTAAATAACAAACTAAGGTACTAAGAGTTTAAAATCACGCTTTAGGGTACTCACTTTTGATTTTTTAACAAAGTAAGGTACTAAGGTTAGTTGGATGTTAATTACTAACCCTGACACCCTCACCTGCCATAAACGTGAGGGTAAAATTGTCATTCAATCCTGGTGTCTGCTTTCCCTCCCAATTTATAACCCTAACAAGTTATTTCCCCCCTTACCTCATCTGAAACCCTAATTAGAAGACAAGCAGCCGTCATCTCTTAAAAATTAGAAGACATCAGGATGGTAATGTGCAAGTGTGGTAGAGCAGCATTGATGAAGACATCGAAGACCTCCAAAAACCCTGAACGGAGATTTTATACATGCCCACAAATGGTAAGTATTTGATTCCTTATCACCTAATTCACTTTACATATTCATCTACTTTATGTGCATTCTTAGGGTCATCTACATTACCAGCATTGATTGTCACATCTTCATCTACTTTATGTGCATTCTTAGGGTCATCTACATTACCGGCATTGATTGTCACATCTTCATCTACTTTATGTGCATTGACTGTCACATCTTCAGTTGCAATGCCTAAACCATGCTCTACATATAGACTTATAAGTTTGGAACCTTGTAGCACATATTGACTCATGCCTCGTACATCATCATCAGTGCTTAAAGACATAAGACCAGTATGTACCTCACTACCAGGAACCACATAATAAAAATGATGAACTTTATCTTCTGAAAACCCTAACAACCTCATAGCGTCGTTGACATCATGGATACAAAACATGTTCGTATCCATGAAATCAACATAGATTACCTTACCAGTTATGTAGCAAAGATTTTGATTTTTGATTCCAAATTGCCCATTGTAGTATATCTTCAGAGAAAATAATCTTGTTTGTGTACCTGAAAAGAACATTGATCGTCTTTTAGAACATGAAAATTATGCAAATCCATTGTCAATAACATCCAATAAAGCATCATTGAGTAGGCGACTTACCGTATTTGGCATCGTAGTCAAATGGTTCATCTTCTTGTCTCAGAAGATCCATTGCTCAAACCCTAGAAATCAGGGTTTCTTCGATTGGGTTTACAGATTATAGGGGTGTGAAGATGAATAGACTGATGGTTGAAGCAGAGTTTAATTAAAAGCACGAGACCTTAGATTGAATGACAATTTTACCCTCACGTTTATGGCACGTGAGGGTGTCAGGGTTAGTAATTAACAGCTAATTAACGTTAATACCTTACTTTGTTAAAAAATTAAAAGTTAGTACCCTAAAACGTGATTTTAAACTCTTAGTACCTTAGATTGTTATTTAGTGTAAACCACTGGGACTAACTACGTACTTAACTCTACATATATATAAAGGTTTTCAACCCGCACCCCCTAGGTCCATCCCCTTTAGGCCCATCCTCACACCCGCTTACGTGGCGGTCTACATGGCGGCCCATCCCCTTGGGGATGAGCCTCACCATACCTTCCAGTCTTAGATAAGGTGCTTGTCTCACATGTTAACAGCCAAATGCCGGTAAAGAACTTGCAAGTTCGAGATAGTACCGGGGTGCTTGATCATTTGTAGATGAGAAAAAAAAAAGTAGTGACGGAGATAGCACCGATTTTTTATGTGTTTGATGGAGAGGAAGAATTACTCTTCTAGCAGCAAAGAGTTTCTGACTTTCTGGCAGATTGCTACGTGATATGCATACCATTAGGTGGTGTTTGTTTTTCTAAAAACAGACAAAAGAGTGCGCAGAAATTGTCATTTGCAGACTGTTTGGTTTTTCCGAAGACGTTTTCATTAAAAAAAACGTATGCGCAAGCTCTTCTTGTACAGACTTGGCTCAGTCATTTTTAAGATCTTCTAACGTCTGCAAAGGATCAAACACCACCACCCACCACTATCCACCACCACCACCTTCGTACACCACTAATTTATTTTAGAAGTGTGCATACGTTATAAAACAAACAACCTTCTTCTTGCAGAGTGCAGAGGTTTGGTCCACCTCTTCAAGTCAAGTTTGAACTTATAAAGGCTAATTGAGCTCTTATATATAACTTTTTCTTGCAAACCGCAGAGGTTTGGTCCACCTCTTCAAATCAAGTTTGAGCTTATAAAGGCTAATTGAGCTCTTATATATACATACATGTAGGTGAACAGAGTTTTGTTGTAAAAATAAACTTACATACCCATTCGAGCCGAGCTCGAGCTCGAGCTTACATTCTGAGTCGAGCTCGAGTATGTAATACGTGAAGGTTCATCAAGCTATCAACATGACAACTCCTATATTGGTTGAAAGAAACCCCTACTAACGCATGTTAAAGTACATTAGGTAGGCCTAATGATCATTACATATCTATAGAAAGGACCGAAACCATGTAAACCTAACTATAATTATTTAATGGCTTAAAAATGCATATATCATAATTCTATTGTTTATAACAAATTACAATCCAAAGGTTTATACTATAGCTAGTTAGATTCTAAATTATTCCGAACAAATTCACTTTTATTTAATAACAACTTGACTAATAATCAACAGTTTAGGGAAGAAATAAATAAACAAGAAATCAGTTATTTGTATAATTGGTTTGGTTTCTTGTTATATATAATCTTCAACTTGGTTTTGGGCTATATGGTGGCCAATTCACGAGAAGCAATGAAGTTCTTGTAGATTTCATAAACCAACCTATCATGAAACTGATCATTGGAAGAGATCCGGCGACTAGTTGCTCGAGCCGGAAGTTTTTGTGTCGAAAAAGCAGTTGATCTGGCGGTCAAGCCGCCGACTCTTCCGGCCATGTTTGACATCAATAGAAGATATGCATTCTTGAAGCTGGTCCATAGGTTTCTTGGTGAAAATATTCTCCAACGTAGCCTTTTCACCCTCCATGTCTTCTTGCTTCCACTATTCAAACGTTGGTATTTGCTTCTCTTGGTAAATCTTCTTCGATATCCCTTCATTTCCATCTAGATATCTAGACAGAAAAAAAGTACCAAAGAGGAAGAAAGTGGGCATATTTATTTGAAAGAAGAAAAAAAAGTGGGCACATTTATTAAAAAGAAGAAAAAAAGAGTGGTTTATGTATTTAAAATAAAAATGAATATAAAAAGTGGGCATGCTTATTCAAGAAAGGAACGCTCCAAATTAATATCCTAGTGATCTTCATTATGTTAATGTTTTTAAGGATTTACATCAAATATAAAGGATCCTAATTGTAAGAAATGTAAGAAGGATTTATATAGTAACAAATGTCCAATAATCTAAAAAAACCCACTACATAAAAAAAAACCCACTACAAAAAAAAAACCTTTAAACATCCACCACCACAAAAAACCTAAACCCTCAAATACAAAGGATCCTATAGTTTTTTTTTTTTTTTTTTTTTTTTGCGGGAGGAAGGGGGGTTTAGGTTTTTGGGTGGGGTGGAGGGTTAGGTTTTTGGGTGGTGGTGGGGTGGGTGTTTAGGTTTTTTGTGGTGATGTAGTGAGTTTAGTTTTAGCTTATTGGACACTTATCACTCTATAAATCATTCTTACACTTCTTACGATTAAAAGACTTTGTAGAATAACTTGACCCCATAACTCAATATACGTAATATCTTTAAAAAAAGTGAGATCTTCGTCGTTACTTTTTTCCGTGTGTTTCTTTCATAAAGTAATTAATTGTTGATGTTTGAATATTCATGCATCTTCTAGAAGACATCCAATCCGCATTCATTATGAGTTAATAGCTTTGACACGCAAACGGGTTTAAAAAAATGAATTATGATAACAATGCTTAAAAATACGTAATATCTTAAAATATTATTTTCCCAAAATCTTTTCACTCACTTTGTGATATTCAAAGGAATTGTAATATGAATTTTACTAGGATAGAGCCTCGTGTATTACACGGGTTTAATAAATGTAATTTATATATTAAATAAAAAATAATATATTTTTAAAAACCTCATTTATTATACGTGTTGAGAAAATATAATTTTATATATTAAATAATAAAAAATTATATCTTTAAGAACCTCGTGTATTGTATAGGTTGAATAAATGTAATTTTATATACCAAACAATAAAAAAGTTATATTTAAAAAAACTTGTGTATTCATGGGTGGAAGAAATGTAATTTTATATACTAAATAATAAAAAAGTTATGTTTAAAAAAAAACTCCGTGTATTGTACGGGTTGAATAAATCTAATTTTATAAAGCAAATAATAAAAAAATAATATATCTTTAAAAAACTTGTGTATTACACGGGTTTATCTATGCTTAAAAAAATCTTTCTAAATCAAAATGGATTTTTTATTATTTTTAAAATTAGGTTAATACTATTTTACATTTTTGGTTTGATTAATATGTTGTTTAATATAATTTTTCATAGTTTAATAATAATAACATTAACAATAAATAATATGCATGTTTATCTACTGTTAAGTGATACAATGCTTTTTAGTAGGGCTGGCAAATCGTGTCTTGTCAGATTTAACAGGTCTCTAACGACGCGTGTAACACATGTATTAAAAATGAATACAACTCGTTTAACTACTTTATATGTCATGTTTATAACACAGTTTTACGTTTGATGTACCAAGAAGAAGAAAAGTTTTTAGTTTATATAAGACTTTACGATTATCTACTGTCAAATATTATCGTAATAACATTTTGTATTAATAGGTTTTGTTCATAATGTATGCAGATGACATATATTTCAATTTTATATTATTTTATAGTAAATTATGATGTTGGCCCCTGTGGTTATATCACTTTTACCCTTTTAGCCCAAAAAAATCTTTCAACATCTAGGGGCCAAAGGGTAGGAAAAAAGACGTTGAAGGTCAAAAGGGTTAGAAAAAAAGACGTTGGGGGCTCAGATATTAAAAAAATTTCTTTTTGGGCTAAAAGGGTAAAAAATGATATAACCACGAGGGCCAAAATCATAATTTACTCTTAATTTTAATATAACTTTGGATAAATTAATATGATGTTAATATTTAGATGAGAATTACGATTTTGGTCTCTATGGTTATATCACTTTTACCCTTTTAGCCTAAAAAAGAATTTTTTAACATCTGAGCCTCCAACGTCTTTTTTTTAACCCTTTTGGCCCCTAACACTAACCCCATTCATTAAATGTTAGACGCCAAAAGGGTTAGAAAAAAGATGTTAGGGGCCAAAAGGGTTAGAAAAAAAGACGTTAGGGGCTTAGATGTTAAAAAATTCTTTTTTGGGCTAAAAGGGTAAAAGTGATATAACCACAGGGACCAAAATCATAATTTACTTATATGTTTTAGATGTAGTTTTAATATAATAATTGCTTATATTTAATGCGGTTAGATCTCATATGATAATAATTAATTGGATTTTAAAAAAAGTAAATGATAACAAAAGAATACATAATCCTTGATTGTGAAATATTTTTGGATAATGTAATTTTTAGATAAGAAAGAAAATATTAATATTAAGTATTTATTTATGCCAAGGATTTAGAGTTGATAAGATTTATATTAATTTAATTAATATTTAATAATTTAAATTAAATAATAATTATTTACAATTAAAGATGGTCTAGAATAACGACAAGTGTCCCTTTATTGGTTTCTTTTATTATAGTACTAGGTTAACCCCGTGTATTACACGGGTTGAATTAATGAATTTTATATACCAAATAATAAAACATTATCTTTTTAAAAGCCTCCTTTATTGCACGGGTTGAAGAAATGTAATTTTATAATTAAATAATAAAATAAGTTATATATATAAGAACCATATGTATTGTACGGGTTGTATAAATGTAATATTATATACCAAATAATAAAAAAAATATATCTTTAAAACCATTGTATTACACGGATTGAATAAATGTAACATTGTTTACCAAATAATAAAAAAAGTTATATTTTTAAAAACCCCCGTGTATTACATGGGTTGAATAAATATGATTTTATATACCAAATAATAAAAAATGTATATTTAAAAAAACTAACTGATTTTTTATATTTAAAGTAGGATAAGAATAAATATTAATTTGAACTAACGAATTTTTTATATTTAAAGTAGGATAAGGTTGAATATTAATCTTTTTGTATTTAGTTAATATAAGATTGAAAAATCATATGATTGAATAGGTGGGAGGTTGTATTATGATAAATCGGTTAACCGTACTGAATGATAAAGATAATAGTGATTGTTGAACAAATTAATTAATCGAACATAACAGAAACATTTATTAGATTTGATTAAATATTATTGATAACAAAAAATTGTATTAGATTAGATTTTAGATTTGATTAAATATTATTAATAATAAGAATTTGTATTAATTTAGATTAAATATTATTATTTTTAGTATTATTAATAATTTTAATCAATTAAATGAGAGAATGACAAGTGTCCCAAAACAGGTTTCTTTTATTATATAGTATAGATATAGAATATAGATTACTAGTTTTTTTTTTACGTCGCGCGTTGCGGCAAAACCGAGCAAATGATAATGTAAAACAAACGTAATTTGAAAATAAAGAATGTTATTGAAAGTCAAACCATTAGAACGGTTAGTTTATCATTTTACCGTTTTATGATGCCAAATAAATACTTTATTTTGAGTACAACTTCATTTTTAACAAAACTTACAACAGAATGTCAAGGGAAAAAATCAAGAACAACTACGTACTTCAATTTTTAGAAAAAAAAAATTATAAACATAAATTATAAAAGAAGTATCAAATTGTTTGATAAATTAATATATGTTCAAAAAAAAAGAAAAAAAATTATGAGAAAGATGGTAAAGGAAATATATGGTTTTAGAAAAGGAAAAAAAATTAAAAATATGTTAATAAAAGTAAATATGATAATAAACTATTATAATATATCAAATAATAATAATAATAAGTTATATATTATTTTAAAAATAAAGTTACTATTCTTCGACCTTCGTTAACTATATACTAGGTTTTTTAGTCGCGCGTTGCGGCGATACGGGGCAAATGATAATGTAAAACAAACGTTATTTGAAAACGTAGCATGTTGTTTAAAAAATCAAACCGTTAGAATCAGTTCAGTTTATCATCATATCATTTTATGATACCAAATAAATAATTTATTTTTGACTATAAATTCGTTTTTAATAAAACTTATACCGATCGAGGGTAAAAATTAAGTACAACTGCGTACTTAGGTTTTTAGAAAAAAAATTAATGAAAATAAGTTATTATAGAAATATCAAATTAATTGATAAAGTAAAGATGATTTAAAAAAAAAGAAAAAAGAATAATTAAAAACAAAATTAAATGACACGGAAAATTTGGTTTTAGAAAAGAAAAAATAAAAATATGTTAAAAGCTAAAAGCTAAAAAAAGAAAAAAAATAAAATATGTTTAATGTTAAAAGTAAATATAAATTTTTTTTTTTTTGATATAATAAGATATTAAAAAGCTATATATTATTTTAAATTTAAAATTACTATTCATGGTCCTAAAAAAAGGAAAAAATTAAAATATATTTAATGTTAAAAGTAAATATAAAAGAATTAATATAATAAGATATTAAAAAGCTATATATTATTTTAAATTTAAAATTACTATTCATGGTCCTTCATAAACAATATATATAATATAATATATATATATAATATAATTGTTTTGGTAAAAAATTTGACAAGATTAATTTAACAACCAAAATGAAAAAGTGAGGTGAGGTGCTTGTAAAAATAACGAGTTTGATATTCAGGATTCTGGATTGATAGTCAGGATCCTTAGTGTAGAAAACAGTTTTTTATGGTAAACGAAGGTAAAATGTAATGAAACCAGAATGAATGCAATGAACAAGTAACAACACTAGGATTTAACATGGGGAAAAAGTCTTTGATCTTCTTTGTGAAGATGAACTTCGGCACAAAAAACCCCTAGAGCTGGACAGTACACAACTCCTCTCTATTAATAACTTAAAAAGTACAAATATGAGCCTAGATCGATCAAACTAAGTGTTACTATGATGATATCGGTGTTTGCGAGTGAGTGTTGTGTGTTAGCTGGGTAAGTCGTGTCCCTAAATTGATCTGATCAGGCCTTTTTATAGTACAAAATGGAAACAAATCCTAACTAAGCTTCCGAGAATTCCGGGATCCTGCAGAGACTAAACCAGTGTCCGTTGGTAGCTTCAGCTTTATTTCCACACGTTTTCTCGAACTTCCTTTGCGACAATTCCGCTACAAGTTATCCACTAGTCGTTTACAAGAGAATATTCTACAAATATTCCTTAAAGGCACAAGCAATCGATTAGTAATTATAAGGTTCAAGATCCTTAGTCTCGTCAGGATCCTGCTAGATGCTAAAGACATCAGAATTCTACCACAAATTGAAGACATGGGGATCCTGATTATGAAAATTTACCCCAAACAGTTTCGCTGATAAAATTTTCAAAATTGCAATGTTAATTCCAAGATTAACATGTTTGATTGAGCATGCAATTAGAAGTTTATAACGAATTCAGTCAAATTCCTTCCTAATAGGAAATTCATCATTTTTAAAAGAATTCAATCGAATGAACTAGAATATCTGACTCCCTCGTCAGCATAGCCATCGCTCCCACCCTTGTTGTGCCGCCATCCACCTTATCACATTGGTTATGGTACTCGTGGCAAAGTGATAGTTAGGATGAGGACCAAAAAAGGTGGGTTGCAGATAGCGTTTGGTAATGTTGACGATAATGATGTTGACGGTGGTAGCATGGCTGCGACGGTTACAACAATGGTCGCGGTAGTGGTGCGACGGACTTGGTGAGGGTGGCAGTGGCAACGGTAATAGGTAGGGCAGCAGCGGCGGTTATGATAGACCCCAATTTATTCATGATTGGTTTGTCAGTAAAATGCATCACAAATTTTACTTACTCTTATAGATTACAATTGTAAGTCCAATTTATTCAAATTATAATTCCTCCAAAAGAAATCCATGAAATAAACGCATCCTTAATTCGGTAACTAAAGGAAAGCATGACCTTTATTCAACAGTACGAGGTAAGCTTGGTAAAACGGCAGGATGTGTTGGTTGGACCACAGATTAGAACGGGTTCTGGTCAAATGTGTTTGGACCAAAGAGGGCTTAGATTAAAATGATTTGTTTTAATCATCCTGCTATATTTTTATAGAGGCACATGGATGTGACAACAGAGGCAACGAGGATGACGACGCCATTGGTGTTTGTGGCCTCCACGATAAGATGCCAATGGCAGCGTCGCCGACGGAAGTGGTGGCAACAGTATCAACAATGGATGTTGGGGCGACATATTTGTGAGGCAATGGTAGCAGCGACGACAATTGATGGCTAACAAATAATGGTTTTGAGTGGTGTTGATCCGTTTAGAAAAATTTTAACTTGAAAGAATGAGCCGTTTTGCCCTAGTGTATATTTGTGGAGATCCATATTAAATTTGTTGTATAATTTAAAAAGGGTTATTGGATTCTAATAATCCTAAGTTTCACTTGTTGGCCGATAATAATCTCAACTCTAAAAATTTCCTCCAACGCTCACAACTTGTAAGAACTTGGCCCACATCGATCCTTTTTAAACTGCAGGTGCACTTAATTCAATTAAGGAGACTGCAGGTGCACGTGAATCTATTGAGGAGTAGAAATTCTTAATGCTATAAAACGATCAATGGTGGCCAAATTCTTACAAGTTGGGATTGTTGGGGGAAATTTTTAAAGTTTTGGATTATTATCGACCAACTGCTAAAACTTAGGATTATTGAAATCAAAGCTTATTGAAAAGCGTCATCCAACACTAATGATGTATGCATTTTTTTTTTTTTTTTGAAAATAAACTTTCATTACCAAACAGCCGAACCCGAAAACCGAGCCGGACCAACCAACAAACAAGAAAAAAAAACAGAGATTACATAATTACAAATTTACACCAATTACTCCACCCGATGGATCGAAAAGACGACCTATATTTCAGCCAAAAGAACCCCAGCGATCTTATTTCGCTGAAAACATCTTCCGCACAAACCCGGATCCTGAAAAAATCGCTTTATTTATAGCCATCCAAATGCACCAGCAAGCAATGATAATAATGCCCTGTAAGATCTTTTTTCCTGCCAGGCCCAACCTACTAAACTTATGAATTTCCAACAAGTCTTTTATAGAGAACGCGTAAATCATCGCGATGTCACACCATCTACTGACCTTTTGCCAAATAAGATCCGCAAGTTGGCACGAAATAAAGAGATGATCAACTGACTCTGATTCGCAGCCACAAAGAGAGCATGATCCGGCTTGGTTAATAATTCCCCTATGGTATAAAATGTCATACGTCGGAATGCGGTTCAGTTCCATCCTCCAAACGAAAATATTACACTTCAAAGGGACCCATTTGCACCAATCATTCACATATACATTTGGATCGCATCTGTCACGAACGAGTAACTCCTTGACCGATTTCACCGAAAAGAGCCCCGTTGAATCACCCAACCATTTCCATTTATCTCTACCACTACTAAGAGAAACTGAAGAAAGCATAACCGAGAGAATAGCCAACTCTGCAACCTCAGCAGCCAAATCCGGCTCGTGTTTCCAGAGCCACGAACCCCCTCCAGCCAATCTATCGCTCACCGAACAACACTTAACCACCTCTAGCCGAAAGAGACAAGGAAGAATATCTTTAAGAGGAGACTCAGATATCCAGGGATCTAACCAGAAAAAAACTTCAGTACCCGAAGCGACCTCTCCTTTAAAAAATCTGTGAATGGACTTATTACCCACAACCGGCTTGTTCATAGCGCTGCATATGTTAACCCAAACTCCCCTGACAGATTTATTACATGGCAGAAAATCCCACTCCAATCGGCCCGAATGAACAGCTTGATCAAACTTTGACCCATAAATTGTCGACTTCGATCTTAAACCTCCATCCCCATTTACTAAGTAAAGCCAGATTAACATCCCATTTCTTAATTTACACAGCCCCAAACCTCATGCTTTCTTCGGTAAAGACACCCTATCCCAAGCCACCCAATGGGTCTTCCTGACATTGCTCGAGCCTCCCCATAAAAACTTTGTAATGATGCTTTCTAGATCTTTGACGACTTTCACAGGAGCCTTGTAAATGGACATATAGTAAGTAGGTAAACTCTCGAGAACCGACCGAACAATGTAACCCTTCCTCCTATAGATAACAACGCAGCCTTCCAAAGAGAGAGACGCTTTTCAAAGATATCGTACAGCGGCCTCCAATTGTTTATACGATTCATATTAGCACCTACCGTCAAGCCTAAATACTTAAACGGAATGTAATCGGCCTTACAACCAATCCAATTCGTCATCTCCTCGACTTCAACGCTACTTATACCATTACCGAATATGCTAGACTTGCTAAGATTGATTTTTAGGCCCGAGCAAGCGTGAAAGCACCGAAGGATCCTTATAACATTAACAATGTTATTTTTGCTCCACTCCCCCATAATCATTGCATCGTCAGCATAGAATAAATGAGAAACAAAATGGTCGCTATCTGGAAGATGAATACCTTGAAACACGTTAACCTCACAAGCCTTATTGAATAAGCAAGATAGCGCCTCCATTGCAACAACAAAAAGGAACGGGGAGATCGGATCACCCTGCCTCATACCTTTACTGCATCCGAACTCGAAAGTAGGAGAACCGTTCACCAAAACAGACGCCCTGGCTGATTTCAGAACACCTAATATCCAGCCACACCACTTCTCCCCGAAACCCATTTGATGAAGAATATCCAAAACAAAGCCCCAGATCACGTTGTCGTACGCTTTCTCGAAATCGACTTTGAGAAAAAAGACCTGTTTCTTATTTTTTCTTGCCCACGAAAGCAACTCGTTAATAACCAAAGGCCCGTCTAAAATAAATCTTCCTTTAAGGAAGGCAGACTGGGAATTAGAGATGATATCGTTTAAAATCGGCTTCATCCTATTAGCAAGGATTTTAGAAATCACTTTGTTAATGACTCCTACCAGACTCATAGGCCGGTAATCACTTAACCCCAACGGGTCTCTAGACTTCGGAATCAAAGCAATAAACGTCGAGCCGCATCCCCTATTAATCATGCCAGTCTCGAAAAAAGCAGCCATAATATTGAAGATATCATTTTCAAATAGATCCCAAAAATAAGTAAAGAATCTAAAGTTAAAACCATCCGGACCGGGAGCCCGGTCTTTACCGCATTCGAAAACAGCAACTTTAATTTCCTCCTTAGAAAAACAAGCTTCTAGGCTGGCCGCTATAGTCGGGGAAATTTGCTTCAACTGAGGACAAACCAGACGTGGTCTATCGTCGCAATCCTCCACGAACTTGTCTCTAAAAAAACGGAAAACCTCCTTTTTAACCAAAGTCGGTTTAGAAATCCAAACCCCATTCACTTCAATACCGTGTATCGAATTGCTCGCTTTCCTGCTATTAATCATAGAATGAAAAAACTTCGAATTTTCGTCTCCTTCCTTCGCCCATTTGATACGGGATCTTTGTCTAAGATCCATAACTTTTGACTCCTCCGCTTCTCGAATTATTTTTTTATTCTCATAATATATCCATTCCTCTTCCTCCGTAAAGTCTCTAGTGTCCAAAGAAGCTTCTAAGACGTCAATTTCACTTTTAGCGGCCTCCACTTCCTCTCGTTCCTTGCGTTTCATGTCAACTTTCCAAGTTCTAAGGCGATCCCTAATGAAACTCAGCTTTTTGATAAAAGACACATCCGGATGAATATCGGTTGAAATAAAATCACTGACAGCCTTTTTCACAACTTCATCAAAGCCTTGTTTACCGAACCAAGATGTATGCATACAAAGCCATAAAATAGTATGTTTAGTTTAGCCGACCCATTAAAGTTTGGGACATGCGTGTTGTCTGATAAACACATTAATGTTTATACTTGATTGGAGTATTAGACTAAAAGACAATTGGTCAAAGAGTTTTACCGGGCTTTATAATTACAAGGGTCCCCTTAATTCATTTATATTCTCGTGATTTCGTATAGAATTTAAAAAACAATCCAAAAAATGCCTATTTTCATGATTTCTTTATAAATAAAACTTTAGACCCCAAACATCTAAATTCATAAATAGACTTTTTTTTTGCTCTCTAGACCCTAAAAATAAAGGGTGTTGTTCAAGTAGCTAACTAAGACTAGGATTATTAAGTATGATCTTTGGCCAATGAGGTAGTGGCAGAGTGGTTGGAGAAAAACTTAGTGTTTTTTGTGACCCAGATTCGACTCCCACTCTCCCCATTATTTTATGCGGCATCCAAGTGAAGGGCGAATATGGGTAGCACCGGTTCGTCTTGGATGGGAGACGAGGTTTTACCGATTATTCCACTGGCGTGTCTTCGGGTGGGTGGAGGTCGGGTTTCCGTGCATCTAGGAGAGCCAATTAGTTGACCTTGTCCATAGCGCCAGATGTCACGGTGGTTGACACGTCGTTCATTGCCGTTAAAAAAATTAAGTACGATGTTTTACTTTTAGAAGTTAGAAAAGTGTCATTTTCAATAGAAAGTTGAGTCGTAAACTAGCCGTGCTTCATCGAGTGGGAACTTGGTGCGCTTAACTTATAAGAACTTGTTTAATTTATGAGTATGCTAAGCATATGAGAGCATGCTTAACTTACGAGTGGTGGATTTGTTTCAAGCCTTCAAGCTCTGGGCTTACATATTTATTATTTGTTGTGAGAGTATATTTACCGTAGATATGAATGTATTACATGATAATTATGTATATGAGGGTAATGTTTATTAAACTTTTTTAATATTATATATAATATTTATTAAGTGATTTATATTATTACTTATACACACATCTTATTTTTTTATTTTATGTCATACATGTAACCATCAAAGTCTTGCACACACCAGCTAAGACTCGCCAAACCAATACCAGAACAGTTGGTAGCTTGGCTAGTGTGGCCCAAACTATTAAATTGACGATTTTGTGGAATAAATTTTTAAAACCATACCCATCGATATCAAAATTACGTAAGAAGTTTTTGCAAGTATGGACCAATGGTTGAACTCAGTGGCGGATCTAGAAAATCCGTCAAGCCGTAACGTTTTATAAATAAGCCGTAACGAAATCGAAAAAACCTCAAATTTTTCCAAAATTTACACTAATTTTTCCAATTTTTTCCGTGCCAAGCCGTAGCGGGCGTTGCCCCCGGCATAAAGGTAGCTCCGCCCCTGGTTGAACTAGTGATAAAGCACCATTGATTAAGGAACCCTACAAATAACTTTTTATTGTTACATACTCTACTAAGATAAATTACAATATTAATGTGATTAGAGTCAAAAACATAATAATAAACACATAAATGTGATTAGAGTCAAAAACAGTTGGTCAAATAGTTTTACCAGACTTTCTAACATTATTCCTTTATATTCTCGTGATTTCATATAGGAAAAAAAACCCATAAAATGTCTATTTTTATTATAAAAAAATAATCACTTATTATTTTAACAGATTCGGTTATCCAATTTAACCGGTTCAGCTAATAACCGGTTGTTTCCAGTTACTCGTTAGTTAACCAGTTTTTTTCTTTTTTTATTTTTTCCAATTTGTTTCGGCTAACCAGTAAATCGGTTAAAGACGATTTTAAAAAATTGGTTAATACCGGTTACCCTCCAAATCAATCACTAACCGGTTACCCTCCGACGGCTAAAATAACTTCAGACCAGTTACTAGTCGAATGGTTATTAACCTGTTCCAGTTCCAGTTACAAGTCACTTCCGGTTAATAGACCAGTTATTATGTGCACCTCTACTGACCAAACCAAGACAGCTTGGCTGGTGTGGCCCAAAGGCCCCAAGCTATTAAATTGTCAAACTACACACATCGATAAAGCATCATCGATTAAGGAATTTAAGGATCCCTATAATGAACACAGCCCATTTAACTGATTTTTTTATTGTTAAATACTCTACTAAGATAAATTACAAACTACTAAGGGGGCGTTTGGTTCGCATGAATTCAATGGAATTTAAGGGAATTGGAATTTGAATTTCATCTCTTTAAGTTGTTTGGTTCACAGAATTTGATGGAATTGAAATCTCAATTCCAAGTTTGGTTAAAAGCGGAATTGGAATTGGAATTAGGTATGAATTCCTTCAAATTCCTTTAGCTAAAGGAATTCAAAATCATTCCTATATGTGAAGGAATTAAAGTAAATTCATTGGAATCTTCGACCGTTTCGACCCGTGCCGTTTCGAGCCGAACCGTTTCGACCCGTACCGTTTCGATCCGAACTGTTTCGACCCGTACCGTTTCGACCCGAACTGGTGATTGTGGGTGTCGGGGTGATGAATTCCAATCCATTTGACAACCAAACACAACAAAAATGGAATTGAAATTCCAATTCCAACAATTTCTAACTCCAATTGGAATGTTTAAATTCCAAATCCAATTCCTTCAAATTCTAATTCCTATACAAATTCCAATTCCTATACAAATTCCAATTCCAATTCATTCCGCGAACCAAACGCCCCCTAAGATAAATTCAAAATTCACAACTAAACACGATTTCGAAAACCCGCTTGAGACATCAAGTGCTCTTAAACGCTACCTAAAAGATTGCACCCAAAGCCCTAAACCAATCGATAAGATTATAATACCCAAACTAACAAATGTCTGTCATGAATTATTTGCACTTTGTAGTTACTTTCATGCAACATATAATCAATTAAAACCAAACTATATAGCCCATGTTCCTAACAATAAGACTTAAAAGTCTATACAAACAAGCGACCCAAACAGATTCAGATGAGATGGTAACCACAAGTATCATTTTTACAAACAAATAAGTTAAAAGATCTATATATGATACCATAATCATTTAATGATGAATAAGCAAAAGGGTAAAATTTTCATTCAGATCAATGTGAAACTTGATCGGTAAGAGGCTTGCTGCCTGTTGACCGATTCAGACGTAGCCTCTTAATGGAATCATTAAAAAGCTACCAAACAACCTCTAAAACTAAGATATCTAATCATCTCTAAAGCTTCTTGGTTCCTTGTAAAACTTCTAAAACTAAGATACCTTACATAAAGATCCTAATAATCTGTCAGCTCCTTAAGCAACACCCTTTATTTTGAAATTCTTGTATCAAAACTTCTAGTTACATAATTGACAGATGAAACACTGAAACCAAATAAAGGAAGAGCAGGGCGGTTTCTACAGCACTATGTCTGCAAATCAGAAGATGTAATGGGAAAGAGCAGGGGTGGTTGCAGCTTGAAGAAAGCAGTGCTGAACAAAAGTCAACAATTCCACGAATAATACAAAATGAGTTAAAAAACGCTCTATCTCATAAAGATTGGTGCACACTACAACAACGATTGACACCGCACCCAACAAAATCAACTTCTGTTCTCTGTCCGTGATTGATTGCCTACCTGCCACACAGTCATGTTTCCTAAAAGATGATTATAGGTAGCCCGAGCGAACTAATGTTGAACAAAATATCAAAAAATAGAATTCGCAAATGAAGGTAGCCTCACTAAGGTGATTACCAAGATAAATGTAAACCTACCTAAATACACATAGTTCTAAACTCTGTTGTCAAGGCTCACCCAGGTGAGCGCCTAGGCCCACTTTTCAGGCCCAGCCCAACCTTCTCGATTCTTTTCAAAAGCCCCACTTTCAGACCCTCAGACGCAATGTCATGCCAAATTCTAACGAAATTCCGGTTAAAAATCGTTTGAACATGTCTGAAACAATTATAAGAACCCTAAACAAGCCTGGAAACAACCTAACACAACTTAAACTAGCCCTAACGAAGCCTAAAACTGTATTTTTATACTAAACGACTCGCCTAAAATGGCCCTCGCTTTTCAAGCGCCTTGCATTGAGGCCCAAGGCTCACCCTTTGCGCCTTTGACAACTGTGGTTCTAAACCAGCACATAATCTCAATCAAGCTGTAAAAACACATCCAAACACCCCCTTTAAAAACCCAACACTCATCACATTATCAATACCCCCCCCCCCCCCCACATGAAATGCCCAAATTCAATGAATGCCCCAAACTTCAACAAAAATCAAGCTTTTATAAACCCTAATTGCATAAAACCCCAAAATCCAAAACAAAATTCATATAAACTAAAACAACCCCATAGATTAAAACAACCAATAATGTCAAGGCCCATCAAACTGATTAATTCAAAACAATCCTTATAACAAAAAAGCAACAAAATTGATGGAAACAACAAACCCTAATCGATCTCCTGAAGAGAAGCACCAGCAGCAACATCATCAGCCGTAAACTTCCCCTTACTCTTATCACCAGCACGCCCCTTTGCCTTCCGTTCAAGCAACGACTTCCGGTCCTTATCAAGCTTCAGCTTCATAACAACAACCTTCGAAGGATTAATCCCAACATTAACCGTCTGACCGTTCACCTTCTCACGAGTAATCCGCTCCACGTGGATAACCCATTTGCGGCGGTACACCTGAACCACCTTCCCTTCACGCCCCTTGTAGGTCCCACGGACCACCTGGACCTCGTCATCTTTTCTCACGGGGACTGACCGGACGTTGTATTTGGATCGGAGTTCGGTGGAGAGGGGTGCGCTCATTAACACCCGGCGCACGCTCGATGGTGCGGTGAAGTGGGCTTTTCTGCATTTGCGGCGCGAGCTTGTGACTCGTGGGTTGTACTTCATTTTTGCGGTCTAGGGTTTGTTTGTTTGGGGACGATGATGAGGCTGGTTATAAACGATGGAAGATTAGGGTTTGGTGTGAAATGACTGTTGTGTCCTTGATGTTTGGTTTGTTTACCGATTAGACCCTTCAGCTTGTATATGTTTTTTTAAGGGTAAGATTTTATTAGAACCAGCAACTAGCAAGAGGTTAGAGACGAGCCACAACAATGAATAAACATTACATCACGGAATCTAATTTAAGACTACACTATTGAGATTTGAGATCAATGCAAGTTTTTAATCTTGGATCTATTTTTTACCTGTAGGAAACTTATCGGTTGTATGTCTTCCATGACCTTTGCAATGGAAAACATATTATTGGAGAATAGTGTGTGAGGCATAAATTATGACTTGTAACATCTTCGCCATAATTTTCTTGTGTTGAGTTAGAAGGCTTCTGGATGTTTAACGTTTCATAATTGATCATAAGATGTCTCTTTGATAAAAATAAAGGTCATAAAGGTAGCCATGGAAACCATCATTCGTGGTGAACTGTCTTTATAATTATCTGAATTGTACTACTTTATAAGGACAAATACTTAGTGACTTACAATTCTCATAATTCATTTATCAATATGATTTTTCTTAAACTGTATTAAAACAATTTTATGTGTCTTTGTGTTTGTATGCAAGCCAAATCTTGGGACTTACCATCAGAAATTTTGAACTTTACATCACTTAATAGGATTGATGATTCAAAAATATATATTATAAAGTAGGTCCCTTCTCAATAAGTTAAGGATTTTCTTCATAGACCAAACCACATTTACTCATTATATCAAATCATAGTCTTAGATGATCTTAAACTTGTCTGCGCGTCTCAGATTTTAAGTCAAATATGCCTTAATGTTTACCTTGATGATTCTGGTCTAAAACTCAAAAGAGGCTTTTAGACCATAATTTACATCATTTTGTCACACCCCATTTTTTATATGACTTTTGTTAGATTCACACAATTATCAAGTAGAGTTGAAGACTATATATTGTGAGATTAAATATATTATTAATATAATATTTAATTTTTTAGTCATTATAATCATTTATATTATATTAGATCAAAATATAATAATAACCTATTAATAATTAGTTGGTAATTGTTGATGGACCATATTACCCTTATTAACTAATTGGGTTTCTGTGACAACTCGTGTTTCAAACCTCTCATTGTACTTTGATTATGTGATTACGTGAACTTGTTGATTAACTGAATGATATGTGATGTTATGTATTAATGTGTGACGAATGTATGTATTTAACAAACCGATCGCACAACACTTGGCCAATCGCACAAGCCTTTGGGCTTCGGCTCTTTACCACTCTCGGCCCACACTCTCTCTCGTATTCGAACCGTAAGGGCAGCCCATGTATGGGTTCGGCCCATTGCCTTATATCGCATAAACCATGAGGAGAGTGTATACTCCTCATTTGTTACAACTCTCATAACACACACAAACCCTATTCTCTCCCCCTCTCCTCTCATAACCGACGACAACAACACCCAGCTCCTCGAAGATCTTTTTGATTCGGATTGCCTTCCTTGTTTTACCTACTAATCGGTTAGTGTATTACTATGATTTCATGATTTATGTTGTGATATGGGTGTTACATAATGTTATGATTTGATATGATGGTTAGGATTGTATGATGAACAAGGATGGTTATATAATAATATCTTTGTGAATCGGATTGAATGATGATAGATGTTAATCGACTATTGTGTCCCGTTTTCAGATTTTTTGCTTGTTGATTTAGGAGCGAATGAATGTAATCGGCTTCATGTTCATGTGAATCAATAAATTAGTGTTCATGCTTTGATTTCGATTAGGGTTCATAAGAGTTAGATGTTGGAAACCTTAGTTTGATCGATTCATATGCAAGTTAGAAACTGTTGATTTTGTGTGGATTAATAAATCATAATTACGGAATTTGTTAATGATAGAGTAACTGATTGTTTGATTGGACCGAATAATTGGAAACAAGATAACTGACTTGCACAATTCTAGGAAACGTGTAACTAGTTACCATATTAGGATAACTAAATTGATAGCACAAGAGCTCAATCGCACAAGGCGACTGATCGCACAAGTGCCAGACGCACAAGTACAGTCGCACAAGAGAGGTGCAATCACACTAGGCACCAGGTACAACTACTTTATGCATGATCGCACAACATAATGTGGATCGCACATGCCTGTGCCGATCGCACAATATGTTGGGCCACACACACATGAATAAACTGTTGTTGTTGTTGGGCCGGACAGCCCAAGACTCCAATCGCACAAGACTAACCGGACCGCACAAGACACATATTTATCTGTTGGGCTGTATATGTTTGGACTTCTTTCATGTTGGGCTTATTTATATGTTGGGCCGGGTTATTTTTTGGATCGCACAACCTGTTGTGGATCGCACAAGGTTGTGCTGGACACACAACAGGTTGGGCCGACTATCTTTTGGGCTTAGTCTTTGGGATCGCACAAGGGGATTGGGCTTGCACAACCATAACAGCCCAATCACTCAAAGTCGCACAAGATAGGGTCATGCCTATATGAACTTCATGCTACTGTTATATGATCAATGTATTTGCCATGTTCACTATGTGTTATAACCTGTTAGCTTACGTGCAAACTTACGTGCACTACTTGAAACCAAAACCTGACTTGTATGGTAACCATGTTAGGACGTGGTTGACCACATATAGCTCAAGTGACCAATTTGTTTATATGCCGAGCAAACCAAGGTGAGTTCACACAGCCAAGGCATGGGATTCCCAAGGGTCGGGAATGGGTTAAAGATACTGAACGATGAATACAAACTTGCGTATCCCCCATATAATAGGATACGTACGATCATAAGACCATCAACTCTATCACTTTAAGTCCCTCAATTATCAACTTAATCGCCGAGGCCTAGGGCGAGCGGGTCATTAGTTAATAGCGCTATTAGGTTTAACAAACCTCACACCGTGCCGGTCGGACGGGCGTGTA
Source organism: Helianthus annuus (assembly GCF_002127325.2). Lineage (NCBI taxonomy): Eukaryota > Viridiplantae > Streptophyta > Magnoliopsida > Asterales > Asteraceae > Helianthus > Helianthus annuus. The sequence continues at coordinate 139,966,731 of NC_035441.2, read as the reverse complement.
CTAATGGACTATGGGCAAAGGGTCAATGCTGATAGACATTGACATAGGGCACCTCTTACTTTTCATAGCAGTCGATACGCGTGGTCTGGTAATACATGGGAAGCCCCCACTAATCTTCGCACGGATGCCTGGAAGGCCGCGATACTAATTAATACAATACATGGGTTACGAACGAACATACGATTTACGAAATGAATGCTATAACTAAACAACCCACTGTGAACTCGCTCAACTTTGTTGTTGATTCGTTGCTACATGCCTTGCAGGTCGTTAGGTACTCATGGAGCTTGCACAGGGAGACGCGGACGTTGTAGGACATGGCAGTGTGTGTGCCATGCTAAATACTTTCTTTTATTTCATACTTAATACTTGCTTTGGGTTTCACAATTATGCTTCCGCTAAACACTTAACTATGATTTGGTTTTAAACACCTTTTATATTGTTTTGGGTTGAATTATATTTATTACTTATGTTGTTAAATATGATTGGTGGCTTGATCCTGGTCAGTCACGCCTCCAAGCGGTGATACTCCGCGTGTGGATTTTGGGGGTGTGACAGTTTGCTCTTGGGTGTATATATAAGGAGATTATTAGAGAGTTTAAGGGTTAGACAAGTTACTCAATTACAACCCTCATAACATCTATTCTCGGCTCTCTCTCCCAACCGATTCTTCCCTAGTCTCGGTTTCATCACCATCATAACTTTACACCCTAAGGAGGAACCAGATCATCCTGACAAGTATGTCGAACTCAATGGCTGCATCTCTGACTGGATTCTCTGCTGGCCTGTCAGCTGTAACATGTATTATTTACATGTTTTCCCTTATGTTTAACAGAACTGATACAACATGTGGTATCAGAGCATATGTTGATAAATCAGTTCTGTTTTCGTATCCATTATTCTGGCATCAAAAATCTGGAAAACGGAAATTTTAAAGCTTTTTAAATGTCTCGGCTGATTCCGAGTACCTTGTGCCGAAATCACTGTTTTCGGAAGAATGTTTATATATTTGACTCGAAATCATAAAGGGTTAAACTTGTTGTTACGAAATCCATTACAAAACCATTAAAATTCAGGTTTCGGATTTCCAGAATTATGTTTTTATTTTTTTAGGGTTCATCACTTGTTCTAAGTAAACTCGAAAATTCCTTAAATTTTGGAATATAATTTGGATTAGTGGGTGTTTTTACTGTTTTGATCTGAATTTTATCTACTTAAATTTTCGAAAACTGTTAAAGAGATAATCAGTTATTATTTTCGAAATCTTTGATAAGTTTAGATCAGCATTAGAACAGGAAACATTATCCCACAATCCCAAAAATTTCGAGTTTTCAGTTATTATCACAAAACAGCTATTAACAGTGGGCTCGAGACCATCAGATTACGATTCGAGACCATCAGTCTCGACTCGAGACCATAAGGTCTCGACTCAAAATCATCAGGTTCTCAAAACTTTACAACTCGAGATAATAGTCTCGACTCGAGACCATCAGATCGACTCGAGACCACAAGGTCTCGACTCGACATCATAAGGGCTCAAATATTTACAACTCGAGACAAAGGTCTCGACTCGAGACCATAAGGTCACAACTCGAGACCATAAGGTTGCGACTCGAGACCATAATCTTTACAACTCGAGACCGTGGTTGCGACTCGAGACCTCATTACGACTCGAGATCTCATAAAATACAGTAGTCGAGACCATGGTTCCGACTCGAGACAAAGGTTGCGACTCGAGACCTCATAACTGACTCGAGATCTCAAAACTCAGTCGAGACCTAACTCGAGACCTGATTCGAGACCTCACTCGAGACCTCATTACCTTAGGCTGGTTTGCTATTAAATATTTGGTTTTGTTAACACTTAATTAACTAATCAGAATCAGATAATTTTTTACAAAACCAAAATAGCTTAACTTGAATGAGCTTCTGATGTATTAATTCTGGCCAAAGCTGATTTAATACATCTATTTATTGTTCAAGTATTATAAAAGCTATGTTGAGTATGCATTACAAACGTGAAATGTCTTAATTCTGGCCAAAGCTGATTTAATTCATTTATGTTTAGCATGCTTGACAAGTGCATAACTAAAGTGATTGTCTCATTTCTGGCCAAAGCTGATTTGTCACGGTTACTTTGCACACATACTTAAATGATTACACTTCTGGCCAAAGCTGATTTGTCTTCGTTTAAGTAGAATTTTACTAAGTCTATTATTTTGATGTTATTAATAGACATTATCACAGCTTCATAATTAAAATGGTCATTATTTATGCCTGCCTTAGTATAACATGCCCTTAGATCACATTAGGACTTCTTTCTAACTTGCTCATCTTATCTCCACTATCAGCACCCAATTGTGGGATTCCACCTTTGACTGGTGATAACTTTGCTGAATGGAAGGATGCCCTCATGCTTACACTAGGATTGCTAGACTTCGATTATGCTCTTAGAGAGAATAAGCCAGCAGATCTTACTACTCAAAGTACTGCTGCTGATCAGATAGTTCATGAAAAATGGACTAGATGTAACCGCATGTCTCTCATGTTCATGAAGCAATCCATTCACAATGCTATTAGAGGCGCCATTCCTGATTCTGAAGATGCTAAAACCTACCTGGCTTCTGTGGAGGCTCGATTCAAAGGAACATCAAAATCACACACTAGCACTCTTATCCTCAAGCTGGTGATGACCAAGTATGATGGGAGGAGCGGCATTTGCGAGCACATCATGATGATGCATGACATGGCCAATAAGCTGAAAGGGCTAGAGATGGAAATCAGTGATGGTTTTCTTGTTCACTTCATCATCACTTCGCTTCCTTCGTCCTATGAAGCATTCAAGATCAATTACAACACTCAGAATGACAAATGGACGATGAGTGAGCTGGTCGCTATGTGCGTACAGGAGGAAGAGGGTATGAAGATGGATCGCACTACTGATGTTGCTAACTTCACAACCTCTAACTCTAAGAAGAGGAAGCACAATCATCAAAGAAAGGATGCTTCCAAAGTCCAAAAGCCCAATCCTAATACAAGTGCACCTTCCAGCTCTAAGAGCTCCTTAGGCAAACCCTATTGCAAGTTCTGTAAGAAAACAGGACATAAGCAAAAGGAATGCCCTGACTTCAAGGAGTGGCTGGCTAAGAAAGGTAACGATTTTTTCATGATACTTGAGTCCTTTAATTTAAATGTTCCTGCTAATTCTTGGTGGTTTGATTCTGGTTCTATGGTTCATGTAACTAACTCTACTCAGGGATTCCTTTCAATCCGGAAGCTGGGAAGAAACCAAAGAACACTTAAAGTTGGGGATGATCGGGAATTAGAAGTGAAGGCCATAGGAACATTTCAATTATTTTTGAAAACTGGTTTATGTATTAAACTTTATGATACCTTATACGTTCCTGAGGTAACTCGGAACCTTGTATCAGGACCAAAGTTAGACATGGACGGTTTTGTCGTTTCTCATGGTCATCGCAAACTCTCTATTCTCTATGATTCCGTTGTTTATGGTACTGGCATTCTGGATGGTAACTAGATGATAATTTTTCCAAATCTTTGTTGTCATATAATATTAATGAATCACTCACAAAGATGAAACAAATTCGAGACTTAGAGACTTCACCCATGTTGTGGCATCAACGTTTAGGCCACATCTCAAGAGAACAATTAAATCGTCTCGTAAAGGATGAAGTGTTACCTCCTCTCGATTTCACTGATTTTGGAACATGTGTCAAATGTCTCAAAGGCAAATGACATCAGCAAATAAGAAAGGTGCCACTAGGAGCTCTAATTTATTAGAACTCATTCATACTGACATTAGTGGTCCTTACCAAATTGCTGGCATAACAGGACATACTTCATTTATCACTTTCATTGATGATTATTCACGTTACATGTACTTGTATCTTATTAAGGAAAAGTCTGAATCTCTTACAACTTTTAAAGATTATAAAGCTGAAGTTGAAAAGCAATTAGATCGTCAGATTAAAGTTGTGAGATCAGACAGAGGCGGTGAATATTATGGAAAACATACTAATGTGGGTCAAGCTCCTGGTCCATTTTATGAGTTTTGTAAGGGCCAGGGGATTGTGAACCAATACACTATGCCTGGTACACCTCAGCAGAATGGTGTCGCTGAACGAAGAAATCGTACCCTTATGAACATGGTGCGCAGTATGTTAGCCAACACTAATTTACCATTATTCCTCTGGACTGAAGCGTTAAAAGCAGCTGTTCATATACTCAATAGAGTTCCTTCTAAGTCTGTCCCTAAAACTCCTTATGAACTTTGGACAGGAAGGAAACCGAGTGTTAACTATATGAAAGTATGGGGCTGCATTGCTGAAGCAAAACTCTATAATCCTTTCCTAAGGAAACATGACCCTAAAACAGTTACCTGTTTCTTTATCGGGTATCCTGATCATTCAAAGGGTTATCGTTTCTATTGTTCTTCCCATGTCACCCGTATTGTTGAAACCAAGCGTGTTGCGTTCCTGGAGGATTTCAAGGTTAGTGGGAGCAGTACCAACCCTTACTAATAATTGCAAGAAGTACAAGACGCGGGGGGGGAGAGACTCGTCGCTTACCATTACTCCGTTTACTCCTCTTGTACCGCATGCAACTGCACCTGAAGTCACTGCACAAATTCCATCTCCACAACCAGAACCCATTATACCTCATAACGAAGGCACATCAAACGCTCAAAACCAAGACAACGCTGAACCCGATAATCAACTCAGGAGGTCATCTAGGCAAAGACGACCTACTAATTGGGATGATTATGTTACCTACCTGACTGAAATGGATGCTGGAAAGCTCAATGATCCTATCCCTTATAATGAAGCCATTAGCAGTGATCAGTCTTCTGAATGGAATAAAGCAATGATTGATGAGCTTGAATCCATGAAGAAAAATGACGTTTGGGATTTGGTAGAATTACCCAACGGTGTCAAACCTGTAGGTTGTAAATAGGTGTTCAAAACAAAACTGGATCCGAATGGGAACGTTGAACGCTACAAAGCGAGATTGGTTGCAAAGGGCTACACTCAGAAAGAGGGAATTGACTATCAAGAGACGTTTTCACCTGTCTCTCGTAAAGATTCATTAAGGATCATTATGGCCCTAGTAGCTCATTTTGATTTGGAGCTGCATCAGATGGACGTCAAAACGGCTTTCCTTAACGGAGACTTAGACGAAAATGTTTACATGAAACAACCTGAAGGCTTTAAACCTGAAGGTCAGGAGCATCTGGTCTGTAAGTTGAAGAAATCCATTTACGGGTTAAAACAAGCATCACGTCAATGGTACCTCAAGTTTGATGAAGTCATGAAGAGGCAAGGTTTTATGAAGAATCAAGTGGATCAATGCACCTACCTCAAGATGAGTGGGAGTAACTTTACTATACTTGTCCTTTACGTAGATGATATTCTATTGCAAGTAATAGTTAAGACATGTTGCATGAGTCGAAGCGATTACTCTCGCATAACTTCGACATGAAGGATCTCGGAGATGCTTCTTACGTCATTGGCATCGAAATTCACCGAGAAAGACACAAAGGGATCTTAGGATTGTCTCAAAAGACTTACATAGATCGTGTCCTTACACGTTACAACATGCAACAGTGCAAACCCTTCGTCGCTCCAGTAGTTAAGGGAGATGTTTTCGGTTCATTCCAGTGTCCGACAACAGAGGTTAAAAGGAGCAAATGAGCCAGATACCTTACGCGTCAGTAGTTGGGAGCCTGATGTATGCTCAAGTCTGTACTCGCCCAGATATCGCTTATATTGCTGGAATGCTAGGCCGTTATCAGACTAATCCTGGTCTAGATCACTGGAAAGCAGCTAAGAAGGTCCTTAGATATCTGCAAGGGACGAAAGACTATAAACTGACTTATAGAAGAAGTGATCACTTAGAAGTGGTAGGTTATTCTGATTCTGACTTTGCCAAATGCAAAGATGACAAGAAATCCACTTCAGGCTACATCTTTATGTTAGCAGGCGGACCTATCTCATGGAAGAGTCATAAACAACCGTTAACTACAACTTCCATAATGATGGCAGAATACATTGCTATTTACAACGCAACCTGTCATGGAATGTTGCTTAGAAATCTGATCACTGGACTCAAAATCGTTAATTCCATTTCTAGACCATTGAAGCTTTACTGTGATAACTCAGCTGCCGTTAGTTTCTCGAACAGTAACAGTTCGACTGGAGCTGGTTTATATCTCGATACAAAATATTTGTTCTTACGTGAACAAGTTGAGGAAAATAATCTTTGTATTGAGTATATTAGTACTAAAGATATGCTTGCGGATCCGATGACTAAAGGTCTCCCACCTAAAGTTTTCGAAGAACATGTATCGTATATGGGACTTACTAAAGACCTTATTTAATGGCATATTGTAATAGCTTATGTTTTAATTAATAAAATTTCCTCAGTTTGATTTTGTATGTCTCTAACATATGTTCTGCCGGTGTAATGACATATAGACAAATATAAATACAAATCAGACGCTAAAGGGCTTATAAGTATTTTGATCATAACTATTAGGTTTTAAATTGAGGCTATAGTATGATTAATGGGGGTCCTGAGTCGAATGATGATTCAACGGCTGTATTTCTCTGCTATAGTTATTGGTTTAAGGCTAAAATGAGTGTTAACTCCTGGCCAGGCTCATCTAATACTCATGATAAATGATTACTCGGTTAAGTGGGAGAATGTGAGATTAAATATATTATTAATATAATATTTAATCTTTTAGCCATTATAATCATTTATATTATATTAGATCAAAATATAATAATAACCTATTAATAATTAGTTGGTAATTGTTGATGGACCATATTACCCTTATTAACTAATTGAGTTTCCTCTTGGGTGTATATATAAGGAGATTATTAGAGAGTTTAAGGGTTAGACAAGTTACTCAATTACAACCCTCATAACATCTATTCTCGGCTCTCTCTCCCAACCGATTCTTCCCTAGTCTCGGTTTCATCACCATCATAACTTTACACCCTAAGGAGGAACCAGATCATCCTAACAAGTATGTCGAACTCAATGGCTGCATCTCTGATTGGATTCTCTGCTGGTCTGTCAGCTGTAACAGGTATTATTTATATGTTTTCCCTTATGTTTAACAGAACTGATACAACATATATTACACTGAAAACATCTTTTCCAATTGTACCAAACAAAGCAGAGTTTAGATGCAAAAGAATGCCATAAGCTCTGTTCGTGATAGCCATGTCAATCCCCTAAAATGAGTTAGCATACACCGTTGAGTCAATGGTTTGGTCTTACACAAACATTTCACCCTTTTAGTATCATGCCAATTGAACTTTAATTACAAGAGCAATTGCCGTAATAGAACAAACGAACTTGCTCTTGCCAATAAATGGTATTTGATATGCCAATCAATGGTATTTGATATGCCAATCAATGGCCCTAAAAACTTTACTACGCGCTCAGTTAACATATGTGATATTGGTGTCTTTTCTTCTGAAGAGGCAATTCCTCGATTTTCTATGATTAATACACCATAACCTGATTTGAACTCGTAACCTTGTGGTGCAAGGTACACCACTTAAGCACCAGAACGTCTCCTTCGGATTGATATTCTTACACAAACCCCATTTGCATTTGACATTGATCAACCAACATTTATAGCACATGTACATAATCAACTACCATTATAAATAACAATTAAAACTTTTAAGACGTCCTATGATTGTAGCATCACAATAAAACCATATACAAACAACTAATGTTATCCGCATAAAATTTAGTCAATTATGGTGTACTATCTGTTGCCATATGAAATCTTTCCTACTTTATTAATTAGTCAATTAACCGATTTGTAACTCAGTTTTTACCCAAGTTGGCCGGTTTGAAACAAACCGATTTACATGGTAGAAGGACCAGTTTGGTTTAAAACAGGTTTATTATATCAGGTGCAGTTTTAAGCAGTTTCAAACTTTCAAAAAACAGGCAGTTCACACTGCTATCAAACTGGTTTCTGGAGCAGTTCAAGTAAATGCAATCTGTATGAAATAACACATTTCTTGATCTAGCTAAACGGTTGGTTATTAGAGCACTCAAAACGGCGTTCAACTACAAAGTACAAACAATGATCAAGATTCAACAACAGAACAAAAAGAAAATAAGCAACACGGAATTGTAAAAACAACAAAACAAACGCGCGCAAGTGAACCACGACTATCATATAGCCTCTAAAGCCTGAAGAACATCAGCCTCCAGATCCTCATAGTCTTCCACTCCAAAGCTGAAACGGACCAGATTGTCCTTTATCCCATATTTTTCCCTCTCTGGTTGACTAAGATCCCTGTTAAGAAAAAAAAATATCCCAAATTAAATAAACTGCAATTTAGCAAATGTTGGTACAGGTTCAATCAGTATGCACACAGAAAGAAAAACCGACTGACCAGTAAGACATAATGGCTGGCTGATCCACAATGCTTTCACAGCCACCAAAAGACGGTGCAATATACGGGATCTTTAGAGAATCGACGAATTTAATAGTGGTCGTTATGTCACCATCCACCTAAAATTAACACAAAGGAATTAAAAAATTCAACTACTTTAGAAAGTACTGCAAGGTTGGAAAACTAAAAGACAAGCAACAAAGACTTGAGTTGACCTCAAAACTGACAACACCACCGAAACCAGTCATTTGTTTCTTTGCAAGTTCATGTTCGGGATGACTTTTTAAGCCTGGATAATAGACATGCTTCACCTGTAAAGATTACACATAACTCTCAGTACCCTCTAATCGTCTTATTTACAAAATATGACGGTTATTGTCTTCAAAAAGTAATAACTAGTAAAAGATAAACAAAAAAGTGTTTGCGGGTCACTTGACCCAACCCATACTATGAAGTTATAGATTTCGGCCCAAACACACTTTGACCTGTTAGCCTACTGGCCGGGCCCACATGTTTTGCCACCAATCTAAGATATTGCCCTTATGTGATAAACTAAAAGTACCTTAGGATGTGCCTCTAAAACTTCGGCCATCCTCTGCGCAGTGGAATTCTGCTGTTGTATACGTAACTTTAGCGTTTTCATGCCACGAATGAGCAGATACGCAGCATTCTGACATCCGAAAGACACCATTAATAATGTCAACCAAAATTTCTCAATAACGAAAACCTGGCAATGTAGGATACTAGGATACTTACAGGATTAATAGTGCCACCTAAAACATGATGCACGATACGAACTTGAGAAACTATGTCAGTAGATCCGCTCACACAACCACCAAGCACCTGGGAAACAAAAGCAAAGGTTAACAAGATTCACAATGCCAGTAAAAAATAGATTAGCTAAAAGATATAAATGCTTACATCATTGTGACCACCAAGATATTTGGTTGCAGAGTGCACAACAATGTCAGCACCAAGCGCAAGCGCCTTCTGGTTCAAAGGTGTAGCAAACGTTCCATCAATGCAAACCAAGGCTCCTTTAGCATGGCACAGCTTTGAAACCAGCTCGATGTCAACACATCTAAGAAACGGGTTAGTTGGCGACTCAGTGAAAAAAAGACTAACCTGTGACATTAAACAACGTGTAAACATTTATTCCTTTTTTTATAAATTACATAGAGGCTATAGAGTTGGATTTAAATTTCTACTACTACTGACTTTGTGGTTATCTAGTGCAGATTTGAGTCCAGCTATATCTGCAGGGTCAATGACCGATGCCTGCATACCAAAGACAAATAGAGCATTTAAAAAATGCGTATCTAATAAACATACGTATTACAATAAATAAGAAACCAGGTACGTAAATCATACAGTGATCCCCATTTTGGGAAGAAAGGTCTCAATGAATATCCTAGTTTTCCGGTAACAATCAGTTGTAGTGATTATGTGTCCCCCAGCTGGAACCAGGGCTAACATCATGACGGTGCTAGCGCACATTCCAGAGGCTAGTATCAAGGTTGATTCGGCTCCTTCAAGCTGACTGTTCTTCATAAAAATCATGGTTATACTTTTTCTCTTAGTATCATGAAACTTTATTGAGGGAAAAACAATATAAGAAACAGATAACAATACCTTATCTTTTCCTCCAAAACCTCGGTAGTAGGATTCCCATACCGCCCGTACTCAAAACTAACATGACGTTTTTCCTGAATAAAAACCAAAGATCCAGAAGTTTGCAAACATGAATAACTAGATGAGTAACGTCAAATTCAAGGAAAGTTACTTTGTTTTAACCCTTGCCTGATAGTCCAAATTTAATACTTTCACTCAAAAGTATCAGAAAATCATACTCTTGGTGTATTTAATCAAAAAACCTCAACTTTACTAAAGTTGGAGTCTCGCAATGATTCGGTTTACAAAAGCATACTCCCAAGCATTTTGATCGCAAAAACCAATGCGTGAAGCACCCGCATCAGTGGATCACGTATGAGAATCGTTCATTATTCAACAAAAATGCTAAAAAAACATTCACAGATAATATTTTAACTTGTTAACTTTTAAACACTAAATAATGGTTAACCGCACCAGATCGTGATGTAGCGATGAGATCTCATCACCGCATTGTGTCGCGCGCATTTTAAAACCAAGATCAGTAATCAATTCATAAGCAAGTCCAACCAAATCCAGAATAAATAAACAATCTATACCCATCTGGTTATAAAGCAGCAGATAACTTAAAAACCGAAATTTTAACATGTATATTTGATTGTATCACTGTATACCTTGAAATCAATAAGCTCAGCAGTTTTCTTGAAAAAGTAAGCAGATGTATTAACCACAGGGGTAGTTATTGCATCAGTAACAATACCACGACCCAATCTCTCACCTAACAAAAAGCATCTCCAGATGATTATTATTATTATTTTGTTAATATTAAAAACGTTGCAGAAAAGACATAGTTGGTAGGAGAATAAAACATACCAGCATGAATGGCAACGCTACCATCACCATTCAAAAATGAAGACTCATTAACCTGTACAGAACTGCTACCATTACAAAACCCTAAACTACCCTTACTATTATCATTATAAACATCTTCACCCGCAGCGATCGGGGCGGAGACGGCGGAAGCGGCGGCCTTAGCCTCCGCCGCCGCCGAAGACGGGGGCTGGTTGTCAGACCATGAGGCAGCGACAATCTGAGCAACACCGATGTTGCTGCAGTTCCTACGAGCCTTGTTGCTGAGCTGTCGGACAAAGTTCGGCGGGAACCTGAGGATCAAGGAGGATATACCGAAGGGTCTGTTACCGGAACCGACACGTGGGTTGCACGAGAAGCGTGAAGCGGTGGGGCGGGGGATAGTGCCGGAAAAAGCGGGATCTGAACGGCATTGGAAAGAAAGAGGAACCCTAGAAGCACAGGAGGAGATAGTCATTTTGGGGGAAGATCGTACGGTTGATATGAGAGATTTGGATGAAATCTGAGGATTCAGGTGAGGAGGATTTGGTATGGGGTTGCTTTATAGGAATGATCAGATTCGATGAACCGAAAATGAGAGGGGAAGTTTCCTGGTGAAAGGGCTGTGAGGGTAGATTTGTCTTTCTAATTTTAGAATATTTTCAGATTTTTTTTAAAAAAAGAGACTGATTGGTTTTTTTTTTTTTAAATCACACGAATCGTAAAAACCAAGAACAATGAATCACATAATTACAAAATTACATCAATATGATTATTTAATCAACAAGAACAAGGTTGATTGGTTTGTAATCTCCTCTCATTAACCATGTGGACATAGCACTGGGGTTGGTGGCAAAGACTTATAAAACACTATAAAACATGTAAGTGTGAGGTTTTTGGTTTAAATCTTTTAAAGAGAAAGAAATTTGTCCTTAAAAAAATAATTGTATGTACATGGATCTTGTATGATTTGAAACATATAGCTCATGAATAAAGTGGAGACGTCTTACCGTCAGTATGTTTTTAGTGGACGAATTTCTTTTAAAATAATAAGATATAATACCCAAACGCAATTATATACTTAAGACTACTGATTTTTTTTATAAATGAAAAGGATTCAGCTTTATAAAATTACTAAATTAGCAATGCTTTCTTTAGAAAAATACAATAGGTATCCATCACCTCCTCACCCCAATCTTAAATAAAAAATGAATCTGAAACTCTGATTAATTAAGTTAAGTTGGTGGGATAAGGACAAAACAATAAGGAAAATATATACCTGTTTACCTGAAATATACACCTGAAAACTTTTAAGTTTTATACTTATTTTCCTTTAACTATAGTTTAGTAATGTTTCATTCTTGTAGTTTTTTTCTTTGAAAAATATTTTTTCACTTTAAATATATATTTTGATGGCATTATTCATATTTATATGTTATAAAATACAAAACTATCTTTTGAGATAAATATTAGAGTAAACTGCCATTTTGGTCCCTGAGGTTTGGCCAGTTTTGCCACTTTAGTCCAAATTTCAAACCTTTTGCCATTTTGGTCCCTATGGTTTCAGTTTTATTGCCATTTTGGTCCAAATCTCAAATCAGGTCAAATTTAAAAAAACTGATTTTTGTCCTTTTCCTCAGGGGCATTTTGGTCATTTTGCATTATATATATATATATATATACTCTCATCTCTGATTCTCTCTCTCTGTATCACACATTCAACCCTCCATCTTCTTTCTCTTCACCCACAACCACCACCTTCCATGACCACCTCCACCACCAATACCCATAGTCGCAACCTCATACCACTACCCTTCAGCCTAAAAAGCAATTGTTCTTCTGATAACGACACGTGCATCATTAAAAGGTTTGAGATTTGAAATCACCGGAAGTCGATCGACAGAGAGAAACAGAGGGTTTAGTTTGTCCGGTGAACAGTTAGAGAGAGAGTGTGTGTGCAGTGGAGACCAGAGAGAAGTCACCGGCACTGGAAAGAAGTCACTGACACGACAGATCCGAGTTATATCTGTGCTTTTATGGGTAGCGACGACATAGGAAACCACCACAACTCAAAATCCCACAAACATAATCACAAAATCACACATTATTCGAATCAAATCACGGTATTCGGACTCTCAAATTCGTCGTTGGTGGATTAGTCTAAGGTACGCGTCATCATAGATCTGAACGAATTGATGCTTCGTAAATTAGGTTTACGTAGTTGTAATTCGAGATCGATGCTTCCGGCGGTGATAGTGCCATTGGATTTAGGTAATTCGCTGCGTAAAACCCTGAGTATGAAGGAGACTCTTGTGATAATTACTGGGATACAACAAATTATGGCAGAGAACACGAGTTCGGTTAGTTCGGTTCAAGATCCTGTTAACAACCATGACTGTAATCATGTTGTTCAAGATGATGGATTTCAAGAAAGTGAAGCTGAGGTAATGTCGTTAGAGGGTGATCGGGTATTTGAAACCGCGTTGGTGAGTGATTCGACTGGTTTATGTGGCGGTGGTGGAGTTCATGGTGGTATTAGAGAGAGAGAAGAGAGAGAAAAGAGAGAGAGAGAGAGGTTTTTAGAGAGAGAGAAGAGAGAGAGATTGGGGTTTTACAGAGAGAGGAGTCAGGAAAGAATGTGCAGAGTTTTTTTGAGGGTTTTTTTATTTTATTTATATATATTAATTCTTAAAATGACCAAAATGCCCCTGAGAAAAAGGACAAAAATCAGGGGGTTTTTTTAAGAAATCTGACCTGATTTGAGATTTGGACCAAAATGGCAATAAAACTGAAACCACAAGGACCAAAATAGCAAAAGGTTTGAAATTTGGACTAAAGTGGCAAAACTTGCCAAACCTCAGGGACTAAAATGACAGTTTACTCTAAATATTATAATATATTTACAGAAAGCGATGTAGAGTTTGAAATTTAACAAAACTCAAAATATGAAAAATGTAAAACACAACCAAACAAACATTGGGATTAAATAACATTGTTTTATTGATAACTGAACTGTTCACAATGATTACAAGCACAAATGTTACACGCGACATGTGACAACTCGAATTTCCAAGATTTCTATTTCGCATTTATTGCACGTTCTTGTATTGTTTAGTTGTTTAATTGCACAAATAATTAGCTATGGAATCTTATACGTTTTGATACAATGAAGTGTATTGTGTGATTGTGCATGGTTATGTGTTAATTGTGATAAAGTTGTTAAATGCATAAACTTGGTGGTGAAACTATGAAATTGTTATGAGATGGTGTGCATGTGTAAAATATGATACTTAGGGAGGTAGAGGGTAATTAGTGAAATTCTAGAGATTCTTAACCCTAATCTCTTGTACACTAATCATTTTCACAAGAAACAAAAGCACGTAGTTCACATTCTATTCTCTGGCAATCATCACCAAATCATTGGCACAAGACATTCCTCACTTTTGATTCATTCCTCTAGAATCATTCAAGGTAATTGCTTACTGATTATGTGTTCATGAAAACCCTAATTGATTGCTTTATTATTACCAATTCTTGATTCTTGATTATGTGTTCTCAAAAACCCTAGTTCCTCATATTATATTCTGTGACTTTGATTTGATTCTGGATAATTGTGATTTTGATAATGATTAGTCGTGAAACCGGTTGTTTGATGACAAGATATGCTTGACATGATGAGGTTGTAAATTGTTAAAGTGGTTCCTGTATGCAATGTACGAATTAGGGTTTCTCTAGATCGTATGAATAAGAAAACGTAACTGTTACAATCTACTTGAATGTTTCGCATGTGTTGATGAGTGGCCAACCTTTGATGCTTAAGTCCGAGCTTTAGATAGAGTGCAAATGGTCCGAGTTTTGTATGGTACTCTTAAGGGTCCGATGATTTGATTAAAGTGGAGCCCGAACTTATTATATATAACATAGAGTCCGAATTTCATTAAGTGAAGGGATGTCCGACCTTTATTGTGTGAATTCATGTCCGAGTTTCACAAACAACACAAGGTCCCGAGTTTTAATGTATGTTGAGGTCCGAATTTTGGTTTAATGTTGTGATATCCGAGTTTTTAACCCTCATATGTAGTCCGACTTTCTTTGGTTGTGTAATGAGGGTCCGAGCTTTTTAATAAACACAATGGTCCGGCCTTTAAACATGAAATGATGTCCGAGTTTTTAACCATCCTCACTTGGTCCGACTTTGTTGAGTCATGCCCATAGTCCGAGTTTTGATCCCCACTCCCCAAGGGTCCGAATTTTTGGTGCTTGCCATGTCCCATCCGAGTTTCATGACCTTTATGGTCCGAATTCTTGGCCCAAACACTTGTCCGAGCTTTATGCATGTAAGGGGGTCCGAATTTTGTGACTTGATATCTTGTCCGACCTTTAAAGCCCCCACCACCTTCTTATCTGAGTTTTAAACAGGGGAAACCCCCCCCCCACACACACACACTTGTCTGAGTTTTGGAATGGCAAGGCCCTGTCTGATGTTGTGTGATGTTCAATTTGAAACAATGAACTGCATGATTGATAATGATTAATCTGTTAAGCTGTGTATGACACTCTGTTGAATCCTTGACTTCGTTAAACTTGTGAAGTTTAATGACGCTGCTAATGTACTGGGTAACTTAACGGTGACAATTAGATTAACATCCATGTTAGACTGAAATGTGAAAGCAAAGGCGTGACGCATGAATTATGTGAATACGATGAACTGATTACATGACGTAGGATTCTATATGTGTATAATCGTATGATACTGAATGCAACTGTATGATTCTACATGCGTGAACATTCTATGTGATATCATCATGTGCACAATAAACACACAAGACACAGCTGCTTGAATGTCAATGATTTGCAAACCCTAATTTGATGCAAACACTTACACCGTATCATGTGCAACATATCCTAGGTCGTGTGTAACGGACTTAGACGTTTGATTAACCCTAGAGCATAACATACCGAGCAAACCAAGGTGAGTTCACACTCTTACTAAGGCATGGGATTCCCAGGGCTTGGGAATGGGATTGAAGGAATAAGGTTGAATAGATTCGTACTGACACTAATACTAGACTACCATACCACAGTCCTCGGTTGTGCAGGACACATACTTAAGCTACTAACTGTCCTCGGTTGTGCAGGACACATACTTATGCTATTCACTGTCCTCGGTTGTGCAGGACACATACTTACAATCTACGTAGACTTATACTTACTACTATCCTCGGTTGTGAAGGATACTCACGTAAAACCTACGTGTACTTATACTTACTACTATCCTCGGTTGTGAAGGATACTCACGTAAAACCTACGTGTATTTATACTTATTACTATCCTCGGGTGTGAAGGATACTTATGGTTACGAATAGTCTAGTGGATATACAACATGGGAAGCCCCCACCAATAGAACGTACTATCGGCCCAGTAGAGCCACATGTTACAAACGAACTTACTATTACGCATATACTTTCTGTGAACTCGCTCAACTAGTCGTTGATCCTCTGTTACATGCCTTGCAGGTCGTTAGATACATGGAGCTTGCACAGGGAGGAGCTGGTCGTTGTGGACTTGGATCGTGATTGTTTGTTGAACATTTTATGACATTACATACTTAATTATATTGGGTTTTACTTATACGCTTCCGCTAAACAGTGATAACCTACTTATGTTTTGGAACACCTTTCATATGGATTAGATTTGGTTTAATGACAATTACTTTTACTATGTATATATTGTTCTATATGATTGGTGGCTTGATCCTGGTCAGTCACGCTCCCAAGCGGTGATACTCCGCGGATGGATTTTGGGGGTGTGACACGACAGGTTTCAGATGTTGGGGCGCGACACGCGACAGGATCAAGGGGACCGCGAGAGCTGAAAAAGCTGGCAATTTTATTTTTATTTTGCTGTTTGACGCATAGAACTTGTTTGAACTATTAACTAAGCATCAAAACTAACTTTTAAGTTGGTTTTGGTCACAGGTAAATATTATTGGTTCCCGGATGAAGATCAAGCGCCATACAAGAACCGAACACACTCACGAAAAAGAAGCTTCCGCATGTTGTGTTGTCATTATCCTAAAAGACGAACTCAATTACATTATGTCGTATTTTCTTTAAATCTGTAAAATTTTTGAGTTACCCGTAAATTCAAAGTGTATGTCTTCATAATTACACGTTTATTTTCGTAAGATTTAACGAAAACTGCTTAATTATAGCTAGGGTGTTACAAGTTGGTAATCAGAGCTCAGGGTTAAAAGAATAAAGTGTTCGGTTCGAGGCTTGATCGCAAATCCGGTAAGTACACGTATATTAATGGTTTAGCATGTTAAAGTGTTGTAAACAACACATGAGGTTATCGTGTAATACACGATACACCAATCAAATCGATAGAGGATTGATATAGTCGACGAATTTACGTGTGTTGACACGAATAATAGAAAAGCCTTGTATTATAATATGGGCGTTCAATAATGTCGAAATTACTAATTTTGTTAAATGTTTTAATTGAAGGATACTCGCACCTGAATATGGCGAGAGTGTAATAAGTGACGGATGTGACAGGGGAATGGTCCGAAGTATGACAAGTAGAGCATACTCACCAAGGACCAAATCGCGTAACAATCGCGAATAAGAGAAATGGCAAGAAAGCCCGTCGGGGCAAGCATTAGCAGGTGCAAGCTTTTAAATTTTATCGCACAAATAGTAATATGCAACAAACACGTAGGGAATGACGATTGCATATATCTGATAAAACCTGAAAAACCTGAATAGGATGTTTATTCAGGATGATGTTTCCAAGAGAAGTTTAATAGAAACATGTGTTATTCACGATGATGAATAACAAAGAAATAATAGGATTAGTTCATATGGAAACTTGGACGGAGGGTAATTATCCAAGTGGAAAACTCTTAGTATGATGCTATTGAGAAAAGTAGCGATCACATTAACGGATGTGATTATATAATAGTTCGATAGAAAGGAAAACATTTTATATGTTAGAATGTAAAACTAGTAAAACTAGCGATTGTTGTTTAGCAATTAAATAAAGTTTTACTATATGAAATCAGGGATATGAAATAAATAGAGGCGTTACTTACATAGGGCGTGATGTGAAAACTATAAAAAGGTTATGTGTGTCATGTGTTAATCGCTTACTCTGGCCAAGTAATAGTGACATATGATACAATGAACTTCTTGTAGTGGACGGCGCATTTATGTCAAATGCAGTAAAGACGGGGTGAATGGGACGAATTAAAAAGGTACCCAAATGAATCAAACAAGTAAGATGTTTGATAGTAAACGTAAACGCAAGTCAGATGACGGGAGCGTATTACGTTAGAATAACAAGCCCGAGAGAAGGGACAAAGATAAAAGTAAATGAAAATACAAACCAACTAATGAGAATGCTAAGGCATAGAGATAAAAGTTTGACTGTCATAAGTGATGAAACTTCACACGAATAAGTCAAACGAGATAAATAAAGTATAAGAACTTGGTAGTACAAATAAGCGCAAACCGAACAACGGAAGCGCGAAATATTAATGAACCTATGAGATGGGTCGTAAAGGAATGTAGATAGGAAAAACGCAAACTAGCGAAACAAGAATGTTAAAAACATTAAGATAAAGAACCCGGGTAACGGGTCATAAAGAAGTATAGGTAAGAACCGGGTAACGGTAAGTGTAGGACAAACCGACGTGTAAATGACGTTAGAAGTCATAAAGTCGAAAAGATAATTCGAAAGAAAACAAATGTAGCCTTAGACTACGGTCAAGGTCAAATGAAAGTCAAAAGAAAAAATAAATAATTCTAAACATAAAAAAGGGTGCCTTGACGTCATATGTGTGTGTGTATATATATATATATACAGTCGAATAAAGACTCGAATAAAAGATGATCTACATGATCATCATAACCTACGGGATTATACGTAATGTTAAGGTATACGGGACCAAAAAGACCCTTGGGTCACAAATAGAATGAAACAAATTGTTGGGGTCTCGCCTTAAAAAGGGTGAAAATCTAAAGAAATAGTCTACGAGGCTAAGTAGAAGAACCTATGGGTCACTTGAGTAAAGCGTGGAAAACTGGTTACAATTCTCCGTGTAAAATAATAACGGTCAGGAATAAAACTTAGAATGGAAATTCCTAGATATGAGAAAAGACGCAAGACAAAGAGAAACGTAAACTAAAAATTTAGTTTTTAGTCAAAAGCAATGTTTTAACGAACATAAGTAGTATGAGGTGGTTTAGAAAATCTTAAACACACATAAGGCCGGAGGTGGCAAAATAGTATACCGGGAGACGGGGTATGAAGTGACGGCGACTAATTAGTCTAGCCGGTAAAACCATTCGAAGTCAAAGGAATATTATGAACTATGTAAAGCGCTCGTCAATATAAGATTAGCGTGAAGTAAACATGTTAACAGACGTAGTGATCGGGTGATCCAATGACAACTCCATCAAATAAGCGACAAATATAAGAAATACAAGGTGAAAGCTACGAACCATAAGAACTTGTACATAAAAGATACCCATGTCAATACAAATGATAAGTTTTGACCAAGAAGAATGAATGTCTCGAAAACGAAACCAAGTTCGTTTCATTTACCAATGAGAAGGAAGGTTTCGAGGACGAAACCTCTTTAAGGGGGGTAGACTTGTAACACCCCGAAAACAGGTTTAGTAATTAAACCTCGTTAATACCAAAGAGCGGTTAAAGTATCGTTAGCGGTAAAAATTAACCCGGTGAATATTAAGACTTAAACAAATAATCCTAATATTAATAAAAAGGGGAAAATAAATGCTTTGAGAAAACAAAAAAAAATATAAGAAGCCCGAGTTGACGGGACTTAAAATAAAACGAGTTATAATCTACTCGAACCCACTAAGTTAACCAGGAATGTTTAACCCAGTTAACAAGACGAAATATTATTAGAAATAAGTAGGTTGTAGCCTACTAAACAAATTAACCAAACAAGAGGGGCCAAGTTGGGACAACTTGAAAAGTAATTTAATAAAACAAAAAAAATATATACACACACAGAGACTGGGTGGAGATTGACCAGGGGAAGCTCCCATGGAGCTCTAACCCTAATTTCAACAAATGCACCAAATTGAAGCTCAAATCAAGGCCCAAATCAATGCATGAACATGCATAAATGATCACCAAGTCAAGGGGGTCGTAAGGTGTATCGAATTTTTGACATGAAGTTGTGAAATTTTGATTAACATAACAAGATGCGATTTATGTAAGAATCGTACAGGCTATGGCCGAATTAGAGAAGTATGATTGTTTAGGAACAAATCCTAGTCGAAAAACTTGATGTATTAATGTTGAAAACTAGGAAATTGTTGATTACCCATATATGTGTTAAATGGGTATTATAGTTAGGTGATGAACACTTGAATTAGAATGTAAAATTTATGAATATTGATGTTATGATACAAGTTCTAGATGTAGTTCGTGAACACTAGACATAGAGGTTTGATTTTGATGTTAATCTTGGTAAAAATAACTAGTTATGAACTAGTTTGTAAACGTGTAAAACTATGCCCATTAAGTGTCTGTTAAAATGCCTAAATGAAAACTGAAATGTTGAAATTTCAAGTGAAACGCGCATTTGAATGATATGGCAAATTATGCGTAATATGAAGCGATAGGGGTTCTAAACATCATGTTGATTTAGACTAACTGTGCAAATCATGTGATCAAAAGTAGTTGACTTTTGATAAGTTGAACTAACAAATGATGAAGTCGAATAGTAGTTTTTGACATAGAAAATACGTAAGGTGGAATAGTCGTGATTGCTAATGACTAATCTAACCACCTTGTGAATAATGACGATAGTTTGACGCTTAACGAGCTAGGTGGAGGCTTGGGAAAGAAGCGGGTCAAACGGATCGAATGCGCGGAAAAAGAGCAAAATCGGATGCAAGGTAAGTAAGGCTTACACCCTTTTATAGAATACCTACTTGTGTGTATTGAAAATGAATAAAGGAAAATTAGTAATTGAAATATGATGTTCGGACGTAAATAATATAGGTCGGAATAAGTGAAAATGGTGAGAAACCATAAACGGGTTAAAGAGGTAAAATGGTAATCCGGACATGAGTTGACGGATTAATAAAGAGATTTAAATAGACATCACAAGACGCAAGTCGTAATGGGTCAACTAAATAAGAAATAACCTTTAAGTAATATGAACTCAAGGGGTAAACCGGGGTAGGTTAAAGGAGTGAGACGGTAATTAAATACCATCTCATAGTGATAAATGGTCATTTCGATTAAACGGGTCAAATGGTCTTGATAACACTATTTGACAGTAATAACTAATGACCGCTTGTTGAGTTTTGTAATCACAGGACATAACATATGGTTCGCGCTGCTATTAACTAGTGATGAAATAGCTAAAGGTATTTAAACGGGTCAATCCTATGACCCGAGCCAGGTACGCACAAAAAGGTTTATAGTTAAGAGTGAGTTTTTGGTCAAGTAATTAGTAAGTTCTTTGTAGTAAAACGAGGGACTAAAGATTAACCAAAAAGCCCTTGATGGGTGAACCGGATAAGCGACCCTTAGAGGTTGTTTAGGAACTTGTATATTTATTTTGAAATCCTTAGATTCATGTAAATGTCCTAGGCAAAAATAATTGTGGGTCGAATGCCTAAAAGTGGTCATTTACAAAAAAGGATTAGTCGAAGGGTAAAATTTGGGATTTTGGGTTCCTTATGCTAAATCCACCACAAAAATAGTCGTGGTGGAAGATAAGTAGTTAATTAGCATGGAAAGATGAGGTGCGAAAAGAAAATAGCGAGTTTGATGCTTAGATGCTTAAAAGTCCCCTAAATTGGTCAAAATAAATTAAGAAGTTAAATGGGGATTAAGTGATTAGAAAGATACAAATAAATCAGTGAATGTAAGTACGTACACGAACCCTTTATTGGAAGCGAAAACGCTAATTTTTGGCAAGCCCGGAATGGGTAAAAATGATAAGCAATGAACATTGGTAATAAAATTGTAGTATGACGTTAAAAAGTAACGGGTCAAATAATCGCATAAATGATTTTTAGTCATTTGCTTATAAATCAGATTTTTTATGCAACCGAGGTGATAAACGGATCTGTAATTCAATTACGGACGCGTGGAAAAAAGAATTACGCGAAACGGACATCTAGATTAAAAGTTATGGCATTTTAAAGTTGGAATTTGATTAAAACTAAAGCTGGGCGATATGCAGGTTTTTATAACAAACCTGCTGAAAAATTGTTCCCCACGTGACAAGTGACAGGTTTCAGATGTTGGGGCGCGACACGCGATAGGCGTCGCGACCCGCGACGGATCAAGGTTAAGCTCTCGCGGCCCGCGAGAGCTGAAAAAGCTGGCAATTTTATTTTTATTTTGTTGTTTGACGCATAGAACTTGTTTGAACTATTAACTAAGCATCAAAACTAAATTTTAAGTTGGTTTTGGTCACATGTAAATATTATGGGTTCCCGGATGAAGATCAAGCGCCATACAAGAACCGAACACACTCACGAAAAAGAAGCTTCCGCATGTTGTGTCGTCGTTATCCTAAAAGACGAACTCAATTACATTATGTTGTATTTTCTTTAAATCTGTAAAAGTTTTGAGTTACCCGTAAATTTAAAGTGTATGTATTCATAATTACACATTTATTTTCGTAAGATTTAACGAAAAGTGCTTAATTATAACTAGGGTGTTACATCCGTGTATTAGACGAATTAAAAAAATGAAATTTGTTTGTTTGCAAAACACAATAATACAAGTTATATATATATATATATATATATATATATATATATATATATATATATATATATATGAATTTCATAAAACAAATTTTCTTAAGGTTTAATTCAAAAATATCATTATCATGTTATCGTTGAAGATATATTTGAAATAAGGGTGTGACACCCCAACCCTTTTACCACGTAATATTATAGATCACAAGGCATACAATAATAAATTTAAATTCCTGACTGCCTATATTAAATAAAACCATCACGAAGACTCTTTACTAATTAGAATTGAGAAGAAGTAATTTATTGAAAAACTGAGTTTTAGAAGGTTGGGATCGGTTAAAAAATATAGGGTGGGGTTCCGCTATAAAGTCCATTTTTCCTACAAAGTGTACAAAGTCTTAAAACACCACAATTTAAGTCATAAAACACACTCAAAACCCACAAATAACATAGTGAAGATCACTAAAACACAATATCCAAACCCTAACATTCCTTAAAAACTTCAAACACACCATCGTACAACTATGAATATAAAACACAATATGATAATAAACATAAAACAGACTAATGTTAGTCATTCAATAATCAAAGCCTTATCATTCAAAACACAACACAAAACCCACAAATATGGTGTTTTAGTAACCTCCACTATGTTATTTGTGGGTTTTGAGTGTGTTTTATGTTTGACATTATGGTGTATTATGACTTTGTACACTTTGTAGGAAAAATGGACTTTGTAGCCAATCTTATTTTTCAATTTTTTTCTTAGCGAAATTGGCCTGTAATAATCTCACCTAGACCTTATTGGCCATTAATAATCCCACCTCAGAATATTCCCCTCATCAGTACCACCGTTCACCTATTTTTCCTACAATGGTCTCCCGTTAAAAAAAACTTAACGGCGTTAAGTTTTTTTTTTCCAAATTACAAACATGTTTTTTAGGGCTTTTGATTAGAACGACGATATGAGTCGATTGATGTAAAACTTGCCTCGAAACTGTGCTTCAAACGATCAAAACAGCCCTTCAATTCAAGTGTTTAAATTTCCAATTAACCAAAATCAAGACACTTGGAGCACCATTTCGAAGTAAGTTTTACATCAATGGACTCATATCATCGTTCTGATCAAAAGCCCTAAAAAATCTGTTTGTAATTTGGAAAAAAGCTTAACTCCATTAAGTTTTTTTAACGGGTGACAATTGTAGGAAAAATAGGTGAAAGGTGGGACTGGTGGAGGAATATTCTGATGTGCGATTATTAATGGCCAATAAGATCTATGTGGAATTATTACAGGCCAATTCTCCTTTTTCTTATTAAACAATAGTTTAACTAAATATAATTTATATAAGGATAATAACTTTTTTTTATCAAACTTTGAATTAATAATAATATATAATTTGTATTTTCTTCTTCTTCGTAGGATATAGAAGAATTTTTCATTTTTTTCTTTGTAGAACGATGCAAATATATAAATTTTTATTCTAATTCAAATCAGATTTAGTTAAATTATTTTTTAATATTATTATCATTATTTAATATTTAATAGAATACACAAAGAAGAAAATAATGTTAAATCACAAACTTCACTGATGCAAATTAATCACCATAATCGATAACCGAGCCATAACTAACATAACCGAACTGGTTGTAACCGATAACCAACATAACTGATGGTTATGGTTATGAAGCTTTGGTTAACCGATATAACCAAAACCGAATCGAACTTGTAATGTAATGTTAAGTCTATAATTTGATATAATGAATTTATGTTTTACAATAATCGTATAGAGTTTTTTCACTAAGATAAAAGTATTTTGGTAACTAAATGGTATTTATGTTTAAACATATCCTAACTTTTAGTATTTACGTAACTAAATGGTCCTTAAAAATAGTATTTATGTAATAATAATATAACTATAGATATAGATAGTTTACGGGTAAGATTAAATAAAAAATTCATTTTTCTTAAGTAGGATAAAAAATGATCTTAACCTTTTATTTTTCAAATCAATGGCTAAGCTATAAATGCAAGAATAAAGATGGGTGTAAGGGTATATTGGAATAATCTATTTATTGACTTTATCTCTCCACATTCATATTCCCCCTCATTTTTTTTAAACGCTTATAACTTTTTATACGAAATTATTTAAAAAAAATGGCACCATAAATTGAGTTTTAATATATATAATATAATTGATTTTATCTCTCCATATGCAAGGCACATACATATTCACCAGACTATTCATTCAACTTCTGATAAACCCCAACCATTGAAGAAGATTCCCATTTTAGGTTTTCTTACACCAACCAGTTATAACATAGGGTGGTGGTTGTAACGTGACATCCACTAACCTTTAGTAACACCTTTGAGTATTAATTTTTTTTTGTGACAAGATCAAATTCTATGGTTTTTTTGTAACATTTTATGCCGTTAAAATTTTCGTTAAGTTTGGTAAAATGACCAAAACATCCCTTTATAAGCGTAGGGACCATCTATGTAATTAATTCTATTTTGATTACAAGGGCCATTTGTGTAAGTTACCTAAAGTAAATAAAAAAAAAAGAAAAACATGTAAACCCATCATCCCCACTTCTTCATGTTCTATGGCGGGCCAATGCAATCATCGCCGACCACCAACCACAACAAAGACCCATATTCTCCGGCAATTTTTCGGATGATAGCGATGGCAAAAATGACCTGGGTGGTTGTAGTTTGTCCGGCGATTTGCAAAATCAAACCCATTTTAGAATTGTTAGATGTCCTCATCAACGCCAAGGGGGAGGATTTGGTTTGGGTAAATCAATAAAAAATGGCTAAATTGTTTCTCACCTTCAGAATTAAGAATATTCTAATTTAAAAATCGATGCATCACAACTTCAAAATTAGGATTACTATAAGATTTGTTAATGGACACCTTAATTGCATCTTCAATTTCAGAATCAATAGCAAATTTGTGAGTAAAACTAGTAAAATTCATTGCAACTCCATTGCTACACTTGTAGCTTTTGACCAACCTTAAAATTCATTATGTTGTGATCGAGTTTTAGATTCAATTCTATTATGCAATTGGCGATGATTATCTTTAGTATCTCAGAATTTCTTCTTAAATTTTGCACGATATTCTTGAAGATTTATCTGATTGAATCCCAAACTACACAGATCTGGTGGTTTTCATCCATTAACACCAAATTGGTTTATTGATCAATTGATTCACTGATTTAGTTATTGAATCTATGGAATTGAGTTGATTTATTTGAACGGGCAAACTCGATTCAAATAAAGAACACGAAGTGTGAAAGTTGAGAGAGAATTATAGAGAGGGAAAGTTAGAGTGATTTTTTTAATCAAATGGCCGTTGTAATCAAAATAGAGTTAATTATATAAATGGCCCATTTGTTATAAAATGGTGTTTTGATCATTTTACCCAAACTTAATGGAAACTTTAACAACAATTGTTAGCCTAATACTCCAATTTGTTATAAAATGAAACCATGATACCTTTAAAAAAAAACCTTAGGCTGTCTGGTATGCTCTAACGCCCATAGGCGTTAATCCTAGTTGGCATCCGTTAACGCCCGACACACCGTTCCCGGGGGCGTTAAGAGGCATTAAAAGTTTCATGTGTTAAGGAGTTAACGATGAGAGAAAGAAAAGGAATAAAGCATTGATAAATTTGTACACACACAATATGTTATATATACGTGTATGTATTTACTTAATTTAAGGAGCTTTAATGGGGGTTAAACCTTTCTTTTGTGTATAATGAAGTGAAAGAGGGTAAAATGGGTAACATGACGCCTACGTGTAGTTAAAGAACGTAAAAATATACTCCATAACCTCAGTACTTAAAGATGTCAGAGGCTGTTTGACAACTTTTGAATGAGTAAGTGCTGAACAAGTAAGATGTCTAAACATTAAATGCTGAACCAATAAGAGGTCTGAACCATTAAGAGCCAGTATAATGCTTAATTATTTAGAGGCAAATGTCTGACCAATTCAGATAAAAGGTCTTAACCATTTAGACTCAATATAATACTTAGGGGTTGTTTGCCAACCTCTGAATGGTTAAGTGTTGAATCAGTAAGATGTCTAGTGCTGAACCAGTAATAGATCTATACCATTAAGAGCCAGTATAAGCTTAACCATTCAGATGCAAATGTCTGACCAATTCAGATTAGAGGTCTTAACCACTCAGACTTAGTATACAGCTTAACCATTCAGAGGCAAATGTCTGAACCATTCATACATCTACTCGTGAAACAAACAGCCTGAACCATTAAGTGCTGAACCAGTAAGATGTCTGAACCATTAAGAGCTCCATTAAGAGGTAAACAAATAGCCCCTTAACCATTTAGAGACAAATGTCTGAATGATTCAGATATCTGCTCGCGAAACAAACAGTCCGAACCATTAAATGTTAAACAAGTAAAAAATTTGAACCATTAAATGCTGAACGAGTAAAATCAATCTCTGAAACATTAATAGCTAAACTAAACAACCTGATATCTCTTGAACGAGTAATTTCTTTAATCCCCTGTCGTCTGTGAGACTTGAAAGAAGCACCACGCCATTGGTTGATATCTTTCTAATTAACTCTTGAATCTATAAAAAAAAGTCTCTTGTTAAAGATAAACACAACCTTAACAGCTGGTTAAGGGCATGCTTGGCTAAGCTTATTTAAACCTATATAAAGAAGCAACAAGTTTGTGCATCTCTTGGTTGTACATATGGCTTTGGGTGTAACGCCCGGCTATTTTGTACTTTCCATTGATGGAAAGTTTGATTCGTAATTCTATTTTTGGAAACTTTGTATTCTTGTAATCGTTTCTTTCCTTGTAATCTTTATCAAATCGAGACTTGGATCATTAATGAAGCTTATATTTTGTTACATCTATGTTAAACGCATTCTATGTATACTCGTATGTTCGATTTGGTGAATCAGTCTATGTTTAATCGTGATTCTTAGAAACTATGTGCGAAACTTGTAATTAAACTAAACTTATGCATTGAACGTGTTTTGAACGAGAACGATACTTGGTTATGACATTTATACGCTTAAACATACTTCGGTTATGATCATCATGCTTAACTACACCTTAAACTATGCTTTTACATCAAAACAAGTCCCTAAACTATCAAATATGCACCTAAAGGGATCAATTACAAACTTCAGGGGCTAAAGTGTAACAAAAACAAAAGTCGGACAACCACACCCGCCGCGCGACGCGAGGGTGCTAGGCGTCACGCGACGCCCTTGTTTCGGCAGAATGTGTTTTCTTGAGCTGATTGTGCACGAAATCCCATTAACCTAAACCACCCAATCACCTTTAATCCACCTCTAATCACCTCCAATCACCTTCTAACTCCTCCATTATAAATACCCACCTTCTCCAACCCATTTGACACTTTCACAACTCTCTAATCTTCACTAAACTACTCTCTAATCAGCTGAGAATCTGAGTTTTGGACAGATTCGTGAAGACTTACAAAAGTGAGTGTAACTTGCTCATTTCTCAACCAAATCACTTGGTTCTTCTTCCTATTGCTTTGTTATTTCCTTGGGTTTGAATCCTTGGTTTTTCCTTGGAAGAATCAGGCTTGGATTTGCCCTAAAATGGACTAAAACTTTCTGTTTTGTTTCAAACTTATGCAAACTTCATCTAACTTGTGTGAAACACATCTCAAACCAATGTCCTAATGCTTACAACCCCTCTCATGGTTGGTTAAGCTTAAAAACATGGTTGAGACATCTAAATCAGAGGTTAAAACCTCATAAACTTTCTGTTTTAATTAGGGTTTTACCCACAAGTAGTGTTCAAGTGTGAAGCTTGATGTATGTGTGATGGTTGGATTAGCTTGGGCTATCCTTCATAAGAATCCACTCATTACTTGATGTTTTACTATAGATTAGTTGTTGTTTATACCTTGATACTTGTATGTTCATGACCCTCCTTGTCGTTTATAACAACAAGTGTAGTGGTGAACAATAGAGGTGCCTAAATGGAAGCTTGTTCTTCCTACCTCATGTATGTATTCTATGACACAAAGAGGTACCTAAATGGAGACATTAATCTCCTACCTCATGCTTGAATCTTAAGACTTGTAAAACTATATAATATCTAAGTTATTCTATACGTATACATCTAAGTAACTAAGACTTGATGATGACTTAATAGTTATTTGTTAAGTGGACGTTACATCATCTATGACCATGCCCTTGTTACGACTCTAATGGATCTTAGAATCCATGAAATCATACCAACTCTTTTGAGTTTCAATAGTGTCAAGAACAAGAGTTATGTGTACAAGATGATTATTTTCACCTAT
This sequence comes from Helianthus annuus, assembly GCF_002127325.2. Lineage (NCBI taxonomy): Eukaryota > Viridiplantae > Streptophyta > Magnoliopsida > Asterales > Asteraceae > Helianthus > Helianthus annuus. The sequence continues at coordinate 139,937,732 of NC_035441.2, read as the reverse complement.
GTTACTTTCTTTATATTTTAAACTCCGAATCTATAATCTTCCGTATACGCCAAACTCACACACCTACGTTTCCTTGTGTAGAAGGACAAGGTGCTCCAAACTAACTCATCTACAAACTTGCTCTCGGAACTTCAAGTCACCACTTGTAAACCGTGAGTATACTCGAACCCATTTCTACTTTTAACACTTTGGGTGCAACATGTATTCTATATTAAACGCACACGACACTTGAAACTTATTTGAAACTTACTCTATCCATTTAAACATGAAACATGAAACTTGTGAATCTTGAGACTTTTTGTGCAATGTGAACGTTTAATTCTTGTGTGTAGTTCCGCCTTAACAATAGTAGCGCTATAGGAGTAATGCACCTCCCCGTTAGTCTTTGGGGTATTGTTAGGAGGAGACATATCAACCTCCCGTTAAACTTTGGGTTAGGTACTTTAAACGCATTGGGAAACTTGGGCTATCACTTGGACTACGTAAACTAGCACGTTGAAACTATTTTGTTATGTTCATGTTGGATATGAGTTTTTATTCTATTATGCTATGTAAACAAACTTGTATACTCGCTCTTTGCTTTTGCATTGAAACTCTATTTTAATACATGTTGCAGGTTGATTATTGAAGTATGGATGATTCATGAAACAAGTTTAGGGTGGACTAGATACACACCTAGATTAATCTATCATTTTGTTTGTTATGTTATGTTATGAAACAAAGTTGTTATTTCCTTTTGAATTATGTATGACATTTAGTTTTGAAATGAAATTTGAATTTAAATTAATTATTGTCACATAGTGTTATGACGTTTTGAGCAATCTACACACTTCGTCTCATCCCGATGTTTCCGCCATCGGTTGGGGTGTGACAGATTGGTATCAGAGCCATAACTATAGGGAATTAGGAAAAATTGCCATGCTTTTGCCCTAATCTATAGTTCTATGAATTTTGCCTCTTATTTGTTGTTTAAAACTTTGTACTCTACCATGCATGCTTCCTAGCTATACTTTTGATTAAATTTATGTGCCTTTCCTAAGGCTAACACGAGTACACATATGCTATTTTTATACTCTTGTAACACCAACGAGAAGAATTTACCAAAATAGGCGTGAAACCCACAATTTGGTAAACGACTCTCATTCTACCTTTAATCTATTTTGCACGAAATTTCGCCATTAAGCTAGGAGTGACATCCACAACTTAATGGTAATTTCCATTTCAACTCTAGTGGACTGTCACGACCCCCGAGCCCATCCTGGCCGGAATCGGTGCCGTGAGCAGTCCAGTGGTACCGGTGATTATTTTGAAAAACATTGCAGTGGAAATTTCATCAGGATCGTGAGTTAGGAAAAATATCAGAGTTTAGAAACACCGGATTTTATTTCAAAAGATGGAATAAACTCCATGTTTTACAAAGGTAGCTTTTAATAAAACAATATTTCTTAATTTGAAAATAAGCCACTTCTTGAAGTCCTTCAGTGTCGGATCCAATCCTTACTCCAATCTATTGTAATTACCTGAAACGCGTTTTAAAAAGATTTTGTCAGCGGGAAATACTGAGTGAGTTCATTCAGTTTTTAGGAAATGACCCATAGTTATAAATTACAGCATAAGAGCGATTACAATGGTTCACATCTTATCTTTATCTGGCTTTCTGCCACAATGGTGACAAGTCACAATGGTGACGATGGTCATACCACTATTAGGTTAATGAACTCTAATAGTGACGTTTCTCCCTAGTAGGTCAATGAACCTAACTGGGAGAAATAGTAATGTGCACAATACCCCACTAACCAATAAATCAAGATATCCACGACTTAGTCCCTGTAATTATAACTTTTGAAAATACTTTGAGGTATTGTAAAATAGTTTGAGAAAAAGAGAATGACTCACAAACTGTGAGAAAAGAGTTTATAAAAGAAGAATAACTCACAATATAAGCATGCAGTATTTGAATTAACAAGCTTTATGGTTCAGATTCTTCTGAGAATTAGCATCTACTTTGATTGTAAGTGTATTGAGACTAATAATCCTAATTTAGGAAATGATGCACACAAAACCGGGTTAATGATCAATACAGCAGTTACGATAATTTACGAGATTAAATTCTCCCAATGAATGACCAAGTGCAATACTTCAACTCATTTATCGTATTAACGACAAACGACAAAGTATAATACTTCAACTCATTTATCGAATTATCGACAAACGACAAAGTATAATGCTTCAACTCATTTATCGAATTATCGACAAACGACAAAGCATAACCCAATGTGGGCGGCACTTAGACATTCTTTGGACATATTGATCCCGGAAATGAATCGTAATAGCGATCGAGTAATTACCCCGATTGCGGCAGAATTTCGAGATTATGTGGGTTTTTGTAGTATTTCGACGATATCTCGTTGCCTGAATCGAATTTGCTCGTCGAACCAACGCAGGAAATCAAGTGCCAAACTCCTCTATTTATACTGGAAAAACGGCGCGCTCGCGTGTCACGACAGGGAAACCTGGTCCTGGCGCGTGGCGCGAGAGGTCACTTTTAATATGAGGTAGCCACGCGTCCCAGTAGCTTGGGTGAGTCGACGGTTCGTTAAAATTCAATTTCTATCGAAAACAGTTTGGATAATACTAACTAGGAAATACCCCCCCTGAGTTTTAGGGGCCCTGATCCTGATTCCGATTGTTCTGAAAATTTTAGGGGTCATGCAGTATTACTTGGGGGTCTCAATTAGGGTTTCCTATTGGACAAAATATAATAAGAAATAATAGTTTTGGTGAGAGTTGTTACATGGACCCTCGTCAAAGTGTCAAAATTCTATTTTGATCGACGAGTACCAACCACATTTAGGGTACGAAATCGTCAAGTTAGGGGTGAAACCCGCATCTTGTCGATTAAGTCCCATTCCTTGATTTTTATTCTCGCCAAAGTCCCGAATGTTTCAATCATTTAGAGATGTGTAGTAACCGGAAGGGTAAGATACCGTTAATCGCTTCTCGACGAGAGTATCTTACTTATAGGCCAAAGCACAATATCTCTAATTCGAAAGAACTTTCGACCCACTTTGGAATAGTCAACGTTTCTCTACCCGAAACACTCCAATGTTTTATTGAGCCTCTCTTTTATGTATCTCAATTTATACATGATTTTTATACTTGGACGTTCGTTCATTTCAAAATGTCGTTTTAAACATTTCGCACGTTATCGCAATCACAAACAATAATAATCCCTCGTGAACAAACTAAATTTACAATGCTTTCGTTTATTCATGTTATGCTATGTGGAATTCATGACTATGCTATATGAAACGTTTAAACTTTTATGCTATGAAAATCAACTTGAACCTTTATGCTATGTGACTCTTTATGCTATGTGATCAATTTCGTTTTCATAAACAAACATTATGACCAAGTCTCACTCATTTCGTTCTTTAAATCTTAGATGTCTTCTCGTCTCTCCAACGCGTCTAAGAAGTCAAAGTCTCGCTCCACCAAGAAGATGATGGCTTTCATGGCCGATCAATTCGCTCGCGTCGTCCCAAAGGTCATTTCCGAGATTCGTGCATCTGAAACTCCTCACTCTTCCGTCGACTCTAAGGTCGAAATACGCAAGCCCGCCTCGTTCAACTTTAAGCATTTCTCTTCGTGCAATCCCAAGCCATTTAGTGGCAATGATGGGGTGACCGCTATGCTTGAGTGGTTTGACAGCATAGAGGTCACATTCATCAATAGCGATTGCCCTGACGAACTCAAGACACGTAGCGCAACCGGGGTATTCCAAGCCCGCGCTCTTGAGTGGTGGTCGAATGAAAGAAACATACGTTCGAACGAGTTGGCTTATGCGTTGACCTGGGAGGAGACTAAGGCCCTAATGATGGATGAGTTTTGTCCTCCGCATGAGCAAAGAAAGTTAGAGGAAGAATTCTGGGTATTAAAACAGATTGGTGATGACAACCTAGCTTACACCACCCGTTTCAAGCAACTTAGCTTCATTGTCCCTCACCTTGTTTCAACCCCTGATCGCAAGAAAAGCAAGTATATCAATGGTTTACCCCCTAGTATGCGTGACACAATCGAGGCAGCCAAACTCGATAGCATCGAAGACATTTACCGTTTGGCCGCGTCTTTGAACAACAATCACGTTCGCGATAAGCAAGCCGCAAACCCCGTTTCTTCTAAGCCAGCCCATCAAGTTACCCAACAATCGAATAACAATAGGGGAAAGAAGCGAAAGCAATCAAACCCCGTTTGTAACGTGATTGTGCCGCCTGTTAACCCAAATCCTGTTGCTCCTGTTGATGCCCCCAAGCCGTACACTGGGATTCACCCCAAGTGTGCCACTTGTAACTTCCATCATCCCGCTAATGCTAGGTGTCGTCGTTGTGAAAATTGCAACCGTTATGGTCATACCATCAACTATTGTCGCCAAGGGCAGCCAGCTCAACCAGTTCAGCCAGCGCAACCAGCTCAACAAGCTCAACAACCTGCACCTGCTCCTCAGAACGCAAGGCCACCTAGGGCATGTTTCAAATGTGGGGATGTTAATCATCTTCGTCCCCAATGCCCTCAATGGATCCAAGAGCAGCAGCAGCCTCCTCGTGGACGCGTCTTCAACCTAAACGCAAATCAAGCACGCAACGACAATGATGTCGTTAACGGTACGTTTCTTGTTAACCATCTTTATGCTTCGATACTATTTGATACTGGTGCGGACAAAAGCTTTGTGTCCTTAGAATTCGAATCATTGTTAAAATGTGCACGCTCTAAGCTACCTAAGTCGTTTTCCGTTGAAGTCGCCAATGGCAAGTCTATCCTAGTCGATTCCATTCTCCTCGATTGTCGTCTTATTCTTAACGAGCACGTTTTCTCTATCGATCTCATACCCATGCAACTGGGTAGTTTCGACGTCATCATAGGCATGGATTGGTTACAAAAGAATCATGCCGAAATCGCTTGTCACGAGAAATTCGTTCGCTTACCTCTTCCCTCAGGTGATGTTTTACACGTTTATGGAGACCGACCTTCAAGGGGACTGAAGTTGATGTCCTGCACACAAGCAAACAAGTACTTACGCAAACAGTACTTTGCCTTTTTAGCCCACGTTGTGGAAGAAAAAGGCAAGGGAAAGAGCCTAAGTGATGTTTCAGTTGTGCGCGATTTCCCTGACGTCTTCCCTGAAGATTTGCCCGGTCCTCCTCCTCCTCGATCCGTTGATTTTCGTATTGATCTCGTACCTGGCGCAACTCCTGTTGCCAAGGCTCCTTATCGTCTTGCACCTTCCGAGATGCAAGAATTATCTTCGCAACTTCAAGAACTCCTCGAGAAGGGTTTCATTCGTCCAAGTACCTCTCCTTGGGGTGCTCCCGTGCTCTTCGTTAAAAAGAAAGATGGTTCCTTTCGCATGTGTATCGATTATCGTGAGCTCAACAAACTCACCGTCAAGAATCGTTACCCTCTTCCGCGTATCGACGACCTCTTTGATCAACTTCAAGGCGCTACCTGTTTCTCCAAAATCGATCTTCGTTCTGGTTATCATCAACTTCGAGTCCTCGAAGAGGACGTTCCCAAAACCGCTTTTCGTACTCGCTATGGACATTACGAGTTCGTGGTTATGCCTTTTGGCTTAACCAACGCACCCGCTGTGTTCATGGACCTCATGAATCGTGTTTGTAAACCTTACTTGGATCGCTTCGTAATCGTCTTTATTGACGATATCCTCATTTATTCTAAATCTCGAGCCGATCATGAGCGTCATCTTCGTCTTATACTCGAACTCTTGCGTAGTGAACGTTTATACGCTAAGTTCTCTAAATGCGAGTTTTGGATCAAAGAAGTTCAATTCCTTGGGCACGTTGTTAGTGAAAAAGGAATTCATGTCGACCCATCAAAAATCGAAGCTGTGAAGAATTGGACCGCGCCTAAATCTCCTACTGAAATCCGTTCTTTCTTAGGATTGGCGGGTTATTACCGTCGATTCATCTCGAATTTTTCAAAGATCGCTGTTCCTCTCACTTCGTTGACTCAAAAGGAGAAACCTTTTGCTTGGGGTCCTGAGCAAGAGGAATCTTTTCAAACTCTCAAGGACTTGCTTTGCAACGCTCCTATTCTCGCTCTCCCTGATGGGAATGATGATTTCGTGGTGTATTGTGATGCATCAAATCGTGGTCTTGGTTGTGTGCTCATGCAACGAGACAAAGTCATCGCTTACGCCTCTCGCCAACTCAAAATACATGAGAAAAATTATACTACCCACGACCTCGAGCTTAGCGCAGTTGTTTTTGCGTTAAAGATTTGGCGACACTACCTATATGGTACTAAGTGTGTGGTTTTCACTGACCATAAGAGCCTGCAACACATCTTTGACCAAAAAGAACTCAATATGCGACAGCGACGTTGGGTGGAATTACTTAATGACTATGATTGCGAGATTCGCTACCATCCTGGTAAGGCGAATGTCGTGGCCGATGCACTTAGTCGTAAAGCTCACGTAGATGTCATTCGTTGTTTTCATATCTCGAGCGATCTTCACAACCGTATTCGTGAAGCGCAATACTCGTCTATCAATGAAGGTTCCATGGCTGTAGAAATACGCGGAGCTTCTGAAAGTCAACTCGTTTCGAAACCTGATGGTCTTCTCTATTGTTGTGATCGCGTCTGGATCCCAGATCGCGACAATCTTCGTGACCTTATCATGAACGAAGCACACAAATCTAGGTACTCAATTCATCCTGGCGCCGACAAGATGTACCATAATCTACGTACATCCTATTGGTGGCCTGGTATGAAGAGAGACATCGCTGTGTACGTTTCCAAGTGTCTTACCTGTTCGAAAGTCAAAGCCGAGCATCAACGACCTTCTGGTCTACTCGAACAACCTGAGATCCCTGTTTGGAAATGGGATAGCATTGCGATGGACTTCATAACTAAACTTCCTCGTACACCTGCTGGTTACGATAGTATTTGGGTGGTCATTGATCGTTTGACCAAGTCCGCACAATTCATTCCCATTCGTGAGGATTTCAAGGTTGAACGACTTGCTCGTATCTATACCAATGAAGTCATACGCCATCATGGTGTTCCTCTCGACATCATTTCTGATCGTGATGGTCGATTCACTTCGCGTCTCTGGCAAACTTTTCAGTCCGCTATGGGTACTCATTTAAATCTCAGTACGGCCTTCCATCCTCAAACGGATGGACAGACTGAACGTACTATCCAAACCCTAGAGGACATGCTCCGTTCTTGTGTCATCGACTTTGGTGGTAGTTGGGATGTGCATTTACCTTTGATCGAGTTCTCGTACAACAATAGCTACCACTCTAGTATTCAAATGGCTCCTTTCGAGGCATTGTATGGTCGCAAATGCCGATCTCCTTTAAGCTGGCACGAGATTGGTGATAAGCATTTTTCTGGCCCTGAGATCATACAAGAGGCAACGGATAAGATTCTCCAAATCCGTGACAATCTGCTCAAGGCTCGAAATCGTCAAAAGAGCTATGCTGACAAGGGACGAAAACCAATGGAGTTCAACGTTGGGGACCATGTCCTACTCAAAGTATCTCCTTGGAAAGGAGTGGTCCGTTTTGGTAAAAAGGGAAAACTTGCCCCTCGTTATGTCGGTCCTTTCAAGATACTCGAAAGGATTGGTAAGGTGGCTTATCGACTCGACTTACCCCAAGAGCTCAGCAACGTTCATCCAACGTTCCACGTCTCGAACCTAAAGAGATGTCTCGCTAACGAAGGACTTCAAGTTCCTCTCGAAGATCTTCAAATCAACGATACTATGCATTTTGTGGAAAAACCAGTGGAAATCGTTGAGCAAGAAGTCAAGCTATTAAGGCGCAGCAAGATTCCTATCGTCAAAGTTAGATGGGAAGGAAAACGTGGCGCTGAATTTACATGGGAACTCAAAAAGGATATGAAGTCAAAGTATCCTCATCTCTTCCCTACGTCTTCCTAAATTTCGGGACGAAATTTCCTAAAGGAGGGGAGACTGTAACGCCCGGCTATTTTGTACTTTCCATTGATGGAAAGTTTGATTCGTAATTCTATTTTTGGAAACTTTGTATTCTTGTAATCGTTTCTTTCCTTGTAATATTTATCAAATCGAGACTTGGATCATTAATGAAGCTTATATTTTGTTACATATATGTTAAACGCATTCTATGTATACTCGTATGTTCGATTTGGTGAATCAGTCTATGTTTAATCGTGATTCTTAGAAACTATGTGCGAAACTTGTAATTAAACTAAACTTATGCATTGAACGTGTTTTGAACGAGAACGATACTTGGTTATGACATTTATACGCTTAAACATACTTCGGTTATGATCATCATGCTTAACTACACCTTAAACTATGCTTTTACATCAAAACAAGTCCCTAAACTATCAAATATGCACCTAAAGGGATCAATTACAAACTTCAGGGGCTAAAGTGTAACAAAAACAAAAGTCGGACGCGACGCGAGGGTGCTAGGCGTCACGCGACGCCCTTGTTTCGGCAGAATGTGTTTTCTTGAGCTGATTGTGCACGAAATCCCATTAACCTAAACCACCCAATCACCTTTAATCCACCTCTAATCACCTCCAATCACCTTCTAACTCCTCCATTATAAATACCCACCTTCTCCAACCCATTTGACACTTTCACAACTCTCTAATCTTCACTAAACTACTCTCTAATCAGCTGAGAATCTGAGTTTTGGACAGATTCGTGAAGACTTACAAAAGTGAGTGTAACTTGCTCATTTCTCAACCAAATCACTTGGTTCTTCTTCCTATTGCTTTGTTATTTCCTTGGGTTTGAATCCTTGGTTTTTCCTTGGAAGAATCAGGCTTGGATTTGCCCTAAAATGGACTAAAACTTTCTGTTTTGTTTCAAACTTATGCAAACTTCATCTAACTTGTGTGAAACACATCTCAAACCAATGTCCTAATGCTTACAACCCCTCTCATGGTTGGTTAAGCTTAAAAACATGGTTGAGACATCTAAATCAGAGGTTAAAACCTCATAAACTTTCTGTTTTAATTAGGGTTTTACCCACAAGTAGTGTTCAAGTGTGAAGCTTGATGTATGTGTGATGGTTGGATTAGCTTGGGCTATCCTTCATAAGAATCCACTCATTACTTGATGTTTTACTATAGATTAGTTGTTGTTTATACCTTGATACTTGTATGTTCATGACCCTCCTTGTCGTTTATAACAACAAGTGTAGTGGTGAACAATAGAGGTGCCTAAATGGAAGCTTGTTCTTCCTACCTCATGTATGTATTCTATGACACAAAGAGGTACCTAAATGGAGACATTAATCTCCTACCTCATGCTTGAATCTTAAGACTTGTAAAACTATATAATATCTAAGTTATTCTATACGTATACATCTAAGTAACTAAGACTTGATGATGACTTAATAGTTATTTGTTAAGTGGACGTTACATCATCTATGACCATGCCCTTGTTACGACTCTAATGGATCTTAGAATCCATGAAATCATACCAACTCTTTTGAGTTTCAATAGTGTCAAGAACAAGAGTTATGTGTACAAGATGATTATTTTCACCTATGTTACTTTCTTTATATTTTAAACTCCGAATCTATAATCTTCCGTATACGCCAAACTCACACACCTACGTTTCCTTGTGTAGAAGGACAAGGTGCTCCAAACTAACTCATCTACAAACTTGCTCTCGGAACTTCAAGTCACCACTTGTAAACCGTGAGTATACTCGAACCCATTTCTACTTTTAACACTTTGGGTGCAACATGTATTCTATATTAAACGCACACGACACTTGAAACTTATTTGAAACTTACTCTATCCATTTAAACATGAAACATGAAACTTGTGAATCTTGAGACTTTTTGTGCAATGTGAACGTTTAATTCTTGTGTGTAGTTCCGCCTTAACAATAGTAGCGCTATAGGAGTAATGCACCTCCCCGTTAGTCTTTGGGGTATTGTTAGGAGGAGACATATCAACCTCCCGTTAAACTTTGGGTTAGGTACTTTAAACGCATTGGGAAACTTGGGCTATCACTTGGACTACGTAAACTAGCACGTTGAAACTATTTTGTTATGTTCATGTTGGATATGAGTTTTTATTCTATTATGCTATGTAAACAAACTTGTATACTCGCTCTTTGCTTTTGCATTGAAACTCTATTTTAATACATGTTGCAGGTTGATTATTGAAGTATGGATGATTCATGAAACAAGTTTAGGGTGGACTAGATACACACCTAGATTAATCTATCATTTTGTTTGTTATGTTATGTTATGAAACAAAGTTGTTATTTCCTTTTGAATTATGTATGACATTTAGTTTTGAAATGAAATTTGAATTTAAATTAATTATTGTCACATAGTGTTATGACGTTTTGAGCAATCTACACACTTCGTCTCATCCCGATGTTTCCGCCATCGGTTGGGGTGTGACATTGGGTGTTTTTCAAAAATAATTGGGTTATATGATTGTGCTTCATACACGTGTGTGGTGATCTGTATTCCACCCCTTCATCTACTACAAAACTACATGCCCTCTGCTCCTCTTGAGTTCTTCCTTCTTCACGTTCGTAGAAAGAAAATTAGTGAGAGATAGGGGGTCTGGAGAGAAGAGTGGCGGTGACGCTCGATTCGGGAGAGAGAGACGTGTCTCCGGCGACCGGTTCTTCCGGCAATTGGCCGAGCTCCGTTGCGTGGTAGGCCTCAACCCACTAATCTGAGAGTAAGGAATCTCATTATGGTGACGGATCTCCGGCGGTGTAGATTGTCGGAGCTGTCAAACGCCATTCATACTTAGGGCATCGACACCGCTCTTCCACACCAATCACCACTGCTCTGGCTCAAACCCCGCTCTGTCGGCTTCAACACCGATCCTCCAGTTAATACCAACGATCAACCACACTCTGGCTCAAACCAACGACACCTAATTCCCGCTCTACCCAAATCGATGTCGGCGAGACACCACCGCCAAATCGATAAGTCGCCGCATTGTCTACTTCGTCAACCACAACCCAAGCAATGGTTTCCGTCTGAGATTAGGCCCCTAAAAGGTACGCTTCAATTCAACAAACTAGGTTTCTAATTTAAGTTACATTTAGGTTAGTGTTTTTAACTTTGAGTGTTCTTCTTCGGCTCCTGCTTGGGTGGAGATGAATTTCATAATGTGATCGTGTAGTTCAATTCGAAAATTGTTATGAATGGGTAGGATTTGTAAAACTGATGCTGAGTGTAAATTAATATACCAAACTAGGTGTGTAAAAGAAAATTTATAATATTTATGCTGAAGATACCCACCTGTTACTTCATTGCTTGTAAGCTTTGGTGAATGACATTGGATATGGAATATTCAAAGATCCTAAATTCCAAAAAGCGTAAGTTTTTTACTTTTTGTTAAAGTATATGTTTTATGATAAAATTAATGATGTAAGTTTATGGTGTACTCTCAGATTCCCCAAGATAACCTAGCAGCATCTATCTTATATTTTTACTGCTTTGACCGATATACGTCAAGCCCACATCAGTCAACCCTCCGGCTCGACCGACAGAGGGCAAATCTTCTATGCTATTCGCATCCAGATAGCAAGGGGTAAATCTGTATAACCTCTTTTGGATCTAGCAAAACCACACGGAAATCATTTAGTTTTTTTA